>NC_081377.1:19576819-20207956 GCF_030684315.1 Stegostoma tigrinum
TGTATTTGCTGCTCAGAATGCAGCCTCCTCAATATTTGCACGACCAAATGCAGACTGAGTGACCATTTTGTGAAAAACCCCAAACTTTCAATTGTTCGTGATTTCAATACACCACCTTGCTGTCCGGCACACATTTCACACCTAGACCAGCTGCAGTGGTCTAACAAAGCCCAATACTAGCTGGAAGCACAGCTCCTTATTATCACTTAATATTTTACAGCTTTGTGGCCTCAACATTGTATTCAAAAATTTGAGGTCATGCGAATAAAAAATATCCAAGCTAAACAAATTTGGAAGGCATGAGAAGACAGGATCTCAATAATTAAAGGAAACTAAGACTGATTTCAAGTCATGTTCTTTTGTTATTGTCATATTTTCATATTACTTTGAAATTAAGACATTATCTGTAGCAAAATGCATCTTTAGCAAAGGTTTTTTGATAGTGTTAAGCTCTAATGCAAATGACAAGAAAGCAAGAAGTGGGAAATTCGTGAACAGGTCTTTAAGATTAAACTAAAAAAAACCCAAAGAACTTGGTGCTAGAAATCAGAAACTAAAACAGAAAAGATTTCTCTCTACAGATATTGCCATGTCTTTAAGATTGTCTTATGGAAGAGATGAAAGAATTTTATTTCTGCACATCTGAAGTTAACAAGTAAGTCAACAGAAACTATTGTTAAATTATGAAAATTGCAAGGCAGATGCAAAATAAAATGATGCAGGCAATTTAACATCAAATATCTAATAACCTTGCAAGTTCATTAAAAACACTGTCCCCTTTTCCCGTTTACAATCAAGGTCATTCTGTGAATGATATAGCAGACAAATTATTTCAAAAACATTTGACATGCCAATTATACTAATCAGAGATGTGCACATTAATGTAGTATAGCTTGTGGTAGGATAGAAAATGAGTCATTCATTTGAGGAAGTAAGTCTTCCTTCAGCATGCCAGACAAAAAAGTCCCAACTGTAACAGGAAATGCAGCGTGAGCAGTGGCTGGTTTAGAACTGAACCAGCGAACTTTTCTCAGCAGGGTTATCTTCCTGTCAAATCATAACACGGCATATTGTTGAGCTGTGTTTAAAGGGGCAGAAATTAAATTTCCAATATAGAGCAATTATGAATGGTCTTTAACTATCTCAGTAAAATTTTACCATTGTTATTTTTAATTGGGGATGAATTTCTCAGTTTCTAAAGATTTCAAATGCATTTACCAGAATGGAATATAATGGAACATAATAGAAACGTTTTTAGCCTTTGCTCATAAGGACAATTTCTCCATACCAGGAATCATCCTCGTGAACCTTCACAGAAGATCCTTTAATGAAATTATATCTTTCCTTAAATAAGGGGAACAAAACTGCTCACAGTGCTCCAGATGGTGTCTTGCATCCAGCAAAGTGGTGTATTGAAATTGCAAACAATTGAAAGTTTGGGGTTTTCCACAAAATGGTCACTCAGTCTGCATTTGGTCGTGCAAATGTTGAGGAGGCTGCATTCTGAGCAGCAAATACAATGGTCTTGTTTGAAAGAAGTGCAAGTATTTTGGTCCTTCATCAGGAAGGTATGTTTGGGGTTTGGAACAGTAAGAAGGGAGGAAGTAAGTGAGGCAAATGTTACACCAGCACCTTGTAAAGTTGTAGTAAGACTTCCCCATTCTTATATTCCAACCCCTTAGAAATAAAGGGCCAACACTCCATTAGCTTTTCTGATTACTTGCTGCACCTGTGTGCTAGGTTCCTGTGTTTCATGCACAAGTACCTCAAAGTTTCCTTGTGCTGCAGACTTCTGCAGTTTTTCTCAATTTGAGTAATACAATGTTCTTTTGCTCTCTCTTCCAAAATGAACAACTTCACATTTCCCACATTATGCTCCATTTGCTGATTTTTAGCCCACTTACTTAATCTATCAATACCTTGTAAACTATCTGCATTCCACTCACAACTGCCTTTCCAGCTATTTTTGCACCATCTGCAAATTTGGCTGCAGTATACTCACTTCCCTCCTCTAAGTCATTAATATATATTGTAAACAATTGTGGCTCCAGCACTGATCCTGTGGAAAGCCACTGTTACAATTCACTAACCTGAAAACGTATCCTTTATCCCCACTTACCATTTCTTGCCCATTGGCCAATTCTCTGTCTATGTCAAAAAACAACTTACAACAGGTGGGCTCTTATCTTATCTTATTTTTAAACTAAATAGTTGGGGGTGGGTTCAGATACATGGAAAATTATAAAGTCAAAGGTAAAAGAGAGGGTCGGGTTGCAAAGTAGTGACGGGTGTGGTGCCTTGTCGACCGCTTTCCTGAAGTCCAAATACAACACGTATACTGGCTCCCCTCTATCTATACTGGCTGAGATTTCCTCGATAAACCCTAATACTCAGACATAATTTCTCTTTCATGAACTCATGCTGACTCTGCTTGATTAGCTGATGATTTTCCAAATGTTCTGCTATTGCATTCTTTAATAATTAATTTCAACAATTTTCCAACAATAGATGTTAGGTTAATTGGTCTCGAGTTGTACACTGTTTGCCCCCCTCCTTTTTTGATGAGGGGTGTCATATGAGCAGATTCCCAATCCTCTAGTAATTCTCCACATTCCAAGGATTTCTGGAAAATCATAACCAATGTACCCATTATCTCTGAGGTCACCTCTTTTAGGATCCTAGGATGAGAGCCATCAGGTAACTGGGGATCTATCTGCCTTGAGCCCCATTAGCTTGTCTAACATTATTTCTTTAGTGATAGATAAAGTACATAATTCCTTTTGTATACTTTAGTGTTAATGACTATCTTTCACCATAAAAAACTGATGCAATACATCTGTTTAACTCCTTTGCCATTTCTTTGCTCCCCAAAACTATCTCCCTAGATTCACTTTCTGTGGGGTCTATGTTAACTTTGACCTCACTCTTCCTTTCTATATATTTAAAGAAGCTCTTATTGTCAGTTTTTATATTCCTTACCAATTTGCCCTCATAGTTAATATTCTCTGTCATGTTATATTTTTAGTCCTCTTTTGTTGAATTTGTCCCAGACTCCAGGGCTGTCACTGGTCTTGCCTCCTTTTGACTTAATACTCTCCTTAACTTCTTTGATTAGCCATGGTTTAGCTTATCCCTCCCTTAGAATCTTTCCTCCTTACTAGGATTTCATTTTGCTGAGTGTCACACATTATTTCCTTAAATGTTTGCCTCTACTTTTTTAACTGTCATTCATGCTAGTCTATCTATCCAGTTCACTTTAGCTAACTCTAGCCATATTTCATTGTAATTCCTTGTATATAAGTTAAACTCAGTTGTTTCTGATGCAAGTTTCTCACTCACAAATCAAGTATTTAATTCTATAATGTTATGATCACTGCTCCCTAGAAAATCTTTTTCTCTGCAGGTATTTATTAAAACAGCCTCATTATCCATTACCAAATCAAGTCATCATGTTCCCTGGTTGCCTCCTGACATACTGCTGTCGGAAACTATCCCTAATACACTCTATGAATTAATTTGTTGTAGCCACTAGTTCTAAGTTGATTAACCCTATCAACATTAAGATTAAAGTCACTCATAATTATTGCTCTATTCTTTTCATTTGTCTCTATAATTTGTTGATTTGTAGCCTTTACCAAAAGTAGCTACTGATGTCTTCACTCTCTTGCTGTTTATTATCTTTGCCCAAATGGAGTTACATCATACCACCCTAGATCGTCTCTCACGTCTGTTCTCATTTCACTTGTTATTAACAGTGCTAGTGAGTTTTGAGAAGATTAAACAGATAAATAGAAAGCAGGACATAACACCAGCGCTTCATCGGAGGCTCACTGATGATGTTACCTAGAATGGTGACAAAACGTCTGAAAACTAACCTTCCAGCTCAGCGAGCAAACTCACATCCATTAACGGTGCTACCCACCACCTTTTCCATCCCTCCTGCCTCTCTGAAGGGTCAAATATCCCTGAAAGTTAAGTTCCCAGCTTTGACCTCCTTGCTACCATATTTCTGTAACAGCCATTAGATCATATTCATTTACCTCAATACATTAGTTCGTCTACTTTAATCTGAGTGCTTTATAAATTAAGATACAACGGCTTTAAGTTTGTTCTTTTATTAAATTTTCTTCCACTTTTACGGTTCCTTGGCATAATATGACATTCATACCTTCTGTCCCTTCTTTTAATTTTCTGGGAACAATCAGCCCCGTCACTACTTTGCAACCCTACCCTCTCTTTTACCTTTGACGTTATAATTTTCCATGTATCCGAACCCACCCCCCAAAACTATTTAGTTTAAAGCTCTGTCCACAGCTCTCGTTGTGTGTTTCATCAGGACTCTGAGCCAGCATGATGTAGATAGAGCCTTGGAACACTTCCTTCCTTCCCCAGTATGGGTCCCAATGTCTTATGAATTCAAACTCATTTTGCCCAAACCAATCATGAGCCACACATTTACCTCTTTAATCTTGTTGACACTGTGCCAATTAACTTGTGGCTTAGGTAGTAATCTGGAGATTATTACATTTTGGGTTCTGCTTCTTAATTTAGCTCCTACATGCACACATTACCTCAGCAGAACCTCTTTCCTCTTTCTGCTTATATTGTGGTCCAATGTGGACCAGAGTAACTGGATCGCTCCCCTCCCACTCCAAGTTGCTCTGCAGCCCAGATGAGATATCTTGAACTGGGAACCAAGTTGGTATCAGCCTTCGGGACTCCAATTGTCTCCAATTCTCACCTTTTTCTATCAAAGCCAGTGAAACAGGAATGTGGTTACACAGTCACTCAGTAACCTCGAATATGCTGTGTGAGTTTGAACAACAGTGCCAGTAAACAGTAAACTCATATATCTGTTGTTATCAGTGAATGAAATAACTCTGTCAGTACCAGATGGCCAATACCATTAAGTTAGGTTGTATCCAGGGAGGCTCCATCCATTTATTTCATTAAATTATGCAAGTAATAAGAAGCCATACTATGAGAATCAAAAAGCACCACATAAACTTCACGATACAGAAATCCTCAATTTCACTTCATATGTATTTCAATATTTTTTTCAAAGTGAAACGTAGAACTCTTAAATACCAAATATACAATTGTTTTTATCTTTGCATTTTGGGGTGAATTTTACATTGGACGTGGCTGGTAGTTTTGGAGAACAGAATTGCATATAAGCATTTTGTGAAAATCTAGCACACTATTTCAACGACATTAAGTTCAAACCTTAAAACATCTACATGCTCCATCGCTTTTACCCACCTCAGCAGCTCTCGGCTTGACAGTCTGATTTTCCAGATACCTCATCCTTCAATGCATTATATTCAAAGAGAGCCAAATTACCAGTAGTAAAGGGGTAATGGAGATAATGGGAACTGCAGATGCTGGAGAATCCAAGATAATAAAGTGTGAAGCTAGATGAACACAGCAGGCCAAGCAACATCTCAGGAGCACAAAAGCTGACGTTTCGGGCCTAGACCCCTCATCCTCTCTGATGAAGGGTCTAGGCCTGAAACGTCAGCTTTAGTGCTCCTGAGATGCTGCTTGGCCTGCTGTGTTCATCCAGGTTCATGCTTTTTATCTCAAATTACCAGTAGTTTCTACTTTAACGGTGTTCCATTAAACTTCGTTTTATTACTTCTTTACAGGTGATTCCCAACTGGCATGGTGGCTCAGTGGTTAACACTGCTGTCTCACAATGCCATGGACCCAGGTTTAATTCTAGTCTTGGGTGACTGTCTATGTGGAGTTTGCACTTTCTCCCTGTGTCTGTGCACGTTTCCTCTGCATGCTCCAGTTTCCTCCCATGGTCCAAAAATGTGCAGGTTAGGTAGATTGGCCATACTATACTGTACCATAGTGTCTATAGTTGTGCAGTTTAGTTAGATTAGCCATGAGAAATATTGGTGGGATGCTTGTTGGAGAGTAAGTGTGAACTCAATGGACTGAATGACCTGCTTCCGCACTATTGGGGTTCTGCGGTTCTTGGAAGAAGATTAAAGGAGACCACAACACAGAGAGAAGGAAATCCTTTTCAACTGTTTTGAGCTCTCAGAAGGGACAGATATTTGCTGAAATAGGCAACCGATAGTCTCCTTTCCAATAGCACAGGTGGGCCCACCTAGCATTCACCCATCAATAATCCCACCAACTCTACCTACCCCAGTGCTAACCTACCACCACCCATTAGTGAAAGAGGCTAAGAATTTCTCTTAGGACTTAGATATTTTATAATTGAACATTGATTACCTTTCTTGATGAAATCTTGGAGCATGAAATTATTCTATCCCAATTTATAGAGCCATACAGCATGGAAACGGACCCTTCGAACCAACTCATCCATGCCAACCAGATATCCTAAATTAATCTAGTCCCATTTGCCAGCACTTGGCCCACATCCCACTAAACCTTTCCTATTCATGTACCCATCCTGATGTCTTTTAAATGTTGTAATTGTACCAGCCTCCACCACTTCCTCTGGCCACTCATTCCATATATACACCACCCTCTGTGTGGAAAAGTTGCCGCTTAGGTCCCTTTTATGTCATTCCCCTCTTGCCTTAAACTTATGCTGTCTAGTTTTGGACTACCTTGCTCTGTGAAAAAGACCTTAGCTATTCACCCTATCCACGTCCCTAGTGATTTTATAAACCAATATAAGGCCACTCCTCAACCTCTGATGCTCCAGCTATTCAGCCTCTCCCTGTAGCTCAAACCCTGCAACACTGGCAACATTGTGATCAATCTTTTCTGCACCCTTTCAGGGCTAACAACTTTCTTTGTTTTTATTTTTTGATTATTTTTAATCTTGATGTTCTATAGTAAATGTTGCAAACTGGTTTATTTAAGAAAAAGGGGAGTCATTCGATTCAATAATGGCATCACATTCAGGTGACAATGTTAGCATCTAATATGGTCTGAAGAGATGCCTAGGATTCTTGCAGTGTAGTGGTAATGTCCCTGCTGGGTTCAAGTCCCACCTGTTTCAGAGGTGTGTAGTAACATTTCTGAATAGGTTGGTTAGGAAATTATCTCTGTAAGTATGCCCAAGGCCTAATGGAATGAGGGAAGAGATAATGGACATATTAATAAAAGGCTAGTTAGTGGTATAAATATGTGCATCTAGTAACTGTGGGTTGAGTCCAATGGAGCGTGGTTAACTGAAACTAAGGTCTGACATGGAGTCTTTAAAACTAGTGACCTTATTCTGTATAGCAGATGACACTAAAAGATTGGTATATTAGCCTATGTTCTACCAAGCCACTCCATCTATTTTCCATGAGTGAAGTTACACTTTCACTGGTAGGAAAATAGGATCTCTCAACGTGTACCTTTATAGTTTCTACTACCTAATGCTAATGACTAATTAGTATTATTGTTATTACTAATGAATAATCATTTGCTTTGGTTATTCATGCTGGTAAAGAAAAGACAGTACAATTATTAGAAGATTGACCACCTACTGAAACAACCTGGTTTATTTTTATTGTTGGCATTCATTAATGGGAATATTAACATTACTGGAACTTTTTTTGAGATCAAATGAATAACTAATGTATTAAAATTAGCATGAATAGATATTGCTTAATGGAGATAATTGAATAAATGGTACAGGGCCATTTTCATCTGATTAAAGCCAATTAAAAATGTAATTATGAATGATCCATTTCTTCCAACTCTGAAATTATTTCATTTATATTCCTGTATCCATTAACAAGAGCTCATCAGCACATATAAAATACATCTCAATCAGCTGGAGTCCTAAAATATCCCACTAGGTTATTTCAATTTTTCTTAAATATTTCTCTCGTATTCAGTATCAAGGGTCATTAACATAAATAAGTCCATGTGGCTCTTGTGGAACAGAGTGGTGGCCCTACCTCTGAGGCAGGTTCAATTCCCATCTGTTCTAGAGGTGTGTAATAACATCTCTGAGCAAGTTGATTAGAAATTATCTGTTGACATTTCTTTGTTCCTTCAAATAAAAATGTGGCCTTGCCCACAATGCAGCTTGTATTTCAATATTGTTGAAGGATTAGACTGAAACCTTAGTAACTGTGTTAAGTTTAATATCCTTGGTCCAAATTTGATTATGATTATCAGACTATGAAAAGTAGAATATTCAGAATTTTGATAAATAATTTGAGGATTTTTAACATTTTTCTGTGAAAAATCATTAGAAAAATCATTACCTTAAAGTGTAGATTTTAAAAAGATCTGCTGGGTATAGTTTGCAGAACGATTATTAATGATCCAGACCTTAATTTTACCAAAAATTAGATAAGCATTAATTTCACAAAGTTTATGGAGGCTTTCTCTCTGAGAGCCCCAGTGAGTTATCTCACACAATTCTCTGCAACTTATCTCATGAAGTATACACTACATCTCTATGGCACCTTTCACCCACTATTGTTGGCTCAGCAATAGCTGAAGTACACACCATTGCCAGCATTCCCTGGGATTCCTGGTTCTGGCACCATATTTAAACTGAGCCCTGGTGGTTGATCTTACTCAAAAGGTCACGGCAACATTCAATGTAGTAACAGAACACATTGGAAAGATTAGAAGTTGGGTACATGGCCAGCAAATGCACACAAATGCATTATGCTTTATGGAGGGACAGCCGAATGAGGGCCAACTGTATAACATTAAAGCCGGCAGCCTCCGCTACCCAAGAACAGTGTGGCATCTGTTTAGTTAGAAGCTGTGCAATCATGTAGTGTGCTGGAGCTGGTTGATCTTACTCAGAAGCTCACAGCAACTCAGGACCAGCAGAGTAGGGCTTGTTGCATTAGTAAGGCCAGTTGCATTATTGGCAAGTCATTTTGTCATAAAATATGGTAGACCAGCTATTAAAAAACACATTAATACTGAGTGATAATGGGAACTGCAGATGCTGGAGAATCCAAGATAATAAAATGTGAGACTGGATGAACACGGAAGTTAATACTGAGCATGGTTTTACATTGGGTTTTGTTGAAATTCCTGAGGGTCATTGGAGATGCACTCACTATGTAAGTGAAGAATATTCTATTACACCCCGGTTCATGAATTGTTGATGGCGGAAAAGCTTTGGGAATCAACAGGTGAGTTCTTGTTTAATTAATTCATTCAAGGGATGTGGGCGTTGCCCAGCATTTGTCATTCATCGTTAATTGCCTTTGAAGGTGGTGATGAACCATGTTCTTGAACTGCTAATGTCTATGTGATGTAGGGACACCCACAGTACTGTTACAGAGAACACCACACTCAGGAAGTCCTGACAGAGAGGGCAGAAAGTCAGCAGAAATGAACACCTCCATTTATAGCCAGGTTGGCCAGTTCCAGGCCCAAGAACAGACCCACGAGGAGGAGCAGACACACATTTGTTGTTAGGGAGCTACCACACTACCCTGAGAAGTTCCTGCTATGGTGTCCTAGTATGAAAACGATTGACCTCCAACGGCCAAAGCCATTTCCCTTTCTGTTTAGTTACACTCCAACCAAGGAATGGTATAGAAATGGTGAGAACCACAAGGAATGGTATAGAAATATTCATGGAGAAGCCAGGTACAAATATAAGAGAGAAGAGGTGGAAAATGATGGTGTTCGATTGATATGTTGGAGAAATATTGTCTGGAGTATAAAAACTGCTGCGGATTGCTTGGACTAAACAATCAGTTACTATGCTGCTATTACATTCTAATATCTTTAAATTAGTTTGAATTAGATAAAATGTCTGCAATGATAGTACAATTATTTACTCTAATTTCAAGGAACGCATTTGTTGTTAACTCTTGGCTTTAATTTGGAAATAGTTAAATCAGATTTTATTTCTCATGATTTCCATTGACTTCAGTTTTGCTAGGCCTCATTGCTGTCGCACTTGGTCAAATGCTGCCTTGATGCTAATGGCAAACACAACCACCTCACCTCTTGATTTCAACACTTTTGTCTGTGCTTTGTCCAGAGCTATATTGAGATCACCACAATATTTTACCACTTATGTGTCCTGTTGATGGGAAAAGTTATTCTCAGGGATTGTACCAGTAATAAAAACAGGAAGTGCCAGTGAAATGCAACAAGTCTGTGGAAAGAGAAACGGAAGTAACGTTTCCAGTCCACTGACTCTTGTACAGAACCATGGTGATAGTAATGTGTAGGACATTGTCTGTAAAGTGTCATTCAATGGAAAGATCTATGTCAGGTTATTGCTTCACTAGTCTGCGGACATCTGTCTGAATTTTGGCCCAAGTCCCAGATATGAGTAATAAAGAATTTGCAGGGCTAACAGTGTTGTTTTTTCATTTCCGGTGCTGTGTCTGATGTCAGATGGTACATTCAGTTTCATTTCTACTAGGCTTAGTCGAGGCTTCATACAGCTGAGTAACTTGTTAGACCATTTCAGAGGGTATTTATGTGTCAGCTGCATCACTGCCTTACTGCCCGTTGCTCACTTGCCGCCTGAGCTGAAATAGGCAGTATTTGATCTCTCTGGGTATCAAGCAAATTGGTGAAAAGTAGAATTTAGGCAGAAGATCAGACAAAATCATATTGAAAAGGAAAGCATGTTTGAAGGCCTGTATCTTTCTTACGCGCTTATACAAAATACCCAATCTTTGACATGCTGTTTCAACCTTACATAGTTGTTTAGTTCAGTTTCTAATCGATGCTAATTTAAGAATGCATAAAATTAAAGTCACAGATCATATCTGCAATCATTAGGTCTGTCTAATGTAGCATCAGCAGCTCCCAATTAATTTGCGTCCATTTGACATTGTTCTACATATCTGATTTGATTTAATTGACTATTTCGGAAATAAAGTCAAGAGTTAACAACAAATGCTTTCCATGAGATTAGACTAAATGATTTCACTATCATTAAAGATATTTTATTTAATTCCAGCTAATTTAAAAAATATTACAATGTAATTACAGCATGGTAACAGATCATTTAACCCAAGCAATCCACAGCAGAATTTATACTCCAGACAAGCTTCATTCTACATCTCAATCTAACTCTTTCTATGTCTTTCTCCCTTATATTTGTGTCTGGATTCTCCATGAATGTTTCTATTTGAGTAGTCTCAACCACTCCATGTGGTTCTACATTCTAAACCACCTTTGGATAAATCATTAGATTTATTAGAGACTATTTTAAATGTCTGAAGGTGTGATGATATGTTTTTGCATTGTTAAATGCAGAGCTCACAAATTTTTTCTCAAAGATATCACAAAGAAAACAAATTAGAAAAACGCCATAAACAAAATATATAGTTCTGACATGCACCTTGTATCCAAAGAAATAGCTTTGACATGGTAGACCATAAAACAGAGGCCACTGCTCAAGTACTAAATGAGTGACCCTAGGAGCAACTCTTAAATAAAAGAATGTTATCACAAGTTTTGAATTGTTGAACCACTGTGTTTCATGTTATCTGTCGCTGAAAGACACATGATATTCCTATCCATCTGAATTCTTCCTTATTTTCTGTCTCAGGAAAGCGACAGTCAATGTAAATACCAAATAAACAGATCCACATGTTAAAAATAAAAGCAGATGACAAACTCAGGTACATTGTGCTGCTGCAAGTAAAGGAATATGATCGAATGCTTATTACTGAAGGATAATATTTTATATGCCTCTGGCTGCCAGCGAAAGATCCATTTGAAGGATGTTATTCAGGCTGCATCCCTCAGTGCATGCCCTACTTTTCACAGAAGCCTGCACTAACATGAACAATTATCCTGTACAAGAAAACTGGAACACTTCTGCAGAAGAAAATTAGGTTGAAGAACTTGAAGCTGTGTTATATATTGATGGTAATTTTAACAATGGCTATTTCTCTACACACTAAAAGTAGTATTTGTTTTGTTGCTTGCTGTTTTACAGAGTATCAATTTCCACCTACAAATAAGTCCCTGCATCATTTAGTGCTGTAGTGTAAGGGCCATTCTTAAGTATAATATTGTTATTTATAACAGATAATATTCCTCGGTGAGAAATCAGAACAATTGGTAGCTTTTTGGAAGTTGCTGTTAAAGCTTCACACAATTATTAGGAGTGAATTACATGTGAATGATTGTGAAAAGGAGGCAGCTTTTGGTAGTATATTCGTAAATTATAATGTAAATGTATGCAGTTTCACGTCAGTTTGCTGACTCAGTCCCACTGGGCTTGAATTTTAACCATGAATGAGAACTTAATCAGAGATAGGTGAGTACTGGATGAATGTATTCCCCTGGATTTGAGCCAACGTTGGGCTATATTTCTTGGATCAAACGTTAATTTAAAAGTAGAAATTGATAGAGTTTGTTAATCAAAGCTATGGAGGGATATAGAATAATGACAGCTATATGAAGTTAGGTCACAGATGAGCCATAATCTAATCCTATACCTAACAGTATAAAGAGGCTACTAAAGGATTAAAGGTATGAACAAAAGCTAATTTTTAAGAAGAGATTAATTATATGAGTAAATTAAAAGCTTTGATGCTTTTATGAATGAGTGATTTTATAGTATCAAGTCTGTATACTAAGATCAGTTGGCAATCATTTGGTTGGCGGACTCTGATTGGTTGACACATTGCCATAGGGAATGCATTCATCAATGATAATTGACAGCTGATTGTCAGGTTGTTAAAAGCTTGTTTGTTACAAATCAAAAAAATAGATTGCAGCCATTCACTGTTTCTCTTCTCCGGACAACTCCATGATCAATCAGAGTCAACTTGTCTGGCGTAAATTTTGAACAGGTCTGGAAGTTCACTGTTATTCATCATTAATAGGTGAATTCTCCATGACAAAACCTCTACTTGAATCTACTTTCCAACAAAATTAGTGCTTTCCTCGCATTCTAACTTCCTCCTTAAATTTGTTTCACCAAACAATTATTTGAATGATCAATAGTTCATGAACTAGTCTCAAATACCTTGAAAATAGGCATCATCTGATAACAACACAGGTAGGATATAGACATAGTCTATATGTATGAAATGGGTATCATCACACTAGCAATTCTCAACATGTGCAGAAGTGGCACTTATGAGTTAGTGGGTTGCATGAATCTTAACCAGGTGGGAGTACGGTATTCCTGTATTCTTTGCAAAATAGCAGAACAATATCATTGTTCTAAATCCTTTTTTAAAATGTGGTTTATCATGTAACTGGAGTCTAACTTCAATTAGCCACCCATAAACTGCTTCTTGATTTCTTGGTGCTTTCCATTAAACATCTTTATTTACAGCTTAGTAAATATACATATTATATTAAAACCCTGACTGAACTTCTGTCTCTTTCCAGTTCTCCCTACACAATTATGTGACACTGATATTTTCATTACATCATTACGTGTCATTACTATTTCCTGTTGATGTCTCATCACTCTGAGATATCACTAAAAAGAGACACAAATTTGAAACTTTTTATCTTAGACTCATCAGGATTGATATGCAAATAAAATCAAACTTTGTAAAAGGAGAAAAACAATTCATCCAGTATGAGCAGAAGGTATTGAATGTTAAAGTATGGTTGGCATGAAGGTACAGTCGGATCTGTTAATTGGCAAACTTAGTTAGCTGAGTAATCTCAGGCCAGGCTAGTAGACTTGAGTCAAGACTTTGCCATGAGCAATGCAGAATGGATTAGCTGACTGCATAACCTTTTCCTCAATGAAAAATGTGCAATGTATGAACAACTAATTTTGCCTACAAACAGCAATGTCCTATGTGTGATCATATGTAACTCTGGCATGCAATGTCAACTGATAACCTTTAATTAGTTTCTAGCACAATTCTTAGCAGAGTCAGGATTATTCAATAAATACAGTCAACAAGTAGAATTATATTTCACGTTGAATGTGGTGATCTGCAGTTTGCGAGTATAAACTGCTTTTCATAGCTGGTACGCTGCCTACTGCAAATGCTCAAAGGAACATCACAGCCCCATGTTCATTTGACTAGAGACTTATGCATGAGATTTTCAATAAAGTTGATCTTGTAACATGTGACATGGTAGGAATCCCAAAGAACATATTGACATAATTTGCTTGTCATTGGAATGTACAGTCCGTCTGCCTGACATCATACTGGTGCGGAAACTCTCAAATCATATTTCTCATTTATGTAGAAGGCAAATGTTTTCTTGTCTTAGATGTAGCATCCTACTGGTGAGAAACATCTCTTGTGTGATTTCTACCGATAAACAATGTGAAACATAGAGCTTTATTTTGTATTCAAAACTTTGGGACACCTTCCCCTTCCAGGGCGACGTGAAGTAGTCTGGGCACTTTTCAGGGCAGTAGTGGTGGATTTAGGGCTTTTCATGAGTTTGCACAATGTGCAGTGAATAATGATTTGGTCAGGGTAGCTACTATCCAAACCTCATCTTACATCAAAATTACGTGGTGAGCAGCTGGCTAGAATCAATAAGGTTGATCTTGTCGCACATGGAACTATTGAAATCCCAATGTAAATATTCATGAGTGGAAGGTTTACAGTAGATTGTATTACAGAACAAACTCTGCAGTATGAATTTGTTTCAGAGGGCTTGAACCAAAAAATAAAATTACATTAAAATTATCGACATAAACTTGTCATTCAGCTCAAACATTATATGTTGGTACCTATTTATGTCAGTTTCAATCCATTCTAACACATTCATTTATAATTTAAAGTTCATGCATGCACACCAAATCACCACATATTGTTCCATTCTACTGAAGTTGTGGCTGTGATTTAGAGTAATTGACTCATAGAGATGTACAACACATAAACAGACATTTGGTCCAACTCATCCATGCAGACTGGACATCCGAAAATAATCTAGTCCCATTGGCCAACATTTGGCCCATATCCCTCTAAACCCTTCCCATTCATATACCCATCCAGTTGCCCTCTAAGTGCTGCAATTGTGCTAGCCTCCAACATTTAAAAGGTGACTGGATGGATACATGAATATAAGAGGAGGTTTCATGTTAAAATACCTGGGGCACCTTTAAGTCATATTGTTGGTCAACTGCCAAAACAGTCCAGAAGGAAAACCAATGTCCAGGGCTTAAGTAGATGTTGTTTGTGTAAAGTAACACAAGCTAAGGTAGTAAGTCAGCCAGGAGTATGATGTGATGCTACAGTCCTGTTGGAAACATGGAAAAATCTAAAATGCCCATATAATTTAGAGAATTTTCTACTAAGAATTATATATTGTTGGTACCATACGAAGTGGTCAAATTCACAAATTTTTATTACCTACAGCTGGGTTGTAATATTTTAGAAGGAACAAAGAGGTTGCAGAATAGCATGCATAAGAAAAATAATTTGTACGGACTTGCTTTTATTCAAATGTTAACTTTTTAGATGATTTTGATCATACTGCAAAAAGCTGTAACAACAGGAAAGCAAAAATGAAAGGTCGTAGTCTGGTCAGGGAATTGGAGCACCTGTGCAACTAGGCTTTCAACAGAATTTTCCACAAAGCTAATGCTCAATGTTAAAGAACACCCAGCCTTTTCACATACTGTCATTTGATCAGATATGAATCATCAGACAAGTCATAGGTTTGAAGATAGAATGTATTGGACTCTGAGCACAATATTATATGGTTAAAGATTATCTAGAAGAATAAGACAAAAGAATAATGTGGATTTCAAACTCTTATGCACAAGATTCAATTGCTTGTGTGATGCATATTAAAGAGTAATGAGGGCAATTCTAGATTTCCAATCTTGCACTTTAAATACATGGTATCAAGTGTCTGGAGAAGCTAAACTTACTTGGTTTAAATGAAAAGTTTTCAGATTGTTGCGAATTGTTTATAGCCTGAAAAAAAATGGTATCACTGCATAGTAATTCCAAAAATGAATAACATTATGCTAACCACATTGTTAAAATTAACTAACGTCAGCAGACATTTCAAAGAAAACTGGAAAATTCCTCACTAACTCCCCAAGGAAATCTAGTGAGCTTCAGGAAACTGATGTCATCCACTACACATCATCATTAAAACTAACTTACAACTTAACACTTACAATTTACAATAATTGAAAATTTCTTCTTCGCCGAGGAACTTGTCAAATTTCCATTAAAAGCCTTGTGAATCTATGCTCACATCTCTCCAGTCTGTTCTAGTTGTCAATGACTGCCAAAGGAAATCGTTATTATCACACAACATAATAATTTTTTGACTTATGATATAGACAGGACCTTGCATTCAACTAACTTAAAACTTTCAAACAGTAATTCAGTCCACTGTGCTTTATCAGGTGGCCATCATCTGCTCTCAGACACATCACTCTCAACTCTGTCTCTGCCACTCCACCATATCGCACAAAGACTCATGCTCTGACACTGTCTTTGTTGCATGCAACATCCTCCCTCAGTCCCTCTCACTTGCCTGTCATTTTCACGCTACACCACTAACCATACATGCCATACAGATGGAGGGATGCCTAATCAAGAAGGCACAACAAGTCCTCTTCTTCAGGCGCTTAGGAAATTCGGCATGTCCATAAGGTCCTTCACCAACATATTCAGATGCACCATTGAAAACATTCTATCTGGGTACATAACAGCTTGGTACAGCAATTGTTTTGCCCAGGGCTATGATAAATTTAAGAAAATTGTGTGCACAGCCCAGGCCATCATGGAGGCCAACCTCTCATCCTCTCTGATGAAGGGTCTAGGCCCGAAACGTCAGCTTTTGTGCTCCTGAGATGCTGCTTGGCCTGCTGTGTTCATCCAGCCTCACATTTTATTATCTCTCATCCATAGACTCTGTTTATGTTTCTTGTTGCCATGGAAAGGCTGCCAAAGTCATCAAAGACCCCTCCCATCCTGGTAATACTCTTTTAGCTCTTCCGTCAGGCAGAAGATACAGAAGTTTGAAGAAGCACAACTACAGGTTCAAGAACAGCTTCTCCCTGCTGTTGTTAGAATGCTGAGTGGACGTCTCTAATTTCACATCTAATGTTGATCTGCTTTTAGCACCTCCTGGGCAGCCACAACCTGTATGCCTCACACTGTCTAGGCACCCTATGATCTGTTTGTCCTTGCTTGCTCTGATCTGCTTGTACTGCTCGCAAAACAAAGCTTTTCACTGTACTTAAGTACATGTGACAACAGAAAATCAAAGCAAATCAAATACTTGGCTCCTCATCCAGAGATGCAAGGATGCAGAGACATCCATGTCCTGTTGACTGAGTAACTAACATGCATTATTCCACTGCAATGTCCAAATTAACATGTCACTCTGTGTGAATCATTGCTCACCACTTCTAACCATGAGCCATGACACCTCTTGAGTTTTACAGCTGCAAACAATCTCTCCAGTAGTTTGGTCATAGACAATATGGAGACCATTCAGAAGAAATGGTCAACTGACTCTGCCAGGTACTCACTTTGCTTCCACCTTGGGCTTTCCTAACATTTATTATGTTGGACATGTTTGGTATGATTGGAAGTTGAACATTCATGAGGCATGTAGGGCTAACAACAAAGCATTTAAGAAGCATTAATCCCTGTCAATTAGCAACTTGTCATTGGTTAGTGAAATTTTGTCATACCACCTGTGAATGGTTTAAAAGATAGGTTTCACCAGACATCCTGTTTGATTTTGCTGCAGATCTCACGTATCAGTTTTCTGTAATTTAAGTAATAATTTTTGTTTCCTTTGTTACCACAATTTTCTAGCTATAAATTGCTGTCTCAAACTCATGAAAATCCACGAGATTTGCAATAGTGGTTTGGCTGACAAATTCTATAAAAGTGGAAGTGTGTCTGAGCTAGTTTATTATACACTACTTTTGGGGAATTCCTTTGTGTGCTGGCTGGTGTCTCAATCATTTTTCCTTTGTAAATCTTGCATTAAATTGGTTTCTGAGGAACTGAATTGGTTTGATGCTTGAATTAATTACAAGGCATATCTCAATTACAAGTCATTTCAAAGGCAGTCCTATGATACATTAGATTAATTTTGTATGTTTATATAGTATCCTGCATTGATGTACTGGCATTGATGTGATGTTGTACTTGGTGTCTTCAGAGGCACGTAGGAATTCACTGTCTTCAGGTAGCGCTGGGTTTGCTCATTTCTCATGAAATGATATTTGACGAGGTGAGTGTGTTGCATCAGTCTCAAAAGTATTGCCATTTAAAACATCGACACTATAATCTTTGAAAAATGTCTGGAGTGTTGAGAAATCATTGCTGGCAATTTTATGCTATTGTCATAAACACGAGATTTACTGTCAATACATTAATGTGGTATTACTGATTTCACAACATTCCATCTCACAGTTGTGCGATGAAAACTCTTGTGGTGTAGTGTTTAAGTCCCTAACTTTGCATGAGAAGGCATGGGTTTAGGTCCCACCTGTTCCAGAGGTGTATAATAACATTTCTGAACAGGTTGATTCAAAAATATTTATGGGTCTTGCCATTCCATGTTCTGATTGATGCTCCAAGTGGTTATAGGCACATTGAAGTTGGACCATGAATTCCAATGTTTGTTATTATAAGGGATTATACAATTGAAGAAATGTTTTTTGTAAAAGGGAATTATGTCACTGAAGGAAATAAATGTTGCAAATGAATATTTTATGAATTAGAGCAATATTTTAGCATAATATTTGCCATGGATGCTTTGAAGTTCATATTACTTCATCCCAACATGATCTCTAGGTTCTGCCCATAATAAATATATTAGTTGTGTTGACATGGAATGTGGAAGGCCAAAGGTTGGTGCGTGGGAGCCATGGATTGGCATGAGTTGCTAATAAGTTGGCATAGATGTTATAAGGGTTTTGACACAGAGACGGAATAGAGTGTAAAGCCATGTTGGCACGTATGGAACATGGGAGTGTGTGATGATGAGGGTAGTAGGGCTCTTTTATTTTCTAATCTTTTTTGAAAGATCTTGGTTGTGTGTCACTGAGGCAGAACTTTTGCCCAGTCATCTCCACACCAGGTATAATCTGCATTTATTTCAGACAAGCTTTCCACCCAGCCTGCCTCCCAGGAATCCCACCACTGCAGAATGAAAATCCAACTTCCAGGCTTGTTTCCAGGTCAGAGGTGAGGATTGTTCTGACTCTGTACTCCTGATCCAGGCGGAAAGATTCTAGCCCATTTCCACTAGAGGCCTGGTGAATACAAACACATGATTATGGGGTGGAGTAGGCCATTTGGCCCCTTCTTCCAGCTCTTCCAATTCAATGAGTTCATGGCTGATCTGATTGTTCTAGATTCCCAGTTACCCCCAATAATCATCTATTTCCTTGTTTACCTTGGACCAGCTACTTATATATGCATTAAAAAATTTCAAAGACTCTACTTCCCTTGACTGGTGAGGAAGAGGGCTGTAAAGCCTCTTTGAGAAAAATAATCTTCCTGTGTCTGTCTTAACTGAATTACCACTTTTTCAAACAGTGAACTCTTGTTCTAGATACTTCCGCGAGAAGAAACGATCTCTTCATATGCACCTTGCTGAAAGCAGTCAGGATCTTACATGTTGGGCATTTAAACGGCTATTAGATAGGCATATGGGTGATAGTATAAGGTAGGGGTGGGGGTTAGATAGACCTTAGGTTTAGGGTAAAAATTCAGCATAACATTGTGGGCCAAAGGGCCTGTGCTGTGCTACACTGTTCTATGTTCTATGTTCTAATTATGTTTCCAACAAGTTATCGCTCACTCTTTTAACCTCTAATTAATCCAAGCCTAATCTATCCAACCTTTCCCAATAAGACAATTCATTAATTCCATGTATTAGTCTAGCTTCCAGTTTCAAAGAATAGGCCTTTGTGGACTCAAAATGTAACCTCCACTTCTCTCATCCATGCTCCCAGATTTGTTGGGTTTCTCTAATGCATTCTGTTTGTATATAAATCTAGCTAACCTGCTCTGAATCGCATCAATAACACTTAGACTTTCATTAAGTAAAGAGACCAATACTTTGCACAGTACTCTTGATGTTTTCTAACCTATACCCTCTGTAACTAAGGCATAAATTCCCTCCTTGTGTATTCTATTCCCTCTCACTATAAACAATAACATTTTATTAACTTTTCTAACTACTTGCTGTACCTACATACTAACTTTTGCAACTCCTGCATTAGAATCCAGAAACCCTATAGTGTGGGAACAGGCCATTCAACCCAACAAGTCCATACCCATTCTCCATCCAGACTCACCCCTCTAACCTATCCCTGCATTTTTTATGACTAATCCACCTAATCTATGCATCACTGGACTCAATGGGCAAGTTAGCATGATCAATCCATCTAGCTTGCACATCTTTTTACTGTGGGAGGAATCTGAAGCACCTGGAGGAAACCCACACCAATACAGGGAGAATGTGCAAATTCCAAACAGACAGTTGCATGAGGCTGGAGTTGAACCCAGGTCCCTAGTGCTGAGAGGCAGCAATGCTAACCACTGAGCCACCCTATGGAGCTCCCTTGGAACTCACAGCTCTGTAATCTCTCACCATTTAGTAACATATTTCTTTTCTATTCTTACTAACAAAATGTACAATTTCAACATTTTCCATATTTTCAACATTATTGTCCATTCACCAGGCCTTTGCCCACTTACCTAACCAATCTACATTCCTTTGTAGTCTCCTTATGGCCTCTTCACAACTTACTTTCCTACCTACATTTTTGTCATCAGCAAATTTAGTAACGAAACATTTCTACCTTCAGCCTAGTCGTTATATAAATTGTAAAATATTGAGGCCCCAACACCATGGCATATCAACCCGAAAATGTCCCGTTTATACCTACTGTCTGTTTCTTGTCGGTCAGCCATTCTTTTATCCTTACCAGTATATTACACCTTACACCATGAGCTTTTACTTCCTACAATAATTGCTGTGGCACTTTATTAAAAACATTTTGGAAATCCAAATACAGTACATCGAATGGTGCCCCTGTATCCACAAGATATGTCATATCCTCAACAAATTTGAATAAATTGGTTAAACATGATTTGCCTTTCACAAAACCATATTGACTTTGCCTGATAACCTTGAACATTTCCATGTACCCAGAAATATCATATTTAACAGTAGTTTCTGACATCCTCCCTTGGACAGATATTAAGCTAGTGGGCCACTGGTTTCCTGTTTTCTGTCCTCCCTTCTTGAATAAAGCAGATGTATTAGTTATTTCACACCTCCAAAACTAGGGAATTTTGGAAAAATCTTACCAAGGGAACAACTGTCTCACCAACCACTCCTTTCAAAATTCTAAGATGAAGTCCATCAGTATTCAGGGGTTTGTCAGCCAACAGTTCTCATAATTTGCTCAGTATCATTGTTCTGGTGAGTGTGATTTTTTCTGCATTTTCCCCTTCCTTCCATTTCCAGATGGATAGCTATTTCTGGGATATTACTTGTGAAGACCTATCCAAATCATTGTTCAATTCATCTGCGATCTATTTATGGCCCATTATTAATTTCCAAGACTCACTTTAAATAAGACAAAAACTCACTTTTATTCGTCTTTTTTAAAGTATTTGTAGTATCGCTTCATGCTTGGATTAGGACAATTGAAGGACAGCCATGTGACATTATTATTTTAAATGTTTTCCTTTGTAGATGTAATCAGCAGATAGCCATGTGAGCATCATAATGTGTACATGAATCAGTAGTTACCACAGAAATGAAACAGAATGTCCACAGGGGCCTAAAAGATTGGAGAAATTGGAGATCTTTAGAGCAGTACCAAAGGGTAAGATGCTCAGTGCAGACAAATACAAACCAAACAAAATGTTTTCATTCTTCAAACCCTACTGGATCATGTAAAACCTGACAAAACCTAAGACATAACTTGAATCTCATCAAATGTAAATGCATTGATTGAAGAATAAAATGGAAAACATTAAATAGCTCTTGCATTTATCTGATTAATTTGAGGGGAAGAGTCAATGTTATGAACAGAGCTCAGCATTGTCTCTACGCAGACTGTGCAAGCTCTAATTTTGCTATTTCTTTGGATGGATGATGGCACAAATTAATATTAAATATGTTTTAATTTAGCAAAATTTCAATAAGTTTTTTTTCGAATAGAACTTAATATTTATGACGTTACTCCTTATTTCAGGACTTTTGAAACCAATGATTCAACACATCACTTGACCCCTCCACTACCTCAGAGTCTTGGATGATCTGTAATTCCCTCATTTAAACATTGAAAATATTAAAGCTAACACCTATAATTCTGACAATAAATGCTCCATGCTCTTTCCAGCAATGTAATAGCCGTCAGGAACCACAGTTATATATAAATGCAAGTTATTGTAACTCATTATTCTTTTGTAGGTTTTACACTGAGAATCCACCATGGGATCAGAACGAAATAACAATAAATCTGTATGTGGATGCAAGTCCAGTATTGAGGAGTTCAGGTTTTAATACTACTTTTATGGTAATATTACATTCTGCTCTGCCAAATGCTATCTTCATATCAAGAGCAGTTACCCACACCTCATCCCTGGAATTTAAGATTCTTCCCCACATTTGGATGAATACTAGTTTATTCTGAATCTAAAACAACTTGCGTGATAGTCATGCCACAAAAAACAATGGAATTTCTCCTCTGTGTGAAGATAGGACTTCATCTCCATAAGATTTGGGAAATAAGTGCCCATAACCAATGTTGTCACAGGCGGGTTCAGATCAGCCATGTTTTTCTTTCCTGTTGCTCCTTGCAGCAACTGCTTCAGGCCCAGTCTGGCAGCTGTGCTGTTGGAATTCAGCCAGCTCAGTCAGTTGTGGAGCTACCAAGCCACATCTGACAAACTTTGAAATACTTTACCTTAGTGTGAGAAACATAGCTAAACATTCACATAAAACTGGATGCACTCTTGCAGCAGAGGTCCTATGGGAAAAGGCAAGGAAAGGAAAATCATGCTATATGCCTTTTATGACACGAGTAGATCTTTAGGGTCAATCTAATCAGAAAGTTGGCACTGATCTCTTGGCAATACTTCTATTGTGACCAGGCCAGATGATGTAGAAAGAAAGGGAGGGTGCAGGCAGGGTAGAGGGTGGTAGGAACAAGGACAAAGACGGTTGCTGTTCTTACTGGTGTGCTGTGATCAACAGCATTGAGTAACTTTTTTTAAAATAGCTCTTTTTCTCACCTCCCCACTCTCCCTCAACACCCCCCACCACCACCCTGCATTCCCTCTTTGCGCTGTGAGCATGTTGATTGCCTTGTATTGCTAAGGCATTAACAGTGGGGAAATAAGTTGAATGATATTTTTCTGCTGTTAAGCCATTCTTTACACAGTGAGCGAATGCAACATTGCCCTTCACTTAGAGTGAAAATTCCCTGAAGGGATAGCCACAATTCCCATTGCTATCCGTCTAAAATCTTTCCAAACTGGTGAAACAAAGGATGAAAATCTTAGTGTACAGTGGGAGTGATAATTCTTTGGTGTAGCATCACCAGAATAAGTGTCAACTAAAATGATCAGATCATTGACTCGTTGGAATTTTTGCAGGAGGGTGGGTGGGAGGAGGTGTAATCTAGGTAGCTGTGGGAGTTGGTGGGCTTGAAATGGATATCGGTTTCTAGGTGGTTGCCTGCAATGGAGACAGAGAGGTCCAGGAAGGTG
This sequence comes from Stegostoma tigrinum, assembly GCF_030684315.1. Lineage (NCBI taxonomy): Eukaryota > Metazoa > Chordata > Chondrichthyes > Orectolobiformes > Stegostomatidae > Stegostoma > Stegostoma tigrinum. Next base: position 19,600,417 of record NC_081377.1, read on the forward strand.
AGAATCATTCTGTTCTTTTTCTCACTCTGATATGTTTCTTTTCCTTTGGTAGAAAAGAGCACAACATAGCGAGGGAGAGAACTGAAAGTGCATCTCCGCTAATCTCACTAATTTAGCGCAGAAAACATTAGAGATCAGAGGCCTCTTGGTGTCTATGGTTACGTGGAACAGTCCCTCTTCCGCACCTACACAGGCCCCAAACCCCACCTCTTCCTCCGCTACATTGATGACTGTATCGGCGCCGCCTCTTGCTCCCCAGAGGAGCTCGAACAGTTCATCCACTTCACCAACACCTTCCACCCCAACCTTCAGTTCACCTGGGCCATCTCCAGCACATCCCTCACCTTCCTGGACCTCTCAGTCTCCATCTCAGGCAACCAGCTTGTAACTGATGTCCATTTCAAGCCCACCGACTCCCATAGCTACCTAGAATACACCTCCTCCCACCCACCCTCCTGCAAAAATTCCATCCCCTATTCCCAATTCCTCCGCCTCTGCCGCATCTGCTCCCACGATGAGGCATTCTACTCCCGCACTTCCCAGATGTCCAAGTTCTTCAAGGACCGCAACTTTCCCCCCCACAGTGATCGAGAACGCCCTTGACCGCGTCTCCCGCATTTCCCGCAACACATCCCTCACACCCCGCCCCCGCCACAACCGCCCTAAGAGGATCCCCCTCGTTCTCACACACCACCCCACCAACCTCCGGACACAACGCATCATCTTCCGACACTTCCGCTATCTTCAATCCGACCCCACCACCCAAGACATTTTTCCATCCCCACCCTTGTCTGCTTTCCGGAGAGACCACTCTCTCCGTGACTCCCTTGTTCGCTCCACACTGCCCTCCAACCCCACCACACCCAGCACCTTCCCCTGCAACCGCAGGAAATGCTACACTTGCCCCCACACCTCCTCCCTCACCCTTATCCCAGGCCCCAAGATGACATTCCACATTAAGCAGAGGTTCACCTGCACATCTGCCAATGTGGTATACTGCATCCACTGTACCCGGTGTGTCTTCCTCTACATTGGGGAAACCAAGCGGAGGCTTGGGGACCGCTTTGCAGAACACCTCTGCTCGGTTCGCAATAAACAACTGCACCTCCCAGTCGCAAACCATTTCCACTCCCCCTCCCATTCTTTAGATGACATGTCCATCATGGGCCTCCTGCAGTGCCACAATGATGCCACCCGAAGGTTGCAGGAACAGCAGCTCATATTCCTCTTGGGAACCCTGCAGCCCAATGGTTTCAATGTGGACTTCGCCAGCTTCAAAATCCCCCCTTCCCCCACCGCATCCCAAAACCAGCCCAGTTCGTCCCCTCCCCCCACTGCACCACACAACCAGCCCAGCTCTTCCCCTCCACCCACTGCATCCCAAAACCAGTCCAACCTGTCTCTGCTTCCCTAACCTGTTCTTCCTCTCACCCATCCCTTCCTCCCACCCCAAGCCACACCTCCATCTCCTACCTACTAACCTCATCCCACCTCCTTGACCTGTCCGTCTTCCCTGAACTGACCTCTCCCCTCCCTACCTCCCCACCTAGACTCTCTCCACCTATCTTCTTTTCTCTCCATCTTCGGTCCGCCTCCCCCTCTCTCCCTATTTATTCCAGAACCCTCACCCCATCCCCCTCTCTGATGAAGGGTCTAGGCCCGAAACGTCAGCTTTTGTGCTCCTGAGATGCTGCTGGGCCTGCTGTGTTCATCCAGCCTCACATTTTATTACAATGCAAAATGTGGTTGATTCTTTATGCTGCAGACTTCTATCTTTGAGAACTAAATAAATATTTTCTAAAATAGTTTTTTTTTGTAGCTAATCGAATTTTTGTTTTACCTGAATTGACAATCAGCGTTCTGTGTGAAAAACATAGTTCTGATTCCCCAGTATTAAGCAACATCTTTAACAACTTCTTATAAATTTGGTTGTAAAGAAATATACATCATAACCAGATCATGAAGAGTGCTAGATAAATGCAAGTTTTTTCAACATTGGCTTTACTTAACAATCACATTTCTTTTAGGTCTTCAGGTTACGAGGCAATGATCTGATCATTTTAGTTGACACTTATTCTGGTGATGCTACACCAAAGATTTATCACTCCCACTGTACACTAAGATTTTCATCCTTTGTTTCACCAGTTTGGAAAGATTTTAGACGGATAGCAATGGGAATTGTGGCTATCCCTTCAGGGAATTTTCACTCTAAGTGAAGGGCAATGTTGCATTCGCTCACTGTGTAAAGAATGGCTTAACAGCAGAAAAATATCATTCAACTTATTTCCCCACTGTTAATGCCTTAGCAATACAAGGCAATCAACATGCTCACAGCGCAAAGAGGGAATGCAGGGTGGTGGTGGGGGGTGTTGAGGGAGAGTGGGGAGGTGAGAAAAAGAGCCATTTTAAAAAAAGTTACTCAATGCTGTTGATCACAGCACACCAGTAAGAACAGCAACCGTCTTTGTCCTTGTTCCTACCACCCTCTACCCTGCCTGCACCCTCCCTTTCTTTCTACATCATCTGGCCTGGTCACAATAGAAGTATTGCCAAGAGATCAGTGCCAACTTTCTGATTAGATTGACCCTAAAGATCTACTCGTGTCATAAAAGGCATATAGCATGATTTTCCTTTCCTTGCCTTTTCCCATAGGACCTCTGCTGCAAGAGTGCATCCAGTTTTATGTGAATGTTTAGCTATGTTTCTCACACTAAGGTAAAGTATTTCAAAGTTTGTCAGATGTGGCTTGGTAGCTCCACAACTGACTGAGCTGGCTGAATTCCAACAGCACAGCTGCCAGACTGGGCCTGAAGCAGTTGCTGCAAGGAGCAACAGGAAAGAAAAACATGGCTGATCTGAACCCGCCTGTGACAACATTGGTTATGGGCACTTATTTCCCAAATCTTATGGAGATGAAGTCCTATCTTCACACAGAGGAGAAATTCCATTGTTTTTTGTGGCATGACTATCACGCAAGTTGTTTTAGATTCAGAATAAACTAGTATTCATCCAAATGTGGGGAAGAATCTTAAATTCCAGGGATGAGGTGTGGGTAACTGCTCTTGATATGAAGATAGCATTTGGCAGAGCAGAATGTAATATTACCATAAAAGTAGTATTAAAACCTGAACTCCTCAATACTGGACTTGCATCCACATACAGATTTATTGTTATTTCGTTCTGATCCCATGGTGGATTCTCAGTGTAAAACCTACAAAAGAATAATGAGTTACAATAACTTGCATTTATATATAACTGTGGTTCCTGACGGCTATTACATTGCTGGAAAGAGCATGGAGCATTTATTGTCAGAATTATAGGTGTTAGCTTTAATATTTTCAATGTTTAAATGAGGGAATTACAGATCATCCAAGACTCTGAGGTAGTGGAGGGGTCAAGTGATGTGTTGAATCATTGGTTTCAAAAGTCCTGAAATAAGGAGTAACGTCATAAATATTAAGTTCTATTCGAAAAAAAACTTATTGAAATTTTGCTAAATTAAAACATATTTAATATTAATTTGTGCCATCATCCATCCAAAGAAATAGCAAAATTAGAGCTTGCACAGTCTGCGTAGAGACAATGCTGAGCTCTGTTCATAACATTGACTCTTCCCCTCAAATTAATCAGATAAATGCAAGAGCTATTTAATGTTTTCCATTTTATTCTTCAATCAATGCATTTACATTTGATGAGATTCAAGTTATGTCTTAGGTTTTGTCAGGTTTTACATGATCCAGTAGGGTTTGAAGAATGAAAACATTTTGTTTGGTTTGTATTTGTCTGCACTGAGCATCTTACCCTTTGGTACTGCTCTAAAGATCTCCAATTTCTCCAATCTTTTAGGCCCCTGTGGACATTCTGTTTCATTTCTGTGGTAACTACTGATTCATGTACGCATTATGATGCTCACATGGCTATCTGCTGATTACATCTACAAACGGTCTAGGCCCGAAACATCAGCTTTTGTCCTCCTGAGATGCTGCTGGGCCAGCTGTGTTCATCCAGCCTCACATTTTATTATCTTGGATTTTCCAGCATCTGCAGTTCCGATTATCACTTTTCTATAATCTACTTCTTATCGGGGTGATAGTGATAGAGTCATTGGGCTAGTGATCCAGCAGCCTATGCTAATGTTTCAAACCCTACAAAGGATCTGGTGGAATTTAAACACAACTAATAAATCTGACATTTAAAGCTGGTGTCAGTACTGGTGACCGTAAGAGCTATGTTAAATTATTGCAAAAACTCCTTTTGCTGACTAATGCCTTTTAGGGAAAGAAATCTGCTAAATCTTACTTACTCTGGGCTACATGTGGCTCCAGACCCACAGCAATGTGATTAAATCTTAATTGCCCTCTGAAGTGAGTTAGCATTCAGGGTAAGGGCAATTAGGGATGGGCAATAAATGCTGACCTCACCATTGTTCCAAAATCCGATTCACTCCAATCCAGGATCAATATTGAAACACGTAGCTGCAATTTCATTCATTGTTCCCATTCATACAGACGAGTAGAATTGCAGCCTCACTTGTAAAAGCAACTGACCTGAATATAAATCTGGGATCTCAAATCTGTAGTCACAGTCTGTTGGCACTTTAGGTGCAGAATCATGCCAACTGACAAGGGAAAGACAACCCTGCCCGCCTCCAACACAACTGGTTATTTATGTTAACACCAGTCTAGATATAGTGGGTAGGACCAAATTACTACAAATGCTGGAATCTGCACTGAAAACAAAAATTGTTGGAGATCACAGTGGGTCAGGCAGCATCCATGGAGAGAAAGCAAGCTGACGTTTCGAGTCTAGATAAGTAGTTGGTAGTTATTTTGTTATGGAAAATAGAGAATAAATTATAGGACATTTTAATCCTGCTTCTGGGTTATGCACTGATTGTGACTCAGTATTGCTATGTAGTGTTCTGTAGCTGCTGAGGACTTAAAATAATTCTCCATTTCGCATGGGCTAACCTCAAGTTTCCTGCCTGTCTTGCTTCTCATACTTATGGTCTCATTTCCCCATTTAGAACAGCATCACTCTTCAATATAGCGGAAATGCTAAGATTGACATTTTAAGAACAGGATTCCGACCTTGTAATTTTCATAATCTGTGCAGTTTACACCACTACTGCTCCAAGCCCACTTTGCAACATCAACCCATCTAATTCATATGAACTGTCAATGAGTACAAAAACAGTAAGTGTTTTAGGGAGAATCTTGCCAGCCCCTGAATAATGTGGACTTTGATGAGAAAGGGATCATCTTGCGAAATCAGCAGAGAAGAGCTTCCTGCTGTTAGAAGTAAAGACACCCATTTTGAGCAAATGGGGTTTCATGATGAAAGATGATCAGTGATATGCAGGAATGTAAAGTTGAAGTTAAAATGCGATTCTTTCTAGTAAGCTATAAAAGGCCTATTTGCATGTATTAACATATAATAACATCCTCAATCTCTTGGATATGCAGTTTCCAACCTCTCACTCTGAATAGAAACTAAACAGCAACAATTTCCAACATGAAAGTCAGGCCAAGTACCTGGCAATTCCAGCTCGTTGCTTGCTGTTCCAGTCCATCAGAAATCACCAACATCACAAAGGCACACACTATGGACAGTGACCACATGCACCACGTACCCAATCCCACTAGGACCTGTAATTCCCTGTTGTGAAAGTGGGGTGCCAGCATCAAGGAAACTGCAGTGATTCATTATTTTAGATTCAATTTTTTTCATTCTTCTTTACCAAATAGTGACTATAAGCCAAAATCTATTCAAACAGATTTGGTACAAAAATACTTAGAAGTTATGAACAAACAATAGTAAACACCAGCATTTCTGAACAACACATACCACCAAGCTGAAATTTTACAAGTCAATTATTTTATAATAACTGGAATCCAAACTTTGTTACTTTTTACATTGGTGCTCCATACCATGGGCCTGGTTTTTAAATTGTTCAACTATAAAACGTCAATAAGAACACTAGCTACCCACTAGAACAAAGATGCACCATCTGTGGCTAACTGAAGAAATTGAGCATGGTACCCAACTGAAAGAGAGGACACAAAATACTGCAAAGATTAGCAGTAGCCCAGAAGATTGGGCAAGTTTTAGAACCCTGGAAAGGATGACTAAAAGAAAGATTAAGGGGGAGAAATTGGAGTATAAGACAAAACTAGTAGGAAGTATAAAAAGTGAAAGATACTACAAGTACATAAAGAAAGGGGATAGCTATAGTCACTTAGAGGGTGGAAATGAGAATTTATCAACGAGAAAAAAGGAAATGGCAGAGACTCTGACCAAGTACTTTGTATCATCTCCACAATGGAAGAGACTGAAATCTTCCAAGAACGGTAGAATATTAAGAGGCAAAGGGAAAAGAGGAAATTAAAACAATCTTGAACATTAGAGAAAAAGTACTGGGAACACTAACGGATGGAAAGTTTCTCAGTCTCTTGGCTGTGATAGCTTGCATCCAATGGTCTTAAAGGGCATGGCTTCAGAAATAGTGACTGAATTGGTTGTAAGCTTCCAAAATTCCTGAGCTTCTGGTACAGTTTCAGCAGATTGGGAAACTACAAATTTAACGTCAGTACCCAAGTCAGAAAGCAGAAAATTATATGCCTAACGTCCATCTTTGGCAAAGTGCTAGAATTCATTTTTAAAGCAGTTGTAGGAGGACTTTTAGAAAATCGTAATACAATCAAGCAGATTCAAAGTGGTTTTCAGACAGAGAAATCATACTTAACAATTTCTTTTAGGATTTCTTGTGGATTTAACAAGCAGAGTGGATAAAATGGAACCAGTAGATACTATGTATTTGATTTCCAAAGCACATTAGACAAGGTATGGTAGAAAAGATTATTATATAAGACAAGAATTTTTGGTGTTGGGGTTATATGTTAGTATGATGGGAGGATTGGATGGACAACAGGAAACAGAAAATCAGGATTTTTGGATTAATTTTCAGGTTTACAAATTAGAGATTCACAAATTAACTACCAGAATGTCACAGGGACCAGATCTGGGGCCTCAACTATTTTTGTTTTATGTTCATATCTTAGATGAAGACAGACTGTACAGTAGTTCAACACATCAATTCTATAAATCCCTATGAATGAATCTCTGATGAAATCCCCTCACAGTCTGTCAGGCAGGTGCCCTTGCCTGTCCTCTGACTCCTACAGTATCATTCTTGTAGTTGCTGCAAAGTTGTAGTAGGATCAGTTGAAGAAAATTAGTTGATGAAACAGGTTATAACGAAAGCCAACCTAATAGTGTTTTACAGGTCATGAGCAAAGTTAATTTGGATAAGAATTAATTTACTCAATATCATTTAAAAGACCAGTGAAAGGACATTGCCCAGTACCACAACGAACATGACAACTGAATGGAATACATAGGCTAACATTCATTCAAATTTTTTTCCCTGCAACACCTAATTTGTTGCCAGTGTCATTGAGCTTCACATATTGCTGCTGAGAGGACAATGAAATTTCCCAATAAGTGAGTGAGGGTACAAAGTCAAATCTATTAGCAAAAGTGACCTTGCAGTGGTTTCTCCAGTTTGTTGCTTTAAATTTATGTTAGTCATCCTTAAGAAAGTCAAAATAAAAATGAAAAAAAAGACACACACGGCGCATAACATTTAGTTTGCCGGCAAAAAAGTTGCAGAGGGAGAAGCTAACTACCATTTGTACCTACAGCATGGCAGTAAAACTTGTTCATTTAACATGCTTATTTCTATTATACCACGTGTTGCAAAAGGAAATAGCAAGTTTCTGCTATACACAAAGGGTTCAGGCAAAATTGTGTTTGCATAGACTGAGATGAAGGAAAAAATAGGTGACAGCTGCATGATTGCCTTTCGTTAAATGTGTGCAGCTCATTCCTGGATCCGAGTGATTGTGTCTCTCCCTAACAATGCTGAGCCTGCAGTGCAGTTATCTCAATTCAATCCCTGTTGAAATTCTACTTAACAAAGTATTTTCCCTAACCTGTCGTTCAGAAAAAGGAGTGATCAGCAGGAAGAAATGAAAAGCTGTTAAAATGGGTTTTTACATTAATGCACAGAGTGTGGTAAATAGTTTGGATTAGTTACAAGCACAAGTCACTCTATGATATACTGCTCTGTTATACTGGAAATATCAGACCTCTGGCTCAACGAAGGGATGAATTGGGAACAATACTCCAATTCAGCAAAAGGGCAGTGGAAGAGTGACAGCAATAACCATGGTGACAGCGCTCCTCACAGAAATGATCATCCTCAGAGGTGGAAAATCAAACCAGTAATGTGCATACCAGATGAACTGCCAATAACAACGTGCTTTTGTATCATTAGAAGTCCTGCATGAGTTATACAATGCATGCACAGATTTTGGTGTAAATGGGACAGATTTAGGATTAACAGTTTTTCTCATGAATGATGATTTTTGTTGTTGTTCAAGTATGTGCATGCAAATTTATTTTATATAAATGGGTGATGCTTGGAAAAATGCATTTATGCTTGCCATACTCATGTGACATCTGCTGAAACTTATTTTTAACTTCAGAAGCCATTAAACGGGTCTCATGTTGTCCAGGTAATGTCAGATCAATCTGTTCCAGTGCACACAGCGGATGTGCATGCATGTGCCATTTTTCTGCAATTGCAACGCAGAGGAAGCTGCCAACAGTGCAGGTGCAACCAATAGTTGGAGCAATACATTATTAGTGTACCCTATCAAGTGGCACTGTGTGCAGCAATTTCCATCCAAACATAGACTCTCACTACACTATTAGGGTTTCATTGCCACAGAACTGTCATTTTCATTAGTGATAGCCAATGCTTCCAAAGTGAAATAGCATGCTTAAACAGTAATAAAGATGAACTGACTGGATTATTTTGCTTCTCACTTGTTTGTGAACATGAGATTGAAGCCAACTAATTGGTGCAATGGATGCATTCTGAAAATAGAAATGAAGTGGACAATTATAAAACTTCACAAAGCCCTAGCAGTTTTCTTCTTTTGCAGCAGATATAGTAGGATTGAAGAGTTTATGTTGCCTCACTTATTGCCAGAAACAACAAAAGCTACGGGAATCTGACCTTTTGAGAAGATCCATTTTTGTGCTGAAGTGATTTCCTGTCACAATAATAGTTATCAGCTTTCTCTCCAGCTGAATTATTCAGCTTATTCAAATCCAAATGACTGGGTATTAGCTCAGTTGGTGTCTTCACCTAATTATTCCTGGCACTGAACACAAAACCAGTAATGGATGAGACAGGCCCATGTATATTTCCAAAACTTTAATTTCCCATCAGTTCAAAATGCCATTTGCTTCCTTTTTTAAAAGTGTACGTTTTTTTCTTTAATAAAGATCTTTGCAAAACTTTGATTCTTCACATGATAATGTGAAATGACAAATTTATATTGTTAAAAGATCTAGACAAGGGTGTATGCACACAATGACAAAATTTGCAAATGACAGAATTAAAGAAGAATTAGCTATGCAGAAGATTGTAAGCAGTTGTGTGTGTTTCCTAAACGGGTGACAGGTGAACCTTAGATATGCAAATGCACGTTCATTGGTGAACGATTTTAACAAAAGTAGATGAGGAAATTCACAAATTAGACTGTATGATGCTAAAGCAAAACAGTGCATGAGACTCTAGATATTATAAATAGGCCCAGAATCTCAAATGCAAATAAATAATGGTGTAATTACATAAATAATTGAATAGATGCTGTGAAAATAATGTTTGTTTTGGAATACAATCTGTACATTAGCAAATATGAAAGGATATGGTTATGAGAAGAGACTCAGTAAACTGGAAGGTAGGTTATTTCCATGATAATGGGAACTGCAGATGCTGGAGAATCCAAGATAATAAAATGTGAGGCTGGATGAACACAGCAGGCCCAGCAGCATCTCAGGAGCATCAGGGCTCTGATGAAGGGTCTAGGCCCGAAACGTCAGCTTTTGTGCTCCTGAGATGCTGCTGGGCCTGCTGTGTTCATCCAGCCTCACATTTTATTATCTTAGGTAGGTTATTTCCAATGGCTCAGGGATTGATAACTATTTGTCACACATGTAACCTCATTAAAAGTATTTGGTGAAAGATATTTTCCTCAAATTTTTTTGATGAAAAGCATTTATACAAAGGATGGTACATTTGAAAAATGTACTCCGTCCTGACACGAAGCTGGACACTGAATCACTGGGTGGCAATGCTAGGACTGTTTGAAAGAATTCTCTCCCGAAGGGCGTGTTGGGTCTACCTGCAGGCACATGGACTGCTGTAGTTAACCACCACCTTCTCAAGGGCTACTCGCGATGGGCAATAAATGTTAGCCTGCAGTGACACAAGTGAATAAAAATAAATCCTCTACACTGGGGAGACGAAGTACAGACTGGGTAACAGTTTTGCAGAACACCTACATTCTGTCTGCAAAAAAAGGCCTTGAGCTTTCAGTTGCCCGCCACTTCAACATACCACTGTGTTCTCTGACCAACACCTCTGTCTCAGGCTTGCTGCCATGCTCGGGTGAAGGTCAGTGGAAGGTGGAAGAACAGCACCTCATTTTCTACTTGAGAACTATGCAGCCTCTGCACATAATAGCAAATTCAACAATTATAGGGCTTGAGCACCTTTCTCTATGTCTTTCCCCCACTACCACACACCAGGACTTGTCATCACATGAGCTGCTGCCGCACACAACACATTGTCAGCTACTAATTGTACTCATTAGCAGCGATTCATTCCCTTCATCTAACCTTTATTCATTCCTTTGTCTGCCCAACTGTGTTTCTCTCTCTGGGCTGTATCCCCACCTATCATTTACTCCCCCCATTTCCATCTTCTGTATATATACAGCAGGCCAAGCAGCATCTGAGGAGCAATAAAGCTGATGTTTTGGGCCTAGATGCTTTTTCAGTGTTCATCCAGTTCCACATCTTGTTATCTCAGATTCTCCAGCATCTACAGTTCCTACTACCTCTTCTGTATATATACTATCATTTTCCTCGCTACCATTAGCTCTGAAGAAAAGTCACTGTACTCCTAATGTTCACGCTGATTTCTTTCCTACAATGTTGCCAGGCCTGCTGAGCTTTTCCAGCAATTTTTGTATCTTTTTCTGATTTCCAGCATCCACAGTTCTTCCTGCTAAATAAAAAGTACTCGTGTACATAGCCCTGTGGAAGAATGAAGTTTAACTTTTCTTTTTCCTGTTGTTTCTGTGTGGTGCAATCCCTCTGGCTCCAACAGAGATAGGTGCAGGCTGTCCACACATCTGCTCAATGGATGAGAAGCCTTTGGCCAATAATCTCCGAGCCTATGGACCCAAGAGGGAAAATTCTGGGGACAAAGCAGCTTATGGGCTATTGACCGAGAAAGTAAGATAACAGGCAATAAGTGAAATGCCTACTTCCATGTCTCCTTCTGCCATCACTTCTCTTGTGGCACAATAGTAATCCGAATACTGCAGTGCAGAACAGCTTGATTCTGACCAGTAGTGCACTGTAAAGCAAACATTATGCATCTGCCATGCAGTTCAAAGCCACAAATGCTGACTGGCAGAGTTTGTGTGGGCAGATCCAAAATCTCCATGGATTCATTTCATTGCCTCAATTGATATTCCACAAAGTTGGCAACTCATTTCCAGGAAAAAGACATTCTTGCTATGCCATGCAACGTCAACCTATCCCTTCTTGAACAGAGCTCCACTATTCTCTTTGCAGAGTGTATGGGCAAATCCTGTCAGTATATTGTCAATTTTCTGGTGCTGCTCAATGATTTTCTTACATATCAATGACCACTGGACTACAGCATTTGTGTTCAGCTGAGCAAAGCTTAAAGCCTGTATCTTCTCTACAACTGTTCTTCCTACTAATATCTGCTCTTCCTTACTTCTGAACTATGATTCACTAAGTGAAAACCCAACTATGTGTCAACCTGGGCCCAGAACTGTGCAAGTGTCTGTTCTAGAGCACAGCAAGTGCAAGTCCTGTCCTGGTGCAATGACAGGATGAATTAGTTCTGCTGAGGATTTGTCCATGCGGCTCACTGACTACTGGTGCATGCTTGAAGCCTCAGGCAGAGATAAAAGGCATGAATTAGCACTGGTAATGTAAAGACGTTACATGTTTAACGTTATGTAGGTTGTACAGACAAATTTGAAATCAAGTCAATTCTAACTTGAGCATTGTCAGCAATATTTAGTTTTATCACCAGGTTAATGGGATCTCCCATAGACACCAAGAGGCCTCTGATCTCTAATGTTTTCTGCGCTAAATTAGTGAGATTAGCGGAGATGCACTTTCAGTTCTCTCCCTCGCTATGTTGTGCTCTTTTCTACCAAAGGAAAAGAAACAGATCAGAGTGAGAAAAAGAACAGAATGATTCTCACCTTCCTGGACCTCTCTGTCTCCATTGCAGGCAACCACCTAGAAACCGATATCCATTTCAAGCCCACCAACTCCCACAGCTACCTAGAATACACCTCCTCCCACCCACCTTCCTGCAAGAATTCCATCCCCTATTCCCAATTCCTTCACCTCCACTGCATCTGCTCCCAGGATGAGGCATTCCACTCCCATAAATCCCAGATGTCGTCGTTCTTCAAGGACTGCAATTTCCCCTCCTCAGTGGTTAAGAACGCCCTCGACCGTGTCTCCTGCTTTTCCCACAACTCATCCCTCGCACCCCGTCCCCGCAATAACCGCCTAAAGAGAATCCCCCTCATCCTCACATACCACCCCACCAACCACCAGATCCAACGCATCATCCTCCGACACTTCCGCCATCTACAATTCGACCCCACCACTAAAGACATTTTTCCATCACCCTTGTCTGCCTTCCGGAGGGACCACTCTCTCCGTGAGTCCCTTGTCCGCTCCACACTCCCCTCCGACCCCACCACACCCGACACTTTCCCCAGCAACTGCAGGAAGTGCTACACCTGCCCCTACACCTCCTCCCTCACCCCCATCCCAGGCCCCAAGAAGACTTTCCACATCAAGCAGATGTTCACCTGCACATCTGCCAATGTGATATATTACATCCGCTGTACCCATTGTGGACTCCTCTACGTCAGGGAAACCGAGCGGAGGCTTGGGGACCGTTTTGCAGAACACCTACACTCAGTTTGCAATAGACAACTGCACCTCCCAGTTACGAACCATTTCAACTCCCCCTCCCAATCCTTAGACGACATGTCCATCCTGGGCCTCCTGCAGTGCCACAATGATGCTACCCGAAGGTTGCAGGAATAGCAAGTCATATTCCGCTTGGGAACCCTGCAGCCCAATGGTATCAATGTGGATTTCACAAGCTTCAAAATCTACCCTCCCGCCGCTGCATTCCAAAACCAGCCCAACTCATCCCCGCCTCCCTAACCCATTCTTCCTCTCACCTATCTCCTCCTCCCACCTCAAGCTGCACCTCTATTCCCTACCTACTAACATCATCCCACCCCCTTGACCTGCCCATCCTCCCCGGACTAAACTATCCCCTCCCTACCTCCCCACCTACACTCACCTCTACTGACTCCATCCCCGCCCCTTTAAATTGTCTGTCTCATCTCCACTTATCTTCTCCTCTGTCCGTCTTTGATCCACCTCTCCCTCTCTCCCTATTTATTTCAGAATCCTCTCCCCCTCCCCCTTTTCTGATGAAGGGTCTAGGCCCGAAATATCAGCTTATGTGCTCCTAAGATGCTGTTTGGCCTGCTGTGTTCATCCAGCTCCACACTTTGTTATGTCAGATTCTCCAGCATCTGCAGTTCCCATTATCTCTGATTCTGATGGTCATGTTTGCCTAAATGGACAGTTCACCCTGGGAATGCAGCACATTTGACGCAGGTTAATGCCAAGAACCCACCTTTCGTAAAGATAAGGTAAGCAGCATGGGGGGTTTGACATTTGCGGTTGGAAGGATGGATGTACATGCTCGTGATTCTGAGCTGTGAAATGACGGAGATAGTTTGATTTGGCAAATTGTAAGCTGGGAAGTAAATAGTAACATTGGGTGACTCAGCATGACAATCCATTATTTCAGATAGTTGTCAAAAGATAAACAAATAGCGATTAGTAAACTTACTATGTTGTAAGGCATGGAACAGTGCCAAAAAAATGAAATCCATAATATATTTCAAAAAGGAAGAGAAAATTATCAAAGAAGTAAAATGCAAAAAATTAAGGGAAAGGGGTGAATAGATGGGGTAACTTCAGTTGCTGTTTCAGAAAGCTGGCAATGTGCAAGAGGCCAAATTACTTCTTTCTTTCCCTTTAGATATACTCTATGCTTTTTGATCTTAGATTATTTCTCAAATGCACAAAATACACCTTGATAAGGGAAGAAGGCACTGGGCTGAATCTTACTTAAAATCAGCTAAATGTCAACTTTAGAGAGTTTCATGGAGGGTTATTCCCCCATGTTCTAGCAATTCTGCGTAGCCCACCTCTGCGCACCCCACACATGCTATCACGCTCTCAGCAAAGGAAGAGTTACTTAGCATGCATCAACACATGTCACCATCAGTCATTGTAATTGCTGCTACAGAACCAAGCCATATAGGCTGCCCATGCTAAACCCATACCATCCTGCAAGCTCCTTTAAAGGAGTGTTACTGTTTCCTTAAGACCAAGAAATGTATATCACTTTCTCATTATCCACTGTGCATACAGCACAGCCTTCAGTGACAAACATTCACTTTTATTCAGCAACAGCAAAAGCAAAGAGAAAAAAAAATGCCTTTTTAACAACAATAAATTTACAGACTGATCAGTTCACCCAGCTCACATCCATTGTATCTGGTTGTCATGTAAGTACTTCCTGCCTTTTTGTGCCTAACAATGTACCACAATATCATGCTGAAGATAATGTTCATCCTGATAAATGTCCTCCCTTTCCTCGTCAGAAAACTATTACTGCTCTCCCAGCTCTTCAGCATCTGTCACATCGTGCTTTGCTTGCTCTAATTGTGCAGAGCACAGCATGTTTGGATTATGTGGCACAGTGTGTTTGGATTGTACTTCAGGGTTCATTCCAGACTGATCCAAATGTCAGAACTTCCTGGGTGAAGCTTGGGCTGCATTGTATCTGTACTCAGCCTCAGTCAGAGGGCTGTCTAATGGAGTCATCAAACTTGGCTGCAGAAGCTAACCATTGTTTCCCAGTGACTGGATGAAGGTATCCATTCTTGAAATGCAGAATGAACATGAGAATTCTGAAGGACACAGACATCATGGAAACTTCAGGGTACCTGATGCAGATTAAGACATAGTACTGATGATGACAGATTGATTCACACATTGATGAAATAGAACCCTTTTCTGTTGATGAAGGCAGTTACATTATGATGTGGCACTCTCCATATGATGTGTGTACAGTCTACAATGCTTATACCTGGGGTAGCCAGCTAGATTGCTTCCTGTTCCCCAAGATATCGCACTGGCCTTGTCACAAGGAAATGCGATGAAGCACACTGGTGAATACTTATACTGCAGAGATATAGAACTCCTGATCATCCAGAGTAGCTGACTAACTGTGCTCAAGCGCATGGGCAGAGATTGGATGCTCTCGGACTAACTATGGACTAAACCACAACTGACAACTGTCGACCTTGTCTTGACTGAGGGTTACACACATGGCTGTTTGGGTGAAGCAGATTTGGTAGGTTGCTATGTAACCTGCCAGCACATGGTATAGATGTGATGTTAATGTAGCTGAGAAAATAGGGATCTGCACATTGTTACGACTCCAGTTAATATTATTAAGGGACAAGTTACAGCCCATCAGGAATAAGAAGGGACACAATCCTTTGAAAACACCCATTGGCAAAAGTAAGCACAGTAAAGGAACCGGAGCAATGACCTCAAGACCAAGGACCACTTCTATTTCCAGAAACCTGCCAAATGGATAGTTGGCGATGTGGCCCCAGGATCAGGCTCATCATCTACACCAGGACCCACAGAACTCGTGACCCGTGACATGGAATTTCCAAGGCACTTAATCATAGTTATTAGCAGGTAGTTTCCATTGAGAAGTCACTGTTTTAAATCATAATTCTTCTCAAGTAGTGCCGAAAATTTTTTTCCAAATTCCATAGCCAGTCCCCTGGCTATCCAAAACAAATGCAATAGGGGCAGACCTGGTCCTACCACATCTAATCTCTATGCTACAGGTTCAAGACACTCTGCAAAGACACCAAAATCTGATTTGAGGAGACACAGTTGCAAATCACATACGCATGAACTATAGCCTGCCACCAAACTTGTCCCTGCAATAACGAGAAATGTCAGATTCAGGGGTGGGGCATAGAATTTCCAAAGTCCTCCACCACTTTCACTGAGTGGACAGGGCCTCTATTAACTCTAGGCTTCAATCTCATTTGCACTCTGCCATTCACAAATCTTTCTGCTGGCCAAGCAGCATTTTAGGAGTACAACTAAGATGCTGCTTGGCTGTGTTCATCCAGGTCCACACTTTGTTATCTCGGATTCTCTAGCATCTGCAGTTCCCATTATCTCTGATCACAAATCTTTCTGCTGTTCTTTCTTTGAATTGTCTCTCCTCGCTTCATTTCAAATCCAATTGCATTCCTATCTTTCCTCAGTCATGATGAAGGTATCAATGCAACATTTGGCTGGGATTTTCCATTTTCCTCATTTCAGTATTTCCCTTTTGCAAACACTTTCTTTGTCATATATGAGCCCAAGGGGTCCCAGATATATGGGCGTCTGACTTACAAACGCTCATACTTAAGAACACAATCCCAGGCAGGGGGGTAATTTTAAAGATCCAACATACAAATGTTTCCTCATGCATACAAATGACTATTTTATCTTGTCCTGCATTGTGTTCTGATTTACATACAAATTGACTTTGTGAACGGACTCAAGAACAAAATCTGTTCATAACCTGGTGACTGCCTGTGGTAACATTTTGGAATAAAGGAGAATTTTTTTATTAAATGATAAAACACAACATTGCCAGCTATGGAGGTGGTATCTCCATCAGATCAGATACTGAGCTGAAGTTCTGATTATGTGTAGTAAAAGCTATAATTGGAATCACAGGTAAAAGGAAATGAGAGAGTGCAAAATAGAGTTCTACAAAATTAAACTGAGAAACACACGTGGTACAGGATTGATGCAGTTAGACAGAAAACATGCTGACGCACATAAACAGATCTTATAATGAGTGCTTTCCTACCATCAGAGCAGATATATTTTTTGTCCATTCCCACTCTTAAATTCTAATTACTAATGGATAATGGATGTCATCTAGAACTTTGTTTAAGTCATCGTTCAGTATATTTAAGTTTGCACATTGAATGTCACCAAGCTTTTAGACCTTGGCACATCAGACTAGAATATTTTCCTGAACACCTTTACTGAGAGTCTCTTCACATTAACAGACAGGGACATAATGCAGTTGTCCAAATGATTTCTGTGTTCAGCTGATCATATGGCACTGGAGCTGAATGACTTTTTCTACTCAACAGATTTTGCCATTGAATTCCTGTCTGTGTTACTTAAAAAAAATTCAATTGATCTAAGAAGTTTCATGTATATCATGAAAGTAACAATGATATCATGCAAAATAATCGGAATAACTTCTGAGGAAAACCCAAGAATGCTTTCAATCGTAGAGCTAATGCAGTTGGGAAAAACAAAGTTGTTGACAGGAAAATAATAACACACTTAAGACACCAGAAAGAGCATTCTGTCACTCTTAAAGGCCTCAGTTGTATCATTCATTTTGTAGATGTCAGGAAAATTGCCCTGTGAAGCCTTTTAGTGCCATTTATAAGGACATACATCGAGAACAGAGCAGTCAACTGCTCAGTTCTCTTGCTCTTCTAAAATTACCTGTAACACTCAAGGGACCATGGGTACCAGTCAATCATTTTCTGTCACAACACAACGATGTTTGAAATCACTTTGCCATAATATCAACGACATTTAGTTTGCAATTAGAAGGATTAAGTCAGTGCAATGTTTTTGGAATGTTTGTTTCGCATTATTGCAGTTAACATCATCTGTTATCTTCTCAGATTGTTATAGTTCTCCTTTCTCTGTGCAATAGGTGCTAGCTTACTTTTTCAGTTTCATCATCAAAGTTTTTCTCCTTCCAATAAAATATAGTGGATAAGTCTTCTGAATACCTTTGGAATTGTGGTGGCAATGTTACAAAACTGTTTACTTCCTTGGCTGCCTTAATTGAAGGCCATGCTGTAGCCAGTGACTGTGCATTGCCAGTGCAGCATCGTAATTGATCAAAGGTCTCATTTTAAATGTATCATTCATAAAGAAGTCCAACTGAACAACAGCCAAATACATGTCTTGAGAAAAGTAAGCTGTTTTTGTTTTAAAAGGCACAACTTAATTTCTTACTTAACAAATAACTTACTTCTCTTAGAAGCAGTGCACAAACATTCACGAGATCGATTTTTGAAATGAGAGAGTTTTCTTATCAATAAAGATTGAGCCCTAAATATTGAAGGGTACAGGACATTTGGGACGAAAAGGAAATAGAAAAAGTTGGAAATGTAGCTCTGTTAATTAGCCACGGTATTAGCCCAATCAAAAGGAGTGGCCTCGTTTCAGGAAACCAGAATGTAGAAAAGGCTTACATAGAGGTAAGAAATGATAAAGGCAAGAATTCACTTTTGGGAATGGCGTACAGAATCTGTTAACCACATAGTAGGATGAGTTATAAAGAATGAAATAACAGAAGCTTTCCAGAAAGATACAATGATTATCATGGGGGATATTAATCCACATATAAACTGGAAAGATCAGCTAGCGAAAGGTAGCCTAGAAGAGGAGTCCAGAGAATGTCTTTGGGACAGTTTCTTAGAACAATATGTTCTGGAGCCATCCAGAGGGCAGACTGTATGAGAACTAGTATTGTGCAATCAGACAGAATTACTTAATGAGCTCACAGAGAAGGTGCCCTTTGGAAACAGCGATCATAACATTATTGATTTTTACATTGAATTTGAGGCAAAGAGGAATGGATCTAAGGCTAATATTTAAAATTTAAGCAAGGCGAATGTGAGAGCATGAAAGCAAGTGAAAACTGAAATGAACTGGAAAATTAGGTTGAAAGATAGATCAATAGAGATGTAGTGGTAGACATGTAAGCAAATCCTTCAGAATACACAGAATATGTACATTCCAACAAGAAAGGAAATAGCCAAGGGAAGGATGAACCATTTTTGGTTGACTGCAAATGTTAATGATAGTGTCAAACTTAAAGAAAAAGCATATAATTATGCAAAATGGGTGGCAAGTCAGAATATTGAACAGCCTGCTAAAAAAGGAATGACAAATGGTTAATAAGAAGGGAAAAAATTAGAGTATGTGACAAAACTAACTAGAAATATCAAAGCAGATAGTGAGTGTTTCTACTGAAATTTAAAAAGGAAAGGAGTTAACAAAGCAAATGTTGGTCCTATAGAAAGTAAGTCTACAGAACTAATAATGGAAATTATGGAGATGACAGATGGATAGAACAGATATATAGGGCTAACTCTGGCTTTCTTTCAGTGAAGTACCAGTTGTATTGGCCTTTTATTAAAAAAAAGAGTTTTTCTGCTGCAAGGCCTAGCAAGAAAACTCACCATATCTTACAAAGCTCCCACCCTTAACTATCTACCAAGCCTGTGGCTTCCTTCTCACCCAATTCTAGATCCATCTTAACGTGGTCCGACTAATGTAAACTTAGACTAACAAATGTGAAATTATTTTGAAGTAAAAGATTTTTGCTCAAGGACACAGTTATGTTCTACATTGATTTAGTTTTGTAACTTGAAGTATGTAACAGGCCAATGCATTTTTTAAAAAATACACATATACATCTATTACAGGGGTTTCTCTTACTCTGTGATAGTTACACTTTTGTGCGAACTTGACCTATAGAAAATTATGCAATAGAAAATCGTCCTGAACTATATATGATATTACAGCTGATGTCCAACAAGTGTCTTATACATGTTCAACATCACCTCTTGCTTTTGTACTCTATACCCCTGTTAATATAGTTGGGGATGCTAAATGGTTTATTTACAGCTCTCCCTATCTGCCTTGCCACTTTCAATGATCTGTGCCTACGCATAAGCAGGTCCATCTGCTCCTGCACTGCCCCCCACTTAGAATTGTACGCCCTATTTTATGTTCTCTTTTATCCTACCAAAGTGCATCACCTCACACTTCTCCGCATTGAAACTCATCTGCCACCTATCTGTCCATTCCATCACCTTATCTGTGTCATTCTGGAGTTCTACACCGTCCTCCTCATAGTTTACAATTCTCTCAAATTTTGTCATCTGACAATTTTGGAATTGCCCTTGCACACTAAGGTCTAGATCATTTATACATATTAGTAAAAGCAAGCAATATTGACCTCAGGAACTCCACCCCACTACATCCAGCCTGAAAAAGTCCCTAGGTCCAAATATACTTTATCCCAGGGTGGTAAAAGAAGAAGTAAGTGAAATAATTGCACAGAGATAATGGGAACTGCAGATGCTGGAGAATCCAAGATAACAAAGTGTGAAGCTGGATGAACACAGCAGGCCAAACAGCATCTCAGGAGCACCTGTGCTCCTGAGATGCTGTTTGGCCTGCTGTGTTCATCCAGCTTCACACTTTGAAATAATTGTACAGGCTAGTATCCCATCAACAAGTCACCCTGTATTTTACAGATGCAGAGTACATGGGCTCTGACCAGCCAACTCAGAGGCTAATCCCCGGAATGAGGAGATCTTCTGAATCTCCTGTTTATATCTGTCAGCCAGGGTTCCGTGATTGACCCAGATTAACAACCCAAATCAGGATTTCACAGTCAATGAGATCCACTTGGCCTTTGTTCCAATCACTACAGTGAGTAAAATAGTTGTTGCATGGTTTCAATTTTCCAAAATTCACCCAGTTGTGGCTTGGAGGGATTCTGTTAAAATAGAAAATAGCAACTATAACTCCTTTACTCAAAAAGAGAACAAAATACAAACACAGAAAATTTCAGATCAGTTAACTCAATATCTGTCATGGTGCAGATGGTAGAAACAATTAATAAAGATATTTGAGCTGCGCACTTAGATAAGTTCAATGTAATCAGGCAGGATCAACATGGTTTTGTGAAGGAAATCATTTTCACCATTTTATTGGATTTCTTTGAGGAAGGAACATGGGCTATGGATAAAGCCGAACAAATGGGTGAGCTGCACTTGAATTTCCATATGGCAATTGATAAGGTTCCACCTCAAAGATTAATGTAGAAATAAAAGCTCATGTTGGAGGAGTAACATATTGGCATGAATAGAGTTTGTTCAGCTAACAGGGAATAGGGTGTAGGCACAATTTCTGAAGAAGGGTCTCGAACTGAAACATCAAACATTCCTGCTCCTCTGATGCTGCTTGGCCTGTTGTGTTCATCCAACTTCACACCGTGTTATCTGTAGGCATAATTAGGTCACTTTTATGGTGGCACAATGTGCCACAGGAATCAGTGCTGGGGTCTCAATCATGTGCAATGTTTATAAGTCACTTTGATAAAAGGACCAAAAGTATAGTAACTAAATTCACTCATTACACAAAGATAGGAAAGTAAGTTATGACAAGACAGTAGGAAGCTACAGAGGGACATAGGTAGATCCAGTGAGTGGGCAAAGAGCTAGCAAATAGAATATAATGTTGGAAAATGTGAAATTGCTCATTTCAGCAGGAAAAGTAAGGTCTATTGTCTAAATGGTGACAGATTACATAGTTGTGTGATGCTGAGAAAGCTGAATGTTCTATTGCATGAATTGCTAATGATTAGCATACAGGTACAGCAAGAAATTAGAAAAGCTAACAGAATGTTATTGTACATTGTGAGTGAAGCTGAATAGAAATAGTCAGATTAGCTTCAGATATACAGGTCAATGGTGTCACATTTAAAGTAGTGTCGACAGTAAGGATTTCTTTTCTGAAAGAAGAATGTAAATGCACTGGAGGCACTTCAGAGCAGGCTTACCAGACTAACACCTGGAATATGCGGATGGCCGATGAGGAAAGGTTGAACAGTGTACCTTTTTACCTGCTGGGCTTTAGAGGTGACTTGATCAGGACATACAAGATCCTGAGAGCTTTGACAGGGTGGACATAAAAAACTTATTTCTTCTTGTGGGAGAATCCAGAACTAGGAATCACAATTGAAAAATAACGGTTCACAATTTAAACAGAAACGATCAGACCATATTGGTCACAAAAGGTTTTGAATGTTTGGAAATCTTCCTCAAAAGATAATGGAAGTAAATCTTTGAATATTTTTAAGGCAGAGGTGAACAGATACAGGTGAACAGAAGGGGTTGAAAGGTTAGTGATAATGGGAACTGCAGATGCTGGAGAATCCAAGATAATGAAATATGAGGCTGGATGAACACAGCAGGCCCAGCAGCATCTCAGGAGCATAAAAGCTGACGTTTCGGGCCTAGACCCTTCATCAGAGAGGGGGAATGGGGTGAGGGTTCTGGAATAAATAGGGAGAGAGGGGGAGGCGGACCGAAGATGGAGAGAAAAGAAGATAGGTGGAGAGAGTCTAGGTGGGGAGGTAGGGAGGGGAGCGGTCAGTTCAGGGAAGACGGACAGGTCAAGGAGGTGGGATGAGGTTAGTAGGTAGGAGATGGAGGTGTGGCTTGGGGTGGGAGGAAGGGATGGTTGAGAGGAAGAACAGGTTAGGGAGGCAGAGACAGGTTGGACTGGTTTTGGGATGCAGTGGGTGGAGGGAAAGAGCTGGGCTGGTTGTGTGGTGCAGTGGGGGGAGGGGACGAACTGGGCTGGTTTTGGGATGCGGTGGGGGAAGGGGAGATTTTGAAGCTGGTGAAGTCCACATTGATACCATTGGGCTGCAGGGTTCCCAAGAGGAATATGAGCTGCTGTTCCTGCAACCTTCGGGTGGCATCATTGTGACACTGCAGGAGGCCCATGATGGACATGTCATCTAAAGAATGGGAGGGGGAATGGAAATGGTTTGCGACTGGGAGGTGCAGTTGTTTGTTGCGAACTGAGCGGAGGTGTTCTGCAAAGCGGTCTCCAAGCCTCCGCTTGGTTTCCCCAATGTAGAGGAAGCCACACCGGGTACAGTGGATGCAGTATACCACATTGGCAGATGTGCAGGTGAACCTCTGCTTAATGTGGGGCCTGGGATAGGGGTGAGGGAGGAGGTGTGGGGGCAAGTGTAGCATTTCCTGCGGTTGAAAGGTTAATTGGGATAGGCAGCAATGTGGAGAAATCAGATCAAACATTTTCTTATTAAATTGTGGAGCAGGCTGGACGGCCCAATAGGTACTTTTCTAATTCAGATATTCATATACTCTATCTACATTCTCTGGAATTTAGAAGAATAAGAAGTGACTACATTGAAGCTTAAATTCTGAGAGAGCTCAGTTGGGTAAATGTTGAAGGGCTATTCCTCAAAGTTGAAGTTTTAGAATAAAGGTTATAAGGAATTACCTATTTAGGACTGGAATGAGAAATTTCATCACTAAAAAAATTGAACAGCTCCACAATTTTTTTTAACCATTCACAGGATGAGGGCATCACTGGCTGGGCCATCATTTATTTCCCATCCCTAACAACCCAGAAGGCAGAGGGTCTCGAGTTACATGTAGGCCAGGCCCAGGTAAGGACAGCAGTTTCCTCCCCTAAAGGACATTAATGAACCAACCAATTGACAATGGTTTCATAGTCATTGTTAGACTCTTAAGTCCTTATTTCTGTTGAATTCTAGTTCCACCATCTGCCATAATGGGTTTCAAACCCGTGTCGCCAGAACATTGCCATGCTCTGGATTAACAATCCAACAATAATAACATTAGGCGTGGCTTCCTTTTAATAACCACATTGATCATTAGTGCCTTGTGACCATTCCAATAGCACAATACTCTTGAATAATCTTCTACATAGCTGTTTCATTCATGTCACTTAATAATTTAATTTCATGCAACCAATCATGCAATGGAAATACTGTCCAGTGTTTCATTTACTACAAGGCTCTCAACTGATTCTGCTGTAGATAGATCAGGTTAGACCACAATGGGCTGAGGATTTGCAGGACTCAATTTAGTAGATGCTCATCTTAACCATTTCTGTGGTAGTCAGTCCCAATGTTCTTTTAACAGCGATTGATCAGTGAGACAATATGGCTGATATACTTTGCATTTATTGGTCTTTTGCAACTTTTGCCTACTTGTCCCAAATGCATTGAGATTATTACCATAGAAAAATGTCACTCAATTAAACTCAATTTACGTTGGTGTTAATATTCTGTATGTACAAGCATCCTAATGAAGTTAATTCATCCCATTTCCATACCCCTTTACTGCAAAAATTGTTCTGCCCCAACCAGTAAGTGAACTCTACAGCCTCACAAGAGTTGTGCCAGAATCTTTATCCTTGTCTCCCTTCTAAATTTCTTATTTAAGAATTTAAGGATATATCTATGGCCACTTATTTCATAACTCTTAATGATGGGAAACAGTCTGCTTTTATTCCCCCTTTCATGAATGTTAGCATTTCATTGGCCGCAGGGACTTTTGTGGTCTCTTCAGGTTGTGAAAATGTTGCATGACTGCAAGTTTTTTTAATGCTTCTATCATACCAACTCATAATCTTTTGGCCCAATAAAAAAGCCCCAAGTTTTCAATTTCTTTTTCATATGAATACAGCCTTTACTTCCGTCACCCCTGTAATAAAAAAATGAATGATTTCCATGAAATTATAGGCTGGTGGGCCTGATGTCTATTTTGGGGAGGCTCTTAGAGAAGATCTAAGGGACAAGATACGTGCACATTTGGAAAAAAAATGACAAGCAATATGGTTTTATATGGGAAAGGTCATGCCTCATCAATCTGATTGAATTTTTGAAGAGGTGGCTAAGATAATTGATGAGGGAAAGGCTATGGATGTAGTTTATATGGATTTTAGTAAAGTATTTGATAAAGCCCCGTATGGCAGATTGGTACAAAATCTAAAATCACATGGGATTCTAGGTGGGCTGACTAGATGGATATAAAACTGGCTTGGCCCTTAAGGACAGGGGGTAGTGCTGGAAGGGTGTTTTTTTCAAAGTGGAGACTGGTAACTAGTAGTGTTCCACAGGGATCAGTCTTTGGTCCCCTGTTGTTTGTAGAATATATAAATGATCTGGAGTAAAATTTAGATGGTCTGATTAGAAAGCTTGCAGATGACACAAAGATCAGTGGAGTTGTTGATAGTGCCAATAATTGTGAAAGGACACAACAGGATGTAGATAGATTGGTGAATTGGACGCAGAAATGGCAGACGGAGTTTAATCCAGACAAATATGAGGTGAAGCATTTTGGAGGCACAAATTTAGGTATGAATTGTACTGTAGATGGCAGAACCCTCAGGAACGCTGATATACAGACTGATCTGGGCATGCAGGCCCACACTTCCCTAAAAGTGGCAATACAGGTGGCCAAGATGATTAAGAAGGCATATGGCATGCTTGCCTTCCTTGGCCAAGGCATGGAGTACAAGTAGTTAGCAAACCATGTTGCAGCTAAATAAAACCCTTGTTAGGCCACATTTGGAGTGTTATGTGCATTTATGGTCACCACATTACCAGAAGAATGTGGAGGTTTTGGAAAGAGTACAGAAAACATCACCAGGATATTGCCTAGTCTCAAGGGCAGTGACTATGAGGAAAGGTTAAAAAGACTAGGATTGTTTTTACTTGAAAGACAGCAGCTGAGAGAAGACTTGATAGAGGTCTACAAAATTATGTGAGGCATAGATAGGGTGAATAGCCAAAGGCTTTTTCCCAGGGTTGAAGTTTCAATTACAAGGGAGCACAGATTCAAGGTGAGAGGGGGAAAGTTTAAGGGAAATATGCGAGGGAAGCTTTTCACAGAGGGAGCGGTAGGACCCTGGAACACACTGCCTGAAGAGAGGATGGAAGCAGTCATGTTGGTGATGTTTAAGAGGCATCTGGATGGTTACATTAATAGGGATGGAATAGAGATACGGACTGAATAAGGGCAGAAGGTTTGTTTTTTAGATTAGTTAGGTTTGCAATGCATATCAATGAATTGCTGATCACTGAAATACATACTGCTATTCCAAATTTTAAATAAACTTATTTGTTACCTCTTTATTAGTGAATGCTAGATTGTTGGTGAGACCTAACAATACCACGATATAAAAAACATCTCCGAATGCCTGTCATTGGAAGAAATTGTTCATTCATATTTGGCTTCAATGTGTGTACATTTAAATAGTGCATTCAACATATAAAAATGAAATTGAAGAAGGTCCAGAGAGAGATTTTTTCACGAAGATTATACTTACAAATAACAAGGTTCTGTTCAACATTGTTTTATTGCATTTATAAACTGTTAACAAAGGTGCACACAAGTTCCTCAAGAAGATACCATCATTACCATGCACTATTCTATTGAGCTCTGAGCCACTTACAATTACTCCCATAGTATGAGGTGATTTGTTTACTGTTTTGAATGTGGGCTATTTAATTATAGGGTATAACTTCAGTTTTTCATCCTCTCTTCATTATTCAAATTAAAGACTGAGTGGTTATTCGTAGAAGCAGTCAAGATCCAAAAAAGGACAAGATAAACAACAATGGCATGGAGTTTCTGTTAGGTCAACTTCAGTGTTATTTGCCTGCAATCAGACAAATCTTGTGGGAAATACTGAGGAATTTCAAGTACACATTACATCCACCTATAGAGTGATGAATTTTACAAGGAGCCTGTCACTAGCTGGAAAGTATAGGCTGTTTCTATTGGGTACCCACGACCTATTTGGTAGGAAATTTTACTCCAGGTATCAATGGTTCAACCTCAGAATTTTGCCAAACAATTTTGCATTTGTTGACTGCTAATCATGTTATGTACACAGTGTAGTGATCGGAGCTAGGTCAGCCAGATGGACTTCATACAGTATGAGTTCCCTGATTGGACCAGATTAACAGCCCCATTCAGGGTGCTCTGGCTGACAACTAAAAACAGGAATGCCAGATATCTTTTCACACTGACAGCTGGCTCCAAAGGAGCTGGATCAGTATCATGAACTCTCCACGTTTAAATAAAGGATGATTTGGTGTTACCATCCACTGCGGAGTTGTTTCACACAGTGCAATAATATTTCACATATGAGATTCAGGGTTCACTCCATGACTGTTTTTGTTTCCCCGAGAAAGAGAAAGAGACAGACAGAGTCAGGTGGCTGGTCTGCCTTCAACCATTCTCCTTTTTGATTAATGACAAAGCTGTCTTCCTCCTTTATTTTTGGCGTCAATGGCAACAATAGGCCCAATGTCATCAAGCACCCTACCCCAGACATACATTCTTACTGAATCCCGGGGACCTGTTTAAATCCACAGGGCCTGATCAGGTATCTGCTAGAACTTGGGAAGCTAGGGAAGTGATTACCCTTGGTGATATATTTATATCATCAATAGCCACAGATTGCCCTGAAGACTGGAGGGTGGCTAATGTGCTGCGTTATTTAAGAAAGGTGGTAAGGAAAAGCCCGGGAACTATAGACCAGAGAGCCTGACATCAGTGGTGGGTAGATTCTCTGTGGGGATTCTGAGGGACAGGATCTATATGTATTTGGAAAGGCAAGGACTGATTGGGGGTAGTCAACATGGCTTTATGTGTGGGAGTTCGCTTCTCATTAACTTGATTGAATTTTTCGAAGAAGTGACAAAGAAGATTGATGAGGGTAGAGTGGTAAACATTGTCTACACAGACTTCAGCAAGGCATTCAACAAAGTTTCACATGGTAAACTGGTTAGCAAGGTTAGATCACATGGAATCAAAGGAGACCTAGCCACTTGGATACAAAATTGGCTTGAAGGCAGGAGACAGAGGGTGCTGGTGGAGCGTTGTTTTTTGGACTGGAGGCCTGTGACCAGCGGTATGCCACAAGTATTGGTTCTGGGCCCACTGCCTTTTGTTATTTATATAAATGATTTGAATGTGAAAATAGTGGGAATGTTTAGTAAGTTTGCAGATGACACCAGAACTAGTCTTGTAGGGGCCGGTGAGGAATGTTATCTCAGACTTTAACGAGACCTTGATCAGATGGCCCAAAGGGCTGAGGAGTAGCAGGTGGAGTTTAATTTCAATAAATGTGAAGCTTCGCATTCTGGGAAGGCAATCAGGGGAAAACCTGTATATTCTATGTTGAGATCCTGGAGAGTATTGTCAAACAAAGAGACCTTGGGGTGCAGATTCATAGTTCCTTGAAGGCGGAGTCACAGGTAGACAGGATACTGGAGAAGGCATTTGGTATACTTGCTGTTGTTGGTCAGTGCATTGCGTATAGGAGTTGGCAGGTCATGTTGCGGCTGTAGAGGATGTTGGTTAGGCTTTGGAATACTGCTTTCAATTCTGGTCTCCCTGCTATAGGAAAGATGTTGTCAAACTTAAAGGGCCCAGAAAAGATTTACAAGGATGTTGCCAGGGTTACAAAGATTTGAGCTATAGGGACAGGCTGAACAGGCTGGGTCTATTTTCCCTGGAGTGTCAGAAGCTGAGGGGTGACCTTACAGAGGCATATAAAATCATGAAGGGCATGGAAGCAGTGAATAGCCAAGGTCTTCTTCCCAGAGGAGGGAATTCAAAACCCGAGGGT
Source organism: Stegostoma tigrinum (assembly GCF_030684315.1). NCBI lineage: Eukaryota > Metazoa > Chordata > Chondrichthyes > Orectolobiformes > Stegostomatidae > Stegostoma > Stegostoma tigrinum. The sequence continues at coordinate 19,629,073 of NC_081377.1, forward strand.
GTGGGTTTAATGTGAGAGGAGAAAGATTTAAAAGGAACTTCAGGGGCAGCTTTTTCACATAGAGGGTGGTCCTTGTATGGAATGAACTGCCAGAGGAAGAGGTGGAGGCTGGTACAATAACAACATTTAAATGGTATCCAGATGGACACATGAATAGGAAGGATTTAGAGGGATCTGGGCCCAATGCTAGCAAATGGGAATAGATTAATTTATGATACATGGTCGACATGGAGGGTTGGATGAAAGCATCTGTTTTTTGCTGTAGGACTCTATCATTCATGACAATGATATTTTCCCCCAGCAACTCCTCAGAGCAGAATGGTCCGAAGTGAAAGTTTGGCCATCCTCCTTCTGAACCTGAGAAAACAAGGTGTCGAGCTGGATGAACACAGCAGGCCAAACAGCATCGGAGGAGCGGGAAATCTGATGTTTTGGGCCAAAATGAAGAAGGGTCCAGCCCGAAATGTCAGCTTTCCTGCTCCTCTGATGCTGCTTGGCCAGATCTACATCTTGTTATCTCAGATTCTCCAGCATCTTATGTTCTTTCTAAGCTCAACTATATTTACACTGCAGCTGCCCTGAAAAATAGACCTATGAAAAAGTGATAACGCATTGACAGACTATCACCGGGAAAGCATGTTCTAAAGATCCTTGATGCTATTGGTACATAAAGCAACGCAGAACTCATTGTTTTATAGCAGGCATGCTGAGATCTTTATAAGTTTAAGCAATACAATCTTCAAGAGACTCAAAATGGTGGGCATCAGTACGTTTTGAACAATGTTATAAAACATAATCTGGTATCAGTCTTCACTTAGTAGTAGTAACTTTGTCTCTGAGACAGTAGGTCATGAGTTCAAGATCTAATCAAAGGACTGATGCATATAATCTCGTGAATATCTCAAATGAGACAGAGGACAGCACTGTCGCAACTTTCTACTTTTGATTAGGTGTCAAACTGAAACCCAGTACGTAGGCTTTCAATGGGACATAAAAGATCTCATGGCACTATTTACAATAAGAGCTGGGGAATTTTCCCACCATCCTGGCCAGCATTTATCCCTCATGGAGAATGACTAAAGCAGATACACTAGTCGTTATCACACAGCTATTTATGGAATACCCCGGGGTGCAAATTGCCGGATGTTTCTCTTCATTGCAATTGTGACTACACTACAAAGGTCGTTCAGTACCTGTGAAGTGTTTTGAAATGTCCACAGATTGTACTGAGGTTAGATGCAAATATTAATTATCATACTTCACAGTAATGTGAACATGTAAAACATTTCTTATGACCAAACTGCTACAGTTCAATCCATCCAAATTATTTTTAAGTATTCAGGTAAAGTAAAGAACACAATATATCAGCCCACAATTGAGTTTTGTCACTTGACTTAATCCAGTATTTACTCATTCTCCAGCATTCCATACCTCTTCATTTCAGTGAAAGCCTTCCTGTTACAGAACCTAACTGCCTTGGTGGCATCCCAGGGTCTAAAAGCATTTAATTCTGTCAGAGTTCCAATCTCTCTTTCTGCCTCTCTATAATCATCATCAACACAGTAGGTGAAAAGTGTTTTTGATTACACAGACAAGCTAATGAAATGCTTGCTCCTCAGGACTTCCTCTTCGGATATTAACCAGCATTTCTTCTTTTCTTAAAAATAAGTTGGAAGAATATATTTAGCTTAAAATACTGCCGTAACTTCTTTTCAAATACCTTCCTATGGAAAATAGCCGCAATAATCATGAAACATGTTATGACTCTATCCACACAAATAAAAGGGTTCATTATTCAACTTCTTGTAACATTTCATACGTGACCCAAAAAGTTTGAGAGAGAAAGTGTGTTTTTTTTGGTTGAATTTTCAATTTTAAAAGCTATGGTAACTCCCAACCATTAAGCTTGTTAAAATCCAACAGGGCTGGTAACAGACTCAAGCTGAATCATATTGCCTTTTGACTTATTTTTGGATTAGACTTTGTGTTTTTAAATCTTCACAAGTAGAACAGAAAAAATTGAATCAGCACTTGAATTTCATACAGCTTTCTCATTAGTCTGTTGAAGGCCTAAAATACACTTTTTAATCATGGCATAGAGTCAAATGAAAATGGCTCTTCTGCATGGGCACTTAAATGTAAATATTCCACCCGAAAGATTATTACTAGATAAAAGAAGGCTCAATATATCTTACAATGTATTTCCAAAAATTAGAAATAATATCAAAGATACATAATACAACAAATCCCACTCTTTCAAAACCCAATGCAATAATTTTGCCTGTAGTCACACAAAATAATGTACCATCATTCTGGATGCATATGTTTTATTCTTGTTTATGTCTTGAACCAAGCACCCATTAAATTTATTTCGGTCAATTCTTTGAATATAAAGACTTTTGACTTGCTGTTTTATTTTGTATGAAGCGGGGAGGCAATGGCCTTGTGGTAATATCACTGGACTGTTAATTCAGAGACCCAGATAACATCCCAGGGACCTGGGTTCACTTCCCACACGGCAGGCAGTGGAATTTGAATTCAATAAAATATCTGGAATTAAGAACCTAGTGATCATGAACCCATTGTCAATTATCTGAAAAACCCAATATCCTTTAGGAAAGGATACTGCCATCCTTACCTGGTCTGGTCTACATATGACTCCAGACCACAGTAATGTGGTTGACTCTGAACTGCCCTCTGGAATTGGCAACAAACACTGCTTGATCAGTGACACCCTCAGCCCGTGAATGAATAATTTAAAAATGAAGACAGTCTAGCATGTGTTTTCTAGACTTTCACAAATGAATGTTACAAAATATAAGAGGGTTATGTTATCAGACCTAAAAAGTATTTGATGAGGATACAATGTCAACATGGAAAGGGACGAATTGTTGGTTCCCATAGGAGCTAATTTAAATCAAGATAAAAGGTTTTCGATAGGAGGAATATTTCCAAAAGGGGATAGGTAATCGGGCCTGCTCTGCCATTCATATCATCCTGGCTGACCTTTGACTTAAACATTACATCTCTACCCATTCCCTGGCTACTTCTACTTTAACCTTAAATATATTTAATGACAGACACTCTCCAACCTCTTGGGGAGTGTATTCCAAAACTTTACACCCTCTGAGTGAAGAATTGTCTCATTGTCTTAGTCCTAAATGATAGTCCCCTTATCCTGATCCTTGTGGAACTCCACTAGCCACAGGTTGCAAACTTAAAAATAGCACTTTATGGCTACCCTTTGCTTCCTGTCCATTAACCAATCCTCCATTCATCCATGCTAATAGATTACCCTCAACTCCATGAGTCCTATCCTACCTTTTCTGTAGACCTTATCGCATGTGTTTTTCAAATCCAGGTATGTGATATCTGCTGGTTCTTCTTTGCCTACCATATTAGTTACATCTTCAAAAACCCTAAATAATTTGTGAAACACTTTTTTTCTTCCAGAAAATCTCTATTGAATTTGATCATTCTATGATTTTCTAAATGCGTTGTTAAGACATATTTAATAATAGATTCTAACAATCGCCTGATGACTGATGACAGGGTAACTTGCCTGCAGCTCACTATTTTCAATATCCTTGCTTTCTCCTTATTCAAATTCAAAAGGTACCTTTTTTAAAGACCCATCAATCCCATGAGAGAATTTCAAAAATAACTAACATGGAACATTTAAGGGCATTCCAAAAAATTATTTCTTCCTGCCAAATTTCAGAGAGGAAGGTCCAATCATGAAGAATATATATGAAGGACACACTCTGAATTTGTCCTACTTTTAGGTGCTTTCATGTTGTGGTGTAAGATTTTTGATTCAGAAACACCTGTCCAGCTCACTACTAACTTAAGGTCGTTAAGTAAGAACATACCCATTCCTTATGTTTTGGACATTATTTTAATAAAAGCATGTAAAGTTAATGTCCCAAACAGGCCCAGTATTTACATCATTACTGCTTGTGCCTGTTTTCACATCAGAATGGTATTACATATCATGTGATGTTAAACCCAAATGATGTTAGGTGCCCTCTCCATGTGTCTTGGAATACTCAATTCTGGTGTCAGGAGTCCTTCTGGAAGTTATTTTTCTGCAATCCTAAAATAACCATAAGGTCACACCGTTATTACAGGTTGCCTTTGGAGGAAACTTAAATGCACATGTTTTTGTATTCAACCAAATGCCAAGTGTGCTGCAATACAGGCAGTCCCCAGGTTATGAATGGCTTCCATTCTAGAGTCAATTTGCAAGTCGGAACATTTCAGGACAATATAACATAGCCATTTGTTAATACCGGAAATGTTTATATGCCGATCTTTAAAATTACACCGTTGTATGGGACCACATTTGTAAGTATTAGCATTTGTAAGTCAGATGTTCATACAACAGGGACCTCCTATGTTCCACTTTAGTGATAAGACAGCAATAGTTTACCAATTTAACAGAGGTCATTTCATCAAAGCTTTAAAAAAAAGCAAAAAATTTAACATTTACTCTGAGCAATTTTTCTACAATTTGCATAGTTTATGAAGATATTGTTTCAAATGTTATTGCAATTTAAAAATAATTAAAAACAGTAGACAGAGGCTATGATTCTTCTGGTGGAAGGTGCATGGAGGGTTTATGCTCACTTCTGGCAATTTGAGATTCTTTGGCATACATGTGCAAAATATGTCAACCTTTCACAGTTTAATTTGACTGTGCTTTTTTTGCTTGCTCTTTCTGCTCTGTTTTGTACGCTTATTCTAATTCTGCTGCTGCCTACAAGATCCAATGTGTTCCATCAGTGAAATTTCTGCTTTCAACACCTCCCTGTACAGGTAGTTAAAAATAATCATTCAGAAGTTGTTTGAAGGCTTCCTTACACAATCCTTGCATCTCAACTGTTACATCAAATGGTTTATGTCTCCATCACCTCCAAATGACAATGCTGATAGTTGAACACAGTTTAAAATAAAATACAATCCAAAATCATGGTCAGACAGAACTGATCTAATCTGCATAGCAGCGTAATTAAGCTTCAAAGCGTTCCACATCAGTTTCATTAAATATTTTGCACAGATTGTTAATTTAATTTATTCACTGCTATAAGTTTGTAAGCTCAAACGCTCATAGCATGAAAGGTTTTACAGTGTCTGATACTTAGCCTCATAAGAGTGCTTTCCAATCTGCAGTGAAAGATTCAAGTGCATGTTTAAGGTTATTGATTTATCTGTTCAACCTTTGTAACCAAAAGGTTACAACAAGGTTGTAACTTTGTAATCAAAAGCTTTTCTTTTGAGTGTAATTGCTGCTGTGCAACCAGATTAGAACAGCTTTCTCTGTATGGTGGAACTGGATCGATTATTCTGAAGGCAATTGTTTCTTGAAAATCAAACATACCATTTGATCAGACTTCCAACAATTAAAGCACCGTCAGAATCCATCACATTTTTATCCATCCAAAATGTAAAGCTTACAGAACTGATTAGTTCAAACTGATTGCTAGGTTTGTTCTGAAGCAGATGTAATATTTGAACAGGGTTTATTCCCTTCTGCATTCAGAGTGCCCAGCAGCAAGTATCATGGTTGACAGAATACTTCAACCGAATGAATTGTTTTGACTTGATGTATCCTGTTATTTAAATTTAACTACATGTGTGATTCGGCATTTTATTTTACTGAGCATGACTGGGAAATTATGTTTTATGTTCAAAATATTATTTATTGTAATAATGCAGCTGAAACCCCAAGTAGGAGTAAAATACTTAGAAGTGGAAATGTTCCTCCCTCCTCACCTATCTGCCAACACCATCTCTTAAATGCTGTTGTTTAGAAGCCATCACTTCTATGCTCTTCATGTTTAGGAGTTGGTGTGAGCTATCTTTGTTCAGTGAACTCCATTTTATGGATGGGTAAAAGAGTCCACAGGATATGAACTAATTATAGTGCTACAATTCCAACTAATGTGTCAAGAAATCTATAATTTATGATGCAGAAACAATAGTATACTCAAAATGATCATCGCTTCATACCAGTTATGGGGCTCAGTTTGAAGGAAGAGGGGAAGGAATGGTGTGATGTGCTTTAGTCTCTGCTGGTATTTAATTTTTTTTAAGGCTGCAAAGAATAAATAAGAGTCAATAGATTTTTTTCTTCTTTCAGCTTAGGTGAAATTCTGTTCAAACAAATTGAATGCAAACATTTTACTTCTGGCCAGGTACTGTCATACCCTATCAGAAGTGAATTTTGAGGTTTCTGATGCACGCTGATCAATACCAGGAATTGAATGAACGTTAGTGCTACAGTCTAAGTGGTCAACTGATGGGATCTTTTGTTGGCTTCAGCCAAACAAATGCAGGTGGGTTTGGAGAACTGAACAGGAAAAATTTAAAAATAAGTTTTTAATTTTTCTGCTTCCATTCTTTTGATTTATGTTTATTTCCTGAGAGAGAATAGAAGTGAGAAAGCGAATATGAATGAAGTTGAAAGCTAAGAGCTACAGAGTGCTAGGGGATTATATTTTCATTCCTCACATAATATCGCTGTACATTTATCCTTCATCTGTCATTTGCTTTGCTTTGGCACCTTCTCGAGTAGGAATGTTATCAAAACCTGTATTGTTTCACTACTGGGGCTGGAAAAGAAGTAGCCTATACCCTTGCAAATACAGCAGGCCGTTCAGTGGCCCTTTACCAGCTGCAGCCATTTAAGAGAATAGAACAGAGTCCACCATCCAATTAAGAGTAGTGACCCAGCTTGAGTTGCTAAATCAGTTAGAGGGTTGATAGCTCAGCATCCTTTTACTGGTTTGACTGAGAGATGTGGCTCGCCTGGGCTGCGTGGAGAAGGAGTGCTTCCATCTTGAAGAGTCCTCAAAGCCAGCAACTTGGGGTAAGTATTCACTCTCTGTAGTGAGAGATCACAAAGGTGCAGGGATTAGTTTATAGCTTTTGACTCTCATTTAGAGCCAACTTAGATCAAGCGCATTTCCCTGCTCACTTCTGTCTAGTGAGTCCAAGTCAGTGAATCCCATAAGCAGTCTTGAATCTTGTAGGATTGACATAACCATTTCACAGAGGTTAAAAAAAGCTGTCTTTTTTTTCACCGTTGTCAAGCATATATATTTACTCACTTAGCAAGCATATAGAATGAGTGTTTGTTTCAGCTGCAACAGAATAATGTACATGAGATGATTCACTAACTTTACCATTTATTAACCAACATTGGTAAGCAATATATTTATAGTCCTATGCCAAAAAGTGTCAAAGTTATAATACCAAATCATCTTATTTCTAACTATTCATGAATCTCTAACATCCTAATAATATCTATGAATATAAAGTGAGAATATTTAACAAAATCTGAGAATAGAAAATCCATCAACATTTAAAGTAAATTTTTAATCTTAAAACCCTGGTAAGTAAGATTTCTTCTGAGAGCAGGAATACTTTGCAAAGGGATGTCTGAGGAATTCAGTGAAAGGGTCTTATTTTTCTATTGATCAGGTCCATTTTGCTTTATAAATGAGGGTGTTAACCCTCTGCATAGCATCCTCCCACTTACATGTGATTTTGTATCATTTAACATTATTCCCTAATTATTCAGTGATGGTTCCCTTTTATCTCATTGATTTCAAATGTTTTAGGCTGATGAATATTCCTTTGATATCCCCCTTTTTTCTCTTACTAATAGAATCCTTCATTAAAAGCTTAATAGTAAAGGTTATTTGAGTGTTACTTGATTCTGGTTTCTAATCATATTAAATTTATAAGAATCTTTGCAATCTTGTCAATTGAGTGCATTACTCTGATAATTAACATCTTGTCTTTACTTTTCTACATCACACCTAGTTAGTTGTGAATAATAGTTTTAACCACTGAAAAGAAGACCTGGAAAGAGAAATGGCAACATCACACCTAAGTAGATCATCATCTTCAGTGATTTTAAGCTGCTATTCATCGCCCATTTTAATTGTTTTCTGTGCTGAGTATTAGTCCTTTTTAGCCTATTAACTTGCACAATATTGTGTCATCTCCATGTTACCTTTGAGTTATATCCTAATTTCAAAGTGGACCTTTTCCTATTAGCTGTAATGATGTCTCTCAATGGTTAACTTCTGCACAAATCTCTCTTTAAATATTTTAGTAACTATGTGTGTACAACCTAGTCAAACATATTTACTTCTCAAACAAACTTGTAAACAGACTTTGCACTGTCAGCAGCTTGCTGGAAAGGTAGCATTGTTTGCCTAGAATTCACTCTCCTGATACAAAAAAATTGCTGGCTGATTTTTGGGATGTGGCCAATAAATGTCTAATTGATTCAATTGGTCACCAGCCTCCAGTTGGGGGATCAGTTATACTGCTGAGATTTCCATCCATGATGATTTCCTATGATAACAGGAAGGCATCTGGATCTCCTACAGACTTCCGACATTCTGCAAGACCTCCCACTTGCCTGTCTGCAGAGTGTTGGTAAAATCCAGCTCTACGTTAAAAGGAAGAACAAATATTCTATTGCTAAACTACCACCAGAGTCTTCTATAGTCAGATATCAAGAAGTGCGAGACATTGCCAAATGTCTCCTTTCTCCTCCATTAAACACTACGTGCTTTAGTGTTATTCCCCATTCTCTGGGCACCAATCGGAACAGTATGAATAATGATCATTCAGATTTAGCATGATGGGTTTAGCTCCGCAATATTGATCCAAATGGGCTTAAAACAATCACTCAATGAGCTCTAAGCATCTATTGATATTAATTCAGACCCATTAGGCCACCCAGGCTTCATAACACCTCCATATTAATTAATCTCTCAGGCACCTTTGCTGATAATCTTGTGTATTGTACTTGTACTTATTATCTGGTGGCTTGTGGTAAATGTATGCTGTATAAAAATCTCAGTCCGAGAACCCAAAGATTTTTTCCAAGAACCTTCCTCCTGAACATAACACCAACTTCAAAGTAATTGAATTATGATTTGTGGTAGAAACCCTTGTAGTTTATTTCTAGTTGTACAGGAGTGCACAGAGACAATTTGCCAACAACCACTTGTCATCAACAAGATGGGGCTGCAGAAATGCAATGTCTTTGTTGCTCCAGCATTCTTCAATCAGATAATTACCTCTTGGTAACATTCTGAGTAGCAATTAAATATTTTTCAGTATTCCCACAGAAGAATCCTCTTTTCAAAGTTTGGATATGAAAATAGGTGAAGTTTTTCCATCCCTGGAACTGAGTGAGTAATGGTGAGGAATTGGAAAAATATGGTATGAATGGGAAAATAATTCGTTGACATCAAGGAAACGTTCCTGATTTTTGACTCAAAACTTTAAACAACAAGTTCAGAATCTCACCATTGAGAAGCAATTACATATTCCTCCATGCACGTGGGTCGTATTAAAACCCCCGCTTGCCCACTTCCAATTCTCCTTTTTCCTCCTTGAACCTCTAGGTGGTGCAAATCCCTGATATTTAATCAGAGTGGGTGCCTGGTAGCTGCAGCTCACTGTATGCTGCCATGGTCTTCCTGCAACTATTTCTTTACAACAATGTTTCTGTATGCTCCTTGGCCAGCATCCTCCTGGACCCCATCATTCACACAGGTTGGTATCAACAAACCACCAGCTTCACAAATCATATTTCACTTACTCTTGGACCAATTCACTCACTGCTTCAATCTTCAAAGCTTTGGAAATCTGAGATTTCTAGGGCCTGCGTGCTTCTGCCAAATTACTTTGCATACGGGGACTCACACGGCTCATGCGTCTACACAGGAAACACTTTACCATTCACTTGTAGGCTGCTAGTTTCGATATATTTTGTATTGCTTTCCTCGTGCGCACTTACTGACTTCAGCAATGACTCACATCATGCTACCTGCCTCTCTATGGCTCATACTACTTGGTACATGGGGCCTTTTAGTGCTCAGTTATAGGCTGTCATATGCTGCACTAAAGTCAGGCCAGTGACATAGCCAAACAATTTACATGGCAAATGCACCATGTGCTTTAAGCAAATGGATATGGATGAAGGTCAAAAGTGAACAGTCCTTAGTAGAGTGAATTAGGGCGGCAGTGAAGGTGAAGCCAGTGCAGGAGTTTGGCCACAGTCAGGCAGGACTTGATCATAGCAGATTCGGTAATTTGTGCCCTTTGATGATTGGGCCATGATCAGACTTTCAAATCAAGTGCAACCAGTCCCAGGAAATAGAGAGAAGTCAGTCGGAGTGGTGCAGAGACATCGATCTGAGATGTGGGTTAATTTTTCCTGCAATGAAACAATGGTGCAGGTGGGGTGGAGCACTTGAGTATGATGAAAATGGATAGTAGAGAAGTTAATGATGATGCGTGGCCAGGAGAGATGGTAAGGTGTCCCCACAGACTGAGTAGGAAGCTCAGGCAGCAGAAAAAAACTAATGATTTATGATAACGAGATCAGTAAAAGCAATTGAGTTGACATAATGCATGCAATAATGAGGGGTAAAAGTCATGAGCTTTGGAATAAGTATGCAATAGCAGACATAAGGTGAATGTTGGACTGTTTGTGTAAGGTAGCAGAAGGAAGATGGTGCACTTAATCTTATGGCGCACAGAAGGTCATTAACCTTCTTTCTACGTGACTGGCTTCCTTTTCACTTGGGACACAATTTGTGTTCAAGCTGTACATGTCTGTTGGCATGGTCTCCTATGGCAGTCAGCTGCAAACTGCCCTCCTTTCCATCATCCCGTCGACCAGCAGCTCCGGCCGTCTTCAAAAAAGGGGACAAGTTATCCATTCTTGAGGTAATAAAATGTGAGGCTGGATGAACACAGCAGGCCAAGCAGCATCTCAGGAACACAAAAGCTGACGTTTCGTGCCTGGACCCTTCATCAGAGAGGGGGATGGGGATAGGGAACTGGAATAAATAGGGAGAGAGGGGGAGGCGGACCGAAGATGGAGAGTAAAGAAGATAGGTGGAGAGGAGAGTATAGGTGGGGAGGTAGGGAGGGGATAGGTCAGTCCAGGGAAGGCGGACAGGTCAAGGAGGTGGGATGAGGTTAGTAGGTAGATGGGGGTGCGGCTTGGGGTGGGAGGAAGGGATGGGTGGGAGGAAGAACCGGTTAGGGAGGCAGAGACATGTTGGACTGGTATTGGGATGCAGTGGGTGGGGGGGAAGAGCTGGGCTGGTTGTGTGGTGCAGTGGGGGGAGGGGACGAACTGGGCTGGTTTAGGGATGCAGTAGGGGAAGGGGAGATTTTGAAACTGGTGAAGTCCACATTGATACCATTGGGCTGCAGGGTTCCCAGGCGGAATATGAGTTGCTGTTCCTGCAACCTTCGGGTGGCATCATTGTGGCACCGCAGGAGGCCCATGATGGACATGTCATCTAGAGAATGGGAGGGGGAGTGGAAATGGTTTGCGACTGGGAGGTGCAATTGTTTGTTGCGAACTGAGCGGAGGTGTTCTGCAAAGCGGTCTCCAAGCCTCCGCTTGGTTTCCCCAATGTAGAGGAAGCCACACCGGGTACAGTGGATGCAGTATACCACATTGGCAGATGTGCAGGTGAACCTCTGCTTAATGTGGAATGTCATCTTGGGGCCTGGGATAGGGGTGAGGGAGGAGGTGTGGGGGCAAGTGTAGCATTTCCTGCGGTTGCAGGGGAAGGTGCCGGGTGTGGTGGGGTTGGAGGGCAGTGTGGAGTGAACAAGGGAGTCACGGAGACAGTGGTCTCTCCGGAAAGCAGACAGGGGTGGGGATGGAAAATTGTCTTGGGTGGTGGGGTCGGATTGTAAATGGCGGAAGTGTCGGAGGATGATGCGTTGTATCCGGAGGTTGGTAGGGTGGTGTGTGAGAACGAGGGGGATCCTCTTAGGGCGGTTGGGGCGGGGTGTGAGGGATGTGTTGCGGGAAATACAGGAGACGCGGTCAAGGGCATTCTGGATCACTGGGGGGAAAGCTGCGGTCCTTGAAGAACTTGGACATCTGGGATATGCGGGAGTGGAATGTCTTATCGTGGGAGCAGATGCGGCGGAGGCAGAGGAATTGGAAATAGGGAATGGAATTTTTGCAGGAGGGTGGGTGGGAGGAGGTGTATTCTAGGTAGCTGTGGGAGTCGGTGGGCTTGAAATAGACATCAGCTACAAGCTGGTTGCCTGAGATGGAGACTGAGAAGTCCAGGAAGGTGAGGGATGTGCTGGAGATGGCCCAGGTGAACTGAAGGTTGGGGTGGAAGGTGTTGGTGAAGTGGATGAACTGTTCGAGCTCCTCTGGGGAGCAAGAGGCGGCGCCGATACAGTCATCAATGTACCGGAGGAAGAGGTGGGGTTTGGGGCCTGTGTAGGTGCGGAAGAGGGACTGTTCCACGTAACCTGCAAAGAGGCAGGCATAGCTGGGGCCCATGCGGGTGCCCATGGCCACCCCCTTAGTCTGTAGGAAGTGAGAGGAGTCAAAAGAGAAGTTGTTGGGGGTGAGGACGAGTTCAGCTAGGCGGATGAGAGTGTCGGTGGAGGGGGACTGGTCGGGCCTGCGGGACAGGAAGAAGCGGAGGGCCTTGAGGCCATCTGCATGCGGAATGCAGGTGTATAGGGACTGGACGTCCATGGTGACTGTATCGGCGCCGCCTCTTGCTCCCCAGAGGAGCTCGAACAGTTCATCCACTTCACCAACACCTTCCACCCCAACCTTCAGTTCACCTGGGCCATCTCCAGCACATCCCTCACCTTCCTGGACCTCTCAGTCTCCATCTCAGGCAACCAGCTTGAATTTGATGTCCATTTCAAGCCCACCGACTCCCACAGCTACCTAGAATACACCTCCTCCCACCCACCCTCCTGCAAAAATTCCATTCCCTATTCCCAATTCCTCCACCTCCACCGCATCTGCTCCCACGATAAGACATTCCACTCCCGCACATCCCAGATGTCCAAGTTCTTCTAGGACCGCAACTTTCCCCCCACAGTGATCGAGAACGCCCTTGACCGCGTCTCCCGTATTTCCCGCAACACATCCCTCACACCCCGCCCCAACCGCCCTAAGAGGATCCCCCTCGTTCTCACACACCACCCTACCAACCTCCGGATACAACGCATCATCCTCCGACACTTTCGCCATTTACAATCCGACCCCACCACCCAAGACATTTTTCCATCCCCACCCCTGTCTGCTTTCCGGAGAGACCACTCTCTCCGTGACTCCCTTGTTCGCTCCACACTGCCCTCCAACCCCACCACACCCGGCACCTTCCCCTGCAACCGCAGGAAATGCTACACTTGTCCCCACACCTCCTCCCTCACCCCTATCCCAGGCCCCAAGATGACATTCCACATTAAGCAGAGGTTCACCTGCACATCTGCCAATGTGGTATACTGCATCCACTGTACCCGGTGTGGCTTCCTCTACATTGGGGAAACCAAGCGGAGGCTTGGAGACCGCTTTGCAGAACACCTCCGCTCAGTTCGCAACAAACAACTGCACCTCCCAGTCGCAAACCATTTCCACTCCCCCTCCCATTCTCTTGATGACATGTCCATCATGGGCCTCCTGCGGTGCCACAATGATGCCACCCGAAGGTTGCAGGAACAGCAACTCATATTCCGCCTGGGAACCCTGCAGCCCAATGGTATCAATGTGGACTTCACCAGTTTCAAAATCTCCCCTTCCCCTACTGCATCCCTAAACCAGCCCAGTTCGTCCCCTCCCCCCACTGCACCACACAACCAGCCCAGCTCTTCCCCCCCCACCCACTGCATCCCAAAACCAGTTCAACCTGTCTCTGCCTCCCTAACCGGTTCTTCCTCCCACCCATCCCTTCCTCCCACCCCAAGCCGCACCCCCATCTACCTACTAACCTCATCCCACCTCCTTGACCTGTCCGCCTTCCCTGGACTGACCTATCCCCTCCCTACCTCCCCACCTATACTCTCTCCACCTATCTTCTTTACTCTCCATCTTCGGTCCGCCTCCCCCTCTCTCCCTATTTATTCCAGTTCCCTCTCCCCATCCCCCTCTCTGATGAAGGGTCTAGGCCCGAAACGTCAGCTTTTATGCTCCTGAGATGCTGCTTGGCCTGCTGTGTTCATCCAGCCTCACATTTTATTATCTTAGAATTCTCCAGCATCTGCAGTTCCCATTATCTCTGATCCATTCTTGAGGCTTGTGTTCAGTAATGATGGTTAAGTATCTCAGTGTGAGGGCCAGTTTTTTTGCAGCATCTGAAGTGGTGTGCAGTTGAGCTTTAAATATGTCACCAGAGTCATGAAGCACTGAAGGTCCCATCACTGGAGAGCTTTACTTTCTCTCCAGATTCCTTGAGATCAGGGTTCCCAAGAGTCTGACTAATGGAGCTTAAAATAACTAATGGAGCATAAAATAGTACATTGAATGGAAAAAGCTGAGAGCCAAAGCTGATCAGGCATGGTGAATTGAGCGCAACAAAATATTTTAACTATTTTCCAGAAAATTCTGCTTAATGTTTCGTGAATACTCAGAAGAGGGAGATCAAATGTCATTGGCATATACCAAAGAAAAAAAACAACCAAACTTAACATTACATAAAGAACATTCCTAACAAGTCTGGCTGGTTGTTTCCAAAATATTTAGCCTTACTGTTTAATAATTTGCACTGAAACGAAATAATAGGATTATTCATTGTACTGTTTTTAGTTTAATGAACCTGTTGTATTCCATGTTCCAACTGAGATTTAGACAATTACAGACAATGACAAAAAATTTGAAATATTTATTTCAGCTATATTTAGCTTATAGTAAATCTGCACAAGGAGCTAAGTCCTAATTGTTTTCAGATCAAGTGACGTTCACAAAGTGTCAAAACCATGAACAATACTAACAGTAACTAGATCATTTCATAGCAGCAACTTGATACATAGGAGAACAGGAATATAAATGTTTCAAAGATTATATCGGCTATGTGGCACAGATAGGTCATTTGACTCAATCAATTTATGCTGGTGGTCATGCTCCATTGAACGCTCTTTGCATTCTTTCTTCTCTAAATGTCACCTAGTAATAATCTATTCCCTTCTCTCTTTAGTCATTGTTCTGGCATCTCCTTCATTTTACTTATACTGTTCACTTCAACCACATCACTCTCTTTTAGAACAGAAATTTCTTCTGAATTTCCAGTTTCAGTTCTTGATGACTGTCTAAGTTAAATTGCCACTGGTCATGGTCTTCCATGTAAAAAGAATCTTTTTGCTTCTAGTCTATCAAAATTCTACACTATTTAAAAGTTTAATGAATTTCATGAGCTATGAGAAGTACAAGAAAGTACTCTCTTCAGTGCAAGAGTTACTGTTTGGTGGCTTGAGCCCTCACTGACTACCTTAATTACTGTAGAAAGTCACATAGTCTTTGCTGGAAAGTAGGCATTGCCATTCATGTCAAAGATGTTGAATCAAAAAGTCAAAGTTCTAAATTGGAAGAAGACCAATTTTGACAGTATTAGGCAAGAACTTTCAAACGTTGGTTGGAGACGGGTGTTTGCAGGTAAAGGGATGGCTGGAAAATGGGAAGCCTTCAAAAATGAAGTAACAAGAGTCCAGAAACAATATGTACCTGTTAGGGTGAAGGGCAAGACTGGCAGGTGTAGGGAATGCTGGATTACTAGAAACATTTGAGTTTTGCTCAAGAAAAAGAAGGAAGCAGGAACAGACAGCAGAGATTGAATGAATCCCTAGAAGAGTAAAATGCAGTAGGAGTGCACATAAGAGGGAAACCAGGAGGGGGGAGAAGGAGGAGACATAAGACAGCTTTGGCAAATAGGGTTAAGGAGAATCCAAAAAGAGATTCAACAAATACATTAAGGACAAAAAGGTAACAAGGGAGAGAGTAGGACCCCTTAAAGATCAGCAAGGCTGCCTATGTGTGGAGCTGCTGGAGATGGGGAGATACTAAATGAGTATTTTGTATCAGTGTTTACTCTATTAAAGGGTATGGAAGATTAGAACAATGACGTGGGGAAATAAATAGTGACGTCTTGAAAAAATGTCCACATTACGAAGAGGAGATACTGGACGGCTTAAGACACATAAAAGTGAATAAGTCCCGAGGACCTGATCGGCTGTACCCTAGAACGTTGTGGGAAGCGAGGGAAGTGGTCGCTGGGCCCCTTGCTGAGATACTTGTATCATTGATAGCCACAGTTGAGGTGCTGGAAGACTGGAGTTTGGCTAACATAGTGCCAATATTTAGGAAAGGTGTTAACGAAAAGCCAGGAAACTATAGACTTGTTTGACAATATTTCTTCTCATTGAGATTCAATATGGATTTATCCTCTACCACTATTATTAAGAGAGGCTCCTAGTCTCAGCAAACGAAAGAAAATTGGTAGCACCACTCCTTTTAACCGCAAGCCGCCAGTTGGTCATGCAAAACATGACTGTAGAAGGACAAATGGTCAATGATTCCAATAGGTAGTTGAGGCACTTGAAGGACACAAAAGTGCAGCCTACAAAGACAGAATAAGAGAATGCTGACACTAATGATTATTGGTATGAACTTGAGGAGATGAATGGCCGCCTTCAGTATCGTACTAACATAATCCTGTACCAATTCTTAAGAAATAAGCTTGTTGACATTATTACATGCTCAGAGGGGATGCTTCCTAGAAATTGTCTTGCTTCCAAGGAATGATTTGGTTGAACTGTACTTACCCCAGTGTAAGAAGCTAACAAAATATCCCATTCTAAGCAAGAGTACCTGCTATCGAGTGATGCAAATCTACTTCCAGTCGTCAAGGGATGATCAAAATTGTAGGTTATAATTTTAACTGATTTACTATGTAGACATGTACATGAGCTTATATTTGCACATAACAAATGGCTCTTTCACTAACTACTAATGGTACAGTGTCCCAGTGTAATTCAACGCATTGTCAATAAAATTGTGAAAAGAAGGAAGCAAAAGGTGGAATATTTCCAGACCCTGAACAACGTGGGCAGTGGCCAGTTAGCTGGCAAAATATGGCAAGAATTGAAAAGTAAGATTCTCAATGTTGAGTAAATGTCTGATTTTCTTCCCCCTAAGTTTTGAATGGGTGAGATAAGAATCGTGCTGGGGAGTGAAGAGAGGCCTTATTTGCATGTCCTAACATCTCCTTTTTACCTATCCTTACCTTATTTATGTGTAGTTTGTTATTTCACCAGCAGTACAGAAAAACTAGCAAGTGAGAGTTTTCGAAATGAAAATTGGGTTGAATAACTGGCAGCTGTAGTTCACTGTGTCTTCACCAAGCATTCATCTTGATCAGAATTTCCCAACATCTCAGGCCACATTTTATGGGCAGTGGCAACCTCCATTCTTCATCCATGGGGTCAATATCAAACACAAGTCTCACCACACCATCAAGGTACATCTTGGACTCAAGTGTGCTACAGTTCAAGACTTCAATACTGCATCTTTAGAGATCACCAGTGCTGCTCCATGTATTTTGCCCTAATAGTCAGGAATCCATCTTTTGCATCAAACCAGGGTGCTTCTCAAATCTCCTAGCCTGCTTTCTTAGCACCCACTTACTTTGAGCCTACCTGGATGTTCTTAGCACCTTTTTTTGTTTTGCCTTGCGTTTTAGCACAAACACAAAGCCAGTGTGCTTGTCATGCTCAAAGCTATAATCAGTCAAGGACTGGAAATATTGCTGGATGGTAGTGTGCTACATAAACGTCACAACTGCAGTACGTGCCAGCAGCTTACATGGCAAACACTCTGCATGTGCTACATCTAAATGACGATGTCAGAAAGTGGAAAGGAATTAGCCCTCAGTCACGTTTAGAATGACTGCCATCAAAGGATATCGGTGCAATCAGCTAATGGCATTGTCTGATATCAGTTCAGGGCTTGGATGTAGTCAATTGGGTGCTTTGGGTGTAAGCATCAGAGACTCTAGCTCCTTTATAGTCCTGGCAGTGGGGCCCAGCAGGTCCAGTACAACCAGAAGGGAGTGCAGCAATGTGTGCTCCAAAGATATCAGTCAAAGTGAATCATCAATTGGGGCTGTCCATCCATGTCAGTTAGGAGGGGTGGTCCATGGTCATTCCAGATTGTCTACTCACTGGAGGTTAAGGGAGGTGTTATCAGAGGCAATTGCTGAGGTGTGGTCTTTAGGGAGGTCATTTGTGGGGATTGGAGGTAAAATACCAGGATGCAGGTTGGATAATAAATGTGAAGAGAGGCAGCTCAACATAAGTGTGGATACAAGATAACAAAGTGTAGAGCTGGATGAACACAGCAGGCGGTGTATATGGTTGGGTGGGAATATGGTGGAAGATCAATCCCAATAGAGTTGACAGGTAGGGAAAGGCAGGAAAGGACATAAAGGTTTTGGGGAATCACATAGATTGTGAGGCTGAGGCTGAGACTGTCTCTGTGAAGCATTATCTGTGCTGTCTTCCATCCTCATCCAAATCACAAGTGCACAATTGGAATTTTAAAAAATCACAGCTACCAAATCACAAGTGGTGGAGTAAGTGTTTTGCTTTTCCCCCACTGAAGTGGGGCTGTATTTGTGAACAATATGAAGCCACATGGCAATAGCATTAAACGGACACTTGGGTCAGGTTAAAAACACATCTGCTAACACAGAATTGTAGATACGAACCTTATGCATTGGCCAACTTTATCAACTAAAAATTCTGGCCACAAGCAATCATGGCCATGTTACTGAATACTACAAATTGATCCTCGTAATGGCTGAGAAACAGAAATAATGTCAGATGAGCTGCAAAGTTTCATCTATGTTCCACAATTCCCAAGCATGTTCCATGGTCTTATTGCCTACACATTGTCCAAGGACTACTAACTTCACATCCTGAAATATGGGTGCATCATTATCTTACATGCAATGTTGCCTTTGTTGGGTAATATAGATTTTGGGGATGAAGATAGAAGTTCTCATTGTTCCAAACACCATCTCCTACTGTATTTGTGCCAAATGTCTTCTGCAGCATACATCCAATCAAATCAATGATGTGCAAGGCCCAAGTAGAGGCATGCCATTGCTGTCTTTGACTTATGCCTCCATGTCCCAAAGTTTTGACAGTGCTGTTTACATGCTATTTGTATATACTGTGACTGCTGAACTGTCACATTACTGAGGAATTGCTTTGATTCCGATGTTGCAGATTGTAGACAGGCTTTGGAAATTCAGGAGGCAAGTTATTTGCTGCAAAGGTCCTAACCTCAGACCTGGTCTTGCAGCCACAGTATTTATCTGACCAGTCTAGTTCAATGTTAATAATGGGAGATTTGGTGATTGTAGTGTTGTTGGAACTTAAAGAGTGATGGCTAGGATTTCACTTGTTGGAGATGGTCATTGCCTGGCACTTGTATGGCATGAAAGTTGTTATCTCATTGTTAGCACAAAACCTGGATATTGTCCAGATCATGCTACATTTAGATGTGGATTATTTCATTAACTGAGAAATTGTGAATGGTGCTAAACATAAGAACCAGAAGCAGGAGTAGGCCATCCGGCCCTTCAAGCCTACCCTGCCATTTAATAAGATCATGGCTGATCTTTTTGAGACTCAGCTCCACTTTCCCACCCGTACGCCATCACCCTTAATTCCTTTGCTGTTCAAAAATTTATCTAGCCTTGCCTTAAAAACATTCAGCGAGCTAACTTCAACCGTTCCACTGGGCATGGAATTCCACAGATTCACAAACCCTTTTGGGTGAAGAAGTTCCTCCTGACATCGGTCCTACATCTGCTTCCCTTTATTTTGAGTCGATGCCTCCTAGTCCTAGTTTTACCTGCTAGTAGAAACAATCTCCCTGCCTCCACCTTATCTATTTCCTTCATCACCTATATATGTTTCTGTAAGATCTCCCCCCATTCTTCTCAATCCCAATGAGTGTAATCCCAGCCTAAACATTGTGCAATCATCAGCAAACATCCCAACATCAGACCTTTTGTTTGAGTGATGGGACTTCATGGAGTCTGGAGTTACTGTTGAGGACTCCCAGGGCAATTCCCTCTTGACTGTGTACCACTGTGTCACCATCACCATGGTGATGATCTTTGCTGTGGAGAAGGACATGGAAGCCAGGGTACTTCGTGAAATAAATAGTGATGTCTTGAAAGGAGGTCATATTGCAGGAAAAGGAGGTGCTGGAGGTCTTAAAACATATAAAGGCAGATAAATCCCCAGACCTAATCAGCTGTTTCCCAGAACTCTGTGGGAAGCCAGGGAAGACATTACTGAGCCACTTGCTAAGATAGCCACAGGTTAGGTGCCAGAAGACTGGAGATTGGCTATTGTGGTGCTATTATTTAAGGAAGTCTGACAGGAAAAGACAGGGAACTATAGATAGTGAGCCTTACGTCAGTGGTGGTAAGTTTTTGGATCCTGAAAGACAGGATTTACATGCATTTGGAAAGGCAAGGACTGATTAGGGATAGTCAACATGTTTTTATGCGTGGGAAATAATGTCTCATTAACTTGACTGAGTTTGTTGAAGAGGTGACAAAGATGGTTGAAGGCAGAGTGGCAAACGTTGTCTATGTGTACTTCAGCAAAGCGTGTAGACTAGTTAGCAAGTTTAGATCACATGGGATCCAGAGAAGCCAGCCAATTGGATATAAAATTGGCTGGAAGGTAGAAGACAGAAGATGATAGTAGAGGGTATGTTTTTGGGCTGGAGGCCTGTGACCAGCAGTGCACCGTAATGATCAGTGCTGGGTCCATTGCTTTTTGTCATTTGTATAAACGATTTGGATGTGAATTTAGGACACATGGTTAGTAAGTTTACCAATGACACCAAAATAGGTGTTGTAATGGTCAATGAAGAAGATTATCTCAGATTACGACGGGAACTTGATCAGATGGGCCAATAAATAACAAATGGAGTTTAAATTAGATAAATGTGAGGTATTGTGTTTTGATAAGGCAAACCAGGGCAGGACTTAAACAGTTAATGTTAGGGCCCTGAGGAGTGTTGCTGAACAAAGAGTCCAAGGGGTGCAGGTGCACAGTTCCTTGAATATTGAGTCACTAGTTGACGTGGTGTTGAAGAAGGCATTCTGGGCCCTTGCCTTCACTGCTCAATGCATTGAATATAGGAGCTGGCATCTCATGGTGCAGCTTAAATAATGGCAACTTTTGAAATACTGCATTCAATTCTGGTCTTCCTACTACAGGAAAAATGTTGTGAAACTTGAAAGGTTTCAGCTGCAGGGAGACATTGAGTAGGCTGGGGCTTTTCTCCCCTGGAATGTCATGGGCTGAAGGGTCACTTTTATAGAGGTTCATAAAATCATGAAGGGGATGGATAGCCCAGGTCTTTCTCGTCACGCAGGGGAGTCCAAAACTAGGTTTAATGTGACTGGGGAAAGATTTAAGAAGGGCCTAAAGGGTAATTTTTTGTGCAGAGGGTGGTGCGTGTGTGGAATGAGCTACCAGAGAAAGTGATGGAGGTGGGTACAATTACATTTAAATGGCATATGGATGGGTATATGAAGAGGAAGAGTTTAGAGGGATATGTGTGAAATGCTGGCAAATGGGATGAGGTCAGATTGGGATGTCTGATCAGTGCAGATGAGTTGGACTGAGGGGTCTGTTTCTGTTCTGTATGACTCTAAGTCAATACCTGGTTATTCATTCATCCATTCTTTTATTTTTTGCGAAGTTTTAGTGGTTGATGCAATTAATGCCTCGAAGAGCCATTTTAGAAGCCACTTAAGAGTTATCCACATTGTTGTGGGTCTGGAGTCAAGTGCAGCCTAGGCTAGATAAGCATGTCGGACTTCCTTCTCTAAATGGCATTAGTGAGCCTGATGCATGCTCGCAACAATGATTTCACAGTTGTTGTTAGGACTTTAATTCCAGCTGTATTAGAATTTCAATTGTCTGCAGTGATGGGATTTCATCCTATGTATCCAAAGCATTACCTGAGTCTCTGAATTGCTAGTCCAGTGCTAATACCACTATGTCTATGTCATTGTCATTGTCCTCCTGAAACCAGTCAGAGAGCAAACATACTCTAAAACAAGCATGTAAAGAGGTGTTTGACACTGAACTGGACAGTTGCATTTGATACTTACTATGTACAGATTTAAGTTAAGGGCTGCATAAGGAGTTAAAGTACATGGAGATGACGTGCAACCAGCCCTCAGGAAAGTGTATGTGCAGATACGCACAGCCTATGATACTTCAAACAGGGCTCCTCTTGAGATTTTCTCCAGGACAATATGTCGTTTTGTCTCCAAGGACTGTGTGGTAGTCATTATTACTGCCATACCCATGGTCTGTGGCATATACAATTGTGAGGAGAAGATTAGGTAACTCTTTCTTTCTCGCGGATTCTCTTTACCATCTGCTGTAAACCCAAACTGGCAGTTGTCTTTTAGGACTTGGCCAGCTTGATAAGTAGTAGCGTTATTAAACTACTCTTTGTGAAGACGTCGAAGTTCCCCAGCCAGAGTATGTTCTATGAACAGCATTCCCTAATTTTTCGTTTCTTCAGTGTGGACCACCAAGGTCCATATGTGGCAGTGACTTCCAGAACTGGAAGTCACTGCCATGTTTGGTGTTGTCACACTGGTTGCTCTATACAGAATTCGGAGCAGCTGACAATGCACACATACGTGCAGCTTAGAGGGAATGTTGTCTGTGACCTTGCCACTTTTAATGCTTTCACCAAGTGATGCTTAGCATGGGGGAAGCATTGATTCATTAGTTGAAGGGCAGAGCACTAGGTTGTAATCAGTAGGAGGTTCCCTTGTCCAAGTCTGATCTGATGTCACAGGAGACTTCATGGAGTCTGTAGTCATGTTGAGGCCTTCTGGATTAATTCTGTCCCAACAGTTAACTACTGTTCTACTCCCACTGGTAGAACTCTCTTTATCCAGGAATGGTGATAGTTGTGTCTGACGCATTGTTTGTAAGGTTTGATGCTGTGAGTATGACTGTGAAGTTGTTGCTTGGCAAGGCTTTGAGGTAGCTTTCCTATTTGACATAAGCTTCCAGATTATGGTAGGTCTTTTGTAGGATCAATAAGGATGTGTTTGTTTATTGTTGTTACCGTTGAGTTACAGAAGATACACCATTTTCAATGTGCAGGAATAAAATTGTATTGATGAATAAAGGGGGAAGAAGGAGTATTCAAAACATTTAAGTGGCCATAACTGCAGTCAATGTCTGCATCTGGCAGCACTATACCTGATCTGAGAGTATCCAGAACCTCTGGATATAGAATTGAAGGCTTTTCCACTCATTTGATTGCTACTTCCTCACCTTGACAATAACAAGACTTATTAAATATTTGAAGAGTCCTCAGATGTTGTCCAATGATCTTTGTTCGAATGTATTTAAATCTGCTGGATAATTGTAAATTTAGTATAAAAGGTCAGTGAGTTGAGCTTTAACACTTGAACAAATGTCCCTGACGAGAAAAAGACCATGCTGTAGCCTGATTGTAAAACGGAAGACAATTTATTTAGAAAACTGTTTGTTTGAATAAAAATACTCCATTCTCTTAACATACAAAATTCCACATACTTAGTTTAAAAATATAAATTACTTTAAAATTAAAACACATCAGATTACAGTAGCGTCCAAATGTCTGTGTCCAACCTGAAATGGGCCTCATTTGGGGTTTACATCCTGTCTGATATTTGGCTCCAATGAAGTGATTTGAATATAGAAGTTGTGGGCATATACATAAAGTGATCAATCTGACCGTGAACCAAACTTAGAGGATGCATTAGATTAGAATCCGGTATTTATTGTGAAGAAATTATTATTAAGTATTGAATTACAAAACAAGTTAAGGCGTATTTCATAAACTCCTGGGCCCTAAAAGTCCACATAGGTTCTGCTCAACTTCAATTTTGCACGAATGTGTCAAAACCAAAGAGAACATGACTGAGATAGTAGGAACTGTAGGTGCTAGAGAATCTGGGATAATACTGTGAAGCTGGATGAACACAGCAGGCCAAGCAGCATCAGAGGAGGAGGTTTGCTCCTCTGATGCTGGTTGGCCTGCTGTGTTCATCTAGCTTCACACTGTGTTAGAACATGACTGAGACCCTGTTTTAAGTATAGAAAGGTTCTGCTATCTTCTCCTTTTACAGCAAATGTTAATAAGGCTACACTAGGGCCAGGGTCTCCCAAAAACAAAGTTTCCAGCTGCACTATTATTTTTGGTTTCCAACACAGGGCTGAGAAATCAGATGAGGTGAATAATACTTGCCCCTAAATAGGCTTAAGTGGATCCCCCGCAGAGGATCCCCAAAAGTGGAACTAAGTTTTTTTTAAACTTGATCATCCCCAATAAGGAGGCTAATGTTGTATATTAATTGTGTTTACTTGTACAAAAAGGCTGAGCTCACTTGTAACTGGGATAATGTAACTGGGGCTTCACTTGTCCACCTATAAATAGTTGGTATGGTAGCATGATTAGAGATATGTTCAAAATGTGCATCTCTTTTAAAAATATTAAAACTTGTAAATATTAGCTCCAGTTCTATCCTTCCCTGCATGGCTTTGTGGAGTAGAATAGCTGCAAGCATTATAGCTAAGGTCTGACAGGCCAGTAGAGAGGGCCTTGATTACTCACGTGCTGTGGCAGATATTGTAGCTGCATTGAAAGTGCATCTATAGCAGCACTGGTACTCCAGCACAGGCAAACTAGATAACTTCTTGGTGACTTGACAAACACTGGCAAGACCACACAGAAGGCACCAGTGACCCTGATATCTGCACCACTGCTGGATGGTGAACTTATGGGGCCACAATTTTTGACTTTTTGTACTCAACCTTCCTCCTGTAGCTTTAGGGTGGAAAACAACTTTTTCTGCTGGCAACAATGTACATCATACCCCTTACAGGACATCATTTGTCTTTGCCTGTCCATCTCCGTTTTCTCTTTGTGTAATTGGAAGATTCTGGCTGTTTTATGATTGATATATCTGTATTATGACCTCACTATGTGAGCTGGAAATGACCAAATTTGAAATAATTTCAGTCATTGAAAAGCTGCAGTTGAAAGTTAAGTTAACCAGAGCTATCTATTTATGCATCATGTTCTTACTGCTAGCTGCTCACAAGCTTCAAACATTATTGCATTTTAATCCATGATTTAGAAGGACATGGGATGGGAAGGCAGAGAACAACTTCTATGTAACTCCAGAGATATAAACTGTAGTCATTCATAGATTAAGCACAGATCTTGTGGGTTTAGAAACAGTGTAGTTTTTAGTTATCAAAACTTAGTCCTAGAAGATGCACTGTGGTTAGAATCTATAGGAGAAACATTGCTTCTTCAGCTGTGTCTTCAACACCTGAATGAACAAGTAGCTGCAATGGAAGAGCTTTCCCTCCAAGTTCGCTTCCAACATTGATTACAACATATAAGCACTGATTCTTTATAGTTGCTGGCTCAACACCCAGTAACTCTGTTGCTAACAGCACTGTGGAAGTACCTTCACCACATACGATGGGCTTTCTTCTTGAACTTCTGCTTTCTCACAAATAATAAGATACTGCCCTTGCCTATCACCGAGAAGGAACAAAAGTTAACTATTCCATTCATGGGATCACTCTCATAAGTGTACACTTTCTTTTTTCTTCAATTTTCTGTTGTTGAGTATGTTTCCTTTTACAGATTAGCAATACCATAACAATGATTGCTGCAAATATCAGTATTGTACAGGAGCTGAGAGCAATCCACACGTTCTTGTTGGGGTTTTGTCGCTGACTATCTTGTTCTGAAAATGAAAAACATTAATATTAAATATTTATCCATCAAGTTAATTCACTTCTACAAAATATATGCACTGGAGTTTCCTCATCCCCAATGTATGTTCATTTACTTTTGGATTTCGGCTGAAGTCAAGATGGGAAATTAGGAGAATCCATTTTGAAAATTATATACTTGGACTTGAGGCACAATGTTATACAGTTTCTGTGAATATTTCATAATGCTTCATTTTGCATTCAGAGGTAAATGTTACACTGTTCTTTTTTTGCGATTTTAAAATTTCACTTCTGTGCATGTATACCCCAGCATAGTTTCAGCTGTGGGAAATACAGATCATGAGACCACAGCTGCATTTTTTTATTCAGAAAAATATAACACAAAATATAGGCCACAGTTAATGCGATTTTCCATCCATTTAAATTTAGGGATAGGGAATTGTGGTGAAAGAGCTGTGGTTTCTTATGATTTGTGTTCCTAATTTATATGCCATTGTTCTGGATGGGAAAGTCGAACCTTATATGCATTTCTGCAGATAAGCAAAATCTTTGAAACTGATTTATGTCTAAAGCGCAATTCCTGCACACTTAACATAAGTACATGAACTAATAATTGATTTAATTAATAACTTACGGAGTAAAAGGAGGTTGAATTTCCTGGTAACAGTCTGGTTAACAAGGGAGTTCTGAATTTCAACCACATGGTTACAGTTCAACTTTGCGTTATCAACTTTAAGAATAATTTGGAATGAGTAAAGACCGTCTTCACTTTTATCAAATGAAATTTCAGGCTGAAGGAACACATTTTTATCTTCTGCACAATACCAGAAAACAGATGGCTCAGGATAACCTTGAGATTCTAGAATGAAAGTCGAACTGGATGACTGAAGTTTGATGAGCAGTTGTGGATCCCAGTAGTAAGCTGTGGATTACAAAGATGTGTTATTCAGAAGTAACAGAAAATTGCTTTTGTTGACATTAATGCCGTGCAGATGCTTCACAAATTATTTAAACACAGCCAGACAAAATCAAAAATCAGCACATAACAAAGAGAAGCCCTCTCTCTTCACACAACCATAAGTTATAAGTATACTACAGCTCTATAGAGTCCACTCCATTTGCCTCATTCTTTGACTGTGACTACCTAACAAATTTCAAAGTCAAAATGTTACCTGAATTCTTTGCACTCACCTTTGTTAGTAAACTTTTGCATTGAAGACTGACAACTTTATAAAACGGTAAAACAACAATTTATCTCTTGTTAGTGACATCCTCAAAAAAATCTTCAACATCACCATTCCGATTATAAGATCAGCTCATGTTTGTCCTGGTATGCAGTCACGCTACCCTTATTGATAGATTTGAGTAGTTTCTTAAATGAGGCCAGTGAAGTAAAGCTAAGGCCAAATGAAGTACTTTAGAAGGGTGTGATTAGATGTAAGGGTTGTGGAATACAAAGAAATGGTTGAAGCTGATCCTGTGTGTGTTTGAAATGGTGGGAATAGAGAGCCAAGTGAGATAATAAGATAAATGGAATGCATGTTGGGATCATGTATGTAATGAGAAATTGTAATACTGTACAGTTGGCTATAGAGTCAAATGAGAGGGTCAGGTGAGTGAAGATGGAAATTGAAATTGCTGACTTAGAAAAGGTAAGAGGATACTGTGGTGAGAAGCTCAGAATGTGGTTATACAGGCCAAAGACTGGCTCTTGAGGCAGAAAGCAAGACCATTGAATAAAACTCATACTGCCACCATAGCAGTTTGAACAGGGCAGGTTGAGTAAAACGTAAGCAGCTGAAGACCCTTCAAAATGGGAAATGATTTGACAAAGACATATATGTCCACACGTTTGTTTATGAAAAAGCTATGGATGACAAGGGTAGAACTCATTAGTAAACAGACAGACATTCTGGAAAGAAAAACTGTTGCCAAGCTATTTGCAGCCCAGTATCTTCCCTCGATGAAGGGTTTGCATTCGGTGACAAAAATATGCCTACAGACTTGATCAAACTTATGTAATCAAACAAACTTCCTTTTCATGTCTGGGTTTTAATTTCCTACATTAACTACATTATGTTTGGCTTGTAACAATCTGTTATGTCCATTTTAATTTGTTGAGTTAATTGCAAGCTGACTGTTCTCCTCGTGAATTTTAAACATATTAAACTTGGATTATCACAGAGGAAATTATTTTGTTACACGACATATTTAGGAATAAATAAAACCTACTTACCTGCAAACTTCAATGAAATTGTCCCTTTGGCACTTCCCAGTACATTGCTGACAAAACACACATACTGTCCAGCATCCTCAGCTCTCATTCCTGTTAGCATCAATGAAGCATTGCCATGTTTGAATTCCTCTGGAAATAGACTTGTTCTGCCCAAATACTGCTCACTCTGTAGACTGAGTTGGTCTTTGCCGTAATAATAACTGTGCACCACGTCACGGTTCTTGGCACGTTGCCAGGTGATGATTATATGGTCCAATGGCAAATCACTATCAACAGTAAAATGGCATCCAAGGACAATACTTTGTTTGTGGATTCCTACCAATGTGGTCTTTGACACAGCAACTTCAAATGCACCTGGAAATTGGTAATAAATTAGTATTTTTCCAGTCTATTGTTCAACATAACAGTTTTGTTAGAGTACCTGGCCAAATCATAAACCAGCCTTCTAAATAGAGTAGAAAACTTCCTCAAGATTACATAACTGGCCCATCAAAATAAAGTGTGCAGTATATTCAATTTAAGCAAGTAGTGAAGAAGCAAGAAGCAAGACCCTTCTGAGGAAGGGTCACCGGACCCAAAACGTTAACTGTTTTCTCCTCCACAGATGCTGCCAGACCTGCTGAGTTTTTCCAGAAACTTTGTTTCTTTTCCTGATTTACAGCATCCACAGTTCTTTTGGTTTCTTTTTCTAGTAGTGTAAGATCTCTTTTTGAGAAATAAATTTGTTCTCATCAGACATTACATTGACAAGTGATACAAAGCCATCATTTTAAACTCCATGATAAAATGAGTGGGTGGCTTAAACATGGGTTTTTTTTTTCAAGTCACTTGTGGGACATGAGTGTTGCTGGCTGGCCAGCATTTATTGCCCTTGATGCTGATGGGCTGTCTTCTTGAACTACTGCAGTCCATGTGTGTAAGTAGATCCATGATGCCTTCAGGGAGGGAATTTCAGGATTTTTGACCCAATGATAGTGAAGGAATGGCAATATATTTCGAAGTCAGGAGGGGAAACTTGCAGGCGTTGGTGTTCCCAAATGCCATCCATTATTCTTTTCTAGGTAGAAGTTATTGTGGGTTTAGAACTTGCTGTCTAAGGATCTTTGGTGAATTTCAGCAGTGCAACTTGTAGATCGTACACACTGCTCCTGCTGAACATTGGTGGATGGAGTGGGTGCGGAGCCAGTCAAGCTGATTGCCTTGTTGTGGATGGTATCAAGCTTCTTGAGTTTTGTTAGAGCTGCACCCATCCAGGCAAGTGGGAGGTATTCCATCATCCTCTTAACTTGTGCCTTGTAGCTGGTTGATAGCCTTTCAGGTGTCAGGTGGTGAGTTACTTGCCACAGTATTCCTAGCCTCTGAACTGCTTGTGTAGCCAATATACTTATATGGTGAATCCAGTTGACTTCCTGGTGAATGGCAACTGAGATGCTGATGGCAGGGGCGTTCAGTGATGGTAGTATCATTGGTTGTTAAGGGGAAGTGGTTATATTGTCTGTTATTAGAGATGGTCATTGCCTCCCATTTGCCAGCCCAAGTCTCAAAATTGACCAGACCTTGTTCCACTTGAACATGAACTGCTTTGGTATCGAAGGAGTTGTGGCTCTTTAATGTCCAGCACCAATTGTCAGGTGAACATTGATGAAGCAGCTGACGATGATGAATGGGCATAGGACATTACCCAAAGTAATTCCTGCATAGATAACCTGGAATTGGGATAATTGACCTCCAACGATCACAATCCTCTTCCTCTGTGCCAGGTATGACCCCAACAAATGGAGAGTTTGCTCCCTGATGCTTGTTGATTCAAGTTTTGCTAGGGTTCCTTGATACTGCACTTGATCAAATACAGCCATGTTGTCAAGGGCTGTCACACTCGCCTCACCTCTGGGATTCAATTGTTTTTTGCCTGTATTTGAATCATGACAGTAATGAGGTCAGGAGCTGAGTGGCCCTGACTGAATCCAGAGTAGGCATCAATGGTTATTGCTGAGCAGGTGCTGCTTGATAGAGCTGTTGATGACACCTTCCATCATTTGAATAGACTAATGGGGTGGTAATTGGCCATGTTAGGTTTGTCCTGCTTTGTGTATTGGGTAATTTTCCACATTGTCAGGTACAAGTGAACATAAGAGCTAGGAGCAAGAGTAGGTCATGTGGCCCCTCGAGCCTGCCCCACCATTTAATAAGATCATGGCTGATTTTTTGAGACTCACCTCCACTCACTCGCCCACTCACCATAACCCTTAATTCCTTGACTGTTCAAAAATTTATGTAGCCTTGCCTTAAAAACATTCAGCAAGGTAGCTTTAACCGCTTCACTGGGCAGGGAATTCCACAGATTCACAACCCTTTTTGGGTGAAGAAGTTCCTCCTGACCTCAATCCTACATCTGCTTCCTTTTCATTTTGAGGCAATGCCCTCTAGTCCTAGTTTCACCTGCTAGCAGAAACAACCTCCCTGCCTCCACCTTACCTATTCCCTTCATAATCTATACATGTTTCTATAAGACCTCCCCTCATTTTTCTGAATTCTTGTGAGTACAATCCCAGCCAACTCAGTCTCTGCTCATAATCCGACCCTCTCAACTCTGGAATCAACCGAGTGAATCTCCTCAGCACCCCCTCCAGTGCTAATATATTTCTTCTCAAGTAAGGAGACCAAAACTGCACACAGTACTCCAGGTGTGGCCTCACCAAGACGCTATACAGCTGCAGCATAGCCTCCCTGTTTTTAAACTCCATCCCTCCAGCAATGGCAGACAAAATTCCATTTGCCTTTTTAATCACCTGCTGCACCTACAATCGCACCTTCAGCAATTCATGCACAAGGACACCAAAGTCCCTCTGCACAGCAGCATGCTGCAATATTTTTACCATTTAAAACATAGTCTATTTTGCTGTTATTCCTACCAAAATGGATGACTCACACTTATCAACGTTGTACTCCATCTGCCAGACCTTTGCCCACTCATTTAGACTATCTATATCCCTCTGCAGACTTTCAGTGTCTTCTGCACACTGCAAGGTAGATGCCAGTGCTGTGAGTGCAATGAAGGGGCTTGGCTAAGGGAGTGGCAAGTACTGAAGACTTGTGCTCCAGAACTATTGCTGGAATATTGAGGTTTCATGGCCTTGGCAACACCCATTGCCTCCAACTGTTTCTTGATCTCATAGGAGTGAACTGCATCGACTAAAGTCTGGAACCTGTGATGCTGGGGACCGCTGGAAGAGGCCCAGATGGATAATCCACTTGGCATTTTTGGTTTAAAGCTGTTGTGAATGCTTCAGTCTTGTTTTGTGCTGCTGTCTTGGGCTTTTCCGTCATTGAAGATGGAAATATTTGTGGACCCCACTCCAACAGACAGTTGTTTAATTGTCTACCACTATCCATGACTGAATGTGGCAGGACTGCAGAGTTTAGATCTGATCTGTTAGTTGTGGGATTATTTAATCATGAGACTGCATATATCCACTTGCGGAGCCAGCAATACATAACAGTGTTCTCTTCTTTCAATCCAAAGCAGTAATAATATGAAACAGATATATGAAACATAGAATTAGAGGCTAGCATAGATTTTATAACATTTAGAATTGCTATATACTTAAGGGATGAGCACAATCTTTGGCATGAGCTAACATAACTCTAGTTTAATTAATGTAACTTAACAGTCCTTATTTCCCAGGATAGGTATTAATCCACTTATTTGTTGCAGACATACCTCAATGTTTCAGAAAGCTGGCTGACATATCCACTGGTTTCCCCCAGTATGTAAGTGATGAAACTTTTTGAATAAATGAGCTTTACCAATGATTAGATTGGATTGTTCAAGTACAAATGAAGAGAAATGGGCATTTCAAAAAAAAAGTGGAAAGTAAAAGTGCAAATATTCAGGAACCTTGATCTTTGAATAGAGATAATTGACAACCTATCATGACTGTGCATCTAGCACCACTGCCAAGACGGTACAACAAAGCCTCTTCTTCAGGCAGCTTGGGAAATTTGGCATGTCCATAAGGACCCTCACCAACTCCTACAATGCACCATTGAAAGCATACTGTCTGGGTGCATAACAGCCTGGTATGGAAACTGTTCTGCCCAGGGCTGTAAGAAAATACAAAAGGTTGTGTGCACAGCCCAGACCATCATGGATGCCAATCTTCTGTCCATGGAGGACAGTTACTTAGGACGAATGGTCAGTCTCAGTAAAGGGCTCACCTTTGTCCCCCTCCATCCACCCATCCATGGATACCGGTCACGCTTGAACGTTGAACAGTTTTTCTGCCGCCTCCACCTCCACGCTTACTTCTTTAACAGTGAGCCTAACCCTCCCTCTGATCCCTTCTCCCGCCTCCAATACAGCCCCCATCCTGGGTGCCACCCTCAACCTCTTCATCTCCAACTGCCATCAAGACATTAATCACCTCAAGCTCTCCACCCCTCTCACCCACTCCAACCTCTCCCCCGCAGAATGTGCAGCCCTCTGCTCTAACCCCAACCTCACCATAAAACCCGCGGACAAGTCAAGCACGGTTGCAGTATGGCACACTGACCTCTACATCGCCGAGGCCAGGTGGCAACTCTCCGACACCACCTCCTACTGCCCCCGGATCATGATCCCACCCCCGAGCACCAAGCCATCATCTCCCAAACCATCCACAACCTCATCACCTCAGGTGACCTCCCTCCCATCCACAGCCTCCAACGTCATCGTTCTCCAACCCCACACCAGCCGCTTCTATCTCCTTCCCAAAATCCACAACCTGACTGCCCTGGTGTACCCATTGTCTCCACCTGCTCCTGCCCCACTGAACACATCTCCACCTATCTCAACTCCATTTTCTCCCCCTTGGTCGAGGAACTTCCTACCTATGTTCGTGACATCACCCACACCCTCCCCCTCTTCCAGAGCTTCCACTTCCCCAGTCCCCAACACCTCATTTTACCATGAATGTCCAGTCCCTATACACCTGCATTCCCCATACAGATGGCCTCCAATTCCTGTTCCGCACGCCCAACCAGTACCCCTCTACTGACACCCTCATCCACTTATCTGAACTCGTCCTCACCCTCAACAAATTCTCTTTCAATTCCTCCCACTTCCTATAGACAAAGGGGGTGGCCATGGGTACCTGCGTGGGCCCAGGCTATGCCTACCTCTTTGTAGGTTACATGGAACAATCCCTCTTTCATACCTACACTGGTCCTAAACCCCAGCTCTTTCTCAGTTACATTGACTGACTGACTGACTGACTGACTGACTGACTGAATCGGCACTGCCTCGTGCTCCCACAAAGAGCTCGAACAGTTCATCCGCTTCACCAGCGCCTTCCACCCCAACCTTAAGTATACCTGGACCATCTCTAATACCCCTCTCTCCTTCCTGGACCTCTGTCTCCATCTCTGGCAACCACCTAGAAACCGATATCCATTTCAAGCCCACCTGCTCCCACAGCTACCTAGAATACACCTCTTCCCACCCACCTTCCTGCAAAAATGCCATCCCCTATTCCCAATCCCGTTGCCTCCACCACATCTGCTCCCAGGATGATGCATTCCACTCCTGTACATCTCAGATGTCCTTGTTTTTCAAGGACCGCAACCTCCCCCTCACACACCCCTCACCCTTCAGTGGCCAAAAACGCCCTTGGACGCGTCTTCCGCATTTCCTGCAACTCATCCCTCACACCCCACCCCTGCAATAACAACTGAAACAGAATCCCCCTCATCCCCACGTACCACCCCACCAACCTCCAGATTCAATGCATCATTCTCTGACACTTCCACCATCTGCAATCCAACCCCACCACCAAGGTCATTTTTCCCTCCCCACCTTTTATCTGCTTTCTGGAGAGACCACTCTCTCCGTGACTTGATTGTCCTCTCCTCACTCCCCTCCAACCCCACCACACCCTGGCACTTTTTCCTGCAACCGCTCGAGGTGCTACACCTGCCCCTACACCTCACCCCCAGCCCAGGCCCCAAGAAGACTCTCCACATCAAGCAGATGTTCACCTGCACATCTGGTAATATGGTATGCTGCATCCGCTGTACCCGTTGTGGCCTTCTCTACATTGGGGAAACCAAGTGGATTCTTGGGGACCGCTTTGCAGAACATCTCCGCTCGGTTTGCAACAAACAACTGCACTTTCCAGTCACAAACCATTTCAACACCCCCTCCCATTCTGCAGATGACATGTCCATCATGGGCCTCCTGCAGTGCCACAGCGATGCTACCCGAAGGTTGCAGGAACAACTCATATTCAGCTTGGGAACCCTGCAGCCCAATGGTATCAAACAGCGGTGGCACTGTGGCTCAGTGGTTAGCACTGCAGCCTCACAGCACCAGGGACCCAGGTTCGATTCCAGCCTTGGATAACTGTCTGTG
The DNA here is from genome assembly GCF_030684315.1 of Stegostoma tigrinum. Classification (NCBI taxonomy): domain Eukaryota; kingdom Metazoa; phylum Chordata; class Chondrichthyes; order Orectolobiformes; family Stegostomatidae; genus Stegostoma; species Stegostoma tigrinum. Next base: position 19,663,371 of record NC_081377.1, read on the forward strand.
CAGAGTTTGCACATTCTGCCTGTGTCTGCGTGGGTTTCCTCCAGGTGATCCGGTTTCCTCCCACAGTCCAAAGGTGTGCAAGCTAGGTGGATTGGCCATGCTAAATTGCCCGTAGTGTTCAGGGGTGTGTGGATTATAGGGGGATGGGTCTGGGTGGGATGGTCCGAAGGGCGGTGTGGACTTGTTGGGCCGAAGGGGCCTGTTTCCACACTGTAGGGAATCTAATCTTCACAAGCTTCAAAATCTCCCTGCCACCCCCTCCATGGCATCCCAAAACCAGTCCAGCTTGTCCCCGCCTCCCCTACCCTGTCCTTCCTCCCAACTATCCCCTCCTCCCACCTCAAGCTGCACCCCCATTTCCAACCTACTAACCTCATCCCACACCCTGGACCTGTCCATCCTCCCTGGACTGACCTATCTCCTCCCTAACTCCCCACCTACACTCACCTTTTACTGGCTCCATCCCTGCCTCTTTGACCGTCTCCTGTCCACCTATCTTCTCCTCTATCCATCTTCTATCCGCCTCCCCCTCTCTTCTCCCTATTTATTTCAGAACCCCCTAGCTCTCCTCCATTTCTGAAGAAGGGTCTAGGCCCAAAACGCCAGCTTTTCTGCTCCTAAGATGCTGCTTGGCCTGCTGTGTTCATCCAGCCCCACACTTTGTTACCTTTTCTGTCCATGGATTCCATTTACACAGCTCATGGAAAGGCTGCCAACATTATCAAAGACCCATCATACCCCAGTAATGATCTCCTACAACCTCTTCTGTCAGGCAGAAGATACAGAAGCCTGAACACACACACCAGGAGGCTCAGGAATAGCTTCTTCCCAGCTGTTATCAGGCTGATGAATGGACTCTCGCCACAAATAATGCTGATCTTGCCAACATTGATCTCACCTTGCACACACCCTGTGCAATGTAACCTGTATACCTCTGTCAGAGTCTTTTTGATCTCTCCATCCATTGCTTACTATAATCTACCTGTACTGCTCTTAGTTTTTCATTGTATTTCAGTTCACATGACCAATAAATAAATCAGTTAATAGATTGAAATTTTAGAGTTGCTCATTCTGGTACATTTATAAAATATCTTGCCTTATGACTGGATGTCCCAAAGTGAAGTGATTGTTACCATGTAGGAAAGGTAGAAGCCATCTGAGTGCATAAAAGTTCCAAAAGCAGTAACTTAATGATTGGTATTCTCTTTCTGATGTTGGTTAATTGACGGCCAACGTACAATATGGTTTACAAACACTATTGAGATCTGAATGGTCAGAATTGAGTCCAATAAAAAATGATATGCAGTCAGAGAAGAAAATACATGAAACACTGCAAACCCAAGATAGCTAATGTGCTATTAACGAAACTAATCTGTAACTAAATTGTTGAAATAGCAAAACTTTAATACCACAGTCAGGAATGGAAAGATTGCAGTTTTCACACCCTTTTTTTTGCTGGAAAGCTAACATATCCTTCAATTGATCACTGTAGCATATCAAAGTTAGTGATGTCACTGCGAATTCATCAACATTTTCAAAATAACTGTAGCTTTTGATCACTTCTGAACATTTCCATTGTTATCCAAAGTTCAATGTCTTGATCTTCAAATGCAGTGGGTTCTGGCTTTACTTTTGAAGATACAGCTTCATATTGATATCAAATGTGTTAGAAGAACTATGCTCTCTTTTGCCCTTCCAAACATTTTCTTTTGTGAACGTCCATTTGTACTTTTTAAAAAAGTTACAGGCACAAAATACTGTCATAGAATCAGTACAGTATGGAAGCAGACAATTTGGCCTATTGAGTCCACACCAACCCCCTGAAGAGCATCCCACCCTGTCCTATCCCTGTAGCCCTGGATATTCCCATGGCCAATTCACCCAACCTGCACCTTCCTGAACCATGAGAGGAAACTGGAGCACCCAGATGAAACTATAGACGTGAGGAGAATGCACAAACTTCACACAGGCAATTACTCAAGGCTAGAATTGAACCCAGATCTCTGCTGCTGAGGCAAAAATGCTAACTCCTGAGCCACTGTGTTGCCTATTATGAAGTGTCAGATGAGACTTACCTGAAAGTAAGACCTGTGCAGACATAATTTGCATATAAAGCAAATATTTCATTCTTTCCTTCAGGTTAGAGCACTAGAAAGTGAATAAATGTGGAGCTGGTCAGTGATAATAAAATACAAATATTTTGAATGGTCACTTTCTCATCTCGTGCCATCACTGTAAATAGACTTTTGCTCACTGTTCAGTTATTTACAAAATCAGACTTACATATTAAAGGATGAACTCTATGGATGAGCTCAAATGTAGGTACAATATCACGCTAAGACATAAGGAATTGTTTTGTCACTTTGCACATAACTTTAACATTTCACAGGAGCAACAAAAATAATAAATTAAGATGTAGGTCACTGAGGAGCAAGGCATCCAGTCCTAATGCGAAAACTAAAAGTTTTCTCATGTGATAGCCAATGACCTCATGTAAAGAATGTGTTTTTGTTTGATGTGAGTTAGAAGAATTAACTTTGCCATTGTATGTAAGAGAAGACTAAGAGGGAGAGGGCTGCCTTGTTCCTGGGCTCCCCTTCATAATGTATATAATTCAACAGAATTCCATGTCAAAAATTTATAGTTGAAAGTGATATAACTGAAACAAGAATTAAAACTTTGTCAATTCACTAATTTTTCATTTATGGCAGTACTTGTTGACACTGCTGTCATTGTGGGTGTTGTCAAGGTTGGATATCAATACAGTACAGGCAAGCTCTCCATTGCAGCTACTTAATAAACAAACCGCTCACCTTCAAACAGGAATTGTAGTTGAAAAACTAAAGAGAATGAGAGATCCTTGGAAAATGTTCACCCCCTAAAGGCCTACAGCATGTCAATCAGTTTGCCTTCTGATGGGGTCCTCAATTAAAGGCAACCTATAAAATGAACAGCTGCAGGACATTCCGCAAACCTGTTCTTTTTGGATACCTAGCCTGATATCAACACCCTTTCATTCCCAATATGGAACTCACCTTTATGTTAAAAACTTATAGCATTGGATAAGATATCTACATTTGAATATAGAATTACGCTTAATATGTTTTGTTACAAAGTTGAGTTAAACCTTTCCTAGGATTTGACATTTATCAAATCATCAGTCTGTCCTCCTGACTTGAAGTTTATGAATTGTTAATTAAATGGCTGTGTGCATGATTTGCCTGATCATGTCTATCTATGCATGATCTCATCCGAGTAACACCAATAGTAGCTACAATGAGAATAAATATTATCTTGGTGATAAGGCTAGCCAATTGGCAAATTTTTTACTTTTGCCTCTTTCATTTATGCCAAATTGTGTCTTGAATTTACTTATCTTAAGATAACATGCTTTTAAATTAAGAGGATGAAGAAAATTAACCATTCATTTTGTTAATTACTGATTTCTGTGAGTATGTTGGAGACAATAAAATAATGTTTGTATCCCCCACCGCTTTTCACAATGAAAACATGCAAACCTATGAACTAGGAGCAGAAGTAGGCAGTTTGACCCATCAAGCCTGCTCTATATGTTTCAAACTCCACATTTCTATTGACTCCTGATTCTTTTGCCTGCCTAGAATGGGGGATGGCTGGAGGAGTAACGCTTCTTTTTCCACTCATACAGATTACAGTCTTCTGGACTTTACATTGAGTTCAACGTAAGACGACAAACTCTGTCCTCCACTTTGATAACTGCCCTCCTACCACCATTGCCCTGACTCCCCCCAAACCATGTTCTTCATTACAAAACCAACCACATGGACTCGAAAGCAGTGATAGAAATGAGTTGTGACATGTGGCAGCCTCCTGGCTCCTAAAACACTGATAGATCACTAACTTGGCCAAACAAGGAGAGGTAGGGAGATAGAGAGAGAGAGAGAGAGAGATGGGGGTGGGGTTAGAGAGAGATAGTGGTGTCGTGGAAGAGAGAAAGCAGCTTCACAGTCCGAGAGACACAGAACGGCTGCGCAAATCTACAAGAGACTCCAGAAGTATTGTAAATTTACGGGACTGAATAGGATTAGGATTAGAGATAGTATTGTTGTGTAGTAAAAGCTATCGCAATTTATTTCCTAATGAAGTTGGAACAATTTTGCATTTGTATCGGTTTGTATTCTTACTAGTTTGATCGCTTAGGTATTGCGGCAAATTCATTCATAACATCCTGGTTGGAATTGTCTAACTTGTTTTAAGGACAATCTAAACAGCACTCGTGCTACTGTCATGGAAGAGCTTACAACAAAGTTATCCCAACAAGCAAAAACACACGAACCTCTCACAGCACATAACTACAAACCTATCATTTACACATACCAAACTAAATACAAATCAACATGACATGTAACACATATCACTAACACATTATAGAAACACAACTACATGTGTACAACATATATATACACTACACATGTTCCATACATGGACTCTTACTGCGAACACATGAACACACACAGCAAAACATCATACCACATTACACAAGAGCCAACACACACACCATTCAACAAACATCACAGTCGCACTAACATACCACTTAAAAACCATTTAACTAATCACACATTACTTATAACACTAGAAAGCATTTCTGGGAAAACATATCGTTTTAAAAAAACATGAGAACAGATACTGTGAGAGATAATGGGAACTGCAGATACTGGAGAATTCCAAGATAATAAAATGTGAGGCTGGATGAACACAGCAGGCCCAGCAGCATCTCAGGAGCACAAAAGCTGACGTTTCGGGCCTGGACCCTTCATCAGAGACCCTCAGAGGGTCTCTGATGAAGGGTCTAGGCCCGAAAGGTCAGCTTTTGTGCTCCTGAGATGCTGCTGGGCCTGCTGTGTTCATCCAGCCTCACACTTCATTAGAACAGATACTGTAGTCAGAAATACGATCAAAAGCAAACACTTACCTTTTTATACTTTCCCGCAGCTCACTCGTGATTCCACCTTCCCTTTGCTGTGTACTGACTGACTTCCTGAAGTCACGCTGCTTTATAATCTGCTGTATCATAGCAACAACAACAAAAGGTAAACTGCTCAGCTGGCATTCCAGCGACTCACCAATCAAAACGATGAAAGGCTGCTTGACAATTAAGTTTATGCCTGCAATTGTGGTGATTAACAAACTTTCATTTTTCACATTCCGCCTGTTGAGTTCAAAGGGTTTTCCTTAAGATTCTTTCTTTACAATGTAGTAGAAACACATCTGCCGAAACTCTGGTAGAGATTCTGCAGATCTCAATATTTAATTATATAACACTAAAGTTATCGTGATATCATCATTGAATTCAAGAGAGCAACTTGCCCGGGCGGTGTCCCTAACGTTGCACATCTGTTTTTCAAGCACTGTCCGGAAGTATTTCAAAGCCTCCTTCAATTCTTTTCTGCAAATATCCCCCCGAGTTGTGCTTAATCAGATCTTCATCCATTACTGTGCGCATACTTTCAGGGAATAAAGCCATTTTTCTGGTCTTTGAATTGTAATATTTTGAGCATTTAAAAATAAACTCCTGCCAAGACCTGCTATTTATATTATGTTTCTTTGTCTGCAATTTTCCTTCCCCTGATGATGGTTTCAAAAAAAAAGGAAATGATTTGATGAGTTGATCATGGTGAGATGCTTGCCCCATTCCCTCAGCATGTTACCAATGAAGACCTGGGTAAGAAGATCCACTGGAGACTTTCTTCAACCGCAACCGTTAAAGATTCTTGAATAGCCAATCAAGGGATCCTGGTTACCTGCTGTCCTGGGGGTCAGAAAGTTGACTATGTGCTCCTATGATGCTGCTTGGCCCACTGTGTTCATCCAGCTTCACAATTTGTTATCTTGGATTCTCCAGCATCTGCAGTTCCCATTATCTCTAATTTCTTAGCTAGGTTCACATTAGAGTGTCATTGTAAATTAGGTTAGGGCATCATCAGTTTTTTTAAAAAAAATTACGAAGCCTATACAATGGATTCTCATGTTCACTTCTTGTTCTTGACAAAATTATGCATTTGATTTCTTTTTATCACGCAAATCATTACTCGTGAAATTTTACAACATTAAATGTTCTTCAAAACAAACAGATGTATGATTGCCGATTTATGGAGCAATGTAAATAAGTGTGAAGCTAAATAACAAAATCTGTGATCAAAATCTTCATAAGGCAGACCATTACTTCAAAACAATAGGTATCATGATTTGAAAACACACATTTTCCTAACAAGCATGCCAGTTAGAACACAGAACATAGAACATAGAACAGTACAGCGCAGAACAGGCCCTTCAGCCCATGTTGTTGTGCCGACCATTGATCCTCATGTATGCACCCTCAAATTTCTGTGACCATATGCACGTCCAGCAGTCTCTTAAATGACCCCAATGACCTTGCTTCCACAACTGCTGCTGGCAACGCATTCCATGCTCTCTCAACTCTCTGTGTAAAGAACCCGCCTCTGACATCCCCTCTATACTTTCCTCCAACCAGCTTAAAACTATGACCCCCTCGTGCTAGCCATTTCTGCTCTGGGAAATAGTCTCTGGCTTTCAACTCTATCTATGCCTCTCATTATCTTGTATACCTCAATTAGGTCCCCTCTCCTCCTCCTTTTCTCCAATGAAAAGAGACCGAGCTTAGTCAACCTCTCTTCATAAGATAAGCCCTCCAGTCCAGGCAGCATCCTGGTAAACCTCCTCTGAACCCTCTCCAAAGCACCCTCATCTTTCCTGTAATAGGGCGACCAGAACTGGACGCAGTATTCCAAGTGCGGTCTAACCAAAGTTTTATTGAGCTGCAACAAGATCTCATGACTCTTAAACTCAAACCCCTGTTACTGAAAGCCAAAACACCATATGCTTTCTTAACAACCCTGTCCACTTGGGTGGCCATTTTAAGGGATCTATGTATCTGCACACCAAGATCCCTCTGTTCCTCCACACTGCCAAGAATCCTATCCTTAATCCTGTACTCAGCTTTCAAATTCGATCTTCCAAAATGCATCACCTCGCATTTATCCAGGTTGAACTCCATCTGCCACCTCTCAGCCCATCTCTGCATCCTGTCAATGTCCCGCTGCAGCCTACAACAGCCCTCTATACTGTCAACGACACCTCCAACCTTTGTGTCATCTGCAAACTTGCTGACCCATCCTTCAATCCCCTCATCCAAGTCATTAATAAAAATTACAAACAGTAGAGGCACAAGGACAGAGCCCTGTGGAACACCACTCACCACTGACTTCCAGGCAGAATATTTTCCTTCTACTACCACTCGCTGTCTTCTGTTGGCCAGCCAATTCTGTATCCAGGCAGCTAAATTCCCCTGTATCCCATTCCTCCTGACCTTCTGAATGAGCCTACCATGGGGAACCTTATCAAATGCCTTACTGAAGTCCATATACACCACATCCACAGCTCGACCCTCATCAACTTTTCTAGTCACATCCTCAAAGAACTCGATAAGGTTTGTGAGGCATGACCTGCCCCTCACAAAGCAGTGTTGACTGCATTTGATCAAGCCATGCTCTTCCAGATGGTCATAAATCCTATCCCTCAGAATCCTTTCTAACACCTTGCAGACAACAGACGTGAGGCTTACTGGTCTGTAATTGCCAGGAATTTCCATATTTCCTTTCTTGAAGAGAGGAATTACATTTGGCTCTCTCCAGTCCTCGGGTACGACTCCAGTGGAGAGCGAGGATGCAAAGATCTTCGCAAGTGGCGAAGCAATTGCATTTCTCGCTTCCCAAAGCAGCCGAGGACAAATCTGGTCCGGGACTGGCGACTTGTCAATCTTAATGTTTGACAAAATTTTCAGCACATCAGCTTCGTCTATCTCTATCCATTCCAGCATGCACACCTGCTCTTCAAAGGTTTCATTCACTACAAAGTTCGTTTCTTTCGTCAAGACAGATGCAAAAAACTCATTTAGGGCTTCCCCTACCTCCTCAGACTCCACACACAAGTTCCCTATGCTATCCCTGATCGGCCTTACTCTTTCTTTGACCATTCTCTTATTCCTCTTATTCCAGTTGATATTGCAAATGTTTCTGTTTCCACAGGTATTACTTTCCTTCTATTTAAAATCAGTTATTATTTGTCTCTGAAAAATGGCCATTATGTGCTCCATCTCCAAACATCCTATCCTCTGAAAAGTTTATTGAATATGTAGTGCCTCCTAAATGTCTACCTTTGCTGAAATCTCTTTTATTGGGTTTCATTCCACTCTTGTTAACAGTCATAGAGTATCTCTTATGGGCATACTTCAGGGAAGAAAATGTGCCATCCTCAACCAGACTGGCCTACATGTGACTTCAGACACACAGCAGTGTCTTGTTGATTCTGGACAATTAGGAATAGACAATAAAATGCTAGCCTAGCCCATGAATGAATTTTTTAAAAAAGCAAATGTTTGGTAATAGAAAAAACTTGAGTATTGATGAAAAACGTCACATTTTGTTGAAGCTTTTGCATTGAACTCATTGGGACAATTTACAGGAATAACTGATTGACAAGTGAAATTTGATCAGTAGAAGCACTATTGTGGAGAATGCAGAAGTTAATAATTGACTGACAGTTTCCTTTACATCTTTTAGATTTCAGACAGGCAGGTTGACTCTGTCATCAGGCAATGCGCTGAGAAATGACCACATGCAATTGGATATATCCCCTGTTTTGCTGAGTTGAAACTGGCATGACGCACACAAACATTTGTCTTGTCTGGACAAGTGTGCCACACTGCGAGCCTCACTGATGCTGCAAAATTCTTCGTCGGTGTAATCCTTCACACACTCAGGCTTGTCCAGAAAAAAACTTGAGTATCGATGAAAAAAGTCACATTTTATTGAAGTTTTTGTCCATTTGCAGCATCACATCTAATGCTGGACACTATGTTGTGAGTTTTGCAAGTGTGGTTGTTTGAGTCTGGTCAGCACCTTGTTTACTATAACCAGGTCCTCCAGTTTTTGAGAGGTGTGGCTTAATACCTATGTCCCACCAGCCCTGAATTCATACACCATTTGAATCATTGGTGTGATATGAAAAAAATTAATTAACAATGGCCCAGATATTCCCATGACCAGAGAAACATATTGGAGTTGCACATCAGGACCATTTGGCATTCCAGATGCAGCAGAGCTGGTGGGAATTACCTGGGAAATCCTCCCACAATCCAAAGATGTCTAGGGTAGGTGGATTGGCCATGCTAAATTGCCCTTAGTGCCCAGGGATATTTAGGTTAGCTGGGTTAGACATGGGGAAATCAGGGGTAGGGGAATTAGTCTAGGTGGGATGCTTTTCGGAGGGGCAGTGTGGACTTGTTGGGCCGAATGGCCTGTTCCTGCAGTGTGGGGATTCAATGATTCTACGGTGAGTAATTCTCCTGTACCTGGAAATCACTGGAATAATTCATTACAGAATTTGGAGTGGCTCAACTCTGTTAAGCTAATTGTTATACGAGAAAAGTTAGAGGACTACGAGCTTACATTAATACTTAGGTAGCTATTAAACTGAGTCTCTGACTTACTATTTACTCGTCCTCCCCAACCACAACCCAATGCATTTACACTGCATTGACTCTTGGCAACCATTCCCTGGCTCTACCAGAAACCCTACTCACCCAACATTATCCTTTTCCTCACCTGGGACCAGACCCAACATCTATGACAGCCTACCAGCCTGACCAATCCATGCCCCACTCAGGGACCCAATACCACTCTGACACCCACCAACCTGACCGCCCACCGCAATCCAACTTACCCATCCTACTTCCATTGGACCCAACACCCTGACCCCCAGATTCAAGAGCACCCATGCCACTGGGCCAAACAGAGCCAATCCCCACCCCTAGACTTATCAGCCTCCAAACCCACTGGACCCAAACCTACACCCCACCCCCATATATCCTACACTTGCCCACCATCCTCACCAACTCCACTTGACCCAACGTCCCACCATCCTCACTGCCAGATCCAGCATTCCCTCCCACCACACCTGGCAACTCCTTGAGCAACGTCTCTGCCATGCCACTGGATCCAACATGACCAGCCATCACCCTCATCTACCCTAAGCACATTATCACTTACCTCTTATTCTGCCCACCTGGCACCCTAACCCCTTAACCACTTTTGGTCATTCTGGAAGCAGAATCTTTGAATATTTTTAAGGCAGTGGTAGATAGATTTTTGATTAGCAAGGCAGGAATGGGGTGTAATCCGATCAGCCACGATCTTACTGAATAGCTAAGCAAGTTCAAGGGCTAACGGATAGCCTACGCCTGCACCTAATTCCTACGTCTTTATTTTATCCAAACATTATCAATTATTTGCTTCCAACTCACACCTTAGTTGTGGAATTCATGTGTGCCCCCCCTCGCCTTCACCTACAAACTGTCTTTTCAGCTGCAGATGTAGTATTATCTGTTGAATGCAGGTTAATGTTACACACACATTCTGATCTCTCTCGACATCCTCACTGCCACTGTCCTGTCAAATCGTTTCGTGACACAATCCTCAATTTTCTCCATCCAAACATCAACAAGATTAGAGCCATCATCTTTGATCCTTGCCACTTATTCTGTACCTTCATCGGTGACTCCATGGTGGATGTAGGCATTGTGCCCTTCCTGCAGCTGAACGCTGGTCAGTCATTTGTAAGAGATGACATTAGTAAGAGCATCAGGCAGCATAGCAAAAAATCAATGCTACATACTGTGTGATTTACTGACCTGCCCCAACCTGTACAGGTCCAATGGAACGTCAAGAGAGATCAGAATGTATGTGTACCATTAACCTGCATTCAACAGATAATGCTACATCTGTAGGTGCATGAACTAATGTCTCTCTCTTACACACACATACAAAATCTCTGCTACTGTACCCACCTCCGACCATGGCGCATGGTCTACCACTCTCACTATTGCCTGCAACATTTTTCCTCACTCACTCTCACTGTGCTCAACCCCCAAAACCACTAATCCTGCATGATTTCTGTGCCAACTCTCAATCACTTATTTAGAACATCTTCGTTATTGCCTTTGTCTCATTCCAGGAGCAAAAACAGCCCAGTATAAGGCAGAAAGAAGTTGGTATGGCTGCTTGACATTTGACTCTTCACCACTGATGTGGGCAGCATCTCCTCTACATCGAGGAAACCAAGCGAAGGCTTGGGGGCTGCTTTGCAGAACACCTACGCTTAGTTCAATAAACAACTGCACCTCCCGGTCGTGAACCATTTTAACTCCCCCTCCCATTCCTCAGACGACATGTCCATCCCGGGCCTCCTGCAGTGCCACAATGATGCCACCCAAAGGCTGCAGGAACAGCAACTCATATTCTACTTGGGAACCCTGCACCCCAATGGTATCAATGTGGACTTACAGAATCTTCAAAATCTTCCATCCCACCTACCACATCCCAAAACCAGCCAAACTCGTCCCTGGCTCCCTAACTTGCCCTTCCTCTCACCTATCCCCTCCTCCTGCCTTAAGCCACACCCCCATTCCCTACCTACTAACATCATCCCACCCCCTTGACCTGTCTGTCCTCCCTGAACTGACCTATCTCCTCCCTACCTCCCCACCTACACTCACCTTTACTGGCTCCATCCCCGCCTCTTTAACTTGTCTGTCTCCTCTCCATCTATCTTCTCCTCAATCCATCTTCAATCCGCCTCTCCCTCTCTCCCTATTTATTTCAGAACCCTCTTCCCCTCCCCCATTTCCGATGAAGTGTCTAGGCCCGAAACGTAACTTTCCTGCTCCTAAGATGCTGCTTAGCCTGCTGTGTTCATCCAGCTCTGCACCTTGTTATCTCGGATTCTCCAGCATCTGCAGTTCCTATTATCTCTCAGCATCTAAACTCTGACCACCTTGTGTGGCTGACTGACCGTTTCCAGACCTCTGGACTGGTTTTGGAGACTTCCTTGACTTCCTGTGCTGGAACCTCCTGAGGCTTGGCTTGACTTGACAGAGCACTGTTAAGAATCATAGTAAGCTTCTTCACTTCACATCTGCACTAACTACCAAGGAAATACCACAGTGCTGTGAGCCTGATATCTGCCTGAGGAGCTTTAGCTCTAGAAAGCAAGACAGGGGTACTGAAAGCATCCAGGTATGCTCAATTTGAGTGAGCACTAATACAGCAAGTTTGGTCCACTTCATGAGCTTGGTACGTAACCCGAGTAACAATTCCCTTACAGGTGCAATACAATGATAGATGCTGGTGCAGCACTGAAGTGGGTTAGAGATGCACCATGATGGTTCTTAACCTGGAAATGGAGTGTGGGTGACTGGTGCCGATGCAGCATGGCCTGCAACATTAGTGCCAGATGTTCAGCATGGAAGATTTTTTATAGCTGGCAACAAGTTGAAGTCGCCAGGAATCCAATCTGATTTCCATGATGAGAATTCTCAACATCCAGTTTGTTTGGAGCATTTGGTGAGATAAGCTGAATATTAATGAGGTGACTTGTGACATTAATAAAGCATTTAACAAGCAATAATCCCCTTTACTTAGCAATTCACCACTGCCTAGCAGGAAGCTTGCCTTGCCATTCAGGTACATAAAAGATGTAATAAGTTTCTCTCGACATGAAGGTAGGCCTCACCAGTCAGCATTCTCAATTCTACCACTAATCTCACCTTCGCCTTAATCCGTCTGACATACAGTGGTGGCGTTCAGAAGAAGATGAGACTGTTTTGCCTTGTGTTTTAACTGAGTTTTAATCTTGGAAACTGGTTAGTTTTTTTTATTGTGAAGTAAATTTCTACTTTATTGTTAAATAAAATCCACAGCCTATGTGCCTGTATTTCAGAGAATGGTTACCCATTTAAGAAAGAAGAAATCTAGATGTTTCTGTCAAGCCTGGCTTGTTTCTGGGTTCAGACTTGCCCTGTAGTAGTATCAGCAGAGACCATAACAACAGGCTTTTTCTTGATGGAGTTTCTGGTTCTATTGCATTGTTTTCTTTGTGATGGTTGCTGTAAACAGGTCACGCGATCTTACAATCAGCATCTGCATCTTTTGCATTTGTAGAGTGTATGAACTGGGCATGAACCCAATTCTGGAGTGATTGCAGCAATCTAGGTCAGTTTTGCACTATATCTTCAGGCCTTTAACATTAAATATTAAAAATGAACCGAGGCATAAGCAAGCATATTTATTTCCAAAATCTCAAACATTTATAAAACAAAACAAGGTAGATTTCATGGTAAAGCATTGGTAACTGAATGTTCATTCCAGCTGTCACCAATCCTTTGTAATGAGTTTAAAATTCTCTTAATCATTCAACATAAAAGAAAGCCTGAGTCTTAAAAATGAAAACAAGCTTAAAATCCAGTTACATAAGTATTAATAGTTCCACCCATTTGACCTGGCAATTTTCTGGGTGTCCTCCCATTACAACAGTGGGAGGGTTCTATTGGCCTATTGCTTAAAAAAACAAGAACAATCTGGAATAATCAAGGTTCCACCTGCAATTTTATTTAAGGAATTCTGCCAGTTTCTAACTGAAATACTGCAGGAGCCTCCACATGGGATTTCTTTGCTGTTATCTTATGCATCTCCCTTTCTAGGGATACAATTTTTGAAATACGTAAAGTAAGCAGACCGTGAAGCAAATCATTTCGAACAAGTACGGCCAGATCTTCCAGTCTCCAGATAGGTATAATCTGAAAGATATGCATTGGTCTCATGACTGTACTGCCTACACAGGAATAAAAAACAGAAGTTGAATCTTCCGATAGTCGATTACCTTAGGTCTGGAGCCAACCAAGTTAAAGTCAGAAACTTCAGAGGATTTCTACCTTGGTTATGCGGGTAGTTAGCCAGAAGAAGTTAGAGATTAATACTTCCTTTAATCCTAGCTAACTACGAACCTGACCTCCCAAACATTCATAAAGACAGTCCCCATTCCCCACTGACACCCAACAGCTCTGCCAACCCCACCCAATCCCTCCAGATTAGGCCAAAGCTAAAAATGTGCCCTTCCTCCCACCACCCCTACATCACCTCTGGACAGCATTCCTCACGCTGCAGGCTGGATTTAATTCAATAAGGAGACACCCCCTCCCTCCAAAACTGCTGCCCCAACTCTGCGCACACACCCCAACACCAATTCGGATCCAAACCTGATCTAGACAGTCCCCATTACCTCGCAGAACTTGACCCACTGTACCCTACACACCTGAGCACTAACCACTTTAACGATCTGGCATCCTAACACCCCATGATTGTCTGCCCAAATCCTTATCCACTTGGAACTGCGTCCATTTGGCACTCTATCCCCTGACCCTACCTCGCACTTCCATCTATCTTGCACTCTTCTCCCTCCACTGCTTCCTGGCACACTTATCATCCCTGAGCATCTGTAAAGGGCCTTTAGGAGGTTTAAAATACAGCAATTGGCGTCAAAGTGTGAGCCCTTGTATGGAATAGACAGCTTTACCTAGAAAACTCCTACCCAAATATTTTTTCAGACAACTCCTCCAAAAGGTAAGCATGTGTCTTTTTTTTTAGATCTGATCCAAGAAGATCTGGGTCATTGTGAATAAGATTCAACAAGAACTATTATATCTGCATAGACTCTGCACTTTATCATCTTAATTTATTTGAAAGAAAAAGCAGCCAAATTTTAAAGCAATCAAACCTAAAGATAAGATTTAAAAAGGCCCGAGGGCGTGAGACCACTCAACATCTATCTCCTGCCCCATCTCTGTAAAGTTCCAGATGGATCCGGTGGGCACATTTAGGTGGTGGGATGGCCACCTACAGGGCATTATGGGCACCCTCTACCTCAAACCAACCATTGGGGCAACGTCAATATAGTCCCCCTATGTCTTCAGCTGCATCATCCATATTATCTGGAATTCCCTCTCTAAATACTTCCAGTTCTCCTTCCCAATTAAATACGCTTCTTCAAATCCATTTATTCAATGATGAAGCTTTAGGCCACCCCTGCTAATACAGTATCATCTTGTTTGACTCAACATTCTGTCTGTGATTAGGTTTCTTAAAGTGCCTCAGTGTTTTCCACTTCAAAGACACAGTGCAAGTTCAATCTATCATTGAAGAACACTTCCTAATTTTGAGGACAGTGCACAGCTGCTCTTGAATTTAGTAGTTGGAACCAAATTGAACAGACTTGTCCTACTGTGTGCATAATACAAAAAAACACAATGCAAATGTGATCTTATGATAAAACACCACATGTTAATTTAATGATAATGGGAACTGCAGATGCTGGAGAATCTAAGATAACAAAGTGTGAAGCTGGATGAACACAGCAGGCCTAGCAGCATCTCAGGAGCACAAAAGCTGATGTTTCGGGCCTAGACCCTTCATCAGAGAGGGGGATGGGGAGAGGGTTCCGGAATAAATTGGGAGAGAGGGGGAGGCGGACTGAAGATGGAGAGAAAAGAAGATAGGTGGAGAGGAGAGTATAGATGGGAGGTAGGGAGGGGATAGGTCAGTCCAGGGAAGATGGACAGGTCAAGGAGGTGGGATGAGGTTAGTAGGTAGGAAATGGAGGTGCGGCTTGAGGTGGGAGGAAGGGATGGGTGAGAGGAAGAACAGGTTAGGGAGGCGGAGACAGGCTGGGCTGGTTTTGGGATGCAGTGAGGGGAGGGGACAAGCTGGGCTGGTTTTGTGATGCAGTGGGGGGAGGGGACGAAATGGGCTGGCTTTGGGATGCAGTAGGGGAAGGGGAGATTTTGAAGCTTGTGAAGTCCACATTGATACCATTGGGCTGCAGGGTTAATTTAAACCTAAATTCAAGAAGCAGGTAACACGGTGTGAAGCTGGCTGAGCACAGCAGGCCAAGCAGTATCAGAGGAGCAGGAAAGTTGACATTTCGGGTCGAGACCCTTTTTTTCCCCGAAGAAGGGCCTCGACCCGAAATGTCAACTTTCCTGCTCCTCTGATGCTGCTTGGCCTGCTGTGCTCAGCCAGCTTCACACCGTGTTACCTGCTTCTTGAATTTAGGTTTAAATTAACCCTGCAGCCCAATGGTATCAATGTGGACTTCACAAGCTTCAAAATCTCCCCCTCCCCCACTGTTATCTCAGATTGTCCAGCATCAGCAGTTCCTACTATCTCAGGAAGCAGGTGTTCCTTTTGAAAGGAAGAAAATATGATTATTTAATTTAGATTTTATTCACGTGTTTAAAGAAAACTGTTTCTTTATCCATCAACCTAATATTAAGAAATTTTCTGGTTTTGATTTTTGTTGCCAGATCAGATGCACAAATGCAGAAGTTACAGCTGTAGGAACTCTACCTTTAAACATGGCCTCCCACACTCACTGTTATCGGTCTGGGTTTGGATAATCATGATGGAAAGAGGAGGCTACCAGTTCCTAGCGAAATGGGCAAAAAGCTTGCCTCAGGGCTCCAGCATTACAGCCAAACATTGTTGGAAAAAAAATTAAGACATTCTTCCAGCCCACATCTCTCAGACCTCCCCCACACCTCCCTCACCCTCACACATTCCACATGTTATCCAATGTGCTCTATCCATCCTCCATATCCCTTTATACCATGCTGTGCTTATCCCTTTCCACATCATCCCCATTCTCCCTTTGCCGCACTATACTCCCCATGCATTCTGTCATGATACCTCATGCCCTCAATGCTATGCTCCTCCACACATCATCCATGGTCCCTCCGTTCCTATGCCACTATGTCCCTCTACCCATTCCAATCATGGACTCTATATCACCCTATGGCCCTAATTATCCCCTATGGTATTTCATACCCTCTCTACCACCCTGTGCGCCAAAAATATATGGGCTCTCACTCTTTATGCCACCTTAGTACCAACTCATGCTACCCCTTTCACCTATCTTTCCAACTAATCTAGTCACTAGTACCCATGCATATAGGAGAAAAGAAAATTATATTATTTCAGTTTAATGTTGAAGGATATGCTGTATTAAGAAAATCATTCCTCCTTAAAAAGACATCTTGACAGTTCTTGGCATGACTGAAAATTCTCAACAGGTTTAGTATCTTGGGAAGTTCTTGGCAGGTTTGACACTGCTTGACAATTTAAAAAATTTATTTGGTTGTTTTAAAGTTCCTAGCCTATAAAAGGTGATCTGTCTCCCTGCTGCACACCCCACCCCAGTCCCCTCCCACCACCAAAGGCAACCTAGGATCAAACACATAGGAATCATTCACAGATGCAGATAAAGAGCATATCCATTGTGACGGAAGACTGGGCCTCACAGTGTAACACAAATCACTAACTTAGCTACTGCACTCAAATCGTCTTTCAAAAAATGTTGTTGTGCTATTTTCATTCAGAATTGCACGCTGTACCTGCAAGCTTGTCGATAGTGATTTATGAACACCTAGGTCTAATTGAACATCAAGATTTTCTGACCTCTCAACATTTCAAAACTATGCTAGACCTTTGTTTCTCATACCAAAGTGGATACTTATCTACAGTATATTCCATCTGCCATGGTCTTGCCCACTCAGTCAGCCTGACTAGATCCCCCGAAACCTCTTTGCATCCTCCTCACTACTTACATTCCCACCAAGCTTGCAAGTACTACAATTGGTTTCCATATGCATATCATCGATTTAGACCATGAACAGTCTGAGCCCAAGAATTTATCTTTAAGGTATCACGCTGGAAATAGCCTGCCATCCTGAGAATGATCCTTTTATTCCTTCTTTCTGCTTTCCGCCTGTAAACCAACCCTGAACCCATTACCACCAATTCTAATTGCTTTAATTTTGTTTTCTAAGTCCCTGTGTAGGATGTTATTAAAGAACTTCAAAAAATGCAATACACTATATCTACTGGTTCTTTCTTCAAGTGTTCTGCTAATAACAGATTCACGTTTGTCAAAGATGACCTCTCCTTCATAAATTTATGCTGATTCTATTCAATCAGACAACTATTTCCTAAACATCCAGTAATGATATCTTTTATTATAAATTCTAGTACTTTCCCTATTGACATCAGGCTAAGAGATCTAAATTCTGTTTTTTGTCTCTCTCCTTTCTCAGACAATGGGGTTAGATTTGCAACCTTCCAGTCTGCGGGTCCAAATGCTGAATTAATAGAATTTAGAAAGGTGATCATCAATGCATCCAGTTTTGCTACAGCCATATCTTTCAAGACTCTAGGGCATCTTGTTCCAGACATCTGTCAATCTTCAGTTGCATTAACTTCTCCAATACTATCATCTTACAAATATGAATTTCTTTCATTGTCATATTCTTACCAGACCCTTGAACTGTAATTATTTCAGCAAGATATACTGTGTCCTTGTCAGTGAGGACAGATATTTCTGCTACCTCTGTTTGCTATTATCAGTTCTCCTGTCTTTGCCAATCATACACCTATGTCAATCTTTGCTAATCTTCCTTTTTACACATCTTTGGAAGGTTTTCCAAAGAGTTATAACCTTACTTGCTAGTTTACATTCATATTCTATTCTCTTTCTTCAGCAATGTCTTGGTTTTCTACTCTCTGCTGAATTTGAAATTCTATCAGTCATTTCATTTAAGTTCTTAATCCTCGGGCTTGCAACAGTTTTTTTAAAAAGAAACTAATCTTTTTTTGATCCAAGCCTGTTTTCAACTTCTTGTGTTACCGATAGCTTTCTTGCTTTTCCTGCAGATATTTTGACAAAGAGATATGCATATTTTTTGATAACATTATTTCCTTATTATTACAAAACATTTCTGTCAAATTTCCGATGTATTTTTCCCAGTTCAGCACAGCCAGATTCCTCCATATACCTTCATAATTGTCTTGTTTATATTTAAGATCATAGTGTCAGATTTAACTATACCTTTTTCAAGATTAATGGAAAATTCTATTATACAATGGATGCTATTTACCTAAGGGTTATTTTACAAGAAGATTATTAATTAGTCCTTTCACTTTGCATAATACTGTATCTAAAGCAGCCTGTGCCCTAATTGGTTCCTCAATAGATTACTTCACAGTATTATACCAAGAAACATTCCAAGAATTTTTGCTCAAAAACATTAGTGTTTAGCTGATTTACCTAGCCTACATAGCAAAAAACTCATATTTACTTCACTTTCCTTGATACATATGTTTAATTTCCTGAAGTATACCATGCTGTTCATTGCCACTACTGTTTAAAGGCATATAAATCACTCCTTCTCATGTTTGCTGCCCCTTGCTGTTGCTTAGCTTCACCTGTGCAAATTCTACATCTCACGCTTCTGATCAGAGATCATCTTTTCCCGTTCAGCACCAACCCATCTCACTTTCCGTGTGCCTATCCTTCCCAAATTTCAAATATCCTTTGAAATTCCATTCCCAGTCTTAGTCATCCAACTGCCATTTCTCTGTAATAATATTAAATAATTCCCACTTACATCTACTAGTACCACATCTTGGTCTGATTTATGTGGATATGCACCAAATGCAAGTAAATGGGTCTGGTTAAGTTTGGGGTATCTGATCAGCATGCATGAGTTGGACCGAGAGGTCGGTTTCCATGCTGTATGACTGTTTTTAATTCTGCCTTTTTAACACAATTCTATAATTGGAGATTAGTCAAGCCTAAGATTTGTTTTTGAGATAATGGGAACTGCAGATGCTGGAGAATTCCAAGATAATAAAATGTGAGGCTGGATGAACACAGCAGGCCAAGCAGCATCTCAGGAGCACAGCTCTCTGATGAAGGGTCTAGGCCCGAAACGTCAGCTTTTGTGCTCCTGAGATGCTGCTTGGCCTGCTGTGTTCATCCAGCCTCACATTTTATTATCTAAGATTTGTTTTTGTTGCTTTCTACTTTCATTTTCAGTGTTTTACTACCCATAACCAACTTTTTTAAAAAAATAAAGCAACAATGTGTTTGAGTGGAGAGAGAGATTAGAAGGAAACAGTCACTTTCAAAAACATCAGGAGCAAACATGAATTTACTGCTTGGAATCCTGCTTTTTAATCTCTTGCCTCACTCCCTAAATGCCCTTTAAATGTGTCATTTGCACCAATGCACAACTTCTGGCTTGTCAATCTCCCCCAAAAGAATGTTGTGTAGTTTCCCTGTTATATCTCTGATTTTGGCGTACCGGAGGTATATCATATCACTATGGAATCAGGTCTGGCCACTGAAATATCTAACTATTGAAAGGCCTACTACAATTGCTCTTTC
Organism: Stegostoma tigrinum; assembly: GCF_030684315.1. Classification (NCBI taxonomy): domain Eukaryota; kingdom Metazoa; phylum Chordata; class Chondrichthyes; order Orectolobiformes; family Stegostomatidae; genus Stegostoma; species Stegostoma tigrinum. Next base: position 19,683,540 of record NC_081377.1, read on the forward strand.
ACTCTTCATCCCACCAGAATCTGCATCATCTAAAGATGATATCACCAAGATACATTTAGATATGAATGAGGAGAAGGCTGACAGAGAATGAAGAAAAGTCATTGCAAAATGCTTTGGCCACAATCAAATACATAAGAGTGAAACCAAACAAGGACCAACTGCTTGAACTGGAGAATAAGGATAAGATGTTTGGGGATGGTGTGTTCAAATGTGTCCATTAAAAGGTCAAGGAGGATAATGAGTGATAATGTATCGAGATCACAATCACAGATGATGCGTTTATGACCTTGGTTAATGTTATTTCTTTTCTGTTGCAATAAGGGAAGTCTGTTTGGAGTGTGAGAGAGAAGGTTGTAGGTTTGAGAGCTGACAATGTGTTTGAGTGCAGAGAGAGATTAGAAGGGAGCAGTCATTTTCAAAAACAACAAAGTAGTCAAATGGTGATTTTGAGTGCAAGCAGCAGCGGAGGCAAGACGGACCCGGAAGACTGCAGCTAAGGTAAAGCAGTTTATTTTTAAAATTACTTACCGGTAGCGGGCAGCGGTGTTTTTTTTTCCTCTTTCAGAGAAGGAGTGGGAGCACCAGAGGAAGTGACGAGGACCAGAGGGGCAGCCGGGAAGGAAAGCAGTGACCATATATATCAGCAAGCCGGAGCTGGATGAACTACGGATCATTCGGGAGGCAGAGGGGGTAATTGAGAGGAGTTATCGGGAGTTGGTCACTCCTAAGGCTCAGGACGAGGATAGATGGGTTACAGTTAGGGGGAGGAAAGGGGACAGACAGACAGTGCAGAGATCCCCGGTGGGCATTCCCCTCAGCAATAAATATACCGTTTTGGATACTGCTGGGGGGGATGACCTACCAGAGGAAAGCCATAGTAGTCAGTTCTCTGACACTGAGCCTGACACTGTGGCAAAGAAGGGAAGGGGGCAGAATAGAAAAGTACTCGTGGTAGGGGACTCGATAGTTAGGGGAATCGACAGGAGATTTTGTGGGCAAGATCGGGATTCCCGGAAGGTATGTTGCCTCCCTGGTGCCAGGGTCCGGGACGTCTCCGATCGGGTGTATAAAGTTCTAAAAGGGGAGGGCGAACAGCCAGAAATCGTGTTACATATTGGCACAAATGATACAGCCAGAAATAGGTTTGAGGATATAAAAAGTGATTTCAGGGAGTTAGGATGGAAGCTGCAGAGCAGGACGAACAGAGTAGTGTTCTCTGGTTTACTACCGGTGCCACGAGATAGCGAGGTGAGGAACAGGGAGCGGGCGCAGCTGAACACGTGGCTACGCAGCTGGTGTAGGAGGGAGGGCTTCAGATATGTTGATAATTGGGATGCCTTCTGGGGAAGGTGGGACCTGTACAAGAAGGACGGGTTGCATCTGAACTGGAAGGGGACCAATGTCCTGGGTGGAAGGTTTGCTCGAGTAGTTCGAGAGGGTTTAAACTAGTATGGCAGGGGGGTGGGAACCTGAGCTGTATACCAGAGGTGAGCGTTGATGCAGGTGAGGCAGTAGCAAGAGGTAGACCAGCTAGTGGGAAGGATTTTCCTGGGAAGGAACCAAGGGATCGGTTAAAGTGTGTTTGCTTTAATGCAAGGAGTATCAGGAATAAAAGTGATGAACTTAGAGCATGGATCAGGACCTGGTGCTATGATGTTGTGGCCATAACAGAGACATGGGTTTCTCATGGGCAGGAATGGTTGCTGGATGTTCCAGGGTTTAGAACATTTAAAAAGAATAGGGAGGGGGAAAAAAGAGGAGGGGGTGTAGCACTACTAATCAGAGAGGGTATCACAGCTACAGAAGCTTCCTTTGTCGAGGAAGATCTGCCTACTGAGTCAGTATGGGTGGAAATTAGGAACAGCAAGGGAGTAGTCACCTCGTTAGGGGTTTACTACAGGCCCCCCAATAGCAGCAGGGAGATTGAAGAAAGCATAGGTCGACAGATTTTGGAAAAGTGTGGACGCAGTAGGGTTGTTGTAATGGGTGACTTTAACTTTCCTAATATCGATTGGAACCTCCTTCGAGCAGAAGATTTGAATGGAGCTGTTTTTGTAAGGTGTGTTCAGGAGGGTTTCCCAACGCAGTACGTTGACAGGCCGACGAGGGGAGAGGCCATTCTAGACTTGGTGCTCAGAAACGAGCCGGGGCAGGTATCAGATCTTGTGGTGGGAGAGCATTTTGGTGATAGTGACCATAACTGCCTCACATTCTACATAGCTATGGAGAAGGAGAGGATTAGGCAGAATGGGAGGATATTTAATTGGGGAAGAGGAAACTATGATGCGATTAGACATGAGTTAGGAAGCATGGACTGGGAGCAGTTGTTCCATGGTAAGGGAACTATAGACATGTGGAGACGGTTTAAGGAACAGTTGTTGGGAGTGATGAGTAAATATGTCCCTCTGAGACAGGCAAGAAGGGGTAAGATTAAGGAACCTTGGATGACGAGAGCGGTGGAGCTTCTAGTGAAAAGGAAGAAGGTAGCTTACATAAGGTGGAGGAAGCTAGGGTCAAGTTCAGCTAGAGAGGATTACATGCAGGCGAGGAAGGAGCTCAAAAATGGTCTGAGGAGAGCCAGGAGGGGGCACGAGAAAGGCTTGGCAGAAGGAATCCGGGAAAACACAAAGGCATTTTACACTTATGTGAGGAATAAGAGAATGGTCAAAGAAAGAGTAGGGCCGATCAGGGATAGCATAGGGAACTTGTGTGTGGAGTCTGAGGAGGTAGGGGAAGCCCTAAATGAGTTTTTTGCTTCTGTCTTTACGAAAGAAACGAACTTTGTAGTGAATGAAACCTTTGAAGAGCAGGTGTGCATGCTGGAATGGATAGAGATAGACGAAGCTGATGTGCTGAAAATTTTGTCAAACATTAAGATTGACAAGTCGCCAGGCCCGGATCAGATTTGTCCTCGGCTGCTTTGGGAAGCGAGAAATGCAATTGCATCGCCACTTGCGAAGATCTTTGCATCCTCGCTCTCCACTGGAGTCGTACCTGAGGACTGGAGCGAGGCAAATGTAATTCCTCTCTTCAAGAAAGGAAATAGGGAAATCCCCGGCAATTATAGACCGGTAAGTCTCACGTCTGTCGTCTGCAAGGTGTTAGAAAGGATTCTGAGGGATAAGATTTATGACCATCTGGAAGAGCATGGCTTGATCAAATACAGTCAACACGGCTTTGTGAGGGGTAGGTCATGCCTTACAAACCTTATCGAGTTTTTTGAGGATGTGACTACAAAGGTTGATGAGGGTCGAGCTGTGGATGTGGTGTATATGGACTTCAGTAAGGCATTTGATAAGGTTCCCCATGGTAGGCTCATTCAGAAGGTCAGGAGGAATGGGATACAGGGGAACCTAGCTGCTTGGATACAGAATTGGCTGGCCAACAGAAGACAGCGAGTGGTAGTAGAAGGAAAATATTCTGCCTGGAAGTCAGTGGTGAGTGGAGTTCCACAGGGCTCTGTCCTTGGGCCTCTACTGTTTGTAATTTTTATTAATGACTTGGACGAGGGAATTGAAGGATGGGTCAGCAAGTTTGCAGACGACACAAAGGTCGGAGGTGTCGTTGACAGTGTAGAGGGCTGTTGTAGGCTGCAGCGGGACATTGACAGGATGCAGAGATGGGCTGAGAGGTGGCAGATGGAGTTCAACCTGGATAAATGCGAGGTGATGCATTTTGGAAGGTCGAATTTGAAAGCTGAGTACAGGATTAAGGATAGGATTCTTGGCAGTGTGGAGGAACAGAGGGATCTTGGTGTGCAGATACATAGATCCCTTAAAATGGCCACCCAAGTGGACAGGGTTGTTAAGAAAGCATATGGTGTTTTGGCTTTCATTAACAGGGGGATTGAGTTTAGGAGTCGTGAGATCTTGTTGCAGCTCTATAAAACTTTGGTTAGACCGCACTTGGAATACTGCGTCCAGTTCTGGGCGCCCTATTATAGGAAAGATGTGGATGCTTTGGAGAGGGTTCAGAGGAGGCTTACCAGGATGCTGCCTGGACTGGAGGGCTTATCTTATGAAGAGAGGTTGACTGAGCTCGGTCTCTTTTCATTGGAGAAAAGGAGGAGGGGAGGGGACCTAATTGAGGTATACAAGATAATGAGAGGCATAGATAGAGTTGATAGCCAGAGACTATTTCCCAGGGCAGAAATGGCTAGCACGAGGGGTCATAGTTTTAAGCTGGTTGGTGGAAAGTATAGAGGGGATGTCAGAGGCAGATTCTTTACGCAGAGAGTTGTGAGAGCATGGAATGCGTTGCCAGCAGCAGTTGTGGAAGCAAGGTCATTGGGGTCATTTAAGAGACTGCTGGACATGTATATGGTCACAGAAATTTGAGGGTGCATACATGAGGATCAATGGTCGGCACAACATTGTGGGCTGAAGGGCCTGTTCTGTGCTGTACTGTTCTATGTTCTATGTTCTATGGTGACCTTTTAAAGTAAGGATTTTTTTGAGGAAGGAATTGATGACAATGGTCTTGAAATGTGGGAGGACAATACTTTAGAAGACGGATCCATTTACAATATCAGCTATCACAGCGACACAGAAGGAAGTTAGGATGGCCAGGAGTGTACTCCATCTTCCCTCCCACTGACACCACCCCCCCCTCCTCACTGACCAACCCCCATCCCAACTTCCTACCTTCACTCATCTTTACTGGCTTCATCCCCGTCTCTTTGACCTGTCTGTCTATTCTCCACTTACCTGCTCCAATATCCACCTTCTATCATTGCGTCCTTTCAGTTGCTTTATAAAAGTATTATCATGCAATCACCAAAATAGTACGGTTGTTATGATCAAGCCATGGGTGAGGTCCCCAGTTTCTTACAGTTCCAGATAGGATATCCCAAACTGTCAAAATGCTGGGTGAGGAGAGATGAACTGGCTTCTCTTTTTCATTCACCCTCTGCCTCTTGGTTGTTGGAGCAAACTTAATTTTAAAAAATTCTCTCACGTATAGATACACTTCTCCCAGTACCAAATGAGCTGAAGATTTTCTGAAGAAGGGTCTCGGCCCGAAACATCAGAATTCCTGCTCCTCAGATGCTGGTTGGCCTGCTGTGTTCATCCAGCTGTACACCTCGTTATCTCCAAATGATCTTATGCTTTTAAAGGAGCCAACTTAACCAAGCTTCTTTGAATTAACAAAATGAGTAAGTTTATTCATTACTATGCACCAAAAAAGCAACACCATTCACAAACACACAGATTAAGAATAAGAGGCAAGTCCAAAAATCTAAAAAAATGTTAAACAGATCAGTGATTGTAAGAACTGCCGATGCTGGAATCAGATAACACATTGTGGAGCTGAAGGAACACAGCAGGGCCAGGTACCTTCAGAGGAACAGGAAAGTTGACAGGACCCTGACCTGAAACATTAACTTTCCTGCTCCTCTGATGCTGCCTGGCCTGCTGTTTTCCTCCAGCTCCACACTGTGTTATCTTAAACAGATCCGTTTCTGAATTGTTCATGAGTAGCGGATAAAACATTTATTACTTGGTTCAAGGAAGGCCACAAAGGAAAATAAAAATGATCAAGTCAATTGTTACTAATGTCACAAAGTGAATTCTTGGTTTAAGTGGGTATTGTAAAGGTTAGGCAAATGTTGCAGTCATAGGCTCAAGCAATATACAACAATCTAGAGTTGCAATTTTAGACCAAGAAGTCATCGTAGGTGCAATACAGAAAACGTGAAGGCAGCGTTAAGGAGTTTTCTTCCCCACCAGAAAGTGACTCTGTGTATTTTTAATAAATAGGGTTTTGGACACTACAGTGACAAGTTGGGCTTCCTGGATCCCCTGGAATGAAAAGTGACTGTGGACTTACTGGACATCCTAGTCTGCCTGGAAGCAAAGGATCAATGGGACATCCTGGTATGTAATTATTTCCTTGTCCATAGGTCAGTCTGTGCAGCTGGGCCCAGCTGAACACGTTAGACCAGAAATGTTCCATAGGATGTAGTCTTGCACAAATGCATAAAATAGCTAAATTAAGTATATTACTACGTACTTCAATGTAACAGAAAAGTATAAAATTAAATATAACCATTACTGAAAGACAATAAGGGTATGTTTTCCTGTAACAACTAATTTAAGAGTAAACTGGAGCCTGAGCACAAGCACCTTATAATTGGAAATGCTGCACTGAGATCAAAGGTGAATTTTAACCCCCACATGATGGGCTAGGAAATGGCTCTTAGAAATTGTTAACTTTTTTAACAACTTTATTTTTTAATGAGGGTGGCACGGTGGCTCAGTGGTTAGTCCTGCAGTCTCACAGCGCCAGGGATCTGGGTTGGATTCCAGCATCAGTTGACTGTCTGTGTGGAGTTTGCACATTCTCCCTGTGTCTGTGTGGGTTTCCTCAGGGTGATCCGGTTTCCTCCCACAGTCCAAAGATGTGCAGGCTTGGTGGACTGGCCATGCTAAATTGCCTGTAGTATTCAAGGATGTGGAGCTTTGGTGGGCCATAGCGGGATAGGTCAGTGTGGGCTTGTTGGGCCAAATGGCCTGTTTCCACACTGTAGTGATTTTATGATTTATGAATATTAAATTGTAGGAAGTGACCCATTACATCATATACACTTTCATTTTGGCAGGTTGTATTATTTTTATGATTGTGGTTAAACATGCTCACTTCTTAAACATCTGAATCAGTTCATGTCATTCTTCTTGAATAACCAAGGAAGAAACATATGCGTTTTTAAATAATATGTCTAATCCATCAAATTAGGGTAAAAAGTAAATGGACTTTGAGTGAAGGTAGTGAGATGATTGGAAGCGGGTAAGCAGATATCTTAGCTATAAAGAGAGACTGGGTTGGCTTGGGTTATTTTCTTTAGAACAAAGAAGGCTGAGAGAGGCATTTAACATTATGAGGGGCTTGGACAAGATAGCTAGGAAGTAGCTGTTTCCCTTAGATGAAGGGTCAATAACAAGGTGGTATTATTTTTATGTGAAGAGCAGGACGTTTAGAGGGGATTTGAGGAAAAGCCGTCACCCAGAGGATGGTGGGAATCTGGATTGCACTGCCTGGGAGGTCTGTAGAGGTAGGAAACCTCTCATTCTTTAAAATGTATGTGGATGAATGCTTGAAATGTTATAACATTCAAGGCTATGGACCTAGTGTCGGACAGTAGTATTACTATAGATAGGTTAATGTAGACTCAATGATCTTCTGTGCTCTTCTATGACTGTATATCTTGTAATCTTGAGCTTTTACCAATGTGTAATTAGCTGGTTATCTCTTACCAAGATCACTTGAAACATTTCACAGCCTATCATACTGTGTAGCTACTGGGAAAGGACACAGGATATAACAAGGGGATTGGCAAAGATCATGCTTCACAAGAAAGGGAACAGATCAGATGTTGGGACAGGGTAGGACCATGGGGAATAAGGTTTAGGGTTTGAATTAGTCAGAAGTCAACAAATTGCAGCAGAATGTTTGCTTGACCAGCTTCTGTTTATATTTTCTGGTTCCCTTAAGTTAGAAATAATCACACTTCAGACTCAAAATGCTGGTTTGATCAAGGGGTATTTCTCGCTGTACTCCATGTGGCTGGTAGACTGGTACTTTATTACATGGTGTACAATCGCAGTGCGATACTTATTCACACAGCAATTACTTCCTAGGTCTCTTTGAATACTATAACAATATAGCAGCTTCTGGTTTATGAATGGCACTGCAAAAAGCATCTATGTGCATAATTCTGTTGTTTCCTTCTTTACTCAGCTTCTAACTTTCCCAAGCCAGCATTCCCTTTCCATCAAATTCCCATTTGGAGAGTGTGAAGGTGTGAGAGAAAGGATGCAGAGGACATAGATATGCACAAAGTGCATGGAATGAATGAGGGGTTGGATAGATGAAGTCAGAAAGTGGTGAGGATGGGATTTGAGGAATGTAGGGGATGAGGACTAGGGGGCTTTTCTGGAAATTCATGCATTAATTAATCTTTGTTGACTGGCAAGGACACAATAGGTCAAACAACATCCTCCGGTCTAGTAAACTTTCATGAGCACTGTGTCAGACCTTTCAAACAGCCTGCCTCAGCACCTGGCAACCTACATGGGCTGTAGGTTGTAACCTTTGAACTCTTTCTGGGCTCGGCTGGCCCACCTTCACCTGACCCAACCTGGAACAAAAAAAATTGAACCTGCAGAAACACTTTAACCCGAGGTGGACAAATGAAGCAAGAATTTTTCCAACTTCCACTACCCACCTCACACGTGAAGTAGCAGAGTCAATATGTCTAAGGGCCGTATCGGAGGAGTGCTGCATTGATAGAGGCGCTGTCTGACAATCAATTCAGTATTAATTTGCCTCAATCAGGATCTTTTTATGTGATACAGCAACACTTCAGTTATCTCCTGTAACTAAATAAGATGGACATGGCTATTGTGGCATTGAAGAAATCAAAACACGTTTATTATAGCCAAATATTATATTGTCATGCACATACATATCTGTGCCGACGTTAAAAGGTTAATTCTACAGTGCAGCATGTTCCTAGCAGTTAATTTTCCTTTAAGTGATTCGGTTTCACCTCATAGCGTGAGGTGACATGCTATGATACAGTGATGATATCCTGTGCATATCTCTTAAATCTACACTGACTAGCGAGTTTTGAGAAGATTTGTAGCTCAGGTTGAAGTTCTGGATGTGAGTTTGCTCGCTGAGCTGGAAGGTTCATTTTCAGACGTTTCATCACCATTCTAGGTAACATCATCAGTGAGCCTCCGACGAAGCGCTGGTGTTATGTCCCGCTATAGAAAGCGGAGGCTTTCGTTGGAGGCTCACTGATCATGTTACCTAGAATGGTGACGAAACGTCTGAAAACGTCTACACTGACTTTTGATTGAGAGACAAAACATCACACAGATGGCATTAATTGAGATTACATTACATTTTGAAGATTAGAGATCTTGTGGAACTGAAGAAAAGTAAAGTGGTTTGCCAGTGGCCTGATCAACATCGCTTCCTCAATTAACTTCAACATATTATATACATTATTGTACTTTTATGGGACCTGGCTAGGCACAAGTTGGCTTCTAGATTTGAGTGTAAGATGAAAGTGCTAATACTTTAAAAGTAATTAATTGGTTGTGCTACATTTTGGGACATGGTTAAGAAGTAGAAGGAACTTTATACAGGCAAGTTATTTTTATTTCCAAAAGGTGGATTGAAAGGTAAAAAGGGTGAAAGGGCAAAATAATAATCCTGGAGCTGCTAACATTAAAGTCACAAAGGTAGTTTAAATATTAACTCTAATTGGCATAACAAATTCAAAACAAAATAAAAAAAATCACAGAAAACACACATCAGGTTAGTGTCTTAATTAAAAAAACAATGTTGGCTGAATCTTATAATTTTTGGCTCTGTCTGGGCTGTGTTGCATTTTTTGGAGGGCTTCTCACCATAAGGCCTGGTGAAATTTATTGTTATATTTTCCTAAATTTGCTTCACTAATTTGAAACCAAAATGGGGACATTTGGGGAACTTTGACCACAGTCTAAATGCACCCTCCTCACAAAGAGGCAGGGCAGTACCAGGAAGTACCCATTTGGAGGTGAAACCATGCACAGACCCCTCTATACTTTCCACTGATGACACTGCAGATGGGCCAGGCCTTCCATCTCTGCCCTACCTGCCCCCTTTGACATTTGGAAGTTCAAGTTGAATGTCAACTTGCTTCAGTCCAAAGCACAGCAAAACATAAATTGCTGGAGAAACCTAGCAGGTTTTGACAGCATCTGGTAAAGCTATGACCCACTGAACGACTAAGCACCTGCCAATCTCCCATTCACTCTGCTGTCTGTCTCAATCAGTGCACACCACTTCAAACCACAGGCTGTAAAACCACCTCTGTGTTTGGTCTTGCAGGTCCTATTAGCTTTCCACAATCCCTGTAGAGATGCGCTTGGGTCCGGAAGACGCCCTATCCCAGACCTCTGAGGGCAAGAGTACTGAGCTCCTCGAGGAAGCATTAGCAAGTCTGCCTCCTGCACCTCCACTTGGTCAGAAACTTGATAGGGAGTGATGGTACACAGCCTGGTGAGCACCTCTCAGTGACAGTGCCGCAGTCAGCTGCAGAAGGGCTGCTGGTCTTCAAAGAACTGCTGGGGACCGGGACCTGCTCAGGCCCAGGCAGTCAGGAGCAGAACTGGCAGACAGGCATCTGGGAGGATACTGCCATCACTGCACAGAACCAGCAGCAGTGTAGATCATACAACTATCTAGCCGCCTCTACGGCCATGTTGCTGGTTACCATGGCCAGTCAGTTCCAGCACCTTCAGGGAACTGCGCACACACCTGCACTCCATTCCCCACCCCATTGGTCTTCAGGACCAAAATGGGGACATTTGGGGAACTTTGACCACAGTCTAAATGCACCCTCCTCACAAAGAGGCAGGGCAGTACCAGGGAGTACCCATTTGGAGATGAAACCATGCACAGACCCCTCTATACTTTCCACTGATGACACTGCAGATGGGCCAGGCCTTCCATCTCTGCCCTACCTGCCCCCTTTGACACTTGGAAGTTCAAGTTGAATGTCAACTTGCTTCAGTCAAGAAGACTCTTGGCATGTTTGGCCTATAGTGGATACCTGCAACACTGGAATTTTCCCATCAAATCTCCAGGCTCCCTCCATCCCCCTACAGAACCAGGTACTAAGGCTAAGATCTGGTGAAAGAAAGAAGAAAATGCGTTGGGGTATTTTGGTGGCATGGGTGAAAAGGGCTGTACCTGGTGCTGTTTCTGCATAAATGTTCCTAACCTTAACTTTCATATTTTTGACAGCGCAGGGGCTGAAACCATTTTCTCACAACCTGGCAGCACTTCATGACCGACAGATCATGGATGGAGGTCTCCACAATACCATCTGGAAGCAGTGAAGAGTTTAACATCCCTAATGTATAGCTGCCTCTATGCACAGAGGTGAAGCTGTTTAAAAAGTTGTCCAGCTGTCCCTGGGCCAGGGAGGTGCAACATACAAAGAGGCTCATTGATGTAGAATGGCCAAGGGAATTGACAGCCTACATGTTCTACTTTGCATAGGCCTTGACCAATGTTCTATCCCTTAAAAGCCCAATGTTCAATGTTTCCTGCAATTCTCTCCCTCACAGGGTATGATGCCACCCACTCCAAGCATGCTTGCAACCATTTTCTTATTTTGATATGTATCATGATGGAAGGTGACAGCCAATCTTCCTCTGCCAGTGGCTTCCATCCAGAGAGCTCCCAAACACCCATATCTGCTTCCTAGTGGCCCGTCTCGTTAACCATACTGGCTTCACACTTCCCTAAGTCCCCAGCTGACCCATCTCCATGAACGAACACCTGCCCATTTTCTCTACCAAGCCCCTGACAGCCTGGTGTGGTCAGTCAGTGCCCTCCTCTTTAAGCCAGGATGCTCCTGCCTGTGGATGACCCCCGAGCCTTTTCATTACATACTTTACAGCCAAGCTTTCAGCCCACCTTGCAAATCCTGCTGACCCCACCACCCCTCCAACCTTCACAATTGTCCTGCAACCTTGCTCAGAGCCTACAGTCCCCTGATCCAAAGGTAACCAGCTGGGGCTCAGTCGCACAGCAGCAGCTGCGCTTTCTACTCCTTCCAACTTTCCCCTTAGATTCTGTGGATAGGCTTGACAAACTTTCTGCAGCCTACACCATCAAATGTCAACTTTTATGTCTTCATTTGTGGGATGTGGGCATCCCATCCCTAGTTGCTCTTGTGAATGTGGGGGTAAGCTGTCATCTTGAACCACGCCAGTCCACGTGCTGTAGGTTGACCCACAATGCCATTAGGGAGGCAATCCCAGGTTTTTGACCCAGTGACACCAAAGGAACAGCAACCATATTTCCAAGTGAAGATGGTGAGTGGCTTGGAGGGAAACGTGCAGGTGGTGATGTTCCCACTGAACAATATGTGCCCAGACCCCTGACTGCCACCAGTGTATCTTCCCAACCTGCTGCTATTGTTGTCAATGGACTGACCATGACCCAGTGCAGAGGCACAGACCCTGTGGAAGGTGAAATCCCATCTGGATGCTGGACTTTGGTCAATCCCCTGCATTTGATATGTGAGGCTGCCCATGTTTTACTATGCTGGGACCCCCTGACTGATGGCTGCCTCTACAGACTTCAATGAACACTACTACCGTAAGACTTTGAGTCACACTGCCTTCTTGCTGCAGTGTGTTTGCCATATAAGCTCCTGACAAGTCTGAGATTGATGTAGTATGCTGCTGTACAGCAGGATGAATGACCATTAGACAAATTACCAGCTTCCTGTTTTCGTGACTGTACTAATTGGTACAGCAAAGGCATGGCAGTGATTCTGTGAGCACGCAACTGAGCACCAAGTGAGTTAGCACTAAGAGTGAATGAGCAACCTTGAGACGGTGCTTGTCCCTGTATGCAAAATGTCTGCAGGGCAGCCTTTCAATGCTAGTTGCTGGTGCTTTGTGCAATGCAGTTTTCTTTAAGAGAGCACTGCCAGTGCATGATAGAAGGGCCAGGATGAGAGTGAGGGGGTGGAAAATGCCAACGACATTGGAGGAATGACGTATGTGCCTGGTATCTGCTGATAGTGCCCAGACTGAGATAATAAAATGTGAGGCTGGATGAACACAGCAGGCCAAGCAGCATCTCAGGAGCACAAAAGCTGACGTTTCGGGCCTAGACCCTTCATTAATCCCACACATCTCAGTATGGTCTCTGTCACTCAAGTCCTATAAGATTCTGCCCATGATGCTAGTTTTAATTTTTTTGTGTGTGTGTATAACAGCTATGCAATTGTCAGGAAGTACATGCTCAATCAATTGTACTTCTAAAAGTTGTTATCATATGTATGTCAAAGAATTCCAGTTTATACGCTGCAAGTGGCATCTTACCTCAAACTGGTAGGCAGGTCAAAGTTTATGGACTTTGCTCAGAATGCTGGATTATGGCACAGGATTACTAATGCTACTGGAACAGCATGATCTACAAGGTAGGCAATGCTGTTTTGTATTCTTTGTCCCAAAACTGTCAGCTTAGCTTATTTGGTATAACACTCAGAGTGCATAGTCAAGCCTCAGGGGGAAAATCAAGTGCATTAACCAAGGGTGACACTTCAGAGTGTTACGGTGATACTGAAGTGTTGTGCTGTCAGATCTTCAGGTGAATAAAACTGACCCTACTGGTGTCACAGCTAAAATTTATTTTGCAAGTTATCAACCTTAACCAGTCATTTATTTCATTGCAGACTGGATGGCCTTACTGGGTTTACATTGGCTGCTGGTTTGTACTTTTTATAATGTTGAATACATTGAAGTATTTTATTGGCTATGAAACAGTCTTGGACAACTGAAGGTATGAAAGAAGTTATAGAGTAACAAGCTCCTTCTGTGCTATTGGATTCCAAAAGTAATTTCCCCTGGTGAAAATACTTTGATTCATTTGTGAGATCTGAATAGTGCAATATAAACTTGAATCCTTTTTAAACTTTGTCAGGACCAGGAACCTTTACATAAATAGGACAGTCGGAGTTGTATATGTTGAATATGATATTCATTTACAAAGTATAAACAACAAATTAAGAAATACTTCAGCAGGATTTACAGTCTACTTAAAGTAAATATTTATGAAGTAAACATTAATTTAACTCTTATTAAGCGCACTAGGAAACATCATTATACTCAAAGCTTCAATCAATTCAAAGTTGTAATTTTTGATTTGGAGAGGACAATCGACGCTGGTTGTAGGTTAAAAATGAATTGAGATTAGTGTGTGTCATTGATTGTGCTGACACTGTGTCACTCGCTTGGATTCTCCTGATGAGTCCGTCTCTTTTCATCCAGAAGCAAACCTGGAGGGAAAGGCTAATGGAACAAACCTTGTGCCTGGTTCAAAAGACATGTGGATTGTTAATGTTAACTTTCAGCAGGCATTACAAATGGAAATGACAAACCTGCTATTACTAACAACAAATCATTAACTTGTGCTTCTGCCAACTTAAAAACCAAAAGGACTGCGGATGCTGTAAATCAGGAACAAAAACAGAGTTGCTGGAAAAGCTCAGCAGGTCTGGCGGCATCTACGGAGGAGAAAACAGAGTTAATGTTTCGGGTCTGGTGTCCCTTCCTCAGGGTCAGCGGGCCCGAAACATTAACTCCGTTTTCTCCTCCACAGATGCTGCCAGATCTGCTGAGCTTTTCCAACAGCTTTGTTTTTGTTCTAGTGCCAATTTGGTTTGCTGCTTTGTTACAGTCTATCCGTCATCGCTAAATAGCCCACCTCTCACTGTGAGGATGGTAGGTGGGTGAGGAAGGTAACGAAGGCCGAGTGGAAGTGCTCCAATGGGGGACAATCTGTGATAATAAAAGTTGGATTTCCAAGATGCAAAGGTAGTTTGCAAAATGTTTGAGTAACAAGATGCATCTGCTATTCATTCTATTTCTCAATTTGGAACAGGTAAATGCCAGCAATAATGGTTTCACTGAAATTGACACCACCTATTCTGCTATTTCTCCCCTCTTTCTTTTTCTCATTAAGACTAACTTCACCTCAGGCTTCCTCCCATCCTATACTGAAACTTCATCTTTCTCTAGTTTCTGAGCACTGCCTAGCTGTTTATAACCGCAGCTAGTTATTCAGACTCATGCCCTGCACTTAGGAGGCGGCAATGAGGGGGGTGCTGGTCTTGGGATGAGGTCAGGAATGGTAAGATTTTGAAGCTTGTAAAGTCCACATTGAGACCACTGGGCTGCAGAGTTCCCAGGCAGAACATAAAGTGCTGTTCCTCCAGTTTTCAGGTGGCATCGCTGTGGCACTAGAGGAGGCCCAGCATGGACATGTCATCCAAGGAGTGGGAGGGGGAGTTGAAGTGCTTCACAACTGGGAGGTGTTGTTGTTGTTGTCACAAACCGAGCTTAGGTGCTCCACAAAGCGATCTCCGAGCCTCCGCTTAGTTTCCCCAAGCCCTAGTTCTGCTGCCACTAATGCAAGGGATATATCTTATACCATCCCCTACCACCCGTGATTTCAGTGGAGACCATTCAGCTTCTCAAGATATATGGCTTATGGCTTTTTAGGCCATTTAGTTTGGGATTCAGAAACCTTTGGATAAAGTTTAAAAGTTCTTACACATTCCCCACTGTACAGCAACTATTTGCAAATGTTAATAAAACACTAAGAATCTCCTTTAGGAAAAAAAAGCTGCTTTTACAATGTTAAAAAAATCCAATCATAGTAGCAATAAAGCAGGTTTACCCTACTTTGTCTTAATTTTATCCAAACAAATATATAGATTATGTAATATCACAAAGAATGAATAATTTATTATAATTTCATAATGGAGCCAAAGCTAGTGCTGCCTTTTAAGATGTCCAAGTAGTCATCTGCTGAGATGACGCCAATAATGAATCTTGAAGCTCAGTCAGTCAGTCATTCATAATGAGGCCATCTCTTTCTGTTCATATGCTTTGTCAATTATGAATGGTTGGCTGAGCTCCAAGACTCTGTATTGGAATCAGCTTTGCAACAGCCTATTTAGATAGACTAAGAGGATGTTAGCTTTGATCAAATTGCATCTTTTTGTATTGTATTAAATCATTTTCTTTAATGTGGTATTTCAATGTTGAATGTTTCATTGGGCAAGACTGAGAGGTATGAAGTAGAGACACTGTTCTTGATATGATAAATGGCTGTGTCTGACTGACACTCATAAGGTTGTATGAAGAGCAATCTTTATCATAGGATATTTCTTTAGTGCTTTTCTGGGCCTTTTTGTCTTCTCTTTGAGCATTTCCAACACTAGCCAATGGTATTTTATGTCTTAGTGGTTCTGTATTCAGTGTATACTGAATGAATTGATATCAAGAGGGGTCAAGGGTTATTGGAAGGCATATCAAAGGGGCATAGGGTATAGGAGAGGGCAGGGAAGATGCATGCGATTATGAGTGAATATGGAAGGAGCATGGGGCAGAGAGCTGAATGAGTGTTAGAGATGAAGGCTAAAGGGCCAACTAGCCTTTAACATAACTGAGCTGAAGACCCAGACTAGTGATGTTGGTGTCATAACTAGCCCATTTCAGCACCCAGCTACCTATAATGGATAACTGTGAAGTGCTTCTGTAAGTGGCAGGTCTGTCTCTTCTTTGACCCTGATTCCCTGGACTGAAAATACAGAGGCCAATTAAATCAAGTAGGTTTGCCAAGTTAGTTCCCAGAGTTGACCTTCCCCTACCTCTTCCCTGAAAATTCAATGCGTGATGTTTTACACCCTGCCTGATAGCTTTTTCGCCCGCATAACTCAAAAAGATACGAATATTAGACAAAAAAAGTTAAAACAGGAAACCAATTTGCTAGTGCTCAGTGTTTGCTCCTAATCCTACCTGGCCCTAAAGTATTTAATTATTCACTCCCTTCATTCTATTTTTAGTACAAATATCTCATGCTGTGCCTGTTCCCATTTCCATCCCCAACACGAAAGGATTGGAAACCATACAAAGGTTTTTAACTCCATAAATCACACTTTGACATTCATGCAATTCTCTGTAATGCAAAAAGAAATTAGAAATTAGAAATTTCTTGCTTATCTTTTTCAGCCTACAGTGAAACCAGGAATTGACAAGCAACTGCTAACCTACGGTGAAACTGGAGTCAAAAGGAATTATTCTGACTGATCTCAGCATGGTTCTGATCATGTAAATGCTAGGCACTTTCGGGAGTGCCTACGGATAGCAGCCAACACCTATGGCCTTAAAAAGGACGGTGTAACTCACACAATACTATGTCAATGGTGTAATGATAGATTGGTGGTACATGATATGATGTGTTTACCCTGCTAATCATGGCATGAACAACTCCATTGAAGATTCTAAGCAGATTTTTATAAACATGCCCTGATTGTTTCAAATTTATCTGGGCGGCACAGTGACTCAGTGTCTATCACTGCTGCCTCATAGCAACAGGGACAGAGGTTCAATTTCAGCCTTGGGTAACTATGTGGGGATTGTACATTCTCCCAGTGTCCTCTGGAGTAATGTGTGTAGTTCTGGTCATCCTGTTATAGGAAGGATATTATTAAACAGGAGAAGGTTCAGAAAATATTTACTAGGATGTTGCCAGCAATGGAAGATTTGAGTTATAACGAGAAGTTGGATAGGCTGGGACTTTTTTTGCTGGAGTTTAGGTTGAGGGGTGACTTTATAGGGGTTTGTAAAATCATGAGGGACATAGATCGGATGAATAGCAAAGGCTTTTTCTCTAAGGTGGAGGATTTCAAGACTAGAACATAGAACATAGAACATAGAACAGTACAGCACAGAACAGGCCCTTCAGCCCACGATGTTGTGCCGACCATTGATCCTCATGTATGCAGCCTCAAATTTCTGTGACCATATGCACGTCCAGCAGTCTCTTAAATGACCCCAATGACCTTGCTTCCATAACTGCTGCTGGCAACGCATTCCATGCTCTCACAACTCTCTGTGTAAAGAACCTGCCTCTGACATCCCCTCTATACTTTCCTCCAACCAGCTTAAAACTATGACCCCTCGTGCTAGCCATTTCTGCCCTGGGAAATAGTCTCTGGCTTTCTACTCTATCTATGCCTCTCATTATCTTGTATACCTCAATTAGGACCCCTCTCCTCCTCCTTTCCTCCAATGAAAAAAGTCCAAGCTCAGTCAACCTCTCTTCATAAGATAAGCCCTCCAGTCCAGGCAGCATCCTGGTAAACCTCCTCTGAACCCTCTCCAAAGCATCCACATCTTTCCTATAATAGGGCGACCAGAACTGGACGCAGTATTCCAAGTGCGGTCTAACCAAAGTTTTATAGAGCTGCAACAAGATCTCACGACTCCTAAACTCAATCCCCCTGTTAATGAAAGCCAAAACACCATATGCTTTCTTAACAACCCTGTCCACTTGGGTGGCCATTTTAAGGGATCTATGTATCTGCACACCAAGATCCCTCTGTTCCTCCACACTGCCAAGAATCCTATCCTTAATCCTGTACTCAGCTTTCAAATTCGACCTTCCAAAATGCATCACCTCGCATTTATCCAGGTTGAACTCCATCTGCCACCTCTCAGCCCATCTCTGCATCCTGTCAATGTCCCGCTGCAGCCTACAACAGCCCTCTATATTGTCAACGACACCTCCAACCTTTGTGTCATTTGCAAACGTGCTCACCCATCCTTCAATCCCCTCATCCAAGTCATTAATAAAAATTACAAACAGTAGAGGCCCAAGAACAGAGCCCTGTGGAACACCACTCACCACTGACTTCCAGGCAGAATATTTTCCTTCTACTACCACTCGCTGCCTTCTGTTGGCCAGCCAATTCTGTATCCAGGCAGCTAAGTTCCCCTGTATCCCATTCCTCCTGACCTTCTGAATGAGCCTACCATGGGGAACCTTATCAAATGCCTTACTGAAGTCCATATACACCACATTCACAGATCGACCCTCATCAACTTTTCTAGTCACATCTTCAAAGAACTCGATAAGGTTTGTGAGGCATGACCTGCCCCTCACAAAGCAGTGTTGACTGCATTTGATCAAGCCATGCTCTTCCAGATGGTCATAAATCCTATCCCTCAGAATCCTTTCTAACACCTTGCAGACAACAGACGTGAGACTTACTGGTCTGTAATTGCCGGGGATTTCCCCATTTCTTTTCTTGAAGAGAGGAATTACATTTGGCTCTCTCCAGTCCTCGGGTACGACTCCAGTGGAGAGCGAGGATGCAACGATCCTCACAAGTGGTGAAGCAATTGCATTTCTCGCTTCCCAAAGCAGCCGAGGACAAATCTGGTCCGGGCCTGGCGACTTGTCAATCTTAACGTTTGACAAAATTTTCAGCACATCAGCTTCCTCTATCTCTATCCATTCCAGCATGCACACCTGCTCTTCAAAGGTTTCATTCACTACAAAGTTCGTTTCTTTCGTAAAGACAGAAGCAAAAAACTCATTTAGGGCTTCCCCTACCTCCTCAGACTCCACACACAAGTTCCCTATGCTATCCCTGATCGGCTCTACTCTTTCTTTGACCATTCTCTTATTCCTCACATAAGTGTAAAATGCCTTTGTGTTTTCCCTAATTCGTTCTGCCAAGCCTTTCTCGTGCCCCCTCCTGGCTCTCCTCAGACCATTTTTGAGCTCCTTTCTTGCCTGCGTGTAATCCTCTCTAGCTGAACTTGACCCTAGCTTCCTCCACCTTATGTAAGCTACCTTCTTCCTTTTCACAAGAAGCTCCACCGGTCTCGTCATCCAAGGTTCCTTTATCTTACCCCCTCTTGCCTGTCTCAGAGGTACATATTTACTCATCACTCGCAACAACTGTTCCTTAAACAGTGTCCACATGTCTATAGTGCCCTTACCATGGAACAATTGCTCCCAGTCCATGCTTCCTCATTCATGTCTAATCGCGTCATAGTTTCCTCTTCCCCAATTAAATATCGTCCCATTTTGCCTAATCCTCTCCTTCTCCATAGCTATGTAGAATGTGAGGCAGTTACGGTCACTATCACCAAAATGCTCTCCCACCACCTTGCTGATATATACGGTCACTGCTTTCCTTCCCGGCTGCCCCTCTGGTCCTCGTCACTTCCTCTGCTGCTCCCGCTCCTTCTGTGAAAGAGAAAAACACTGCTGCCCGCTACCGGTACTAGGGGGCATATTTTTAAGGTGAAAGGAGAAAGATCTTATAAAGACATTGAGGGGTAACTTATTTACACAGTGTTCATATGTGGAACGGACCGCCAGAGGAAGTGGTGGATGCAGATACAGTTACAAGGTTTAAAAGACATTTGGAGAAGTACATGATTAGGAAAAGTTTGGAGGGGTATGGGCTAAACAGAGGCAGGGGGTCTAGTTTAGTTTGAGAACATGGTTAGTGTGGACTAGTTGGACCAAAGCATCTGTTGTTTCCATGTTGCATAACTCTCTAACTCTATAACTAATTCCATACTTACCTCACAGACACCAACTACACCTCCCCCAGACAATTTACAGCTCCCAAACCATCATACAATATTCCCAGGACCTGACTCCCATTTTTCCAAACTGGGCCAAACCCAACCTAACGAATATAATCAGACCTAATTCTCTCCACAACCCCCACAGCTCCACTGCCTCAACACCTACTCACACACCATCAAACCCCTCCTGCCTGCCCAACACCCCAGCCAGTCTCCTGATTTCACTCACTCATCCTGACTTACCACTGCATCACTTACATTGCCATATTGAGACCTTGCATCTAGACTTCCTAGCCAGCTGGCACACTACTCCTACTCATCTTGCATCCTACTCCCAACACCCTTTCTCCTCCTAGTTGGCATCCTACTTATCTGACTCTATCCACTCCACCTATTCTCCTAGAAACCAACATCACACTTATCTTACATCCTTACAGTTGGAGAGCAACTCTCAAAGTATCTGTCAGGAGTTTTAAATTTCAGATTAGGCAGCTAACTGCTGTGAAAAAGGGGTATGCCTTCCTCCACCAGTTCTGTGCTTATGTTTGGCTCATATTCCTGTCAATCATTCCTACTCATGTAACTGTCCAAATGTGTCTTAAATGTTGTAATTATACCTGCCTCTACCACTTCCTCTGGCAGTTCATTCCATGTACACATCACCCTGTGTGTGAAAATGTTGCCCCTCAGGTCCCTATTAAATCTTGCCCTCTCACCTTAAACCTATGTCCTCTAGTTTTGAACTCTCCTATCCTGGGGAGAAAGACCTTGGCTATTCACCTCATCCAGGCCTCTCATGATTTTATAAGCCTCTACAAGGTAACCCCTCAAACTCTTATATTCCAGGAAAAATAGTCCCAGCCTATCCTTACAACTCCAACCCTCCAGTCCCATTAACATCCTTGGAAATCTTTTCCATACCATTTCCAATTTAGTAATATTCTTCCTAGAGCAGGGAGACCAGAATTGCATGCAGTACTCCAAAAGTGGCCACACCAATGTCCTGCGCAGCTGAAACATGACAACTCAATGGTCTGACGAACGAAGGCAAGTGTGCTAACCTTCGTTACCACCCTGTCTACCTGTGACTCAGCTTTCAAGGAACTATACACAATACTCTGTAGGTGGTGTCACCAATGTCCATTGTAAATGAATGATCACTTATTTCTTTTGTAGTTAATTCTTCTCATAATAAACTTGTCATTTAGAGTATATGGTTCCCTTTTATTCTTCCTGCCAAAATTGTCAATTTTATATTTTCCCATATTGTATTTTACTTGCCAAATCTTTGCCCACTCATGAGCCAATCTATATATTTTTGTAGCTTCCTTATATAAAACTTTTATAACTGACTTTGCCAATTAGCTTGTGTCATCAGCAAATTTGGCAAACATGCCTTTATTCTCTTCATCCAAGTCATTTATTTAAAATGTAACTAACTTACTTTCAAAGGTCCACTTACTGCCACCTCTTACTCTCAACCAGTCCACTATGTACATAGTATCATGTGAAGTACAAGAGTCAGGAATAAGGCACAATCCTCCTTTCTCAAATCTTTACAAAGGAATGCAATAGTTTCATTGACAACTTCCACTAATCAAACATAAGATTCAGTTATTTTTACTAAAAGCAAGTAGTTTCAATAAGGAACCAAGATAAATGGAAATGAATTTTGCATAATTACCTTGTATAGAGTAAAGTTCTGCAAACCCAGTGAGTGCTCCCGCTCCTTCAATCCCAGGTCATCAGTGATATTGTTTAAAATGATCAGCTCTGCCCTCAGCTCCTTCTCCGAAATGGTTTTAAGTCATCCTTGTATTCTGTGCAACATCATATACATTTCTCATTTGTAGAATAAATTCTTCAATCTTCTGTTTTTGGATGAGAACATTTTCCATGCAGGTGATATTCAGAGTATGCCATTGAGCTAGTACCTTTAATGTGACCACTCAATTGCTGGATCTTATTCTGTAATTTTTGTAAAGCTTTCCCATTCATTACAGTGGAATTGAACATCAAAACCATGTTGTCAGTGTCCTCTTCATTCCCCATTTGTAGCTGCTGCAGACTATTATCTACATAGTTTAATGAGCTATTCATCAATGGTACTTGAAAAGTAATCTCCAGAAGGATGCATTCCAATTTAGCACTATGTTCAATAAATTTACTCAGTATATCCTCCTGACATTGCACTGTCTCCTTCAGCAGTGCAGTCTCTTTCGCTAACTCATTAAAATTCTTGCCATCTCGGCCTGTTTCCAATTTCATTGGAATTGTTTTGCCTTTGGCAGGAGGATGAATTCTTGAATTGTTCTCTTTTCTTAATGGTTTATGAATTAAAAATGTGAATGAAAAAGAAAACCAAAATTTGTTTGTTAGAAGAATTTCAAAAATGTATGGTAAATGCAGACTCCTGGATAATGATATTTTCACGAGAAACACGAAACAAAAATTTAGAGTGATCCTGAACAATGTTGAGTCAGGAATGAAAATCTTACAGTATTCATTCCAAGGTATGTGTTTATAAAAAATAAGACAATGCACAGAAAAGTAGTAGGATACAGTTTTGTAGCTGAAAGGTTGGGTTCCCAACCTCTTTTGCATCACTGTGAAGAACACTCAAATAGAAATGAGGCATCTCCATTAGAGTAGTGAAGGGAAATCATAGGTAAAATTGTGGTAGTGCATAAGGACAACCAAACTGGAAGATTAGGGGAACATACAGCCCTCCAGGTGTACAATGAGACATGCCTAATTTCTAAAATTGCCCTTGATAATGGTCTCAAGTCTTGTTACATAATTACAATTCCTACATGTGCCCCTCAGTTCCCAGTTGTGAGTGGCATTGACAGAAGTCATGCATCTTCGCTATAGTAAGCTCGTAAGCCAGGGAGTATACAGAAAACATAAATCCACAGACCACAGCAGTGATACGTTTTGATCCAGCATTACTCACTGTAATTACAGAAAGTGATGATACAGTACAGACCTCAGAAAGCATCCAGGACAATTGTAGATCCCACGTGCTGATTCTCTCTAATTTTGAGACCAGACTGGCCAATTGCACACCTCTAGAAATCAGTGCAGTTAAGAGGATTGCAGAAAATGTCAGATGCCCGTAAGAGAGATCTGGAATTCAACCAGATCAATCAAAATTCTCCTCAGAAATAACAATGTCCTGACTCACCGCACTCTGTTGACCATCTACAAGGTGCAAGCCAGGAGTGTGATGGAGTTCAGCTCCCAGTACACTCTAGAGGTTAATGACTATCCCGCTCAAAGCAGCTCAGTTATTGCCACCCATCCATCACCTTAAACATTCACTTCCCTCAACCACCAATCCACAACAGCAGCAGTGTGTATACTTTACAAGATGCACAGCAACTACTTACCAAAGTTCTCCCAACAGTATCCTCCACACACACATGATAAGAACCATTTAGAAGGACAAGGGCAGCAAATGCATGGAAAAACCATAACCTACAATGTTCCCTCTAAGTCACACACCATCCTAACTTGGAACTGTGTCATCATTCCTTCACTGTTGCTGGGTCAAAATCATGGACTTTCCTCCCCAACTAGTGAGTGTACCTATACCCAACATGGACTGCCAGGGTTCACCACCAACTTTCTCAAGGGCAACTAGGGATGGGCAAAGCGTACTGGCCTTTCCAGAAACACTTCTGTCCCTTTGACTGATATAAACTACAAGGATTTCTTTTACTCTTCAGGGATACTTCGATTAAATAAACAAGGCACTAGCACCTTGTTTGATCACAGGATAATTCTAAATCGGGGAAAACAAAGTCTCCATATCATGCATTACATATTCAGTGCTTCTCCTACAAGAGGGAGAGGAAAATTGGAAGTGGAGGAGGAACAGTGAAATTTCTGAGCCCAAGAAGCTTGGCAAACAGTAGGCAGACAGTGGAAAAGAAGCTATAAAAGTTGGGAAGATTAAAGACAAGGTGGCAACCACGCAGAGTAGCAACGCAAGTTGTGTTATCTTTCAATGTTTGTTCCAAATATCGTATTATCATTATACTCAGCCACTGTCTCCTCAACATCAGATTATACCGTGTCCAGAGCTAAATTTCACATTCTAAGGGATGTCTTGCAGCTAGGGGTGCATGTTCTAATGACTACTTATTTCAGATCTCCAATTTCAATTCCTGATACATTATCAACAATTCCAGCATGGAATCTTAGCTGTGGGTGCAAAAGCACAGGGGCACTCAGCCAAGAGGAAATAGTTAATAGGTCAAGAAATTTCACTGGGTGAATTGACCTAGAAAAAGAGGAGATCAAGAATGCCATTTTTCTACAGAGAATGGAAAGAATGACTTTATTTGATTGAGTGGACTGGGGGCACAAGTTTCAGGTCCAGTATCCGGAAGATTTTGAGCCAGGACTGTTGATCTCTTCCACAGGGAGCAGAAGATGTTTGCCTGGAAATGGCCTAGAAGATGCAGTGTTGGAAGGGACACGTTGCAGGAAGTTTCTCAGAATATCCCGTCAGCCTACAACTCCATAGAGGAGGAAGAACAAGTAAGTTAGCAGGTACACATTATTAATAAACAGTTGTTGTTAATGTGCATGTTCACAATTTCACATGAATGTTGTTCTGCAAAGTCAGCATAACTTGTCCACACAATTGTTTCCTTTCTTTTATGTAGATGTTGGTTGGGGGTGGCGTTTCAATTTCCTGTTCCATTAGGAAGGATTGGAGTATGCAGCCTACGTAAAAAGAGGAATGTTAATCACCTTCTTTGTGAAATGGCAGGTCACTGTTGACAACAGCCAATACATTGTTTCAACAGCCTTCCTAGACAATGAAACACAAAGAAATTCTCAAAATTAGCGTAGATCTGTTTTCCATCTCAAATTCTATACCAAACAAGAAAGGATTGCTCAAGCAAAGAGAGACACAAGGTCATCACCACTTCTTTGCCTTGTACTTATACCCCCTCAACAAATTCTAATCTAGCACAGAAGAAAATGGTGCCATTAAAACAGGGTAACTGTACATTTTACTGATAAAATTCAGATGGCAACCACTTCACTTTAATTTAATCATGCTGCTCAAAGTCCCCTGAACAGGGTTAGCAAATCAAAGGAAAATCCAAACCCTTCAATTTGTGCCTTAATCCAAATTGGTCCTATGCTTTGAAACTTTGTTGCTAATAGAATATTTGACTAAGGCTGAAGACAAATATAAATTAACCCAAAACTTTGAACTTTTGGAAACAGAGAGATATGAGCTTGACCGGTGGGCAGAAAGGAAGAAGAAAGTCATCTGTGAAGGCTCTGAATGAGGATTTGACTCTGAATGAGGATTTGATCACAGGGTCAGCTGAAGGAACTAATTCCAACAGAACTAACCTGAAATTTTGTGAGGTGACCATCAGTTTCCACCCTATTGTTAGGGTGGTTTTTCTGCCATTTCTTTAAAGTGTTCTGTCAAACTCATGGTGGGACGGGAAGGGAAAGCCATGGAATTTTAGCCGATTATCTCTTTATTGCACCAGAAGCAAGTTTTAGAGCAGTCCAATTGGGATTAGTACCCTGGGCCAGAGATCCTGAATGCACATCTTAACTTTAACAAATGATTGGACACTGGTTGCGTGTCAGCTATACATCTGCATGGAGCAGTACATCATCTTCACTTCCGAAGACAAGTAAACTGTCAGAACCAGGTGAACACCACTGTAAAATGACACTTTCTTTTAGAAAAGGGAAATAGCCACACTCCGAGACAGATGTGATAGAGGCACTGATGAGGCCTCAGGCGGAAAGGAGGGGAAACATCAGTTCACCAATCCAGTGCTTTGCAGATGAAAAAAAAATTTGTTACCTGCTATGATTACTACTGTTACCAGGATACCGAGGACAATCAGATACAGAAGAATCACTGCAGTCCTCATGTTCCTTGCTGGTAATGGGATATTGAGGTAAGCCATGCCTCCATTTGCACTACCAGGATTTGAAAAACAGTGCAAACTTTATGAAGTAAAATTTATTTACATTTTCTTCCATAAATAATTATAAATATTAAAGACAGAAACAAAATAGACAATAGTCTTATCAGGATAAAAATCACCTATTTAACCAAGTTGCCTCTTTGGTGAATTTACCAACAAATATAAATTTATGATCTCTCCCTACTGCTCCTTGCTTTCCCCCGTTTGGGTTGTTTCAATTAAGGGAACTGACTACGTCACCTGTGATTAAAAGGTACCTCCTCAAACAAACATTATTGAAAAGAATACAATTTAGATTAGTAATTGAAATGCTTTGCACTTGAAACAACATTTTACTCAAAATTCCCTTGAAACTTAATGAAAACACTTATAGACATGTTACACCTGCTATGGCTTCTCCCTGCAACTCTCACTGATCCTCATAATGCTAAGAAGTGGGGGCCATGGAAAGTGGATCTTTGCTGGTAGAAATATCTCCTAACAACCCAAACCAACTGAAGAGCTTGGGGGTACCAGCCGAGGCTTTTGAACCTGTCAGGTGAAGTTGCTGCTCTCAGCAGGATGACCAACTTACATAAAATGAAAGAAGGAGCACTTCAACCATGAGACTGGGATTTAGTAGCTGTGGTGTGGAGGGGTGGAGCTGGTGGGTCCTGGTGACCATGAAAATACACTTCCAACTCAGAAAAATGTGGCGACTGTAACTCCATGGCAACTATAGCCATAATATCCTCTCTACAAATAAAACAGAGGCAAAAGGAGATTATATCAGTCTCCTACATGCTGTGCTAGAAATCGGGACAAAAGGGGTCACTTAAGTAACATGGGTTATACTGGCAAAATAAGAGACAATCCCTTAAAATATAGGATATTGATCAATCTGGGGCCTTAGCAACTTCTTGCACAAGCACTGTTCAATGGTAAAGAGAAAGATTTCACTGGATGTTTGGGATTCAGGCCCTGAACACTGTGCTCAGATCCTGTGCAGACCAGCTGGCAGAAGGATTCACAGACATCTTCAACCTCTCCTTATTACAATTTGAAGTGACCACC
Organism: Stegostoma tigrinum; assembly: GCF_030684315.1. Lineage (NCBI taxonomy): Eukaryota > Metazoa > Chordata > Chondrichthyes > Orectolobiformes > Stegostomatidae > Stegostoma > Stegostoma tigrinum. The sequence continues at coordinate 19,710,553 of NC_081377.1, forward strand.
TGCTTCAAGAAGACCACCATCATGCCGGTGCCAAAGAAAAATCATGCAGCGTGCCTCGATGACTACTTCCCGATGGCTCTGACCTCCATAATTATGAAGTGCTCGAGAGGTCAGTCATGGCTCACATCAACATCAGCCTCCCAGATTACCTCCATACCTTGCAATTTGCCTACAGGTGCAACAGGTCCATGGCAGACACCATATCCTGGCCCAAACTCATTCAGATGTTCCAGGAATAACAGGGTTGACAATTGTCAGGCTCCTATCTGTTGACAGTAACTCTGCCCTCAACACCATAATTCCAAAAAAAAATTATCTCCAAACTCCAGGATCTAAGTCTCTGCTCTCCCCTCTGAAACTGATTCTTGACTTCCTGACCAACAGACCACATTCAGTAAGAATAAACGACAACACTTCCTCCATGATAATCCTATATTGTAGTACAATCTCCCTGCAAAGACATACGGCAACACTTCACACTGTAACTCAGTACACATGACAGTAATAAATCAAATTGAATACTTTGATCACCTGTCCTAATATCACGTTAAGTGACCAAGCATCAAACTTTGTCAGATAATGCAACATCATGGGATGTCTTAAGCCACATTTAATAGGCTCCATAAATGCAGGCAAGCTGTTGTGTAGACAGTGAGTAGACAACATCATCTTATTTAACATACTTGAACTGAATACCAGGGGCGTTCATAAATACCATGTTGGGATAAAGGTGGTATAAAATTCAAACAGGACATTAAACATCATAGAGCCATTGCATAAATAAGTCCTTGATCTTTGTTGTTTCAAGTTTCCTCCTCTGCTATGCCTCTGAGAGGCCTGTTGAAAGTCTTCAAAAACATATCTGTAACATTCTGTGTGTAAGGAAATGATTCAGCATATTCAGAATACTTGCAATTGCATGGGGATTTTCAATTAGCCCCTCAAAACAGAGTTCTATCTTATTTGGTTAGCCAACAGTCTTGATAGGAGAGCCAGGAGATCAGATTCAAGTCAGACAGAATAAAAGAAACAACAAAAAAAAAAGGCTCAACGCTAAAGAATTTCACAATATAGAGCAATAATAACTTTACAGTATGTTAATGCTTCTAGATTATTGAAATACGTATTGTGGGAAATACAGCAGAATGAAAAACCATGTATTGCTTCACCTGAGGATGTCCCAATGAGTTTCTTTTTTATTAAATTCATTAGATGATGTGCCCCTTTATAATAGAAAACTAATTCAAAACACATAGTTCAATTCAGAATCCTCAGCTCTGAGGAACAGTCACTGGACCCAAAATGTTCATGCTAATTTCTCTCCATAGATGCTGCCAGACCTGCTGAGCTTTTCTAGCAATTTCTGTTTCTGTTTCTGATTTACGGCATCCACAGTTCTCTTGGTTTTTACTAAAATCAATGATATTAAATTTTGCTTTTAGCTTATTTGGCTGCAAAGTTAACGTAAAATAGAGAGGTGGAATTAAGGAAGAACAGAAATAAAAAGTAATAAAAAGAGAAAATTGGATAAAAAGTTTCAAAGATTTTAAAAAACGTTCCTTCTCAATCATTATAATTTTAAATATGCTTACTATCATCACATAAATTCAACTCTGAGACAGATTAGATTGCAGTTTACTCACTTCTTCTTTCAGCTTTTCCAGCAGAATAATGTTGGTGCTGTCCTCAGGCAATTTCACCATCTTTATCACGTTTTAGTAGAGGGCAGCTGAGAGGCAGTTAATATGAATGGACATATTTACCTAAATATGTGTAAATGAAGACATAAGAAAGGACAAGCACAGTGGCGTAGTTAGCGTGTCCCCATGTCTTTAAAATCAAATCCATCTCTGCATTCAACAAAAGTAGTTAGATATAAACACCTTGGCTATTTTTGTCACTGTGGAGAATTAGTCTGATAATGTTTTGAATGAAGGGATGGAAGATTCTGGCATTCAGTGTCACTGCCAGACACTCTTGGCTTTTACCTAAATTAAATTTATTTGTCACAGATTGCATTGTTTTTCTGTATTTTTAAAAGTGAACTATTTATCAGGACTAATGAATGGAATAAGGTCACCTAGTTGTAGGCCAAGCAAAGGTACATCTGGAGACATTGAAGACACTGCTGCACATTCAGTCACAACATTTTAAATTTAATACTAACCTCAGAATAAAACAAACAACTGGTCTCTCTGCAGGACTTCTTTTTAATTTTTCTCTCTGTTCATCATTTTTGTCTTGTGTACCATGAACAATTTAGGCCAATATGTGCTGAATTATGGATAGTTGTATGCCAAGGATCTTTACCTATTAAATACTGCATTAAGTTTGCAGAAATGCATTCCATTTCAGAATCTAGCAGCCCAAAATAAGGCATGGGATTCATTGTCTCAGACTAAGCTGGTTGCCCAAACCAAAAAAAAACCACAGCAAGTTGTAGAGCTGGATGAACACAGCAGACCAAGCAGCATCAGAGGAGCAGGAAAGCTGACGTTTCCGGCCTAGGCCCAAAACGTCAGCTTTCCTGCTCCTCTGATGCTGCTTGGCCTGCTGTGTTCATCCAGCTCTACACCTTGTTATCTCAGATTCTCCAGTATCTGCAGTTCCTACTATCTCCAAAAAACCATAGCTGGTAAATTTATGCCACTATACATTCTCTTTACACTTCACACTAACAAATGTATGGTTTAAAAAAATTCACTGAAGTTATGTTACCTACTACCGCTGTTTGTTAAAATAGTTGCGAACTAATGGGACTCCAGATCACAGAAGCCTTGCACTAATCACCGATGGAGACTAAATGGAGAAATCAGCTCTAATTCACACAATCAGGAGAATGTAAGAAAGAGGAGCTGAAAATAATCTGAATATCATGGAACCCTACAGCATGGAAGCAGGCCATTCAACTAATCAAGTTTGCTCAGACCCTTCAAACAGCATCCCATCCAGACCCACCTCTCATCCTATCCCCATAGGCCTACGTTTACCTTGGTTAATCTACCTAGCCTGCATATCTTTGAACTCATGGGATGTTTTCTTGGCAGCAGTTCCACCGCATCAATAATCGCTGCACAGTATTATCACTCAGAATGTGTCATTACACTGACTCCATTAACTGTAGGCAACACCTATGTTTAGTAGTATGATAGGCAAGAAGCTTATTCATTGTTGAAACATCCTGAATGCCTAAACAACTCTTGAATATGAACTGAGCCTATACCAATGTTGTAACAACAGTATGAGGAATACCAGTTAAAGCACTATTATAATGGATTCAGTCAAAATGTTGCTTGGCCTGCTGTGTTCATCCAGTTACACACTTTGTTATCTTGAATTCTCCAATATCTGCAGTTCCCATTATCTCTGAAACTGAAACGAACAACTGGCATTAATGTAATTGTAAGAATATTGAAACACAAGCTCTTTAGGGCGGCACAGTGGCTCAGTAGTTAGCACTGCAGCCTCACAGTGACAGGGACCTGGGTTTGATTCCATCCTTGGGTAACTGTCTGCATCAAGTTTACACATTCTCCCCATGTCTGCGTGGGTTTCCTCCTACAGTCCAAAGATGTGCACGCCAGGTGGATCGGCCATGTTAAATTGCCCGTGGTGTTCAGGGGCATGTGGGCTACAGGGGAATGAGTCTGGGTGGGATGCTCCAAGAGGCGGTGTGGACATTTTGGGCCAAAGGGCCTGTTTCCACACTGTCGGGAATCTAATCTAATCCATGCATGGCTATTTCATGAGCTTTAAATAAGCAAGTGCAATGCTAGGAAATGCACAATGCTAGGAGTGAGTGCTAGGAAAATAATTAAGACAAAAAATGATAGTTGGATGTCGTTGTGAAGAACAAATGGCATCTCTCCAAACAAGAGACTAAAAGTAGTACCATGAAAGACTAATAATCAGAGTAAGCAAGGCTATTATACAATACAGGCTTCTCTCAAAACAATTTAATTGTGAAGATAATTGTAGGTAATTAGAGTGACAAATGTATCTGAAGCAAGGGAGGAAAAAGGCCAAAAATGTTAGCTAGGCTTAGATAGAATACATTATAAAAATGCTTAAATAGTGAGACAGACAAAGACTGAAAAAAAATTGTAAAAGGAAGTCAGATGTTCTGAATTGATGGGCATCATTTGAGAGGATCTGGGCAAGATAGAAACTGGATGGAAGATAAATACTGTTTTGGCATTGGCAACCATGGCAATACAAAATATGACAACTGTAATTTATAGTAAGTGATATTAATGAAGTACAGCAGTTAGTATAATCATTACATGATACAGCAGCAATCCACAACTTAAATGGATTGTGCGAGAGAAGATCCATTAAGAGAAACATTTTAGGATAACATTGTATTAATCTATAAATCATTGATAAATACACACTGGAATTATTTAAAAACTGGAAGAACTGAGGATGCTGTAAACCAGAGAAAAAAATACAGATTGCTGGAAAAGCTCAGCTGGTCTGGCAGCATCTGTGGAGAGAAATCAGTGTTAACATTTCAGGTTGAGCAATGCTTCTTCAGAACTGATGGTAGCTAGGAAAATGTTGGTTTATATGCAGAAAAATGGGGTGTTGGGAGGGGGAGTGCATAAGGAGTAAATGATAGATGGGGATAGAGACCAAAGATAGAGAAAAACACTTAGAACATAGAACATTACAGCACAGTACAGGCCCTTTGGCCCTCGATGTTGTGCCGACCTGTCGTACCGATCTCAAGCCCATCTAACCTACGCTATTCCATGTACGTCCATATGCTTATCCAATGATGACTTAAATGTACCTAAAGTTGGCGAATCTACCACAGTTGCAGGCAAAGCATTCCATTCCCTTACTACTCTCTGAGTAAAGAAACTATCTCTGACATCTGTCCTATATCGTTCACCCCTCAATTTAAAGCTATGCCCCCTCGTGCTCGCCGTCACCATCATAGGAAAAAGGCTCTCCCTATCCACCCTATCTAACCCTCTGATTATTTTATATGTTTCAATTAAGTCACCTCTCAACCTTCTTCTCTCTAACGAAAACAGCCTCAAGTCCCTCAGCCTTTCCTCGTAAGACCTTCCCTCCATACCAGGCAACATCCTAGTAAATCTCCTCTGCACCCTTTCCAAAGCTTCCACATCCTTCTTATAATGCGGTAACCAGAACTGTACACAATACTCCAAGTGCAGCCGCACCAGAGTTTTGTCCAGCTTCACCATAACCTCTTGCTTCCGGAACTCAATCCCTCTATTAATAAAAGCTAAAACACTGTATGCCTTCTTAACAGCCCTATCAACCTGGGTGGGAACTTTCAAGGATCTGTGTACATGGACACCAAGATCTCTCTGCTCATCTATACTGCTAAGAGTCTTACCATTAGCCCTGTACTTTGCCTTCTGGTTACTCCTACCAAAGCGCATCACCTCACTCTTGTCTGCATTAAACTCCATTCGCCACCTCTCAGCCCAGCTCTGCAGCTTATCTACGTCTCTCTCCAACCTACAGCATCCTTCGTCACTATCCACAACTCCACCGACCTTAGTGTCGTCTGCAAATTTACTAACCCATCCTTCTACGCCCTCATCCAGGTCATTTATAAAAATGACAAACAGCAGTGGACCCAACACCGACCCTTGCAATACGCCACTAGTAACTGGACTCCAGGATGAACATTTCCCATCAACTACCACCCTCTGTCTTCTTTCAGCACGCCAATTTCCAATCCAAACTGCTATACCTCCCACAACCCCATTCCTTCACATTTTGTACAATAGCCTATTGTGGGGAACCTTATCGAACGCCTTGCTGAAATCCATATACACCACATCAACTGGTTTACTCATCTACCTGTTTGGTCACCTTCTCAAAGAACTCAATAAGGTTTGTGAGGCACGACCTACCCTTCACAAAACCGTGCTGACTATCCCTAATCAATTTATTCTTTTCTAGATGATTACAAAAACCTATCCCTTATAACTTTTTCCAACACTTTACCAACAACTGAGGTAAGGCTCACTGGTCTATAATTACCAGGGTTGTCTCTACTCCCCTTCTTGAACAGGGGAACCACATTTGCTATCCTCCAGTCATCTGGCACTATTCCCGTAGACAATGACGAGTTAAAGATCAATGCCAAAGGCTCGGCAATCTCCTCCCTGGCTTCCCAGAGGATCCTAGGATAAATCCCATCTGGCCCAGGGGACTTATCTATCTTCACACTGTAGGATTTCTAATACCTCTTCCTTGTGAACCTCAATCCCACCTAGTCTAGTAGCCCGTATCTCAGTATTCTCCTTGACAACATTGTCATTTTCTCGAGTGAATACTGTCGAAAAATATTCATTTAGTGCTTCCCCTTTCTCCTCTGACACCACACACAACTTCCCACTACTATCCTTGATTGGCCCTAATCTTACTTTCGTCGTTCTTTTATTCCTTAAATACCTATAGAAAGCCTTAGGGTTTACCCTGATCCTATCCGCCAACAACTTCTCATGTCTCCTCCTGGCTCTTCTGAGCTCTCTCTTTAGGTCCTTCCTGGCTACCTCGTAGCCCTCAAGCACCCTAACTGAGCCTTCACATCTCATCCTAACATAAGCCTTCTTCCTCTTGACCAGAAATTCCATGTCCTTCAGAAATCACGGCTCCCGTGCTCTACAGCTTCCTCCCTGCCTGACAGGTTCATACTGATCTAGGACACAGAGCAGCTTTTCCTTGAATAGGCTCCACATTTCTAATGTGCCCATCCCCTGCAGTTTCCTTCTCCATTCTATGCTCCCTAAATCTTGCCTAATCCCATCATAATTGCCTTTCCCCTAGCTATAAATCTTGCCCAGTGGTATACACCTATTCTTTTCCATCACTAAAGTAAACATAACAGAATTGTGATCGCTATCACGAAAGTGATCACCTACTTCCAAATCTAACGCCTGGCCGGGCTCATTACCCAGTACCAAATCTAACGTGGCTTTGCCCCTTGTTGGCCTATCTACATACTGTCAGGAAGCCCTCCTGCACACACTGGACAAAAACTGACCCATCTATAGTACTCGAACTATAGTGTTCCCAGTCAATATTTGGAAAGTTGAAGTCCCCCATGACAACTACCCTGTGTCCAGGGGACAGACAAAGGAATAGAAAATGACTCATTCTTTTTACATTCCCCCTATCCCCAAAGTTCCATTGAGGACCTGGAGGTGAAATGGGACCTCGTGCTGAAGGGTCAGCTAATGGGGATTGAAAAATTAAGGCACCATCATTTTGAGGGGCTCAAGAGACTGTCTCTTTGGTTGCCATTGTCGGCCATTTCTTTAAGTGGCACTATTTTTCTGCTGTGTGCAAAATTCATTAAGATGTGGTGGCAGAGAGATAAAACTGAAACTTTTGTTGAGTACAGAGCATTCGGCATCGGACAGTGGAAGGTCAGGAGGGATAGTGAGTGCACAGCAGGAAGTTGGTTTGCGGGAGGAGGTGGAGTCAGAGGAAGGGGCAGGATAGGAAGCTTCCAGAGGGTCCTGCGTATCTCTAAGTTGTTGAATCTTGTGTACCTTGATGCCTGTAAGGAAAAGAAAATGTTCTTATTTATCCTGTCAAATGAGCCGGAAGATGAAATGGAACTGGGGAATGGTGCAGTCCTGAGCCAGCGTGATGCGATGCTGTTAAGAGAGAGGTTAAGAGTGTGCATATGATGACACATGGCACTGAGTAAAGATTTCAGGATATGGTGAGACCAGATGTCTGTGAAATATTTTGAACACCGTGAAGATACCTCTAATCCTGCGTGGATTCAAAGCACGAGGGATGAAACTTGAATTGAAATAAAGGTAGGGTGAGAGTCTGAGCTGGAGGCAATCACTGAGGAATGTGGTGTCACTATGGAAACGAGTTTTAGTAAGTACTTGGTCAAACACCAGGATTGACAGTGAAATAAGTGTTGGTGGACAACAAAAACGGAAATCCTGTCGGAGAGAGGAGCAGAACTTCTTCAAGCTGGGGCATGCCCAGGAGAGATTTGGCAGCAAGTCAAATACTAAATGAAAACGGAAAGAACTGACCAATTAGAGATGAAAAAAGAAGTTGCTGGAAGAGTGCAGCAAGTCTGGTAACACCTATGAAGAGAAATCAAAGTTAATGTTTTGGGTCCGGTGATTCTTCCTCAGAGCGGATGGTAGCTAGGAAAATGTCAGTTTATGTGCAGACGATGAGATGTTAAGGAGAGGTTAAGGAGTAAATGGTAGGTCATGATGGAATCCAAAGAGGGAGAAGAACAGTTGGACAGACAAAACGAGTAGATAACAAATCTCATCTTTTTTTACAATTACCCATCCCCAAAGCTCCATTCAGGACCTGCAGGTGAAATGGGACCTCGCATTGAACGGTCAGCTAATGGGCGAATGGGAAACTAAGGGGCTGTATGTGCCATCATCTTGAGGGCACACAAGACTATCTCTTCAGTTGCCATTGTCAGTGTGCCCCTTAAAAAATATGGTCAACAATGGCAACCGAGGAGACAGTCTCTGAAACGTTAACTCTGATTTCTCTCCACAGATGCTGTCAGACCTGCAGAGCTTTTCCAGCAATTTCAATTTTTGTCACTGGAATTAGATATCTTGTTTTGACATCTGTACTTGTTAAAGTTATTAGAAGTAATTTTGTGAATGGTCACCATGGAAATGGACATAATTTTGATTCATTATGGAGTAAAAAGACCATATGAGAGAAAGGAGTTATTTGGCTTTTTAAGTCTGCTCAGTCATTTGATACAATGTCCAGGTGATATTCTAGCACAATTCCACCTTCTTGCACTAGTATGTAATGAGAAACAATAACGAAAGGCACACGGTCAAAGCCAAGGAGGCATGAGTTAAATAAAATCGGTCAGAGCAAGCAATAACAGAGACACTTTAAAAAGATGAGTTGGATGAATAAATAAAAACTTCTCCATACTCACTCACTGCCCTTATTGTTCTAACGCACTGACATCGGAAGAAAATAACTTGAATGTGATCACATTAATTATTTGAAATGGTTGCCTTTATATTACACAATTTACTGTGAATATTGTAAGTTAACAACACCGACACTGATACAGTACTTTCACATTTGTTCGCTCTGATATAATTTTAACGTTTCAACGCAGTTAGTTATCAAAATAATTTTATCATTGAGTAAAATCAATTTTATCTAATTGCTTTCTCTAAAAAACATTGCATTGGATGAGAATCTGATTTACTGATCAATCTGCAGAATTCCTGCTCAGATATGCACTAGTGTTGTCTGCCTTTTTGCTGGCGCTTTATTTTAAAATCGTAGCTTTTTGAAAAATTATTCATGCATGACAATTTTACAATAAAGGAATACAAAACTAAAATTGAGATTTTTGTGCAAAACTGTAGAACAACATGTTGACATTGCTCATTGAAAATTAATGTATCAGATTCCACAGCCATGGAGTGAAGATTGAAGATTATTAAATAACTATAGCTCAATGGTCAATTTGAATGAATAGGATTTGCTTACAGAATGACATTGAATCAAAATAGTGCAGCACAACGGACGGCCATGGAGTCTGTTTTTTGAAGAGCAGTGCTGTTAAGTCCTACATCTCTGCATTTTCCCCACATCCCTGCAATTTTATCATGTTGGAATACTCATCCACTTCACTAATAAAGACCACCGTTGAATGGGAACACACTACACCAAAAGAATTCCAAATCCTAACCACTTGTCTGTGTGCACTGCAAACTCTACTATGGGGAAATCGGAGGTAGTCATCAGTTACTGATTTACACATCTATTAAAATGGTCTTAAAAAATAAAAGAAAGGCTCACTTGTCTTGGTTAAACTCGTCCCTAATTCTGTTGATCTTGGGTAGTTATGCTTTTGATTTGCATACTACATTTATAAGTCAACATGATGAAATGCTCTATTAAAAAGGAAAATAGTGCAAGCAAGCACATATGATATCAAATATCTAAATCAGACTGCTTTTCAGGATCTAATATTCTGATAGATACAGTCCTCGCTTAAAAATCCAACTCAAGAGACCTCCTCCTAACTTTTAGTACTCTGTTACATACATACAAAGCAAACACGTCACAAAAAGTTCAACAGGTACTGGATTAATTACAGGATGTAGGTGTTGATGGAATGTAAAAAGGATTTTTTGGAGTCTCCAACACAACTCAATGCCGTGACACTGGTACCCACCTGGTATTGTGTTTCTATCCACAAGAGCCGATGGCCAATCAGAAAAATAACACCATTTTCATGAAAGAAGTCCTGAGCCTTCAGATCCATCACAATGGAGCCTCATGCTATGCTCTCACATAATGTGGCATATAGCTTCTGAGTGAGTTTGTTGTCATGTCTTGATTAATAAAAATCTCTGAGGTCTCTCCTTATCCATATTTACATTACACAACCAAAGTTTTCATTCTACGGTAGAGGTAGTAAATTCTGCAATGATAGCCATGTACCCAAAGAAAAGGCTAACTTCCACATCCCAGATCTTGCCCTTGCCCAGTTCAATGTACAAACACAGCAGCTGTGAAGTATTATTTTCCGATGCTAGCTACAGAATGATTGGTGACATTTGTGAAATCAGTTGCAAGTTTTAAGTGTCATTGTGTCATTACATTTGCTACATGACATGACAAGGAGGTAATTAGTGTTGTTTAAAGACTATCATTTTTAATGTGCATTCCTGGATAATGAATGATCTACTGATGACGTGCTAATTGCAGATAGCTGGGTGGCATTACTGAATAAGTGGAGGATGATTACTACAATTGACCCAGCAATTCCAAAAGTTCTACTCAGCTTCCAAAGAATAAAATTTAACAATCCATTCCACTTACATATGGTATTAGTCATTTTGCATAGTTAGTGTGGAGTTGACATTTGATCCAACAAAGCGAGCGAGTTTCTAATTGTGGTTCACTGAGTTAGCCGCAGGTTCTACTTGCAATGCATGGAATTCCTCACATTCTTCACGTTCCCTTTTGTGTTGCTCTCCCTGTCACCCCTATAACCTTCAGCGACTCCCGTTTCTGTTGAGCCCCTTTACAGAACTGTTAATATCTCCAACTTATCTCAAGAGCCCATGATTTTGGAGATTTTCAAATGCAGAATTAGTCCTACATCCTCCCCATATAGTCGCCAGAGTTACCATGACCTGTATGAAAGTGACCCAATATGAAGAAACCTATGCTCAGAATTGTGTTGCTTTCTTTCTCATGGATTTCCCCCAATAAGTTCATAATCAGTATCATCAAACCTCCAGGGCTGGCTGCATCTTCTCCCCAACCCCCACCCCACTGACTGACTTGGCAGGACAACCCCAACCAGTCATGGTCTATGTCCTACACTAATGTCTCCACCGCACTCTGACCAACAAGTCTGTGGTCTTGGGCTGATTGCACTTGACCTGAAAGACTGATTGTGGCCCAATCCCCAGTCTGCAAAGATAGCGGCCCCTAGACTCTGGTAGGACCAAATGTATAACTGACTGCAATCTAATTCCTGTAACGCAATCAATCAAGGCCCTGGGATGCCAATAGGCAGTAACCTCTGACTGATAGCAATCCCCTTTCAAGCCAGTAAGCCTTTGACCTCATCCCACTATCTGTTTGAAATGCATTCAGTGATTTGATGCATAAACTGCTGATATTATTCATGCTGCAGGAATAATGTTGAAATGGCACAGTGTCCTACAGGGGAATGCCCAACTCCCTTGATTGTTCAGTGTTCCCCAGCCTGACAGAGCGGCCTGCCTCTCCAACTGTGGTAAAAATCAATGCAATTGACAAAGACTGGCAGGCTGTACCTAAGCACCAAAATCCCTGTGCACTAAGAAAACTACACAAGCCACGTACAGGCTTACCAGCTATTAAGTCTTATTCTGAAATCAGCATGAGTGTGCTCAGAAAGCAGACTGAAGTACAAAAGGGCTGGCAACCTCCAAAATAGATACAAAATGAGTGAGAGCTAAGGAAAAAACCAAGATCGATAGATGAATCCTGTGCAGGTACATGAAACGAGTGTGTGTCCCTGCTCACACGGTGACTGGCAGAAGCATGTAAATCATAGATGTTCCAAAGTAACTACTGAAAGCATGAAGTGATTTGTGAATTGGTCTGACAGCGGGCAAGCTGACATGGTAAGGCTGACATTTACTAATTTCAACTTGGGTTAACAAATGGTCAGGAAGATAACAGAAACAGTTGCTGGAAAAGCTCAGCAGGTCTGGCAGCATCTTTCTCAGAGCAGGAAGGGTCACCAGCCCGAAACGTTAACTCTGTTTTCTCCTTCACAGATGCTGCCAGACCTGCTGTGCTTTTCCAGCAACTCTGTTTTTGTTCCTGATTTACAGCATCCGCAGTCCTTTTGGTTGAGGAAGACGCTGGCCATGCAGCATGTAGGGACACTGTTGTGACGAAACATTTAAATGGATATCTGGGGCAGGTATTAAGTGAGCTGCTGCCTTCAGGTACCTGCTCTGCTTTACATTTCAGGATTTGCACCACTTAGTTTCTGGGGGAAAACGAGACGAGGATCAGAAGTAGCATAAAATATGGCAAGTTGGGGTTTTAATGAGATGCAAATAAATGGAAATAAGGTAGTTACTATTCGATGGTGATATTCTGAAATTGCCATTTATGATTTGAGGGGAAAAATCACAATAGTTTATCGTCAGTGTTGGTGATTCTGATTTTTTAAAATTGCTCACATCACACCCGGGAGAAGAAATCTCTACCAGATGTATCAGAGAATAGTGTACACAGTACAATAGGTTATAGGCTTGCTGATGAGGTCACATAATCTTTGGGTAGACAATCAAGCAGGAGGTAGATAAGCCATCTCTGGCTCCTGCTGATTTTGAAATTGAGTCTAACTAATTAATATAACTATTGCTAACATGCAAGAATCTGCACATTAACTTGCATAGCAAAGACCTCTTCTTGTTAAAATGCACTAGTGATCTATTCTCTACCACTGATAATTAAACAAGCTCCTAGACTTAAAAGGAGAAATGAGGGCTCATATGGTACAATGGCTGTGATCGTACTTTTGAGCTAGGAAATTCAAGTTCCACCTGCTACAGATGGCATAGATTTTTAGAGGTAAACGTCACAAAAAATGGCCCTTCAAGTCTGCACCAAGCAAAAACAAGCACTTAACTATTCTTATCCCATTTTCCAGAACTCGGCCAATAGCGTCGTGCACCTTGGCAACAAAAGTGCACATCTAAATAATTCTTAAATGTTGTGTGGATTTCTGCCTCACCTCCCATCCTCACAATCAGTGGGTTCCAGATTCCCACTTTCTTTTGGGTGAAAAGGCTTTTCCTTGCATCCTTCCCTAAACCTCCTGCTACTTACCTTAAATCCAAGCCCACTGGTTCCTGGGAAATATCTTTTCTGTTTATCCTGTGTATGCCAATTACAATTTTATACATCTCAATCTTGTCCCCACCTCAGTCTTCTCTGCTCCAAGGAAAACAAATCCAGTCTATCCAATGTCCTATTCAAACTAAAACTCTCCAGCACAGGCAACATTCTCGTAAATCTCCTCTGCACCCTGTCCATTGCAATCACATCCCTCCTATAATGCAGGCTCCAGAACTGCACAACCCCATAGGTATATGATACCATCTTTTCACCAACATTTCCAGAGATATCTACAAAGGAGGACTGGGAGGGTTCATCATATCACAGCACCAACGTCCCTATTGCTAGGCCTGAAGAACTAGGCTCAAAACCCACATACTCTAGAGATGTCATAACATCTATGAAAGATTGATTAAAATACTTAGAAAGGAGGAGAATTAGGACAGTGAAGTGCATCAAGCACAAATTGCCATCGGCTGGTACTCAAAAATCTAATACCTCAATCCTTGAAAATAAAATTGAATAGCAATTAATCAGATGGTACGGTTGCTCAGTGGTTAGCATTGCTGCCTCACAGACTGGATTCAATTCCACCCTCGGACGACTGTCTGTGTGAGTTTGTATGTGTTCCCCGAGCTCCTTGCATGTTTCCTCCCACTGTCCAAAGATGTGCAGGTTAGACAGATTGGCCATGCTAAATTGCCTGTCGCGTCCAAGGATGAGTGGGTTAGGTGAATTAGCTTTGTGAAATAAACGGGATAGGGTTGGTGGGCTGAGGGCGGTGGGGGGGTGGTAGATAGAACATAGAACATAGAACAGTACAGCACAGTACAGGCCCTTTGGCCCACGATGTTGTGCCGAACTTTTACTCTAATCCTAAGGTCGACCTAACCTCCACCCCTACCTTATACTATCATCCACCCCTACCACTCTCTGAGTAAAGAACCTACCTCTGATGTTTCCCCTATACCTCCCTCCACTCACTTTAAAACTATGTCCCCTCTTAATAGCTACCTCCACCCTAGGAAAAAGTTTCTGGCTGTCCACTCTATCCATACCTCTGATCATTTTGTACACCTCTATCAAATCACCTCTCATCCTTCGTCATTCTAAAGAGAAAAGGCCTAGCTCTCTCAACCTTTCCTCATCAGACCTTCCCTCCATTCCAGGCAACATCCTGGTAAATCTCCTCTGCACCCTTTCCAATGCTTCCACATCTTTCCTGTAATGAGGTGACCAGAACCGGACACAATACTCCAGAAGTGGCCGAACCAGGCTTTTGGAGAGCTGGAGCATAACTTTATGGCTCTTGAACTCAGTCCCTCTATTAATGAAAGCGAACACACGATATGCCTACTTAACAACTCTATCCACCTGAGTGGCAGCTTTCAGGGAACTATGAACATGAACCCCAAGATCCCTCTGCTCCTCTACACTGCCAAGAATCTTTCCGTTAACCCTGTATTCTGCTTTCAAGTTTGTCCTTCCAAAATTAACCACCTCACACTTTTCAGGGTTAAACTCCATCTGCCCCTTCTCAGCCCCACTCTGAATCCTATCAATGTCTTTTTGTAACCTAGAACAGCCTTCCGTACTATCTACAACTCGATCCACCTTCGTGTCATCCATGAATTTACTGATCCATCCTTCCACTCCTTCATCCAAATCATTTACAAAAATTACTAATAGAACAGGACCCAGGACAGATCCTTGTGGTACACCACTGTTAACTGAGCACCGTGTCGAATATTTTCCGTCCACTACCACCCTTTGTATTCTAAGGGTCAGCCAATTCTGAATCCAATCCAATTTCCCCCTATCCCATGCCTCCTTACTTTCTGCATGAGCCTACCATGGGGAACCTTCAGGCCCGGGGGACTAATGTATCTTCAAGTTCCTCAAAATTCCTAGGACATCTTCCTTACTAACATCGACCTCCTCTGGCTTACCAGCATATCCTCCTCTACAACTAGGTCCCTCTCAGTTGTGAATACCAAAGAAAATTATTCATTCAGGATCTCTCCTATCCCTTCAGGCTCCAGGCACAAATTCCCTTTCCAATCCTTGATTGGCCCTACCCTTACTCTGGTCATTCTCTTATTCCTCATGTATGTGTAAAAAGCCTTCGAGTTTTCCTTGATCTAGTCTGCCAAGGTTTTCTCATGACCCTTTATAACTTTTCTCAGTCCTTTCTTCAACTCCTTCCTAGATAACTTGTATCCATCTATAGCCTTTTCCATTCCTTGTTTCCTGAACCTTATCCTTCTTCCTCTTAACCAATTGTTCAACCTCTCTTGAGAACCAAGGCTCCCTCACTCGACCGCATCTTCCCTGCCTGCTAGGTACAAACACATCGAGCACACGCAGTATGCATTCCTGAAACAATCTCCACATTTCTATAGTGCTCTTCCCTGATAGCAACTGTTTTCATTTTATGTTACCCAGTCCTTGCCTAACAGAATTATAACTACCCTTCCCCCAATTATAAACCTTACCCTGCTGTGTGTACCTATCCTTTTCCATGACTATTGTAAAAGTAACAGAATTATGATCGCTACCTCCAAAATGCTCTCCTACTAACAGGTCTAACACTTGGCCCGGTTCATTGCCAAATCCAAAGTGGCCCCTCCTAGTGTTGGTCTATCCACATACTGTGTCAGGAATCCTTCCTGAACGCACTGGACAAGATCCGCTCCATCTAAATTATTACAACTAAAATGTTTCCAATCAATGTTTGGAAAGTTGAAGTCACCCATGACTACAACCCTGTGACTTCTGCACCTTTCCAGTATCTGCCTCCCAATCTGCTCCTCTGCAACGATTCGGGGGTCTGTTAAAAAAAACCCAACGAAGTGATTGTTCCTTTCTTGTTCCTGACCTCAACCCAAACTGACTCCGTAGACATATCATTCTTGAACTGCCTTTCAGCAGCTGCTATACTAGCATCTCTTCTCCATCAGCACTCCAACTCCCCTGCCCCTATTGCATAAATGCTGCTCCCTCCAACTTCACTTCAACTCTGATGAAGAGTCACTGGACTTCAAATATTAGCTTGCTCTCTCTCCACGGATGCTGTATGACCCACTGTTATCTCCAGCATTTGTTGTTTTCGGTACAGATTCCAGCATCTGCTGTAATATAAACATGTTGGTAACACAGTGTGGAGCTGGAGGAACACAGAAGGCCAGGGAGCACCAGAGGAACAGGAAAGCCGACACCCCAGGTCAGGACCCCTCTGGATCTGGATGGGATGCTCTTTGGAGGATTGGTGTGGTCTCAACAGACTGCTTCTGCACTGTAGGTCTACGAAACTTGCTTATTTTTAGAGTTAATATGAACATTGTTGCTGTTAGAGGAGTGGACAAGAAAGCTTTTGCTGTTGCTCAACAGCACCACCTTCAGAGCTTTCTCAAACTTTTTTTAAACTCAATTTTAGAATACGCTTACAAACATGAAATATTGCACATGCTGTAAATACCAGCTGAAAATATGCAGGTCAGGCAACATCCGTGGACATAGACATAGAGAGCGAGAGAGAGAGAGAGCGCGCGAGAGAGAGAGAGAGCGCGCGAGAGAGAGAGAGAGAGAGAGCGCGCGCGAGAGAGAGAGAGAGAGAGCGCGAGAGAGAGAGCGAGAGCGAGAGCGACAGAGAGAGAGAAAGAGCGCTAAGGTTTCAAGTCTGAGAGATTTTATCTGAACTGGTGAAATTCAGTCTGCAAAATTCATTGACGACAACAACAGCAAAAGTTGCTGGAAAAGTTCAGCAGGTCTAGCAGCATTGTGAAACATAACTCAGAGTTAATGTTTCGGGTCCAGTGACTCTTACTCAGAACTCATTGCAAAATTCATTGTACAGTTGTTAGATCTTTAAACTCTGAAGCTAATTGTTCAATGCATGGCCCAAGATGGGTGCAGACAGTAAATTTTCCCTCAGAAAGAGTGCAGAGAGAGTCTGGAAAAACTCAATTACAGGTGAATCAATGAAAAAGAAGTAATGCCTAAAAGGTAGAAGTGCGAAAATCTGAAGACCTGATCCTCCACCCACAGGCTGTTCCTCTCCTGTATGAGTGAACCTATCAGCAGCAAGTAGGGGACAGAAACAGACTGCACTTGGGAAGAACAGCAGGAAAGTGAGCACAGGAGTCTCTTCATGGATGCTGCCTGAACTGCTGAGTTTCTCCAGCAGTGTTTTTAGTTTAGTTTTTAAAATATTTTTATCTACTAGTCTGGAGAGATAATTAATGAAATTATCCACTGACTCCTCTGATTCTGAATTGCTGTTATATTCTTCCTTTTTGTGGAATCTATTATTCTCAGATTAAAACACTTATCAGACGCTATTTGAACATCTTCAAAAAGCATCCATACTTTCTTCCATGTTTTATGGCCGTGCCTTATGATGCCTGTTCACTGGTAGCAATGGTCATTTTGTAGGACAAATATTTCATTTCACCTCTTGTCCTTTTAGTCTGTCTTCCGCACTTTTATTTAAAAAAAAAAATTCCCCCTTGCCCACAGGGATTTCTAAGGTTATTTATGGAGCTCTGAACTGAGGGTTTTATCACTTCCCCAGTGAATAGATTCAACTCTCATCCTAGCCCACAGTGATTTTTCTGTTTCTTACCAGCTCTGAGGTGGTGGTTTTCTTTTGAAGTCTTCCTTTTGCAGACTGCTGTTCACTTATATGCTTTTGGCTGCTGACTGACTATGCTTTGGTAAAGCAGTAAGCACACTATTTACAGAATTCCACACGCCACCCCCCAATGTCAGGTCAGGTGGATTTTTCCACTATTGCTAAACTCAAGTTAGTTATGCTACAATCCCACACTGATCACCATGTCATATGTTGTGGTAGCATAGCAGTGCTGCTCCCACCACTCCTCCTTCCAACTCTTTTAAAGTAAGCCTTCAAACAAATTAGACAGCCCTTGTTGGGGGCGGGGGGGGGGGGTGCTGCATGAAAAAACACAAAAATAAAATCAAAGGATTCACAGAATTTTTTAAGATGTCATCTCTAAGAGAATCTTCTTATCTATTCCACAAAGTTAGCAATAAAAAAAAAGTTTAGATGGCTGGGCACTGCAACAAAAAGTCATCAACTTGTTTTGATAAAATTAAATCAAAGTATTGTTTCTTGGGCAACGTAATGCCTCAGCCCCTGCTGGTCCCCCGATTGTGAAGACATGTATCGTACTGGTCAAGTCTTCATGCTTCCCCTCTACAGACAACCAAACATGGACATAACCATACAACAGGTGCAGACAGTTGGATGCTACAAGGTCTTCTATGGCCTGGTACCTGTCTTTATTGATGCTCAAGGTCTGCCCACCCTACTCTGCACAGTTTGCTCACAGATCCAAAGCATGAGAATATAAGATATCATTTGAATTAGGCCATCCAGCCATTTGAGCATTGCTACTATGTTTCTCAAACCCTTTCTCTGGCCTTCTCCCCATAACCCTTGAATCAAGAACCTATCCCCTTCTTAAAAAGGCTCAACAACTTGGCATCCACAACTTGCTACAGCAACCGGTTCCACAGATTCACCACTCTCTGGCTGAAGGAATTCCTCATCTCAGTTCTAAAGGTTCTCCCCTTCATTCTGAAGCTGTACCCTCAGGTACCAGTCTCTCCTATTAGGGGAAACATCTTCTACCCAGGCCTCTTATTATTCTGCAAGTTTCACTATGACCACCCTCATCCTTTTAAACTCCATCCAGTACAGACCAGGAGTCCTCAACTAGCTAGCTGGCTCCCCTTCATATTTCATCTTCTCCCCACCCCCATTGCTTTTTGCATTACTTTCTGCTGGTCTTCAACGGCTTACCAATCCTCTGGTTTCCCACTAATCCTCACTGCGTTGTGTTTTTTATTGCTTTTATGCTGTCTGACTTCCCTGGTTGGCCACGGTTGCCTCATCCTCCCCTCTATATGGTTATCCTTTGGGAGAAGATTTCTGCTATGCCTCCTGAATTACTCTCAGAAACTCCTGCCAATGCTACTCCAACACCTTCCCTGCTGGAATTCCCCTTCCTCTGAACTCTGGCCAGCTCGTCCCTAATGTCTTTGTCATTACCTTTACTTAATTATAATACCGTTATATCAGACTCCAGCTTCTCCCTTTCAAGCTGCAGGTTGAATTTTATCATATTATGGTCACTGCCCCCAAGAGTTTCTTCACTTTAGCTCTCTAACCAAGCCTGCCTCATTACACATCACCAAATCCAGAACTGCCTGGTCCCTTCTGGGCCCTACCACTAAACTGCTAAAGAAAAGAAAACCCATCTTGTAAACATTTCCATGTATTTTCTTTTCTTGCGATCCACTGCCAACCTAGATTTTCACAATCCACCTGCATATGAAGTCCCCATGATTATTGTATTGATGCCTTTCTATCTCCCGAAATATTTTCTTCCCCACATCCTGGCCACGGCAAGGAGGCTTGTACCGTAACTCTGGCAAGGATCTTATTTCCTTTGTGGGTCCTCAACTCTGACCACTCCCACACCTTCCAATTCCAATCACTTCTTGGTAATCAATTTAATTTCATTCCTTATGACAAGGCCCCCCTCTGCCAATCTGCCTAGCTTTTCCATAGGACATGTATGCTTGGATATTTAGTTCCCAGCCCTGATCCCCTTGCAACCATGTCCCTGTGATACCCACAACAGTGAAACTGGCAGGTACAATCCACACAAGGAAATATTGCATGTATTTGAGTACAACACTCTTACTCCTGCACTGATTGCCCACCTTCTCAGCTGTCCCATTATCTGGTGTGCCTGAAGGTAGATTCCTGACTTTTTCCCCTTACTCTGTCCTACTACTTGTTCTTCAAACTTTAATAACCTCTGCGTCAACCCTCCCCCCACCACCTAATTAACATTTTCCATGCAAGTGAATCCACGATTCAGTTTAAAGCCCTATCTACAGCTCTAGTTATGCAATTCGCCAGGACTCTGGTCCTAGTATGTTTCAATTTAGTCTCCCCATTGCAGAGGAGACCAAACACAGACTGGGTGATTGCTATGCAGAACACCTATAATTCTGTCTGCAATGACCGTAAGGTTAATTCACTGCCACTTCAACACACCATGTTCTCTGGCCAACATCTGTCTCCGGCTTGCTACAGTGCTTCAGCAAAGCTCAACACAAGCTGGAAGAACACCTCACGTTCCACTGCAGCCTGATTGGCTCAATATCAAGTTTAACAATTTTGAAACCTGAACACCTTCTATATCCTTTACCAACCCCCACACCCTTTCGTGACATGGGCTGCGCTCAGCACAGCCAACCTATTTTCAGCTTTGCACCATCCCCATTATCAGTTTTGCCTTTCTCTCTGGCAGACTTTCTCTCTCTCTGCCTATCTGCCCAATCTTTTCCCCACACCCCATCTTCAGCATACATATCACATTTTTGTGCTATTATCTGTTCTAAAGAAGCATCACTGGACGCAATGTTAACTCTGCTAAACTCTGCTTTCTCTCACGAGATGCTGCCAGACCTCTTGAGTTTCTCCAGCAATTTGTTTTTATTACATTACATCTGGGGCAGGTCAGACTTGAATCTGGGTCTTCAACGGCTCTTCTGGTCCAGAGGTAGAGACTCTACCACTGTGTCACAACGGGCCCATAAACCTCCAATTCTTCTAAATGCAAAATTAAAAGATGGTTTATCAGCCCCTCAGGTGGCACTGTAACAGAAACACCACTAATTGGTTAATGAAAAATTTAGAAACAGTAAACTGAACCTTATCAAATCAAAATAACATTGTCCAGAGTGATGATACACTCTGGCCCTGGAGTACCCACCAGTCTCTAACATTACCGAGTCTAAGGGCCCATTTAATTAGAAGCAATAGGGGGACAAACCACTAAGTTACAACGACAAGGCAATTGTCTTTAACAAGATATAGTTTATTGCATGACAACATCAAGTAAAAAAATGCATTGACCAGTTTGGCACAATTACAAAAAAAGACTCATTAGAAGCCACAGATGACACATCTGACCCCATTGTTCAATTATTGTTCCTGCTCCCAAAAGCTGTGTGACCTCAGAGTGGGTGGAGATTGATGCAGCTTCAATGTTAACTCTTTCAGAACCACTACCTTTTAGAACATTAAGTTAAATATCTGGAGAAGGCCACCTTAAAATAAAACAACTCAAAATTTGGAAGACAACATTATTACAAGACTGCATTACCTTGCAAAGGAGTTAATGGAAATGGAAAAAGGAGCCCCTGAGAAACAAAAAAAAATCAAAATGCAGTCAAGAAAATCTCAATCAAAAGAGTCTTCCAAACCAAAATTTAAAAGTAATCCCTGATTCAAAAATTCACTTAAGTACCCCAAACCAGTGAGTCAAATTTAAGCAATAAAGTATCTGCATAATCACTTTCTCACCAGTTTTTAAAACCATCCCTTTGGCACTGTCAAATCCTTTGATTGATATTTATAACGGAAGCAATAAGCTGCTTTGAAAGACATTTCAATTAAACTGACTGCTTTTCCCGATTATGAAACTCCTTCCAGTTTCACTGTCCAACCATCTTCTGAGGGGAGAGCAAACATGGAAATAGAGGACAGATACACAAGAATACCTTGTGGTGAAGAAACTGTCCATTTCAGAGGCTCTGGGACTCCCAGCATTGTTACCTAGAAAGACGACAAAGGGCATGAAATAAAAAGTCTAACCAATACACCAAACCTATTGTTTCCTCCAGACCAGGTTTGTTAAGAGGTTATCTTACCCAGCATTAAGTAGTTGAATTCAGACCCGGGACTGGGGGTAGACATGGTGCTAATCACCAGAGTTCATACCTTCAGATGGAGGCAAGGCAGAGGCAGAAACGCCTCTCTCTTTCAACAGCGTCAATATGCTTACAAGCAAATACACGAGTGCTCAGCTGCATGCTAAGTCCAGTACCTCAAGTTCCTATTGTCTTGGATGAAGTGACCAAGGGCAATGGCCACTTTTTTTGGGAAATATCTGCCAGGATACATTCTTGGGGCAGAGGTAGCAGGAACTGCAGATGCTGGAGAATCTGAGATAACAAAGTATAGAGCTGGATGAACACAGCAGGCCAAGCAGCATTAGAGGAGCAGGAAAGCTGACGTTTCGGGCTTAGAGCTTTCGAAGGGTCTAAGCCCAAAACGTCAGCTTTCCTGCTCCTCTAATGCTGGTTGGCCTGTGGTGTTCATCCAGCTCTACACCCTGTTATGTCTTATCGTACATTCTTGGTGATGTGGCTTACATCAGTCCTTAACCGTCCTCCCACATGGGTACCACCCTGCTAAAAAAAGGTCTCCATTTGCTGTTTTCAGAGCAGGCTTTCCCCCACGGGCAAGTGAAATATTTTAACCTGAGCTTAGTGGAATGAAGCTAGGGTAAGGCTTGTGAGGCTTAACCTTTATTATTTCCCTGTCAAGGATCAGAAAATCATACAAAAGGTTTAGTATCGTTTGAGTTGCTTTCTTACATGCCAGATTACACATTTCTCACCTGCTCTCATTTTCACATAAAAGCGTTCTACCTCACTGACTGTGAATGCTACACACCTCAAAGGATATGAGTGGGTGGAGAGGCAGGAATAAGGGACCATGAAACAGGAGAGGCACCATGGCCATGCTTGAATTGGAAATCTGTTCGGTGAATAGATCTATCAAATCTCATTCATCTGCAGCGATTGCATTGCAAAACTGTAAGACGTTTTAAGCATAAAGAGATTAGATGAATTAGAAGTGGAGACAAATAAGGAATTAGTTGAGTTACTGAAATCTGGCTAATGACAATGAAGTGGAGGTGTGATGTTGTACAGGGTAGACAAAATCAGATGTCACATGACACCAGGTAAGAGTCCAATAGCTTTATTTGAAATCACAAGCATTTGGAACACTGTTCCTTTGTCTGGTGAAGGATCACCTGATGAAGGAGCAGTGTTCCGAAAGCTTGCAATTTCAAAAAAAAAGACAAAAGACAAAAATAAAGAGAAAAAGCGCTTTATATGATCACTAGACATTTTTACAGTCAATGAATTTTTTTCTGTTAGATATACTTACTCTTGTAAAGTAAGAAATGTGGCAGCCAAATTACACTCAGCAATTCTCAAAAGATCTATTTTTTCTGACGCTGATCAAGAGAGAAATTTTGGCCAGAACAATGGCAATAATTCCTATTCAGAATCATTAGGGGGATGATGGTAGCTGATGATATCTGATGGTATAATGCTCTCTCAGCATTGCTTCTGGAGTCTTCACTTTGAATTTTATGCTCAAGACCTGGAGTAGGATTAGAAACTGCAGTCTTGTGATTCAGAGGCAAGTGTAGTACCAAGTAAACCACAGCTAATACACAGGCTGTCTTATGCAGGCTTCAGAGAAGGAAGGTCTACAGAATAACAAATGTAGAACAGGGGAAGTTACATACATGTAAGAACTGAAAACTTGCATAAAAATGTTTTTGGGTTGATGTGGAAAACAGAAAACAGGAATAACGATACAAGGCCCCTGCAATAAAATGGAAGTACCATAGGCTGCTCTCAGAGAGAGGTTAGAACAGTTAGTGACTTTATACTGAGGGTCAACGCACCTCAAGCGAGGAGCAAAGTCTTCATGGTGACTTCAGCTAGCACAGAAATTGAATCCGTGCAGTTGTGCCACTGCATTTAACTTGCTGTGCAGCCAACTGAGCTGACCATGCCTCCAATAAAGTGGAGGTGGGGATATACTGTCTCTAAAGGTCAAAAAGATTAGTGATGTAGCCTTGGCTGTAATGATAGTAGATTTTAATCTTCCTGACCTAGATGGAACTTGAATAGAAAGGGATGTCACGGGAGGTACAGGAAAGAGAAATATATGTAAATTCTGAAATATACAGGAATGCAATAGGAAAAAAAAACAGAAGAACTAGAAAAATGAAACAAACAAATCAAAGGATAAGAAATTGATGAGACGTGTAAAGCTGGAAACGGACAGAAATACAGAAGAAAATACAACAGGCAATAGCAAGACATTCTTTAACCCTGTCTTTCTCTGATATAAAGCAGCAGAGATACTGGATCAGACATTAGCAGTAGAGGGTGGGAGGACAGTATTTTGACTGGAGGACAGAGTAGTAGTAGAATAATTTAAAAATTCCTTGATAGTTTCTATTGCCATTGGAAGATGGGTTATCAGATGTGGGCTAGGAAGCCGGGGGAAAATGAGGAGCGATATCCAAGTGGAAAAGAATTAGGAGGGAGATGTGAGACTGGAATACCCATGGTATTAGAAGAAAAAAAGTCTCCAAGTAAAATAAAACAAATAACTTGGTAGTTATAACAAATGTGCAAAATCAAAAAGGAATTTCATTTACAAAGCAGTAGAAAGTTGGAGTCAATAACAATAGGTATTTATCTGTAATATATGGCCTCAGAATGTTTCACAGAAACTTTCACGAATTGCTTCAGGAGATGACTGAAATCTTGGCTAAAAAAAGAGTAGATTTTAAGAAGCATGATCATGGAGGGAAGTGAGATAGAGAGGTGGAAAGGCTCAGGAACGGTATTCCAGAGCTGAGGGTCTTGAAGCTGAATATATAGACACCAGCAGTGATGTAAATAATATGGGGGATAATCAAGAGGCCAAAATTGGAGGAGTGAGATATCACAGAGTTGCAGACTGAAAGGGATGGATGAATATGAGAACAAGCAAGTTTGAACAGTTTCAGAGATAATGGGAACTGCAGATGCTGGAGAATTCCAAGATAATAAAATGTGAGGCTGGATGAACACAGCAGGCCAAGCAGCATCTCAGGAGCACAAAAGCTGACGTTTTGGGCCTGGACCCTTCATCAGAGAGGGGGATGGGGAGAGGGAACTGGAATAAATAGGGAGAGAGGGGGAGGCGGACCGAAGATGGAGAGTAAAGAAGATAGGTGGAGAGAGTATAGGTGGGGAGGTAGGGAGGGGATAGGTCAGTCCAGGGAAGACGGACAGGTCAAGGAGGTGGGATGAGGTTAGTAGTTAGATGGGGGTGCGGCTTGGGGTGGGAGGAAGGGATGGGTGAGAGGAAGAACCGGTTAGGGAGGCAGAGACAGGTTGGACTGGTATTGGGATGCAGTGGGTGGGGGGGGGGGCGGAGAAGAGCTGGGCTGGTTGTGTGGTGCAGTGGGGGGAGGGGACGAACTGGGCTGGTTTAGGGATGCAGTAGGGGAAGGGGAGATTTTGAAACTGGTGAAGTCCACATTGATACCATTAGGCTGCAGCGTTCCCAGGCGGAATATGAGTTGCTGTTCCTGCAACCTTCGGGTGGCATCATTGTGGCAGTGCAGGAGGCCCATGATGGACATGTCAGCTAGAGAATGGGAGGGGGAGTGGAAATGGTTTGCGACTGGGAGGTGCAGTTGTTTGTTGCGAACTGAGCGGAGGTGTTCTGCAAAGCAGTCTCCAAGCCTCCGCTTGGTTTCCCCAATGAAGAGGAAGCCACACCGGGTACAATGGATGCAGTGTACCATATTGGCAGATGTGCAGGTGAACCTCTGCTTAATGTGGAATGTCATCTTGGGGCCTGGGATAGGGGTGAGGGAGGTGGTGTGGGGGCAAGTGTAGCATTTCCTGCGGTTGCAGGGGAAGGTGCCGGGTGTGGTGGGGTTGGAGGGCAGTGTGGAGCGAACAAGGGAGTCACGGAGAGAGTGGTCTCTCTGGAAAGCAGACAGGGGTGGGGATGGAAAAATGTCTTGGGTGGTGGGGTCGGATTGTAAATGGCGAAAGTGTCGGAGGATGATGCGTTGTATCCGGAGGTTGGTAGGGTGGTGTGTGAGAACGAGGGGGATCCTCTTAGGGCGGTTGTGGCGGGGGCGGTGTGTGAGGGAGGTGTTGCGGGAAATACGGGAGACGCGGTCAAGGGCGTTCTCGATCACTGTGGGGGGAAAGTTGCGGT
Source organism: Stegostoma tigrinum (assembly GCF_030684315.1). Classification (NCBI taxonomy): domain Eukaryota; kingdom Metazoa; phylum Chordata; class Chondrichthyes; order Orectolobiformes; family Stegostomatidae; genus Stegostoma; species Stegostoma tigrinum. The sequence continues at coordinate 19,736,864 of NC_081377.1, forward strand.
CCTTGAAGAACTTGGACATCCATTCCCTATTCCCAATTCCTCCGCCTCCGCCGCATCTGCTCCCACGATAAGACAGTCCACTCCCGCACATCCCAGATGTCCAAGTTCTTCAAGGACTGCAACTTTCCCCCCACAGTGATCGAGAACGCCCTTGACTGCGTCTCCCGTATTTCCCGCAACACATCCCTCACACCCCGCCCCCGCCACAACCGCCCTAACAGGATCCCCCTCGTTCTCACACACCACCCTACCAACCTCCGGATACAACGCATCATCCTCCGACACTTTCGCCATTTACAATCCGACCCCACCACCCAAGACATTTTTCCATCCCCACCCCTGTCTGCTTTCCGGAGAGACCACTCTCTCCATGACTCCCTTGCTCGCTCCACACTGCCCTCCAACCCCACCACACCCGGCACCTTCCCCTGCAACTGCAGGAAATGCTACACTTGCCCCCACACCTCCTCCCTCACCCCTATCCGAGGCCCCAAGATGAAATTCCACATTAAGCAGAGGTTCACCTGCACATCTGCCAATATGGTATACTGCATCCACTGTACCCGGTGTGGCTTCCTCTACATTGGGGAAACCAAGCGGAGGCTTGGAGACTGCTTTGCAGAACACCTCCGCTCAGTTCGCAACAGACAACTGCACCTCCCAGTCGCAAACCATTTCCACTCTCCCTCCCATTCTCTAGATGACATGTCCATCATGGGCCTCCTGCACTGCCACAATGATGCCACCCGAAGGTTGCAGGAACAGCAACTCATATTCCGCCTGGGAACGCTGCAGCCTAATGGTATCAATGTGGACTTCACCAGTTTCAAAATCTCCCCTTCCCCTACTGCATCCCTAAACCAGCCCAGTTCGTCCCCTCCCCCCACTGCACCACACAACCAGCCCAGCTCTTTTCCCCCCCCCCCCCTCCCAACCACTGCATCCCAATACCAGTCCAACCTGTCTCTGCCTCCCTAACCGGTTCTTCCTCTCACCCATCCCTTCCTCCCACCCCAAGCCGCACCCCCATCTACCTACTACCCTCATCCCACCTCCTTGACCTGTCCGTCTTCCCTGGACTGACCTATCCCCTCCCCACCTATACTCTCTCCACCTATCTTCTTTACTCTCCATCTTCGGTCCGCCTCCCCCTCTCTCCCTATTTATTCCAGTTCCCTATCCCCATCCCCCTCTCTGATGAAGGGTCCAGGCCCGAAACGTCAGCTTTTGTGCTCCTGAGATGCTGCTTGACCTGCTGTGTTCATCCAGCCTCACATTTTATTAAGTTTGAACAGTTGATGTGTTTCTTAAGCGAGTCATTGTAGATCAGTAAACACAGTGGGTAATGGATGGATGGAACTTAGTCACCATTTACAATAAGCACCTGCCTCTATGATTGAGAGACTGAATTATTAGTGTGCCATCTGCCCTGTGTCTGCAGTAAAGAACTTAGCAATAAGATTGTCAGAGATCAGAAGGATACCTCACCAAACTCTGTGGACTGGTGCTAAATGAACTATGTTGCTTTAATGTTTATTTCTCCACCTACAACACCTAAGTTTGTTTGTTCATCTGTGCCTGTCCAAATGGTGGGCATAGGAGTTAAATGAGTTAGTCCTACAGACTAACCCTAATCAGTCGTCATGGATAATACTGTTGTCCAGAACCAATTCTGTTGCAGGGCAAGGGATCTGTGAACAGGTTAAATAAAGGTTAAGAAGCACACACAAAGAAACAAATCCTAAGCACTTACTTTAGTGCTCGATGAGCTCTTTGGAGATTTCAGTTTTAAGATATTATCAGTGGGCCACTTTATGAACATTGCATAAATTGAGGATCCCTTACTAGTGTACCTGGAGGCAAAGAAACAACACAAGATAAACAAACTAAAAGCAGAGGCATGAAGTATGATTTTTCTTTAAAAAAAAAGTTGTTTCATCTTTATTTCCATAAATAGCGTGACCCATCATCTGGCTGATTTTTGTTTTGATTTTACCACCCAAAAGAAAAATCAATATGACACCTGAGCTTATTAAGTTGGCAACTTTTTTTGTTTTGCCTCTACTGACACTACTGTCGGTTACAATAAATTCATTGTTTAGACTTCTATTACATTTAGCTTTAGACACCAATCATATAACGACACTGAGTATTTCTCTTTTAAGTTCACAGGTATTACTAAACTCAAAAATGTTTGTCTTTTAGATCTTTGGTGATAAAGTCTCATGGGGATCATGAATGCTGAAATTGGGCAGGTATACCTGAAATTAGATAAGTGAGAAGTGAAAACTTAGTTAATCAATTGATTTCACATCACTTCCATCAAACTAGTATTTAATTGCTGCACACAGGATCAGCAATTACAGAACTCAACATTGTCAAAGGTCATGGCAGAGGAAAATACCAGGAATCACTATAAAAAAGGTTTCCCTCAAAAGAATGCCATTGTGTTTACAACCTACTATCTTCCTGGTCCTCTCTGCATGTCAGCAGACTCAAAGACATGCAAATTAGTTTCACCTTCAAGCAAAAAAATGAAGGTAATAGTGACAAACGTGGAAACAGAGTGAAGGGAAGGGAAACAGTTGTTTAAATTCAGCCCTAATGGACATTACCAGATGGCTGTAGAGTTCTCCTTCTGAACGCGCCATGGTTTTGATGCATATATTGCTTCACCATTAACACTTAGCCATTGTCCCAGGCCTTCCAACCTTTCCTGGAAAATTACAGGGATAGTGCCATCTTTGGTGGGACCAATATTGAGCAGCAAATTACCTCCATAAGCAACTGTTTCCAGCAAAGTCTGTCAGAGAAAGAACAGTGCGAAGATAAAATGACTGTTTTGTAGTCTACATTACACAAAGTTCCAATTTTAATCCTTGGCCTCAATTAATTGGCATGTACAATCCTTTTCAAAACCATCCACTGCACCTCGCAAAGTCAAAAGAATTTACTGTGTTGCCCTTGTCTACGTCATCTCATTTTCTGAATCGTTCCAATTTTATACAATTTTTTTTAAAAGTGACAAAATTTCCCATCAATTTGCAAAATCCCTCAAACAAATGACAATCATGCTAAAGCAAATGTGTCTCCTACAACTCTTCTGCCCCTGAATTAGAAGGGATTTTTTTAGACTTTTCCAGTATAAAATAAATATTTTTTCAGATAAAGAATTATATTTTGCTGCTGATTTTTACATCTCATTAGAGGCAGAGGGAATAAAATTAAAAGGTTTTGACTCCATACTTTGAATTGACAGGCACTTTCAAAACCCTTACAGTTATGTGCGAGTGCTGATATGGAGCATCAATAGTAAATATGCCACAGAAGGTTCACAGCTGCACACAACATCAATGCACATTCAACCTAAGATGTATGTTAGCAATCAAAAGCACCATTCAGAAATTTAGGAAGATTTGGGCCAAGTGTAATATCTTAGCAGAGACTGGATAATAAACTGTGACCTTTCCTTTTGTTCAAATGGTTCAGCTACTCAAACTCACTCTGACTCACTTGTTGACAAACTAAGATGACACCAGAATCCAGTGCACCTTCATGTGAATTTATTATCATCCCAGTGATGTTCACAATTGGTTATCAGAAATACATACACTGATAATTGATGGCAAGTCCAACACTTCACTTAGATGCATGTTTCTACGATATCCCCATGACCTTGTGTCAATCGAGGTACACATCTCCCATTTGTGGTTCTGTAGCTTGCTTGGGCTATATTTGTCTGCACAGTTGAAGAATCCACCATGTTTACAGGAACAGCCAGCTCCCCAGCGGTCATTGGTTACAACTGTATCCTAGCAACAAGGATAATGGAATATATATTTATATAAGCACCTTTCAAAACCATAAGGCATCAAGTGATTTCCATTCAATGCAGTGAAGTGTGATCACTGCTGAAATGCAAGAAAAATGGTAGCTAATTTGTGCACAGCAAATTTCCCAAAACAGCGACGACATTGGAGCTACTCTGCCTTTTAAAAAAAGATGTTGAATGAGGGATAGAAGGTCAAGAATTTCAGATCATGGCCTCTGCCCCACATTTCTGGATTGCAGCAACAGGTGGTGATTCTACTTTTCCCATTTATACCTCTTCCAGACACACTTTGTTTCTTTACTTATTTCATTACTATCTCTTTGGCCATGTACAATCGTCTCTCATCATTTAATTTCCCCTGTCTTCTACCCAATCACAGACACTCTCTTTTGTACCATCCTCCACGACCACTTTCCTCTACTTTGCAGAAAAGCTCAGGCGTTCTGACAAAAGGTAAATGGGCCTGAATGCTAATTTGGTTTCTTTCTTTCTTCGCAGGTTTAAGGGCATGGAGGGGGTAGGAATGGAATCATCTGTCTGCATATCATAGTTACTTCTTTGTAAAATAGTGACCAGAGATTACAGAAATCTCAAAAGAATGGAATGGACAAAATATAAAGGTTGGGTTTATATCTCTAAAGCACAAGACACCTGGGAAGAAAAATAAATGGATCCTGCAAAAGACCGAAAGCTACAAAAAGTGAGCATTTCTAATGTGAAGAAAACTCAAAGTTAACTCAAAGGCACTGTGTTAGATGCCCAACTTAGGACAGATATAAAGACAAATCGATACAGATAAGGACATTTAGAATAGGAGATCTATTTTAATGGGCAATTGTCTCACTACAATACAAATGGAGGAAAACGCAAACAGTTCATGACACTGTTTACCCACAGATGACCCAAGTCATCTACAAGAGACAGTGTTCCTCTTACATTAGTATTTGTCAGTGACCTTTAATTTCAGCATGGACTTAAATGGGTTGGAGTTGAATATTTTACTTCAGAGCCATAATGACTCCATTAAAATGTACGGGTGATAGAGGTTGTACTATACATGGGGTGGGGGAGGGAGACTGGCCATAGAATGGTCAAGTTTAACACACGCAGCAACCAGGAACTCCCAGCACCAGAAGCCAATACATAACTTCAAAATGGCTGAACAATACTGCAAAGATATCAGAATAATGGGGTGCCTGCACAATATTCCACTATCAAATATCCAGGATTATAACTAATGTGGCCCAACATTTACTAACTCTCTCTCTTAAGATTTACTATTCCGGATAGATGCAAAATAATGGCATAAACACCGCCAAATTCAATTCAATGAGGGGACAACAAAACCAAATTGGATAATGGCACAGAACAGTGTTGCTCAACAGGGGAAATGGAACAATTTTTAAAAAAGAATATCCCGAATATGCTACTAAAGTAATCAAATTTCATTAAATCCCAATTGGAATAACACATTAAAATTGAAATAAATTGTAATCCTCCCTAAAGCTCATGAATATTGTGAAGTACCTTGACAGGGCTATCATTGTAAAGCCAGGCCAGAAATCCTGTGGAATTCCAGTAGGAATCTGGTGCTTCCCAGTCTCCATCTGACCAGATTATATCTGGTTTATACCTGTCAGAAGAAACAAACAAAATTCCCAGTTATTTCCAAGAGTGTAATAATGTAAACCATGCCAGCTTATTATGAACAAGAACAGTTTTCTTTAAAAATTGACTCAGAGCATTAATTGTGCTAGCAATTCAATTGCCCAGATCTTCAGGCAACTTAAAATGCAGCTTTTTCTTCTTAAATATATACAAAGAATCTTATTATTTGTAATGCAGGATTATCCCGAACTGTAAAGCTAACAAGAAAAAAATCTTACTAAAAGTCATAACACATTAGCAAGAATTCTGAAAAACGTCGTACAAGTGCCACATTATGAGTCTGAAATTATTTTGTTTTCTTAATAGCATTGATCAGCCATTTGATGCTTTCACTGACAAGTATCACAGTGCATAATTTATAGCCAGGTTTACTAAATGGGGGCATCATTGTGATCTCTCAATTGAGATGATGTAATGAACACCCTGGAACACATTTCCTTCAGCACCAACACCTCCCCACTGCCCTACAGTACCTTCCCTTGTAACCGGCAAAGGTGTAACACCTGTGCATTTACCTCCTCCCTCCCCTGTATCCAAGGGCCCAAACATACCTTCCAGGTGAAGCAACACTTCTCCTGCACTTCCCAGAATCTAGTCTACTGCATTCACTGCTCACAATGTGGTCTCCTCTACATTGGTGAAACGAAGCATAGACTTGGCAACCACTTCGCAGAACATCTACATTCTGCTTGCAAAAAAGACCCAGATCTACCTGTTGCCTGCCACTTCAATGGACCATTTTGCTTCCTGGCCAACATCTGTCTCTGGCTTCCTGCAGTGTTCCAGCGAAGCCCAATGTAAGCCAGAGCAACAACACCTCATTTTCCGCTTGGGGACCCTACAGCCCTCTCGACTCAATACTGAGTTCAATAATTTTAGGACCTATACTCTCCCATGTCCCAGTCCCCTACCCAACCCACCAGGCCTTGTCACCACATAGCCTGCCACTACACATCCCCTGCTGTTAGTTACAGTCCCCAATAACAACTATTCACCCTCCCAGCCTGATTGTGAGCAAATCCTTTGTCAACTGTCTTTCTCTCCCTTTGGGTTCTACCCTATCGTTTAGTCCCTACCCCACCCTCCTCCCTATTTTCTGCATTTAAACTGACATTTTCCCAGTGACCATCAGTTCTAAGGCAGGGTCACTGGACCCGAAACATTAACTGTTTTTCCCTTTGCAGATGCTGCCAAACCTACTGAGCTTTTCCAGCAACTTTGTTTTTGTTAATGAATACTCAGTCCATTTTAGAAATGATTCTGTCTGAAAAACTGATCATAACTTAACAAATCTTTTCATTCTTGATACCATTTAAACAGATCATCCCAACCATTTGATGTACTTTTTAGGTCTACATAGTGAAGGCCAGAAGTGAATGAAATACATTTGTGTGCACAGGAAACTCACAGAAGGTTTTGTATCCATAAGGGAGTAGGTGCGAAGATTTCTCTCAGATAACAGAAGATGCAGGTACCACTACAACATAATCAGACTGGATGAGTATTAAAGAAAAAGCAAAATGGGGTCTGGGGCTGATCTTGCAAATAAGCAGAACAATCAGTAGCAAATTCTTGATAATAAAGGAGTGACTGTATAATGTATTTCACAAAGGAAATGTGGTAAAAATGACCATATTCTATTACCTCATGACTAGATCAGACAGCTCTGGCAATGTTTTATCCACAACAAATTTTTGGGTCTTGAATTTGTTCTGTTTGTCGTACAAGTAAAGAGGATTAAACCACTCAAAGAGAGAATGGTACACTCCGTAATATAAATTCCTGTTGCAAAAAAAAAGGTTGATATATTAAATTTCAAAACAGACCATAGTTTAGTTTTCAAAACTTTTACATATTAGATAAAAAAAACTAACAGTGTTAAAATTAAGAGTGCAACAACTATATTGGGTATGAATCTATGGTTATTTAATCTCCTTATTCTTTGGACAAACTAGGTAAGGCACTAGGTGGGAAAAAAAAACTAGGGCTCAGAGCACTTGAGAATCTATGAGATTGCAAATTCTTCAGGGAGTAGGAGAACAACAGACACAGCACTAAGCAAAGAGTAACTGAGATTGCACCGAAGGAGGCGACAAACACTGAGAAGGACACTGGGAAGTAGCGAGTGTGCTTTCAGGAATCTTTGAAAGACATTTGACGATATAGCCAGACCACTAACCCCAGCGGTGCATTTCAATGACTGTGATATAGCAAATAATCCCAATTGTTTGAGAGTAGGAGCCTCCGCAAAACATTAACAATTTCTCTTGACAACACCGCACCTACATTTGATTTAACTGATAGCATGAATCTGTGTTTGCATGTACTTGCCATCTGAAGTTTCAGATGTTAAACTTTTGACAAATTTGTCAGCAAGTTCCATTTCTGGTCCCAATATCACAATGGAGATATTCCAGCTGAGTTCAGAAAACAACATAGTAAGACATGATATTGACTTTAGCAACTGAATTTATTGATTTAAACCTTCTTTGATCTTTCAGTAAATATGGGAAATACAAACAAAACCATTGTAAAGCCTGTTTTGGACTACTGAATAGCTGCAGGGGTTTCCTACATAGAGATGCCTGTACGTCGTTTGGGCACAGAGACTTTGTCACAGGGTATTTGCAATTTTTGAATTGAATTTTTGTGAAATTATTATTGAACAAACCCTGCCCAGGCTTGCAATAAGTCCATTCATATTCTGTGGATTTAGCTTGAGTTTTAATCGTCAATATGCATTCCTGAGATTGTAAAATGCTCTGCAATTTGTGCAAACATGTCAAGTTAAATACAAACCGTTGTCGGACAGCAGCTGCTAGGTCACCCACCAAATCTCGATGAGGACCCGTGTCAATAGAGTTCCAGTTCCAGGACACAGATGATCCCCAGTTTGTGAATCCTTCATGGTGTTTAGTTGTTAGAACCACATACCTAGAAAAAAAACCCATCAACCTCAGGACAGAAAAGTAATTGGAAATTGATACCAAAGTCCCTGACATTTTTTTTTAAAAAGATCAATTCAAAGGCTGGTGGGATTGTCCATCTCTAAATTGACTCTTACTTGTTTTCTGGGCAATCACATTTCCGTGGCTCTGACATCACACACAGTCATAGAATCAGAGGTGTACAGCAAAGAAACAGACCTTTCGGACCAACTCATTCAAGCTGACCAGATATCCTACATAAATCTAGCCCCATTTACCAACATTTGGTCCATATCCCTCTACACCCTTCCAATTCTGATACCCACCCAGATGCTTTTTAATGCTGTAATCATACCAGTCTCCAATATTCTCGAGTAGATTTGTGCTTGGGTCGCTCGCTGAGCTGGTTTGTTAGTTCGCAGATGTTTCATTACCCTACAGGGTAACATATCAGTACAGCCTCTGATGAAGCATTCTTGTATTTTCCCCACTTGCTATGTAAGCTCTGTTGGAGTTGATTACCTTATTTCCAGTTTTTTCCTTGCAGTAGTGCGTACGTAGGGTCTAGTTCTATGTGTTTATTAACGGCCTTCTTGGAGGAGAACCAAGCCTCCAGAAATTCCCATGCCTGTCTCTGTCCCAATTGAACTGACGGTCCTCCTTGTCTGTATGTATGGAGATGACTGTGTATTGGTCATGTCTTTTTGTTGCTGGTTGATGGTCATGTATTTCCATAACTAGTTTTCTTCCTGTCTGTCCAACATCATGTTTGTCGTAGTCCTTGCAATGGAATCTTATACATTCTGCTGGTTCTGTCCATAGTAGGTAAGGGGTCTTTGGTTTTTGTTAGCAGTTGTCGTAGGGTTGATGTGGGTTTGTGTGATACTCTGTTACGGCCACTGGACTTAACAGTCTTGTGGTCAGTTCAGATGCATTTTTAATAGATGGTAAAGAAAAAAAATAGCCCCAGCCTATTCAGCCTCTCCCTATAGCTCAAACCCTCCAAATCTGGCAACATCCTTGTAAACAAAAACATAACTTACTCGAAAAGCTCAACAGGTCTGGCAGCATCTGTCAAATCAGGAACAAAACAAATGTTTTACAGCATCACAGTTGTTTTGATTTTTATTTAATATTGTTGTAAATCTTTTCTGAACCCTTTCAAATTTCACAACATCTTTTCTTGAAAGAAGATGGAGCTAGATGTTTCTTGTCAAAAAAAAAATCATTAGACTCTAAATTCCAAACTTTGTTGAATTCAAATTCCGCAATCTGCCATGGCAAGATTCAATCGCTGGTTCACAGAACATTACTTAGTTCTGTGGATTAATAATCACGTGACAATACCGTAAGGCCATCAGCTCCCATTCCTACATAACTCTAGATTGTTTCAAAGTATGGTCAGCTTTATGAGCAGGGATCTTACATTTAAAAAAAACTTAGCACAGATTGAAGCTTGCTCATCTATTCAAATTACAAAAGATTTTCTTCCAACACTATTAATACTCAGAACATTTAGGTGACATTAAGAAACAGTGAATACTTCCAAAGAGGTTCTGATAATACAAATAAAATTACACTGCACAACAAATCTGCAGATGTAGTAAAGGAAGACATTTAATGTGGTTGTAGAAGCTATTTTGGTCACTGAATCTCAATTTGCAATGAGTTGAAACAAGGGGGACTAGGTTCACGGAATGTACCAGTACAATGAGGATGCAAGAACAGTCAATTATCGCCACATGGAGGACAGTACTATTTGCTTACAGTTCAATAAAAGATTAAAAAAAACTTACTTAGCTGTGTCACAACAATATTTTTGAGAGAACATCACAGAAAAATTAACTTCACAAAGAAGATTGAAGGTCTTGTGATAAGACAAAGATGTGGTTGACAGAACAGATCACTGATGATATATAAAATGATGGATAAATGCACAATGTAATTCCCCACAATAGGCAGATGGGGTCATTTTAGTTATAAGATCAGAACCCCTTTGAGAGCATTTTGCTGCTCATCCATTCGCCATAAAAATCAATAAATTTTGCTCCAACATCCAAATATCACTCAATGGGATTTGATGGAGTTCAAACCTCATTTGGGGTGCGCTTTAAGACAATACATAATCGATTTGTTTTGGGACAAGGAAGCAAGAGTGCTTTTTTTGCTCGTCAGCCTCTGACATAAATGTTTTGTTCTCAGAAGCTTATGAACCGCCTGTATTTTAAAGCCTTTTTTACCTCTGATTAACTCAAGGGGGTGGATGGGGAAGAAAACGCCAATTTGCTTCATTTTTCACACTGCAGAAAGAAGACACAATGCCAGTGAAGGGAAATGGGTTGGAAAAGAGGAAGACAATTCAAAATCTACAGAAAACCCGGGGAGCATTGGCAATGGGGAGTTACCTTTGTTTGTATCATATGACCGTGTCATTTGCTCGATGTCACATGATCCAAGTGTCTCATGACACACACCCCCAACCTCAAATAATACCACCAGCCGAAGCGGAGGATAGCATTGAAGTAGGCAATAAAAATGACCTTACTGGTATCAACCGCACGCAGGGCAATTAAAAATAAACAACAAAACTGCCGCAGGTGTGTTAACGCCTCACAAGCACACTCTATTTGGTTTAAATTGTGATTAATACCGATGCCTGTCAATTCCATAAAACTTCCCAGTTCATATTCGATCCCCCCACACCACACGTTCGTAACGTTTTCTAAGTTCATCATGTTGTATTGTACCTGGCTCCGGATTTCTGAATCACGTCCGCCCACTGATCCGGATCGAAGAATTCCGCGGTAAATGCCGGGGCGAACTGACTGTACTTGAACCCCTCTGGGTAGTTCTCCTTCATAAACTTCACATACTCGGGCCTGTGCACGCCTTCCCAGTTCCACCAGAACCACTCGCTCCCGAAACTGGGCACGGAAAAGACGCCCCAGTGGATGAATATTCCAAATTTACTCTCATCGTACCAGGGGGGCAATGATCTGCTGTCCAGACTCTTCCAGTTGGGCTGGAAGCGGCGATCAGCAGCAACCCCTGGCCATAAGATCCCTGCAACACAAACAAAGCTTACAAACGTCTGCAACCCCATCATCTGCAAGCTGCTCTTCCATAATAAGGCGGAAATAGCTTCTCGCGTTATTTCATTCAATTCAAAGTCCGCTCACAATATGACTGCAATAAATGTTATCGTTTTATAAATTTTATGAGACCGTCTTGTTTGTTTCCACGCTCCTGGTATAACTATACAGCATCCCAACCTTCTGTTAGCGATTCTTAGCGTCATTGAAAGTTTGCAACTAATTATGATCCTCACGCCGAAATTAGCCTTAAAGATGAAATGTCTTCCTCGAAGAGTGAATACATCTTATGAGATGTCATTTTTCACCCTAAATGTCATTAGTAGGTAACACCGCGCTTTGTCCAGCCTAATGATAATTGTGATGCATGCTTCATAAGCCTCAAAATAGATACCCTTACACACTCCCTCCTTCTCCAAAGTCCTGCCCTAGAAAACACACCCTCTTCCCATTTAGAACTGGTTGTTACATTACATTAAAATGTATCTTTAATAAGGATTTTTCTTGGGATCTGCTGGGAAGCTGAGAATGTTTGCATTGAAATTATGCCTACTTTATTTAACCGGTGTCTCTTCACAAATAAATGTCACCAACACACTGTCAAGAGGGCAAAACCAGGTTTCCATTTTTTTCTTGGGACTGCGCGATTGTGATGAACACGTTATGGAAAGATAACAAGCGAACATGAATTTCAGGAAAAGGAAACCATTTGCAAAGCAATAAATCAATAATTTAAATAAGTAATTATTTTAAATGGCCATTAAGAAGTGCCAAGCAACAGATCTGACTAATCGGATCTTTTTGGTTTGCCTTTTCACTTCAGAAGCAGAATGCCAGAGAGACAGACTAGCCTGAAGTACTGATGACTGAGAAAGGGCGTTGGAAACTATGGTTGCCATAAGATGTTGGGTTTAACAGTGGCCTTGCTTTGTACTTGTGAGGCATGAATGCACTTGTCAGCCTAAACATGGATATTGTCTAAGTCTTATGCTTCAGGAACTGAGGAGTTATGCAAGTGGTGCTGAACATGATTCAGACTGTGTTGAACACTGGGCATTCATCAGCAAGCAGGTCCACTTTTGACCTTATGATGGAGGGATGGTCAGTGATGAAGCAGCTGAAGATGGTTGGGCCAAGAACACCATCCTGTGGAACTCCTGCAGAGATGTCTTGGAGCTGACATGACTGACCCCTAACAACCATGCCATCTTCCTTTGTGTCAGGTATGACTCCAAACAGTGATTATTTCCTCTTGATTGTCATTAACTCTAGTTTTGTTAGAGCTCCTTTACGCCATACATTGTCAAATGCTGCCTTGATATCTAGGGCAATCACCTCTGCCTCACCTCTGGAATTCACTTCTTCTATCCATGTTTGAACTAAGACTGTAATGAGGTTAGGAGCTGAGTTGCCCTAGTGAAATGTAAACTCTTTATTAGAGAGCAGGTTACTGCTAAACAGGTGTTGCTCGATAGCACCGTGGATGACCGTTCCACCACTTTATTGATGGTCAAGAATAGACTGATGCGGTTGCAATTCACCTGGTTGGATTTTTTTTTGTATATAGGACATACCTAGACAATTTTCCACTTTGCTGGGTAGATGTCAATGTTATAGCTGTACTGGAACAACTTAGCATTGCAAGTGTTGAAGCATACTTCTTCAGTGCTACTGTTGGAACGTGTATGGAATTCACTGCTCCCCAGGTCTTTCTTGATATCATTAGGAGTGGATTAAATTGATTGAAGACTGGCATCTGTGATACTGAAAAACCTCTGGAAGAGGTCAAAATGAATCATCCACTTGACATCTTTGGCTGAAGATTTTTGCAAATGTATAAGCCTTAACCCTTCCACTGATGTGCTGGACTCCCCATCATTGAGGATGGCGATATTTGTAAAGTCTCATTGTCCAGTGAGTTGTTTAATTGTCCACTATCATTCATAACTAGATACTGAAGGACTGCAAAGCTTAAGTTTGATCTGCTGGCTGTGGAATTCTTCAACAGAAACAGAAGTTGCTGGAAAAGCTCAGCAGGTATGGCAGCATCTGTAAAGAAAAAAATCAGAGTTAATGTTTTGAGTCCGGTGACCATCCCTCAGAACCCGGTTCGGTCACTGGACACCAAACCCAAAACATTAACCCTGACTTTTTTCTTCACAGATGCTGCCAGACCTGCTGAGCTTTTCTAGCAACTTCTGTTTTTGTTCCTGATTTACAGCATCTACAGTTCTTTCAGTTTTCATGTGGAATTCTTTAACCCTTATTGCTGCTTATGCTGTTCGACTCACAAGTAGTCCTATTTTGTAGCTTCACCAAGTTGTCAAAGTTTTAGATCTGCTTGTTGCTGCTCCTGATATGCCCTCCTGTACTCTTAATTGAACCAGAGTTAATTCCCTGGCTTGATGTTAATGCTAAGATCAGGCATAAGCCAGCTCATATGGTTGCGGATTATGTTAACAGTATAATTCTGCTGCTGCCAATGGCCCATAATACTTTATTAATGCCTAGTCTCAAGTTATTCATTTGTACAGCATTAATGCCGGTTAGTGCCACACTAAACAATGGAGGGTGTCTTCAGTGTGAAGACTGAAGAGACAATAAGCCTGCCTGAAATAAAGATCCAAGGTCCAGTCAGAATGTGAAACTGAAATTAATTAGTCTGAGTGAAAAAATTGTATTGAAAAAATTAATGGGACTTAAAGTTGACAAGTCCTCAGGACCCAATGACCTTCACCCTAGAGTGTTAAAAGAGATGGCTTCAGATATAGTGAATGCATCGATCATCTTTCACAATTCAATTTATTCCTCGAAGGTGCCAGCAGACTGGAAGATTGTAAATGTAACACCACTGTTTAAGAAAAGGAGAGAGAGAGAGAGAGAGAGAGAGAGAGAGAAAAAACTATAGACGTGTTAGCTGCAATTCAGTACTAGTGAAAGTACAAGGAATGTCTATCTATTAAAAGGAATGTGACTACTGGATATTTATGTAAAAATTATATGATAACACTGAATCAACATGGATTAATGAAGGAAAACTTGTGTTTGACAAAACAGATAAGAGGCTTTGAGGATGCTACAAGCACAGTCCTTAAGGAAGAACCAATGGTTTAAGTTACAGACAGCCTTTGATAATATCCCATTCAGGAGATTAGTAAACGAAATTAAAGAGCATGGGACTGGGGGCAATATACTAGCATGGAGTTGTAATGTCACTGACCTATTAATCCGGATCTCCAGGCTAATATTCTGAGGACATTGGTTCAAATCCCACCATGGCAGATGGGGAAGTTTAAATTCAATATAGATCTGGAATTAAAACTCACCTAGATCACTAATGCCCTCTAGTAGAGGAAATTCCCACATCCTTACTGGTCTGGTCTATGTGACCTACAGCAATGTGGTTGACACATAATTGCTTTGGTGTAATTAGTGACATGCAATAAATGCTGGTCGAGCCAGCAACTTCCACATCCCAGGAATGAATGAAAAGAAAATTAACAATGAAACTAAGGAGCTATGAGACCAAATTGTGATAACCTCAAATATGTAACAATTGAGCTCAGCTAATTGATCCACAATAGACACTTCTACTGAACTGATAATGAAATCACCAGAACACAGAATTACTTAATGAATTTGACAGAATTTGTGAAAAAATGTTCAATTTATTTTGTCAGTTATTTACACTCTGTTTTTCTGGCCTCCAAAGTATGAAGAAAATTGTTTGGACTTACAACTTGGACATTATTTAATAACACTGTCATTCTAAAGCTAACATAATACAATTCGAGTCTCAGCTATTAAACTGAAATGTTTGTAACCATTCAGAACACTCATTCAATCCATACCTAACTTAAATAATTAGTCCTACAACAGAGCATTAAGTTTAATTTTCAATATTTCAAAGTACACAATCATACAAAAGTAATAAACCGTATTATAGTGGAGCGAGCCTCCAACTCCTACAAGATAAAAATCCAAGCAAACGTGTACATTTTTAAAAATTCCATTCATTGCAATAGCATAAAACTGTTCTGAATCTGCTATTACACTCAAATGTATGTAACCATTCAGGACACCCACTCAATCCATACCTAACTTAAATAATTAGTCCCAAAACAGAACATTAAGTTTAATTTTGAAGATTTCAAAATACACAGTCATACAAAAGTAATAAACCATATCATAGCAGAGTGAGCCTTCAAATCCTGCAAGATAAAATCCACGCAAACATGTACGTTAAAAAAATTTTATTCATTGCAATAGCACATAACTGTTCTGGATCAGCCTTATGTTAAGACTTGAACCACAAAATTTTAATTCATGATCACTTAAAACCAAATTTTGTATCTTCATTTCCCCAAACAGTTGTAAGTTGAGTCCTCTTTGCTTCAAAATACAAAATACAAATCCCATACTGCCTACCTGCAGACCAGTGAGTAACATGTACCTTTCCTTTTCCTGGATACCAATGCTCAGAGAGTCACCTGAATGGGCACTATAATCTGAAGTTTAGGCAGAAAATCAGAGAGACCATTTCTAGCAATATTCCACATCCAGATCTAGAAAAAGTGGCAGGATATCTAAAAACATCAGGCCATGAGAAGAAAGAGTAATAATGACAATCTCTGTACTATGAGTCACTGATTACTGAGGCAAAGAGTTTTACCTTATTATAGGCACTGTATGAAACATAAATTGTTGTTTTGCTTGTGAATTCTATAATTCTGAACTCCAAGGAGTCCAAACACCAAAGATATTTTATAAACCTCAATATATCATAAAATGAGAGTGATAAAGATTTTTTTTAACTAAAGCTGAAGAGAATAAACATCATTTGCTTTAACAAACTGAGAAGCAAAGTAGATAGTGACATGGGATATTTATTCTCTATATTTCACATGACCAAAAACTAAATCATATGATTTCAAGCAAAGTGAACATTTGGAGGAAGTATGCTGAAAAATATTGATTTGTCAACAATGATAAGTAAATTAAAATGAGGTTTTCTCTAATTTCTGCCATTGAGGAGTTTCTATCTGAAATGTGAAAGATCGATTCGATTGAGAGTTCAATGTATAAACAAACTACGGCTGCCAGCAGCACCACAACACTCATTGGAATTAAAATGATAGTAATGCATACCTTTCCATTTCCACAAATGCTTACTCTTCTAAAATAAGGCAAAACATGGGTTTTATATTTGTTCACAATTGCTTTTAATATAACACAAGAGCAATAAGTGGTTGTCTTGTCAGCAACACTCACATTTCCCATGAATAAATAATAAAAGTACAATTCCAGGACCACTTTTGAGTAGAAAATGTTGGTGTTGAATATCTACTACCTATGTACAATATTAGACAGGACAGTTTGCCAAGACAATTGGCTCTTTGATAGCTGCATTTTGTTTTTACTATTGAGCATGGAAGAAATCCAGAGAAAGATTTCTTCCAATCACATCCCAAGATTCACTTCCTTTTTAACACTCTTCACATAACATCAAAACAATTGTTGTAAAACTGTAACTGGATATTTTGTTGAAGTATTCAGCCCTCACCCCATTTATGAGGAATGAGGAACAAATATATAATTGCTGCCTTTAACCCCCTGTTAGGCCAAGGAATGTAGGTATCGTTGGAATCTGTCTCGAGAACTCCTCAAATAACTATTGTTTGTTTACTTCCTGTTTAAAGAAAAATCTGACTTGGAATTTGTTTACTCAGTCACTATTCTCAATTTTCTCATAAATTTGGACTTTTTCATCTGCATCGTCCAGGATTTCTTGTACTGCATGAACTTCGTTGCTTCCTGAACCCTCGCCCCCTGAGCTTAGGATCTCAGTCTCTCCATCTGGCTCCGTGGACATCCAGCCAGATTCTTTGTCACTTTCCTGAAATTCCATATCCTGCTCAGGCTGTGCTTCCAGGTCAATAGGCTCATCATCATGACCGGAGTTCATTAGACATGCACAGTTATTGCACAGTCCATAGCACTTGCCATCATGTTGCACAATTTTAGCTGCGATGCCGGTGAATGGCTTCCTGCAGACCTTGCAGATAACCAGCTTTCCAGATTTATGGATCTAGGAAAAGTTCAAACAAAATATAAAAAGGAGGAAAATAGAAGCCATACATAATATCATTGATTGATAAAGACTTCTGTGTAGTAGCAGAATGATTGGAAACTGGAAGACAGATTTAAAGGAATTGACAAAACAAATCATGGATGACTTGAGAATTGTTTTTAAATGCAGTGAACTATTGTGAACTGGAAGGGGAGTAACAATCCCAAGGGAAGTGGATAAATAGCGGAAGGAAACAAAACTTGAGCTGTAGAGAAAAGCAAAGAAGCAGGGCTATTTTGAGGGTGCTACCAAAGACCCAGCACAAGCACAGTGCTTGCATCTTCTGTCAAATAGCATCTTGTGTCCTGTATATTTTAAAGAGCTCATTGTACACATTCACATCTGTTCCATCATGTTAATTGTAATGTTTTGGGGAATGGGGTCAAGTGATGTACTCCCAATATAACAATTTATATAAAACATTTACCATATCAAACATTAAATCAGTAAAACAATAGTAATTCTTTTTTGAAAATCGGCAAAATAACTTTCAACTTCAGCTCCATCACTACTAAAGGGAGTAGATCTACTATATATAGTATTTAAAGCCAAAACTTTGAAATTGCTTTCGTTCAACCTTGAGCAAAGTTTTTTTTTGATTTTAGAAGCTTTTAATCATAAATCATCCATAATCTAATGGACATCTATTATTGTCTGTCTTTTTTGTACAAATATAGATGGCCCATTAGCTAGCCTATAATTCAAATAATAACAAGAGTGCAGACTGATTCCTTTTCCAGTTGAGGTAGATTTTGGGCTTGCCTCTTCACCCTGCCCTGAGTGTGGAAGAGAATTCTGAACCACTACTGGCAAAAATGCCAAGAAAACAGCTCAAGATGATAGATCAGACTTCAGCCAACATCCTTTACTTCAGCAAAGCACGTATGAATGAATGAATAGTGTTAAGTAAGCTGTTTTTTTATTGAGAGTCTAAAGCAGAAGTGCAGATCAAATAGGACAGCAGGACAGAAAAATGAGTCAATCATGAATGTACAATGTTAAATTATCAACTTTGTGTTTAAAAACCCTGTAGGAGAGGAAACGAAAAAAGCTAATCTCATCAAAGTCGTAGTTCTGGTACTTATCAGTCATACTTTCCCCCAATCCAGTTTACTGATTAAATAACTTTTGCAACTGTAAATAATTTGCAATCTCAAACTGCAACAAGTCTTCACACTCACAGTTAGGACATGGCTACGGAGATGCTCAAGCCGTGTGAATCTCTTCCCACAGGAGTCACAGGGATATGGTCGCTCTCCTGTATGTGATCGAAGATGCCGCTTCAAGTCAGATTTCCGCTTTACTGTATGCGTACAGAATGGACACTTGAATCTCATCTTCGGTAACATATTGCAATCTCCTTGGAAAAAATGCAATTGTTCAGCAGAACCTTCTTATACAGGAATTAAAATCATAGATCATAGGACCATAGAATCCCTACAGTGTAGAAACAGGCCCTTCAGCCCAGAAAGTCCATACTGACCCTCACAGCATCCCACCCAGACCCATCCCCCTATAATCCACCTAATTTACACATCCCTGAACACTATAAGCAATTTAGCACAGCCAATCCACCTAACCTCCACATCCGTGAATTGTGGGAGGAAACCAGACCATCTGGAGGAAACCCATGCAGACATGGGAAGAACATGCAAACTCCACACAAACAGTCACCCAAGGGTGGAACTGAACCCAGGTTCCTGGCGCTGTGAGACAGCAGTGCTAAAAACTGATCCACCGTGCCGCCCATTATCAAATATTAACAATGTTCTACATATGCATGTGACTAGATGAATGAATGCAAGTATAAATGTTATATTAAAAATGCCTGTCTGTGGCATTTAAATTGTTGGTTTTTTCTTATTCCAGGAATTCCACCTAAGAAAGCTAAACTTACATTGTATTCCCATCACAAACTTTTGCATTTCTTCAATTCACACAGAAATGGACAGCACAGTGCACCTTACCATTTTTCCTCCTGCATATCTGAAATTTGCAATTAGCAATCAATTAAAGTGGCAGCAGTGCCTATCAAATTACTGGACACTTATTGAAATACTAATATGCAGCAAATTTACAGATTTGATTTCATACATGTAGGTTAGATTGTCTTCAGATAGTAGTGAAACTAGATAGAGAAAACAAAAATAGCCAGACACTGAAACACACTAGAAATATGCCCTCCATCCCATTCTGACACAAAGATATAAACCACTTTACCGGCACCTTCTCCACTCCAATCACCCACAACTTCCAAAATTGTAGGCATTGGAGGATACCAATCTTCAGCTTTTCGACCTCTACCTCGTGAAGGTTGCCGTATTGAATCGCCGTTTCGTCGTGACAATGGCCAGTCCCTGGGCAAAACATCTGGCTCATGCCTGAACTGATAACTCACATGAGGGGCACTCAGTTCAGAATCTGATGTTCTTTTTTCCTCAACTTGAGGAATAGCGTTTATGTTTTCAGATGTTCTGGCAGTCACACCAGAACCACACAGATTACTGACTTTGAAAACAGAAAGTTCAGGCACTTCCTGATGTGCTCGATTATTCACAAAGGAGTTTGGCAGATGGTCTCTTGGAGAATGCTGGAGGTTTGCAACTTGTTGATGAAAGTTGAAGTTTCTCCAGGAATGCCCAACAATAGACCCTTGATCAGTGTTTTTTTGAACATGAATAGAGTTTGTCTCCAGGCCTCGGTTGCTGGTATACAAAGATGACACATCCCCACACTTATTCTCACCATTACTGGAATGATTGAAGTATCTCTCTTTTTCACTGATGTCCAAAGACGATTTGATGAAGCTTTTGCAGGCACTGATCACATCAGTCATCTGCAAGTAGCTGGCTGCTGACATCACATCAATCACATTTTGGCTCGTGAGGGACAGCCTCCCAGAATATATGAAGTCTAAAATAAGTGTAAATGCATCAGCAGAAAAGACATCAAAAGTTGCTACCGTAGGCTGTCCCACATCTTGTGCGTTATGTAAGAGAAGCATCCGAAAGTAGCCACAGCTGGCAAACAAAACATTACGATGACCCTTGAAGACTCTTCCCTCCACAATGATGCTGCAATCACAAAACATTTCTTGTTTGCGCTGTTCATTTAACTGTTGAAGCAATCGGGTTTGGTGAGAGGAGATCTCCATTTTGATAGCAGACTGCTAGGGAAAAGAGGAATGAAGGACATAATTTTACTGAGAGAAAATTGGTGCAGAAGTAGGCCATTCAGCCCCTTGAATCAGCTCTGCCATTCAATAGGATCATGCCTGATCTCCTACCTCCTGCAATCTTCCAGCACTTTCCTCATATCCTTTGATATCTTTAATATCTAGGAACCTACCAATTTATAATTTACATAGAATGGCAGAATAAATTCTTAGTTCATTCCAAGTAGCATTCTTTTTGCAAAAATGTTTCTGCATTAAGCAAGAAGCAGTGGAGATAATGGATGTGGTTATTTGATCTTCCAGGTTATCGATAAGGACCTATATAAGAAATTAGCATGTAAAATTAAAGTGCATCTGATTGGGGGTATTGTACTGACATGGACTGAGAACTGGTTGGCAGACAGGAAACATGAGTCGTAGTAAGTTGGTCTTTTTCCAAGTAGTAGCCAGGGTCTAGTGAGGTACCACAGGGATCTGTGCATGGACACCAGCTATTCACAATAATTTAATATAAATACAATATCTCACTTTGCAGATGACACAAAGATAGTTAGGAAGATGCAAAGATGCTTCATTGTAATGTGGACAAAATGAGTGAGTGGGTAAATGTATGGCAGATGCAGTATAATGTGGATATATTTGAAATCATTCAATTTGGTAGAAGAAAACAAGGTGGTGGGTTATTACGTAGGAAAGGTGGAGCAGCGACTAGACTTAGGTGTCCTTGTACACCAGTTGTTGAGTGTAAACATGCAAGTGCAGCAGGTGGTGAATAAAATAAATCTTCCGTTGGTCTTCACAGCAAGAGGATTCAAGTAGAGAAGCAGGGATGTCTTGTGATTGTAGAGGCCTTGGTGAGACCACAGCTGGGATATTGTGTGCAGTTTTTGTCTCCTTTTCTGAAGATAGATAGATTGGCCATGGAGAGGGTGCAACAAAGATATACCAAACTGATTCCTAGGATGGCAGGATTAGCGTATGTATAAAGATGAGATAGGTTAAGACCACACTCACTGGAGTTTAGAAGAATGAGGGGCATCTCATAGGAACTTATAACCTATTCTGACAGGAGTAGACAAAATAAACACACAAAGGCATTCCCAATAACTGGGGAATCCAGAACTAGGGGTCAAGTTTTAAGGATACAGGGTAGGTCATTTAGGACTGAGATGAGGAGAAAATTTTTCAGAGAATGGGGAGTGTCTATAATGCTCTTCCACAAAGAACATCTGAGGACAAAACACTGGAAATTTTGAAAAAGGAGTTCTTAGGTCTAAAGGGAAAAACGGGTACGGGGAGAAAGCACAGACAGTGTAGTGAATTGGACGATGAGTCATGATGATAGTGAATGGCGGAGCACACTTGAAGGACCAAATGGCTTACTCCTGCTCCTAACTTCTATGTTTCTAGACAATAAAAAAAACCCTGCAATAACACTGATTATTTTACTAAACCAAATGTATCAATAACAAGTACTCAAAATCCATCTGCTGAATTGCTTTGATATATCTCTACAAGATAATTTCAGTTGTTTCCTGTTCTGTCGTCTATTTTCTGAAGTTTCAAATAAACATTTTTTGTAGAAAGCTCTCCAATAAAACACAAGTAAGGGACAGGATTTTGGGCAGTACATCTAACTAGACTCATAGAATCATAGAGTCATACAGCATGGAAACAGACCCTTTGGTCCAACTAGTCCTCGCCAACCATGTTCCCAAACAAAATTGGTCCCGCCTGCCTGCTTTTGGCCCATATCCCTCCAAACCTTTCCTACTCATGTACTTATCCAAATGTCTTTTAAACATTATAATTGTACCTGATCCACCACTTCCTCTGGCAGTTCATTCCCACACACTAACCATTCCCTGAGTAAAATCTTTCTCCACTCACCTTAAAAATATGCCTCCTAGTTTTGAACTTCCCCACCTCAGGGAAAAGACCTTTGCTACTCATCTTATCTATTACCCTCATGATTTTATAAACCGGTAAGGTCACCACTCAACCTCCTATACTCCAGGTAAAAAAGTCCTGGTAAATATCCTGGTAAATCATTTAGCCCTCTTAAGCTTATAATATCCTTCCATAACAGGGTGACCAGAACTTCATGCAATATTCCTGAAGAGGTCTCACCGACATCTTGTACAACCTCAATATGAAGTCCCAACTCCTATACTCAAAGGTCTGAGCAATGAAGGCAAGCGTGTTAAATGCATTCTTAACCACCCTGTTTCCCTGTGATGCAAAATTTCGAAGATTTATGTAACTGAAACCCTAGGTTTCTCTATTCTACAACGCTACCCAGGGCCCTAACATTAATTGTGTAAATCTTGCCTTTGTATGTTTTACTAAAATGGAATACCTCACTTTTATCCAAAGTAAACTCTACCTGCCACTCCTCAGCCCATTGATGCCATTGATAAAGATCTCTTTGTAATCTTAGATTATCTTCTTCACTGTCTACTATACTACCAATTCTGGTGTCATCTGCACACTTATTAACCATGCCTCCAATATTCTCATCATATTAATTTATATGAATGACAAACAAAAGTAGACCCAGTAGATCCCTGTGGAACACCGTTTGTCACAGGCCTCTAATCTGAGAAACAATCCTTCACCACCACTCTGTCTTGTAAAGACAATTTTGTATCCAGTTGCCAAGACTATTGAATTAGTCTATCAGGTGGAACCTTATCAAAGGTTTTACAGGGGGTTCTGCTATAACTTTGTGTTCCAACAAAGCGAATTGGCTATAACGTGCCAAACGAATAGGGGAATTTGTGTTGCTTGTAAAACATGCACTTGTGTTGGCTATAATGCAATCCCTTCGGTGCATGAAGGAGTACACATTGACATCATATGATCGTTTTGCAGACTTTGTATTGAGCATGCTCAGGACTAGTGCCGAAAGAGTGTCCGCACTGGCATCACGTGATCATCATGCTTCCTGCGAAAGGTACGGTACTCCTTTTTTTTGGAAGAGTTTTAACGTCAAGAATGAAACTGACATTATCATGGAGGCTTTGGGTGATGTCAGTAAGGAGTACTTGCATGCAGTTTCAAGGAAGCTTCTCCCAGATGTTTTTCAAGATTTTAAAACCTTTGATCTGTCAGAAGAGCTCCCAAGAATCAAAGAACATTGTGTTCGTCTTACAAAGCAAGTTGGATTTGAAGAAGTGGAGAGTGGGAATGTTGAGTTGCTGCTTGAGTCCCACTGTAAAGACTACTCTACAGCTGATCTTCAAGAACTTGTCACGGAGGGGCAAGTAGAAGCTGGAGACAAAGATGATGAAACAGGATGCAGCACCACGAGAGCTGATGAACCGCAAAGGTAAAATAAATAAACCATAGATGAGGTTGTGTACAGGCCCCCAAACAGCAGTCAGGAGCTGGGATGCAAAATACACCAGGAAATAGAAAAAGTGGGTAAGAAAGGCCAAGTCACAGTGGTCACGGGGGATTTCAATATGCAGGTGGAGTGGGAAAATCATGTTGGTAGTGGATTGCAAGAAAATGAGTTTGTGGAATGTCTACGAGATGGCTTTTTGGAGCAGCTCATTGTGGAGCCCATAAGGGAACAGGCAATACTGGGTTTGATTTTGTGCAATGAGGCAGACTTGATAAGGGAGCTCAAGGTAAAGGAACCCTCAGTAGGCAGTGATCATAAGATGATAGAATTTAGTCTCCAATTTGAGAGGGAGAAGATAGAATCAGAGGTGATAGTATTACAGCTGAATAAAGGTTAATACAGAGGTATGAAGGGGGAGCTCGGCAGAATTGACTGAAAGAGGACTCTAGCAAGAAAGACAGTGGAACAGCAATGGCAGGAGTTTCTGGGAGTAATTTAGGAGACGCAACAAAGATTCATTCTTAGGAAAAAGAAGCATGGTACAGGGAGGATGAGGTAACCGTGGCTGACTAAGGAAGTCAAGGATAGTATAAAAGCAAAATAGAAAGCAAATGATGTGGCGAAGGGCACTGGAAAACCAGTGTGGGAAGCTTACAAAGACCAACAGAGGACAACGAAAAAAGATATAAGGAGGGAGAAGATTAAATATGGGGGTAATATAAATAGTAGCCAGTAATATAAATGAAGACTGTAAGAGTTTCTTTAGATATATAAAGGGCAAAAGAGAGGCAAAAGTGGACATTGGATCACTGGAAAATGACAGTGGAGAGTTGGTCGTGGGGAACTAGGAAATGGCTGAGGAACTCCATAATTACTTCGCGTCAGTCTTCACGGTGGAAGACACGAGTAATACCCCAAAAGTTCAAAAGAGTCAGGAGGCAGAGCTGAGTATGGTGGCCATCACCAAGGAAAAGGTTCTAGTAAAACTGATTGGCCTGAAGGTGGACAAACCACCTGGACCAGATGGACCACACCCCAGAGTTCTAAAGGAGATAGCTGAAGAGATTGTGGAAGCATTAGAATAGATCTTTCAGGAATCACTAAACTCTGGGAGGGTCTCAGAGGACTGGAAAATTGCTAAAGAGACACCCCTGTTTATAAAGAGAGTAAGGCAAAAGACAGAAAATTACAGGCTGATTAGCCTAACCTCGGTCGTGGGCAAAATTTTGGAGTCCATTGCAATGGATGAAATTTATGAACGTTTGGAATTGCGTAGTAAAATAGGTCAAAGTCAGCATGGTTTTGTCGAGGGGAGGTCATGCCTGTCAAATCTGCTAGAATTCTTTGAGAAAGGAATAAGCAGGGTAGACCAAGGAGAGCCAATGGATGTTATTTACCTTGACTTCAAGAAGGCCTTTGATAAGTGCCACACAGGAGGCTGCTGAGTAAGATAAGGGCCCACGGTGTTACAGGCAAGGTGCTAGCATGGATAGAAGATTGTCTGTCTGGCAGAAAGCAGAGAGTAGGGATAAAAGGGTCTTTCTTAGGATGGCAGACAGTGACGAGTAGTGTTCCGCAAGAGTCAGTGCTGGGACCACAACTTTTCACTTTGTATATTAATGATCTAGATGAAGGAACTGAGGGCATTCTGGCTAAGTTTGCAGATGATACAAAGATAGGACTTGAATATAAAAGCAGGGATGTACTACTGAGGCTTTATAAGGCTCTGGTCAGGCCACATTTGGAGCATTGCATGCAGTTTTGGGCGCCAAATCTCAGAAAGGATGTACTGGGCCTGGAGTGTGTTCAGAAAAGGTTCACGAGAATGGTCCCAGGAATGGAATGCTTAACATATGAGGAACATTTGAGGACTCCAGGACTCATTGGAGTTCAGAAGGATGAGGGGAATCTAATTTAAATTTTCAAAATACTGAATGGTCAAGACAAACTGGATGTTGGGAAGATTCTTCCATTGTTAAGAGAGTCTAGGACCCGAGGGCACAGCCTTCGAGTAAACGGAAGACCTTTCAGAATAGAGATAAGGAGAAATGTCTTTATCCAGAGAGTGGTGAATGTACAGAATTCACTGCCACAGAAGGCTGTGGAGGCCAGGTCATTGAGTACATTTAAGACTGAGATATAGGTTCTTGATTATCAAGGAGATTGAGGAGATCAAGGGTTACAGGGAAAAAGCAGGAAAATGGGGTTGAGGAACTTATCAGCCATGATTGAATGGTGGAGCAGACTCAATGGGCCAAATGGCCTAATTTCTACTCCAATGTCTATTGGTCTTTCCACTTCAGCTTTGTCTCTATCCTCAGGGAAATTGAGCAGCAGTTGCAGCTCTGAGAGGACAATGATTACAATGCAGAATGAAGCAGGGTAGCAGTTTGTGGAATTAAATCTTATTTGACACCTTATGAACAGCTTCTTCATGAAAGAATAAAATGGGCAAAAAAGGAAAAACTGGATGTCCTTTTTGAGCCAACCCCCAAGAAGTACTCAGAAGACAATGAACCACAGCCATCCATTTCTGGATTAACTATTTTTCATCCTAATCCTTCAACCACAATTGCACTTGGAGGTGATGATGATGAACCTTAGACCCCGCATTAATAATACAGCAATCTCAATAACTCCTCCCCATCAAGTCATCTTGATTTTTTTTCAAGGCAAGGTGTTAAATTTGCTCATTATTCGATATGAATTAAACATTTATTCAAACTGTGCTCCCCTTTGAGTTCGGTTGATGAGTGATATTTTTTGGTGGTCTATCCCTAACCCTGCTTTTCCCATACGCCCCGTTATTTCTATAGCACGATTTTCTATAACATGTTGTTGTGCAGGAATGCAGCTATTGGGTTACAGTAGAACCGCTGTACTAAAGGCCAGGTAAACAATGTGTACCACTCTGATCTCAATCTTTCTTGTTACTTCCTGAAAAAAAACTCAATCAAGTTATGAGACACGATTTCCCTCACACAAAACAATGCTGATTAGCCCTGATCATTCCTTGCCTTTCCAAATGCACGTTACTCCTATCTTTCAGAATCACCTCCAACAACGTCACCACCACTGACGTCAGACTCACAAATCTACAGTTCCCAGTCTTCTCCTTACAACCTTTCAAAAATAAAGGCACAACATGTGCCTCCCACCAGCTCTCTAGAACATCACCCGTGGTTATAGATGCTACAAATATTCCTGGTAGGGGATCCACGCTTCCCTAACTTCCCACAATGTCCTAGGATACACTTTTAATGTAAGAAAACTTAAAAGTCGTTTAAAACAAACTTTTTTAGATTATGACTCTATGGGTAACATAATTGAAATTGCTTTTCCAACAATATATATTCAAATGTGGGAGCATTACTAGCAGGCTAAGGAGAATTTATGAAGAATAGAGAAACGGCTGGGAACTAAAAGACTACTTTGTGCCTGTTTTCATTGAGGAAGACACAAGTAATCTCCCAGAACTGGAGTTTCAAGTGATTAAGGAGAATGAGGAGTTGAAGCAAGTTAATGTATTGGAGAAATTAATGTGGCTGCAATTTGTCAAATCCCAGGATGTGACATTCTATATCCCAGAGTGCTGTATGAGATGGCTGCGGAGATGATACATGGGTGACTATGTTCCAAAATACTACAGATACTGGAATAATTCCTGCAAATTGGAACATAGCAAATGTCACACCACTATTTAAGAAGGGAGCAAGAAAGAAAATAGGGAACTACATACCTATCAGCCTTAAGGAAAATTACTAGAATCTACTATAAAGGATATGATAAATAGATAAAGACAACAAAAACTGATTGGGGCTTCGTCAGCAGGATTTGAAAACAGAAAGTAATGTTTGACAAACTGAGTTTTCCGAAGACATTACTAACAAAACTGATAAAGGAAGGCTAATGAAGCTAATATATTTAGATTTTCAGAAGGCTTTTGATTAAGTTTTGACAAAGGAGACTGGGTAAAAAAATTCAGGCATGTGAGATAGGAGCTCATGTACTGACATGCATTATGATTGGCAGATAGAAAATAAAATGTAGGTATAAATGGGTCATGTTCACATGAGTACGCTGTAATTTGTGGCACCTCTGACCCTAATTGTCACAACATATATCAATGACTTGGAGGGTGGGATCAAACATAATATTTCCAAAGTTGCATATGATACAAAGCTAAGTGAGAATGTGCATTGTGAAGATGATGTAAAACAGCTTCAGAGGATTTGGACAGGCTTGGTGAATGGGCAAGGACATGGTAATGGAATATATTGTTGAAATGTTAAGACATCGGAAAGAACAGACGTACGAAAGGATCGAAGAGTCTTTATCAATAGTCAATGACCACTAATATGCAGGTGCAGCATGCTATTCAGAAGGCAAAATGAATGTCACTGCAAGGGAATTTGCATACAGGAGTAGTGAAGTCTTACTTCAATTATATAGGAGCTTGGTTAGATTGCACATGTGCACAGTTTTGTTCTCCTGGTTCAGTAAAGATATTGGTCCAAGACAGAGTGCAATGAAGGTTCTCCAGACTTGTCCCTACATGTTGGCCTGTCCTATGGTGAGAGATTGGGCAAACTGGGCATATATTCTCTTGGGTTTTGAAGAATGAGGTGATCACATTGAAATTTACAAAATAATTATCGAGTTTTTTGAGGATGTGACTAGAAAGGTTGATGAGGGTCGAGCTGTGGATGTGGTGTATATGGACTTCAGTAAGGCATTTGATAAGGTTCCCCATGGTAGGCTCATTCAGAAGGTCAGGAGGAATGGGATACAGGGGAACTTAGCTGCTTGGATACAGAATTGGCTGGCCAACAGAAGACAGCGAGTGGTAGTAGAAGGAAAATATTCTGCCTGGAAGTCAGTGGTGAGTGGAGTTCCACAGGGCTCTGTCCTTGGGCCTCTACTGTTTGTAATTTTTATTAATGACTTGGACGAGGGAATTGAAGGATGGGTCAGCAAGTTTGCAGATGACACAAAGGTCGGAGGTGTCGTTGACAGTATAGAGGGCTGTTGTAGGCTGCAGCGGGACATTGACAGGATGCAGAGATGGGCTGAGAGGTGGCAGATGGAGTTCAACCTGGATAAATGCGAGGTGATGCATTTTGGAAGGTCGAATTTGAAAGCTGAGTACAGGATTAAGGATAGGATTCTTGGCAGCGTGGAGGAACAGAGGGATCTTGGTGTGCAGATACACAGATCCCTTAAAATGACCACCCAAGTGGACAGGGTTGTTAAGAAAGCATATGGTGTTTTGGCTTTCATTAACAGGGGGATTGAGTTTAAGAGTCGTGAGATCTTGTTGCAGCTCTATAAAACTTTGGTTAGACCGCACTTGGAATACTGCGTCCAGTTCTGGGCGCCCTATTATAGGAAAGATGTGGATGCTTTGGACAGGGTTCAGAGGAGGTTTACCAGGATGCTGCCTGGACTGGACGGCTTATCTTATGAAGAGAGGTTGACTGAGCTCGGTCTCTTTTCATTGGAGAAAAGGAGGAGGAGAGGGGACCTAATTGAGGTATACAAGATAATGAGAGGCATAGATAGAGTTGATAGCCAGAGACTATTTCCCAGGGCAGAAATGGCTAGCACGAGGGGTCATAGTTTTAAGCTGGTTGGTGGAAAGTATAGAGGGGATGTCAGAGGCAGGTTCTTTACGCAGAGAGTTGTGAGAGCATGGAATGCGTTGCCAGCAGCAGTTGTGGAAGCAAGGTCATTGGGGTCATTTAAGAGACTGCTGGACATGTATATGGTCACAGAAATTTGAGGGTGCTTACATGAGGATCAATGGTCGGCACAACATTGTGGGCTGAAGGGCCTGTTCTGTGCTGTACTGTTCTATGTTCTATGTTCTAATTAAAGAGGGATAAATGCAGGAAAGATGCTGCCCCTGGTTGGGGATACAAGTGGGGACAAAAACTTAAAAATAAGGGGGAACACCACTTTGATCCATGAGGAGAAATGTTTTCACTCAGAGAGTTATGAGCCTTTGGAATTTCTGTCCAGAGGGCAGTGGAATTTCAGTCTTTGAGTATGTTTGAGTAGGGATTGATAGATTTCAGACAATCAAAATCACACAGAATTATGGGGTTGGCATAGGTAAGACACATCGAAATATCTGATCAGCTGTGATTGTACTGAATGGTTAGCAAAGCTCAATGGCCTATTTTTGTTCCTACATAAACATGTTCTGCCATATGCCAAGTTTCCTTCCTCCAGGAGCATTCCTGAAATCATTCATCATTTTCACAGGCAAGTTACATGTCATTACCACTCATTTCCTGTATGATTTGCCCAAAACCTCAACTCTCCTCAACCTCCTTTGCTCCAACAAGAATAGCCCTAGCTTCTCCTATTAGCTAAAATCGCTCATCCCTGAAACTGCTCATATGTACTTATCTACATGCAGTACATCATTTAGAAAGAAACACAAGTTGTTTTGTGCTATACAACAGTAACATTGACAAGTTAAGAAGACATTGTAAATTTTGACAGTAATGCTTCTTTTTTGGCTTTTTTTAAATTTATGAATTTTGTACTTGAAATACAAAAGTACAAACATATAAGCCAGGAACAGGTGTAGGCCACATGGCCCTCCAGCTCATTCTGCTATTTGGTATGTTTACAGTGATCTGATTGCAATCTCAATTCCATACACCCACTTAACCCCAATAACATTCCCCTGCATCCATGCCTCATGCTGCTTGCTTACCAAGAATCTCTCTACTCCTTCCTTAAAATTGTTCAAAGACTCTGCTTCCATTGCTTTTTGGTGAAGACAGTTCCAAACATTTGTGACACTTGATTTTAAAAAAATTGAGCCTCATTTCTGATTTACATGGGCAACTCTTTACTTTCAAACAGTGGCCCCAGTTCTGAATTCATTCTGAAGAGGAAACATCCCTTTCAAATCAACTCAGTCAAGATGCCTCAGGATTTTAAATGTTTCAATCAGATCACATCTACTTTTCTAAACTCAGGCAGACTCAAGCCTAGTCTGTCCAGCCTTGCCTCATAAGACAGCCTGCCTATTGTAGATATTTGTCCATTAAATCTTCCCTGAAATTCTTCCAACATACTTCCAAGCTTCCTTAAATAAGGGGACCAACAATGTACTTAGAATGCTAGATAAGCCCTCATCATTACCCTGTGTATTTTAAATATAAGCTCCTTGCTTTGCAATTCCCCACAGAATAAACAGCATTCTACATGTTATCCTAATTATTTACTGTAGCTTCAGACTAACCTTTTGCATCCCACAGCTCTGCAATCTCTCACCATTTGGCTACTATGCTTCTTTTTTATTCTTCCTGCCAAAATGAACAATTTCATATTTCCACATTATATTCTTTTTTCCACATTTTTGACCACTCTCTTAACCTACCTATATCCCTTTGTAGCCTCTACGTCCTGTTCACAATTCACTTTCCAACTTTTACTCTATGATCAGAAAATTCAGCAATCATACTTTCAGTCCCTTCATCCAAGTCATGGATAAATATAGGTTGAAGCCCCAACACTGATACCTACAGCACACCATTCATTACATCTTGCCAACCTTAAAATTATGCAGTAAACTTTCCCAGTTTCTAACTAGCTAACCAATCTTCCGTCAATGCCAAAGTACATACACTGAGTCCGTGGCAGCGATGAGGGAGCCAATAAGCCAAACTTACTTCACCATTTACAGAGGTACTTGTCTATGGCACGATCATTAGGAATGATAACCACACAAGTTAATATTGACACAAAGTCCAGTCTTCACATTAAAGTTGGCAATATTGCGTTGTGTACCCTACTGTTGAACTGAATACAATCAACTTCCAACTGATGTAGCAACTCAAAATTGGGCATCCATGAGATGCTGTAGGCTAATATAAACAGCTGAACTTTATTCAACCACAATAACCTCACAGCTAAGCATAATACCACAATCCATTACAAACTAACGGGAGATTAATCCTGGTTCAAAGAAGAGTGCAGGAGGACATGCTAAGAGCAGCACCAAGCATACGTAAAAACGAGGTACCACCTTGGTGAATCTAGAACTCAGGACAACTTGCACATCAAAGAACATGTAAAAAACAAGACTAACTGATCCCACAACCAATAGATCAGACATAAGCTTTGCTGTCATGCTGCATCCCATTATGACTGGCACTGGACAAGGGGGAAACTAAAAGGAAAGGGAGGCTCCACATATATTATCAATGATGATACAGCCTAGCCTATCGGTCCAAAAGACTGAATCATTTGTCCCATAGTGTCCAGGAATGTGGAAATGCAGGAATTATAGGGATAGAGTCAGGGATTCAGTTTGGATGGGATACTGTTCTTAGGGTCAGTGCAGATCTGATGGGCTGACTGGCCTCTTCATGCACTATCAGGATTCTATGATTCTATTTATATCCATCTTCAACTACAGAATGCCAAGTGGATGATTCACCTCAGCCTCTCTGTGAAATCCGTCACATCAAGGATGCCACACAACAACTAATTCAAATCACTATATGATATCAAGAAATGGCAGGAGGTATTGAGACTACAAAAACCTTTGGGCCTTGACAACATTTCACCCGTAGTACTGAAAATGTGTGCTCCAGAACTAGTCGCACAGCTAACCAGGCTGCTCTAGTGGTGTTAGAATATTGACATCTAGCAGACAATGTAGAACATTATCCAGGTAGGTCTAATACATAAAAAGCAGAACAAATCCAATATGACCAGTCACCACCCAATCAGTCTGTTCACCACTACCTTCGCCAGGTCAATAAAATCTGGCCTAACTAGCAAGGGCCACACCCCATGAACAGATAAAGTGGAACTTTAAAGTAGGTAAAAAAAAAATCACAGAATCCTCTAAATGGAAACTGGGCATATCTTACAAAATAACAAACTGTGGAGCTGGATGAACACAGCAGGCAAAGCAGCATCTCAGGAGCACGAAAACTGACGTTTCGGGCCTAGGCCCTTCATCAGAGAGGGGGATGGGAGAGGGAACTGGATTAAATAGGGAGAGAGGCGGAGGCAGACCGAAGATGGAGAGAAAACAAGATAGGTAGAGAGGACAGTATAGGTGGGGAGGTGATAGGTCAGTCCAGCGAAGATGGACAGGTCAAGGAGGCGGGATGAGGTGGTAGGTAGGAAATGGAGGTGCGGCTTGAGGTGGGAGGAAGGGATGGGTGAGAGGAAGAACAGGTTAGGGAAGTAAAGACAGGCTGGGCTGGCTTCCACTACATTGGGGAAACCAAGCAGAGGCTTGGGGACCGCTTTGCAGAACACCTCCGCTTGGTTCGCAACAAACAACTGCACCTCCCAGTCGCGAACCATTTCAAGTCCCCCTCCCATTCTTTAGATGACATGTCCCCCATGGGCCTGCTGCACTGCCACAATGATGCTACCCGAAGGTTGCAGGAACAGCAACTCATATTCCGCTTGGGAACCCTGCAGCCCAATGGTATCAACATGGACTTCACAAGCTTCAAAATCTCCCCTTCCCCCACTGCATCCCAAAACCAGCCCAGTTCTTCCCCTCTCCCCCACTGCATCACAAAACCAGCCCAGCCTGTCTCTGCCTCCCTAACCGGTTCTTCCTCTCACCCATCCCTTCCTCCCACCCCAAGCTGCACCCCCATCTCCTACCTACTAACCTCATCCCGCCTCCTTGACCTGTCCATCTTCCCTGGACTGACCGATCCCCTCCCTACCTCCCCACCTATACTCTCCTCTCTACCTATCGTGTTTTCTCTCCATCTTCAGTCTGCCTACCCCTCTCTCCCTATTTATTCCAGTTCCCACTCCCCATCCCCCTCTCTGATGAAGGGTCTAGGCCCGAAACGTCAGCTTTTGTGCTCCTGAGATGCTGCTGGGCCTGCTGTGTTCATCCAGCCTCACATTTTATTATCTTGGAATCTCCAGCATCTGCAGTTCCCATTATCACTGATATCATACGTACTTACAAAAGACTCTTTTGCAGGATTATGGGGAAATTGCTGTGGTGCAGGATTAAATAGAATAGTTCTTTCAAAGCAGTGATAGTCACAATAGGATAAATGGCCTATTCCGATGTTGCAAAATTCAAAGATTCCTTCTTTTATCCTACAGCTCATCAGTTATTCCCACATTCTTAAGAATGTTGGACAATTTAATTTGAACCGGGGTGTTTGAAAATAAGTTTTATTTTCACGCATGGCTGTCCACAAAACAACTTCCTATCACCAAATTTCATTATGAATTCTAGTCCACATTTGAAAGGGGAACTATTAGCCTTGGCACACTGCAATTACATTTTTGCCAGTTACTATACTCTTACTCCCAAGTTCATCCTTTTTACAGCATAACTAGAAAAATAGCAAACCTCCAACGACTTTAAATCTTTGCTTTATTAAACTATCAAAAATTGT
This sequence comes from Stegostoma tigrinum, assembly GCF_030684315.1. Taxonomy (NCBI): domain Eukaryota; kingdom Metazoa; phylum Chordata; class Chondrichthyes; order Orectolobiformes; family Stegostomatidae; genus Stegostoma; species Stegostoma tigrinum. Next base: position 19,771,455 of record NC_081377.1, read on the forward strand.
ATTACATAATAACATACACCATAAAATGAAAATGATGACACAAAAGGTATGACTTTAATACAAAATTACACAATGTGGTAAATTATCCTGCGCTCCAAACCCAAACATCAATTTATTTTTTAGAAGACTAATGCGCACAAATGGTAAAAACAAATGAAAAGTTTAGAATGTAGGGAAATCAGCCTATTTCTTGACTCAAGTTAATTTCTGCCAACTCAGTTGAGATTCCCATATGTCATCTTTATCCGATGATATCAACGGAGGGACAGGACTGCTTTCACCGGGAAGCGCCCGTATAGGCTGCTCACACTACATTCGCACGTTGAAAACAATCAGATCAGGAGTACTTAGAGGAAGCAACTGATAAACCTGGATAATTTGAGCTGGAAGATTTTTTGTAAAATTCCCCCAAAATGAAGGAGTGGACAACAGTGAAAACCTGGCGGGAAGCGTGGATAGATTCGGCTCACGTCTGCACTCAAAACCCGCCTCTTCCCAATGACCGATTCTAATTGGTTGGTTCGCATGCCAATCACAAGGTAGTGGCACAATGGATAACAATAGCGATAACGCCCAGGAGCCAATCGCCCGCCCGCAGCCCGGGAGTAACCGCCCGTGCTCGAGATCAACTGCGACTTCGCCTCGCGCTGCGGAGCTGCTACTAACCGTCAGTTTACGTCGAGCGCTGATCACCCCCTCACCCCCCCCGCGGGGTATCCGCCTGTTCAACGTGCGGTGATCCTCCTCAAGAATCCGCCCCTCGCTTGTTCGATGTGTGGTAATCCCTCTCCAACAGAATCCGCCTGGTCAGTCTCACTGCCACCCGTCTGCTCGGGGTGCGCTGCTTCCCCTCCAGAATCGCAGTGACCCCGTTCAGTCTCATCGCGCTGCGCTTGCCCTCCAGAGTCCGCGGGTGAGCCTCACCGCCACCCGCCTGTTCAAGGAGTAGTGACTCCCTTCCCCCAAAATCCGCCGGTTGAGTCTCCCTGGCTGCCTCCCGCCCACTCAATGCGCGCTGCACCCGCCGCCATTCACCCTGCTCCTGTCCCACTAGCCGTCATCCGCGTAAACTCGGAACGGGGCAAGCCCGGTGCAGAACCCAGGATTTACCTTCACCAGTTTGACCGATGGAGCCTCCGTGCAAATGAAACACCCGGTTTTCTGCGAGTCACTCGTACACACTTTCGCCACAATCTCGGTCACAGAGTCCGCCAGTACCGTGGGCTATATGCGGAGCCCCGGCCGCCAGACCAACTTTCCCTCCCTTACCGGGGTAACTGATGACCCCAAGCTCAGCAGCCCTAGGCTGTTAATTTGTATTTATGGTTTAATGCTGGCATGAAGCCCCGAACCTTTTCCTAACCAACGACCAACGCTGCACTCCACCCGGTCCGACCCGGACGTGCTTTTAACGCCCGGATTTACACCCGGAGGCACTAAGAGACGAAACACAGCACGAATAATTGAAATGCAGTTGCTGTGGTTATACTCATTTTGGCAGCTTTTGAGCAGCCAGTTTTCTCAGAGTGTAATTTTACTATGTAAGGTTTTATGTGGAAGCAGCAATCAACCGTTATTGCTTAGAGATCTGCCGACCCTCCCCAAGGAATCATTACAGGGAGAGCGACCGTCACAGCTGCATTGGTTCAAGCAACGATTATCCTTCCTGAGTACTTGGACAGAAGGGCGAAGAACAATTGGAGACAGAGAAATAAACTACACATTGATTAAGAGCCAAAAGTATAAATCTGAACGAGACTTGGCAGTCTTGATCTCCCTACTGTAGAGCTCATCTAAAAATTTCTAAAATTAACTGCTAGTCTACTCTTATTGCCAGTCTTATTTCTTCTTCACTAACCTCCAACTTATTGAATTTGGCTGGCATGTCATTTTAAGAATTCATCTGACGTACAGTAAACAGACTGTCGTTTCATCGTGTAGAATTTTCCATGGAACCCCAAGCTCTGATTTCCTATCATTCACCTTTCTGTAACATACCTAAACCATCTGTAAATAGATTAGTTTTAATTTGTTCCTCGCAGTCTCTCAATCCATTAAAGTTAGCCCTTTTCTAATTTAGAATTTTTCGTTATCAAGAACAATAATCAAAGTTTTATAAACTCTATAGTATATTATAACTTTATTATTTTTATCCAAGTAAGGCTATAGAATATCTGCAGCCACATGATCACACCCTGTTCTCAATTATAAGCAAATTAATTGTATCCATTCCCCTTCAATTCCATCCTCTTTCCACACAATATCTTCCCATCAGTATCTTCAATCTGTCACTAGTTTGGATGCTCTCCTCGACTGCCTTTGATAACCAAATGGAGGTTCTTCCTTCCCATGTCTTTTTTTGACGTAAATAAGTTTTTGTTGAGCATTATAAAGTATCTGCTCATTCCCCCACCCCCTTAGTCTGTTTTCTGAGCCACTTTAGAGTTATCTTCATACATTTGCAAACACCCTTACACCAGCACCACCCTTCTCTTTATTGGTGGCTGCATCCATGGTGCGTCATGTTCCTGTGAGGAGCTTAAGCAGTTCATCAATTTCACCAACACCTTTCAACACCCTCAAATTCACTTGGGAAATTTCTGACACCTCTTTCCCCTTCTTGGACCTCTCTGTCTCCATTTCCAGAAACCGACTCAAGCCTGACATCCATTTCAAATGCAGTGACTCCCACAACTACCTTAACTATACATCCTCTCACCCACCTTCCTGCAAAAATGCAATCTCATACCCTCAATTCATCCACCACATCTGCTCCTAGAATGATTTGATCTATTTGTCACGTGTACGAAAATACCTCAAAAAGCTTTGTTTACAAGTGGTACAGGCAGATCATAGTAAGCAAAGGATGTACGAGATCAGAGACTTAGAGCCTTAGAGATTACATTGCACAGGGGCATGCACTAGGCGAGATTAATATTAGCAAGATCAGCATTATTTGAGGCTAGATAGTCCATTTATCAGTCTGCTAACAGCCAGTAAGAAGTTGTTCCTGAACCTGCTCCTGCCTGTGTTCAGGGTTCTGCATCTTCTGCCTGATGGAAGAGGTTGTAGGAGATCATTACTAGGGTACGATGGGTCTTTGATGATATTGACAGCCTATCTGCAGCAGCAAGCCATATCAATGGGTGGAAGGTTGGCTTTGATGATGGTCTGGGCTACGCACACCACCCTCCTGTAGTTTTTTTTGGCAACTGCTCTGCCATGCACCCGGACAGTTTACTTTTAATGGTGCATTTGAAGAAGTTGATGAGGGACCTTATGGGCATGCCAAATTTTCTGAGCTGCCTGAGGAAGAAGAGATGTTGTGCCTTCTTGACTGTCCCACCTACTTGGGGAGTCCAAGACAGGTCACTGGTTATCATCAATCCAAGGAACTTGATGCTCTTCACCCGCTCAACCTCAGTTCTGTTGATGTAGATGGGGGCAAGTTCTCCTCCTTTCTTTCTGAAGTCAATGATCACTTCTTTAGTTTTACCAATGTTGAGAGACAGTTTGTTTTCATTGCACCAAGCCCTCTATCTGACTTCTGTAGTTTGACTCATTAGATATTCATCCCACTATGGTGGTGTCATCAGTAAACTTGTAGATGGCGTTTGTTCAGAATTTGGCAACAATCGTAGGTGTAAAGTGAGTATAGTAGGGGTCTGAGGACACATCTTTGCGGGGGTCCAGTGTTGAGTGGTATTATGGAGGAGTTGCAGTTACCCATCTTCACTGAATGCAATCTGTGGGTCAGAAAGCTGAAGATCCAGTTGCAGAGGCTGGAGCCAATTCTGAGGTCATGGAGTTTTGAGATCAATCTGAAGGGGATAATGGTGTTGAAGGGGGAACTGTGGTTAGCAAGCAGGATGCTGACAGAGGTGTCTTTGATGTCTAAATGTTCCAGGAATGAGTGCAGGGTTAGGGATAGGGAAACTCCTGTGGAAAAATTATGTCGGAAGGCAAACTGTAGGGAATTGAGGCAGACCGGAGTTGATGTGGGCCGTGACCAGCCTCTTGAAGCACTTCAAGATTAGCAAGGTCAGAGCCACTGGGCAGTGGTCTTTAAGGCATGTTGCAAGGGACATTCCAGATGTCCTTTTACTTTATGTACCATAATTTCCCCTCCTCTGTAATTAAGGATGCCCTCAAATACATGTCCATTTCCCATTCCTCTGCCCTCAAACCTCTCCCACTAACAGTACTAAGGATAGAATCCCATTTGTCTTCATGTACCACCCCACCACCTAAAAAGACATTTCCTTCCCTACCTGTATCTACTTTCCACTGAGACTGTTGATTCCACAGCTCCCTTGTCATCTCTACACACCCTACCAACTTCTCCACTACATCCAGTACCTGTCCCTGCAACCAAAAGAAGTGCAACACCTGTTTTGACATTTCCCTTCTCACTTTCATCTAAAGCCCCAAACAATCCTTTCAGATCCAAGAGGGATTCACCGGCGCTTCATCCAACCTGATCTATTGTATCTGTTGCTCCTGATGTGATCTCCTCTATTTCGGGGAGACCAAACACAGACTCAGGGACCGGTTGGCAGAGCATCTGTGCTTTGCATGCACCAACTAACTTGACCTTTTGGTTGCCATCCATTTTGATTCCCCTTCCCATTACCCTGGCAACATGTCCATCCTTGGCCTCCTCCATTTTCAGAGTGAGGCCAAATGTAAACTGGAAGAACAACACCTGATATTTTGCCTTGGGACCCTTCAGCCCAATGGCCTCAATATTGACTTCACCAGCTTCAAAATTCCTCCATCCCTAGTCTTATCCCATGTCCAACCCTCACCTTCCTTCTTGCCTCCCTGACCTGACCTTACTTGTCCATCTTTGTGCTATCCACTCTACCCGACCCAGTGACCAATCACAAGTAACCCCTTACCTATCACCATCCCATCTACCCTTTCCTTCACGGCCCTCCTTTTGTTTATTTCTGGACTCCCCTCCCCAGTCCTGACAAAGGGTTTTGACCTCAAACATTGACTTTCTTGCTCCTCAGATGCTGTCTGACCTGCTGTGCTTTTCCAGCTTCACATCTAATGACTCTGGCTTCTAGCATCGGCAGTTCTTACTGTTTTGAGATCCAAGTTGCTCTGCCTCAAACTGCATTTGTGATTGTTACTCTCCACAGGATTCTCAACTACAGGATCTTTTATTAATCTTACCTCGTCACACATTACTAGATCTAAAATAGCATGATCCCCAGACAGATTTTGCAATATAGTCTCTTAAAAAAATCCCAGGTGCATTGTATAAATTCATCTTCCATGTTACCCTTGCCCATTTGATTTGACCAGTCAAAACAAATTCTGTAAGTACAATAAAAGCAAAACAGTAACTAGGAAGACCTTTGGGCCCCTTGAAAATCAACACAACTACCCATGTGGAACCACAGGAGATGGGTGAGATACTAAACAAATATTTTGCAACAGTATGTATTGTGTGGAAGTATATGCAAAATAGGGAATTTGGGGAAATAAATAGTGATGTCTTGAAAAGAATTCATATCGCAGGAGATGAAGCACAAGAGGAGTACCTTTTTCACATTGAGTGTGGGAAAACAACCATGTGGGAAAATACACCAATGCTTCATCAGAGGCTGCAGTGAGGATGTTACCAAGCATGGTAATGAAATGCCTGCAAAACAGCAAACTAGCTTGGCAAGCCAACCAGCTTTGGCACAGTCATAGAGTTGTACAGCATGGAAGCAGACCCTTTGGTCCATCTCATCCATGCTGACCAGACGTCCTAAATTAATCTAGTCTCCTTTGCCAGCATTTGGCCCTTATTCCTCTAAACCCTTCCTATTTGTGTATCCATCCAGATGCTTTTTAAATGTTATAATTATACCAGCCTTCACCACTTCCTTTGGTAGCTCACTTTCATATACACACACCACCCTGTGCATAAAAAAGTTGCCCCAAAAGGTACCTTTTATTGCTTTCCTCTCTCACCTTAAACCTATGCCCTCTAGTTTTGGACTCCCATATCCTGGGAAAAAGTCCTTGGCTATTCACCCTATCTACGCCCCTCATAATTTTATAAACCTCAATAAGGTGACCCCCTCAACTGCCAACGCTCCTGAAAAAAAAAGTCCCAGCTTATTCAGCCTCTTCCTATAGCTCAAATCCTCCAACCTTGGCAACATATTTGTAAATCTCTTCTGCACCCTTTCAAGATTAACATCTTTGCAACAGCAGTGAGACCAGAACTGAATGCAGTAGCCTAACCAATGTCCTGTACAGCTGCAACATGACATCCTAACTCCAATACTCAGTGTACTGACCAATAAAGGCAAGTGTACCAAATGCCTTCTTCGCTACCCTGTCTGCCTGTGACACCACTTTCATGGTGCACCCAAAGTTTATTTGTTCAGCAACACTCCCCAGGACCTTAGCATTAAGTGTCTAAGTCCTGCCCTGATTAGCCTTTCCAAAATGCAATACCTCACATTTTTCTAAACTAAATTCCATCTTCAATTATCGACCCATCTGATCAAGGTCCTGTAATCTGAGATAAACTTCTCTGTTGGCTACACCACCAATTTTGGTGTCATCTGCAAACTTATTAACTATTCCTCCTACATTCATATTCAAATCATTCATATAAATGCCAAGAAGCAGCGGACCCAGCACCAATCCAGTAGTCACAGGCTCGTCTGAAAAACAATCCTCCACCATCACCGTGTCTCCTACCTTGAAGCCAATTTTGTATAAAAATGGCTAGCTCTCCCTGGATTCCATGTGATCTAACCTTGTTAACCAGTCTAGCCACGCAGAACTTTGTTGACTGCCTTGCTGAAGTCCATAGAGACAGTGACAACCACTCTACCTTTACAAACTTCTTTGTCACTTCTTTAAAAATACTCAGTCAAGTTAGTGAGACAATTTCGCACACACAAATCCATGTTGATTATACTTAATCCGTCCTTGGCTTTCCAAATACAAAAAGATCCTGTCTCTCAGAATGCCCTTCAACACCTTACCCACCACTGATGTCAGGCCCATCAGTCTATAGTGTCTTTACCACCATTCTAAAATAATGGCACCAAATTAGCCACCTTCCAGTCTCCTGGCACCTAACCAGTGGCTATCGATGTTACAAATATCTCAGCAAGGGATCCAACAATCACTTCCCTAGCTTCCAAAAAGTTCTGGATACATCTGATTAGGTCCCGGGGATTTATTCACCATTATGAGTTTTACAACATCCAATTTTCCTCTGCAATATGAACACTCTTCAAGGTATAACTGCATAGAGAGTTTTAAGGAACAATTCTCGCTTAGGGCTTTGTACATTGGAGATACAAGTTCATTATAAGATTTGAAAATCAACATACACATCAACAGTATGAACCTCTTCAAGCCTTCCTTGTTACCTCTTGAAAAAAGAACTCCAGCAAGTTAGTAAAACATTATTTCCCCTTTAGAAATCTACGCTGCCTCTTCAAAAGCAACCCACATTTTTCCAAGTCACTAAAAATTCCGTCCTAAATAACCATTTCCGGAAGCTTTCCCACCACTGAAATAACATTGACTGGTCTGCTATGCTGGTTTATCCAAACATTGTTTTTTGAAAGGCCTAATTTCTGCAATTCTCCAATCCTCACACACTGTTCCCAAGCCTAGGGAAGACTGGAGGATTACGGCCAGGCTGTCTGCAGTTACTCCTTACACTTCCTTCAATATCCTGGATGCATATCATCTAGTGATAAAGCTTCACTAGCTTTAAGTATCAAAAGTCTATCCAACACTTCCTCCTTTATCAATTTTGAACCCTTTGAGTAACACACTTTTCTCCTCTAGCCTGGATAGCATAACATCCTTAGTAAAGACGAATGCAAAATATTCATTTAACATTTCACCCATGCCTTTTACCTCCATGTATAAATCTTTGACTGCTAATCGGACCTACTCCTTTTACCACCCTTTTATGATTGCTGTGCCAATAGAATTTGTTGGGATTCCCCTTTACATCGGCTCCCAGACTTTTGTATTTCCTCTTTGCTTCTCTCTATGTTTTATTATCTCCCCAAACTTTGTTTTGCACTTGGATTCACAGTTGTATTTTTTAATCTGATACCTGCCTTAAGCACATTTTACTTCTTTATTTTAATTTCTATCTCGTTTGTTGATAACCAACAAGTTTCCTGACCCAGGTTTAACCTGAAGCTGACACTTCATTTTGTCTGGACTCGATGTTGTGGACTCCCAAGGCAACTCCCTCCCAACTGTATATCACTGTGCTGCCACTCTGCTGGATCTCTCCTGCCACTAGAACAGGACAAATCTTGGGATGGTGTAAAGCACGATTCTGTGAGGATGACCACATCAGGCTGTTGCTTGACTCTCGCATGAGATTGTTTTCCCATTTTGGCACTAGTGCCCAGGAGGACTTTACAGAGTGAGCAGGGCTGTTTCTGCTGTGGTCTTTTCCAGTATCTAGGTCAATGTCAGATGGTCTGTACAATTTCATTTCTTTGTTATAGCAACTGATTCAACTGAATGGCTTGCTAGGTCATTTCAGGTAGTTGAGAAGTCAACCACATATAGGCCAAACCAAGTGAGGATAGCAGATTGCCTTCCCTGAAGGATATTTGTGAGCCAGATGGGTTTTTCCAACAATCGGCATTTCAGTTATTAATCAATTCTTAATTCCAGATTTTACTTTAAATTGAATTCAAATTCCACTATCTGCCATGGTGGGATTTAAACCCAGGTCTCCAGAGCATTCGCTGAGTTTCTAGATTAATATTCTACCGATAATACCACAAGGCCACACCTTCCCATTACTGGGTTGAAATCCTGGAACACCTTACAGAATGGTGTTGTGGGACTACCTACAAACATGGACTGCAATGGTTCAAGGCACAGCTCATCATCACCTTCTCAAAGGCAACTAGGGACAGGCAATAAATGCAGATCAGCCAGCAACACCTACATCCCACAATAAAATATTTTTCAACTGTTCATTGATAGACCCCTTTTAAAAATGATTAGAATCAAAGTTCTTCACCTACGTTATACAATATAATCATAAAAGTGCTGCACGTAGATGTTTTAATAATCATTTCGAGACGACAGGTATTTCATTACAGATATTGAAGAGATGGGTATACCTGCTTTACACCCCTCTCTCGTCTTGGCAGGAGCCCAGGGGCAACAGGATCATGAAGACAACTGGGGCACAGGGAAAGTAGATCAAAGAGAAAACAGCAAAATAGGAAACAAGCTGGAACATTGTTCGGGGGAGGTTGATCATGCAAAGCAAGTCACATTGCAGTTGCCACCCGCTTGCTTGTTCTTTAACATGGTGCCCTGGACAGGCACAAACTTGTAAGTCACACCCTGCCGGTAGACCCAGTGATTGGTCTCTGCAGACCGTTAGATTTCATTCGAACCACTGCCAGTACAATTAAGACTTGGGACAAAAGGTTTGTCAGTGGGATTAGGCTGGTTTTCTATTTTTATATCCGCATAGACCGGAAGGGCTTGATGGCTTCCTTTTGTGACAAACGTCTAATGATTCCAAGTCCATCCACTCTTTCTAAATATAAAGAAGAATCAACAAGTTCCCATGCAGAATAACATCTGCATCCTTATACCTTGATTTGAAAAGCATTTAGTGAGGCAATGATAATTTTATTTTAATTTCTCAGATGCTTCCTTCATGTTAGAAAAGTCTGAACAGAGATAACAGTGTGAAGCTGGATGAACACAGCAGGCCAAGCAGCATCTCAGGAGCACAAAAGCTGATGTTTCGGGCCTAGACCCTCTCTGATGAAGGGTCTAGGCCCGAAACGTCAGCTTTTGTACTCCTGAGATGCTGCTTGGCCTGCTGTGTTCATCCAGTTTCACACTTTGTTATCTTGGATTCTCCAGCATCTGCAGTTCCCATTATCACGAAGTCTGAACAGAGGTTGCTTTTGAAATCTTTGATGAATTAATTTTATCATTTTAATTTTGATCCATTTTAGCATTTAATCTCATACTGCCATATGTATGTGAAGAAGTGATTTTTTTTGCCTCATATAGTGCTGTTCCCTCTCACTTCAACAATTCTGAGCTCTCTGGAAAGGTTAAAAAAATTGAATTCTGCTCCCATACTTTAGGTAGTTCCCCAAGTAAGCCCTTTCTCTCATTCTTTCATTTACCTATGAAATGACAAGCTTGCTGTTTTTTCGCTTGGATAAATGGGTATAGAAATTGCAATTTCTGTGTGAATCCAACAACACTTCTGATTCCATATTTTGTACAAATGACAAACCACAATTAAACAATCTTCTAAAAAGAGGTAGAAATGCAGTCAATAACATTACCCTCAGCCTCCCGCTTCCTCCTCCCCGCAAGGTAACAATAAGAGAAAACAAACAATCAAGATGAATTTCCAAAGGTAATTCATCACTAAATGGCTCAGGAGCTACTGTACCCGGAAGTACCTAAGCAGAAGTAACAACTCAGCTTCACAGCTGAACAGTGCAATCCATTCCAGAATCAAGACTACCCAGGAGGAATATTACAGGAACAAAAACAAAGTTGCTGGAAAAGCTCAGCAGGTCTAGCAGCATCTGTGAAGGGAAAAAAAGAGTTAATGTTTCAGGTCCAGTGGCCCTTCATCAGAACAGTTCTGCTGCCTCACAGAGCCAGGGACCTGGGTTTGAATCCACCCTTAGGTGACTGTCTGTGTGGAGTTTGCACGTTCTCCCTATGTCTGCATGGGTTTCCTTTGGGTTCTTCGGTTTCCTCCCACAGTCCAAAGATGTGCAGACTCGGTGGACTGGCCATGCTAAATTGCCGTAGAGTTCAGGGATGTGTAGGTGAGGGGATAATAGGGGGATGGGTCTAGGTGGGGTGCTCTGCGGGTCGCTGTGCTTGTTGGGCCGAAGGTCCAGTTTCCACACTGTAGGCATTCTATGGCCCCAAAGAATATAGAAGATCCAAACAGTTTCTGTTGCACTCCAAAAAGTATTCTTTATTACAAAACAAGACCAGTTACTGACCTGAAGCTTTAAATAGAGAAGCATGCTCCAAAGACTGGAGAAAGCAGATGGTCATTCATCGTTAATACTGTACTCAGCAAAATGGGGATTAGGATCCCAATGGAAGTTGACAGCAACCATTAAGTGTTTGCTATAAGCAATGCAGTTCCATGGAGATTGTAATGAGTAATAAATATGGAATGAGAATGTTCCTCTCTATATTTTTAAGTACAAGTTGCTCACAAAGAAGTTTTTAGTCATTTGTTATAGTAAACATTTTAAAACATCAAACTGTGTTAGTCTTTCAACTGTAAGTGGAATTGTGAAGCTCTTCATAAGTTATCAATCGCTATAGAGATTGTAACAACAGTTGAGACTAGATGTCTGGATCACTCACAGAATACTACAGCAGTGATCTCAGAAGGACAAGCAGTGGAGCAGCACAATTCTTTTAGCAATCTGAGACTACTGACATGACAAACCTACTGGTCTTCAATTTTGACATTTTTGGATTTTTGTTTCTCTTAAAACAGAGAAGATATAAAAATTATATGAGCGTTTTCAAGCATTAAGGCAAAGTAAATTTGCACAGATTATCAAACTGCAGAAATATTTGATACTTTTTTCCCCCTTAGATTGTCTAACAGAACATCCAAAACCTATTATAACAGAGTAATTTAATTACTGAATTCAGAATGCAGTGACTGGTGAGCACATACCCTTAAGTGAGAGAAAGTCAGTTAGCTTGGCTGCCAAACATACTAGAATATTCCCAATAGAGAACAAGTTAGAGACACTTATTTTTTTCCCCCTCCTACAAATGCAGAAGCAAAAAAAGGAGGGGGAAGAAAGACACAAACAATCAGCCTTTTTTTTTGAAAATCAGAAGTCGAAATGAAAGGTCCTGGAGTTAAGGTGCAGGAGGTCAGCTTTTGCAATTAATCATTTTGCAGCTAGTTGAGAGAGAAAGTTAATGCCAGAGTTAGCCCACAAAAAGGACACTGCATGTCATTTTTCCTTATTTTTTAATCTTGCCCCCCCCCCCCACCCCAGTCATCCCATTTTCAAGAGAAGGAAATTTGAAAGAAGAAAATGAGGTTTGTGTACAAAGGTTATTTTCACTTGCTATCTGTAAAACAAAACAGCAATTCAAACCAGGGCTCAGATCACTAAAGTGGTTCACGATCTTCCAACACAGGGACTAGAATTCAAATGAGGCCATTTAAAATAGACCAGATCCAAGGGTCCAATTATTAAACCTGCAGATTACATCATCATATAACTAGATAAATTGATCCTATCTACTTCAATTTTCCACGCTCCAAAATGGGCTGCACCACAAGTCCAAAGAATACAAAATATCTTAATGACATACAATATGAAAACACATTTTAATAACTGTAATACTGTAGAGATACAAAGCACTAGGTCACATTTATTGTGCTGATGGGACAGTGCACATTCTAGGCTAACAGTTACTAGAGGTGTAATAAGCCAGCGCACTGACTTTTGTCTGGGATCTGCAGTACAGTTAACAAATAAATAAACAAACAATCACTTTAAGAATATAGTTCTTGAAACTGCCATTTTGTTGGTTGGCAATAAATATAGGATTTTGTCATTTTGTTGTGCCTGCTAGCAAGTTCATACTAACAAGATCATAATTTGTGAAATTCAAAGCGAAAACACCAAAACAGTTCAGTAATATTTAGCGTTAATGATGATGGGGGAATGTTCCTTTCTCTGGGCAGAAGACACAGGTTCAAGTCCCAACTATTCCAGAGGTGTGTCCTAACATGTCTGAACAGGTTGATTTAAAAAATAATCTAGGGCAAAGTGGTAGTATCCCCATTCCTGGACCAGGAGAATCAGGTTTAAATCCCACCTGCTCCAGAGGTGTGTTATAATCTCTGATCAGATTGATTAAAAACAAAAGGTTAAAAAATATTGAGACATAATATTTAATCGCTCTTCAAAAGAAGTAGGGGAAACAACGCTCAGGTGCAACAAGTTCACATCAAGTCTCACCAAATCATGAGATCCTATACAATGACAATGGAAGCAGGTCTTCAATTTGCCCTGCGGCATTAAAGACTTGTTTTACCAGTAAAACAACTGCAAATGCAATGGTGATTAAATATCTTACAGCATATATTGACACCAAATTAAATTAAAATGACCAGGGATCAGCATTTGTACCAAAGCAATTTTGTCAGCATAAAGAAAATTCCAAATTGCCCACTTAAAATGTAGAATCTGGTTTAAACACGCCACACTTTTCAAAAATTATTCACAGACAGTGTGGACCTACAGCATTTTGATGTGGCAAATAATATCGCCTGAGAGGTTGGTCAAATGTAGTTCTTTAGTCTATGAATTTCCACATAGGAACCCTATCGCAGGTGAGCTGGGGCCAAGAGGAATGGTAAACAATAAAGGACTGGACACCACAAACATGCAGACTTCTCACTTCAAGCACAGCAACAACAGAAAGAATTTAGGAGGTTGTCTGTTGAGCCATTTTAGATAGGAAATAACGCACAATAACACATGTTTTGGAGGCAGAAAATAAGAATCCGGAAGAGTGAATGTTTTTAAAAATTAAGTAGAAAATAAGATCTATTTTAATTATATTTAGTAGAAGTTTTATACCCTGAATTCCACGTTCCATCACCAATTAGAGGTCACTCAGCAGTTACAGAAACAGGGAGGTTACTGTAACTGACTTAATTAATTCAGCTGACAGGTTTCAGAACACACAGTAATCATACAGCTATAAATTCCATTTATTCTCCAGAAGAAAGAAGCCAAAATGAGAGGGCCAAGGAAGACAAAATGAAAATCCCTTTCTTTGCATTAAGATAATATTCCTACTCAGTGATATTGCTACTGTAACACTCAATAGCACTAGCAACTCTACTATAAAGGAACACTCCTTTTAACATTAATTCAGCATATAGAACTTCTTAAAAAATTGAACAAGATTCTATTCATGCATTTTTGTAATTACATTATTTGTGAGACAGAACCTGCTCGAGAGATTTCTACATTACGGCTTAAAAATTAAACAAACATTCATTAAACAGCACATTAGCTAGTTAACATTTCTGAATATTGTGGTGTTCTCCAATAGGATGGAAAGTACTTTAATTGGAAAACCAGGGGCTTATGCTCTAACACAATACTGTTACAATAACTGAAATGCCATATTAGTTTCCAACAGCGCAGTTCAATTCTGCCTTATTCTCAGTACCCTGTGTGGATAAAGCAAGGGGTTATTCATTTGCAACAGACTACTATCCACGTCTTGAGATAAACATTACCATGCTCATGAATCAAATGTATTTACAATCAGTTTAAAGGGATTACAATGGTTAGAAGTGGAGAACAAAAAGGTATATTTCAGCCACGCTGCTACTTTTCCCCAACTGACCTTCCCTTTCTGTTAGCTAAATGCTAAACAGTCCAACTGCTCCACTTGTGTTAATGACTCTGTGATGCAAAATATAATGCCTCAGTAAAATATTGCTGAAACAAAGACTGAACAATTTGTAATTATTAAACAAAAAGTCTCAATTTTTGATTGAAAACATTAAGGCTTTTTTCTGCTCGAGTTTAAAATTGTATGGTACCTTGAGACATTGAAAATGAATGCCTTCTTACTTTGGCTACTCTGCAGTGCCATCCAACACGTCAATTTGGATATGGGTCAGTTACTGGTACATCATCTTTATTTTTCACCAAGAGATCTAACTTCTCTCTATAGTCGGTCCCTTTTGGCCAGGAATTAATTTGGTAATCTTCCCCCAGTACTGGCAATAATCAGTTGATATGGCTCTGCAGTATACTAGGTATCCCTTCGCATTTCACATATTTTAGCTTTGACTCCTTGGTTCCACTTAACAACTACATAGGTAACTTAATCTGTACTCTACCAGACAACTTTTAATCTCAACTGTCCCTGGTATCTAATGCAACAGTGTAACCTCACTTACATTACCCACATCCTTGCCCTCAGTAAGATTGCCGATTAATTATGAATAATTTATAATGTTCAGGCAACTAGAGTAGAGTGCAGTTAGCAGTTAGAGCAGAACCTATACCACTATTCTTGGCTGGATTTAATATTCAGGTCCCTAAATTTAAATAATGAAAAGACCAGGATGTTAATTTACTCCAACATCTGATCTCTTAAATTCAACTGTATTAAAGGATAAGAAAGGGGTCAGCAACACTGATTAGTTCAAGGAATTGTTTTTATAACTGAGATATGGTTGCAATAGAAAAGAAAAATTAAAAGCAGGATGTGCTGAGAAACAGTGCTCACTGATCAAAGTGATATTGGGTAAAATATGGGAGCTGGTTTGATCCGATTTGCTGTAGATAAAAAACGGCAGGGATCTTATAAAGAAAGGAATTTACTTGTAATCACTTTTGATGGGGTGGACAAAAGATGAATCAATATGGGTTATTAATCAATTGTTTTAAGATTTTGAGATAACAGGCTGTATGATTTCTGGCCTTCTGTTTTACGTTATAAAAGTATTCTCTGTTCCCAGTCAGAGAGGACAATGTTAGTCTCAGTATAATTGAGAACAAACTTTACAACATGCACGTGTACATTAAGATCACATCCATTCAGTAATTACTAAGATAAAACATTAAAATATTGTGCTGAAACCAACAGAAATGATCAGACAAGGGAACAATGTGTCAACAAGACACAAGGGACACTTTCCAACACAATGCAGCCAACACAAAACAATGACAGTTTATCCAGTTGGGGTAAGCAATGGCAATGTAACTTTTTAGACCAAGTTCAGGATTGCTTTATAGATGAGCAGTCCTTTCTGCTACTTGACCCTTTTAGACAGGTCAAATTTAAATTTTAAAAAAAATTATTGCAGTTTAAAGTTGTTCTGATGTAGCCATCAGATTACGCACACATTTATAGTGGACAATTTTCAGTTTCATTTCCTGTAGAACAAGTTCTTTTAAAATACTATTTTCTAGCCTTTGAATTTCACCTTCCAAAAGTGAAGAACAGGGTTCAAAATCTTTATCATTCCAGCTGTTCAGTTTCCATGTCCATTTAGCCAAACCTGTAGGCTGCCAGGAATGGGAATAAATTTAACAACTTACATTAAAAAAGGAGGCAGTAATGAGAATGGATACAATTATCATAAATATACAGACAAGTGCTGGAAAGCCGTCCTCAGTTGGTTGGAATCCACCCTACCTCCATCCACCTGTGCCATATCCTGGTTAAATCATGCTCTGTGTCCCACAGGGGCTGGGGAAATCCAGTGGTTCTGGCTTTCAAACGCTGAGATTAATTCTAAGTGAACAGATTTTACCCAACTGTAGGAACACCAAGACAATATCCACTATGTACAAGCTATAAAACATCCACATATTCACCGACAGTGAATACTTCATTACACCAAGACCACTGTATTTTAGTGCTATTTTTAAAAAAGAATTTTATATACAAAGTTATTCAATGCACAGTATTTGGAGGTGTTTGATCTTGAAATGTTAAATGATTTTCCAGTGGAACAGTCCTGTCAACCACTGGTGTTTTCATTCCCAGAACAATTTGCTTACTGTAGAATTATTCCAGGTCTGCTGTATTTGCGTAGAATATTGTATGCGAAGAAAAACATTTCTCACAAAGATAAATAGTCAGCAAAAGTTGAAAAGGAATTGGCTTTAAATTTTCTGCCAATGCAGAAGATTTCACTTTGGTTTTACCAGCAGATATTTGGCTCCTTCCATGAAGGAAGCTGTCACAGAAAGAGGTTTCTCAGCTTCCTCCATTCAGATTGACATGCATTCTTTAGCAGTCTTCTCTCCAGTTTACTGACCTTCAAATGAACTCCTTGGGTAGAGGTTCTTTTTAATTGCTCTGATCTCAGAGTTCTGTAGTGGCTGGAGTTTCTTTGGCCTCGAAGTTTTCAACTATATACAGCAGTACATAACTGCACCTGTTCAACATGATATTTAGAGAGTATTTGCAACCCACCTGGAAAGGAAGTAATTTCCTGTGGCCCTAAATAAATCCTTCACCATCTGTCAAGTTTCTCTGAATCTGTTGCTTGTCATCCACATTGTCTCCAGCAGATTCATTCTCTTCACTGGATTCTATGTACACAGGCCAGCTGGCATCTTTGTCTTCCTTCTCCTGGTTCTCCAAAACTTGCTCAGTCTGGCTCAGATTGACTGGTGATGTCTCCTCATTGGTGGTCATCACACACGTACAGCTGTCACAGAGGCCAAACCGCCTTGCACCATGCTGTAGGTTGCTAGTAAATGTTCTCCTGCATCCTTTGCAGACAATTGGTCTGTTCGAACGATGTACCTAATGAAAATAGAATTCAACACAGTCCAATTTTAAACTCCAGATTCTTTAGTCAAACGAAATACAATAGCACTGCAAAGAATGAAACAGTGAGTTAATTAACTTGTAAGCCATAATATTTATATTAACAAATGGTTAGTAAATTGGCAGATATTTATGGACAATTATGGAAAAGAAGTCACATTTGTGTCAGAAACTAATCATGGATCACACCCGACGTAAAAGAGTAGACAGCAACCAGTACAATTAGTAGTCAACCTGAAGTTGAAGTAGAGTCTGAAGTAGCATATCTAGTCCAGATGTGGTTTACAGAGGAGTTAAAAAGCAACTGCAGCTATGAACAAACTCCAATATTCATCCAAAGAACACAGTAAATTTGTGTTCTGCTGTTAACTGACATTTAAAACTGAAAGGTACTTCAATTCAAACCTTTGGATGGTCTTGATTTTGGTTGCTTTAAAATGGGTAGTAATATTTTTCATTGATGATGTAATTCTGACACCATTACTAGAGACATTATCCAATTTCATTCCAAAACGTACAGGGCTAGAAACAGACACAACCAGTCCATAGAGAACTGGCCCATACAGCAAAGAGTGGGTAAAATGAAGAGTAGCTGAAAAGAACAATACCCTGGTGTTTTGTCAGTACAAGCTTAAGCACTGAAGACTTCTACAGTAGATTTACAAAATTCAAATTACTTACAAGAATATTGCAGATATAAAATAAGTTATTGTATCTAATTTCTGAATAGCTTTAATAAAGATGGCAAATGCACGTACCTTGTTACATGTTGGGCCAGAACACAGCTAACATGAATTTGGGAGACTTTTTGTCCGCAGAACTGACTAGACTTGGAGTTTCAGATTAGAAGGAAGTATTAGGTGTACAATGCCTCATACAGCTGAGTCTGGTATTTCACAGTGAATGTTTTTCAGACCCTGTCCAGATACTCTCTCAGGGGTAAATTAACATTGGTCACTTCCATAGCAGTCCAAATACTTTGCATTCAGCAGTGGGACTGTAATGCCCAATATCCTACTATAAGATATCAAAGCACATAACAACAGGAACACCAAATGATTTGAACAGAATATTGTGTCATACACACATCACTAAATTTCTGAAGACAGACAAACTTGTTAGTAAACGAAACCACATATTATTGCTATCTTACCCTCCAGACAACAGGCACATTTGCAACATAACATACCTAAGCAAATACATCCCATTTTCCACATTGGCAATCTTGGTACAGTGTTTTTGACAAGCCTTCCAATTTTACCTAGATCTATGTTTCAAATGCCAGGTTTACTTGGCTGTTGAGTGACTGTCCAAAGTGTCCCTTTGATTTGATCACTGAGAAAGTCAAAAGGACAGTCACTAACTCCTTTCCCTGTTCTGTGATTAAGAAATAGGTTTGTCATTAAAACAGGATACCTCGCCTTCTCCCCTGGGTTGCAGGTTCAAGGAAAAACATCTTGGTCTACTCTCAAAATTAAGTTGAGCTACCCAGGCTTAACAGACTCAAGATCAGACGTTTGACCCTCGAAGTTGCAATCTGAATAGAAAATGAGCCATGACATTCCACATCTGAATTATCTAGTTTCAAAATTTAAATCCCTAAAATCAGTGGCTTTTATGATGAAAGGTCTGTGCGAGTTTTGTTTTAAAACATAATACTTAAACATCACTAATTTCCAATGAAAAATACCAAAAACAAACTTAAAACAATTGGCCTCAGTATGTGTCTCAATGTAAAAAACAGGGATTAAGGCATGTAGACCTGGCGAGACTATCTAGTAATTCTTGGTAGAAAGCTCATGAAGGCACCTGAGAGTACAGGATCATGTACATCTGTGAAGCCTGGCTGTGTCGAATAACCTAGTGACATATATTGCGGTGAGTGAGAAACACCTGTCAGTCTTCCCTGGACTGACCTATCCCCTCCCTACCTCCCCACCTATCTTCTTTTCTCTCCATCTTCGGTCCACCTCCCCCTCTCTCCCTATTTATTCCAGAACCCTCACCCCATCCCCCTCTCTGAAGAAGGGTCTAGGCCCGAAACATCAGCTTTTATGCTCCTGAGATGCTGCTAGGCCTGCTGTGTTCATCCAGCCTCACATTTTATTAACATAGCACAGGCATTTCTTCGCTATTTTTTCCGGTTTAATCTCTCTCAACATTTTTTGCACAAACTACCAAACCAAAGAATTCAAACTAAAATCATGAATACACAAAAAATTTTAAAAAGGGAAAACGGAGAGTAACTGATGAAAACAGAAAGGTCTAACGAAATAACGTTCACTGAAACTTGCCTGCTTAATCAAATGTTCCTTAGATTAAAACATCCAGGAGTAACAACACCAAGTGAAGAGAAGTAAAGATATTAAATAAAAATAAATACCATGGTAATAAGGAGTTAAGTAAGCAGTTCACGAATCACTGACAGCACATTATACACAAACAGTGGAAATGAAACCAGGGACTGCATTTGTAGACAACTTACAGGTTCATGCAATAACAGCAAGCATTGTAAGTTTTAAATAAACTGAGGCATAAAAAGCATTTGTGATGAAAAAGAGCAGTTTTTTGTAGTGCAGTTTCCTTTGTCAATATTTTGCTACCTCAAGGAGGAAGGAAGCACTACTCAACATTGAAACCACAAACGTAGGGAAACATTTGAGAAACCATGCCCACCATTTCAAAAGCTTCACCTATCGCTGGAAAAAGGAAAGAAAACAAAATAAAATGAATCTTAGCCAAATTAAATACATGGTAAAATAGTATTCAGAAGTGTAGGTGAGTATTATATGCATTTAATCAGGGAAAGGGGGTGAAAGGAGAGAGAAGGCTTAGTGGAGATGTGGTAGTTGATGTTTAATTTCACGAAAGAATAGGTGAAAGTAAAAATGTATTGTTTCTAATTGAACAGTAAAAAGGAGAGAACCAGAAAGAGCATGAGGAAAATGTTTTTTTAAGCATTTAGACTTCGAACTACAGCGAGTTGGTTTCACGATTTGCCATTTATAAGTCCATGCTAAATCATCGTGAAAAAAAATTCCACGTGACTACTAATTCTACCCTAAATAATTGTTTTCAGAAGCTTTCCTTCCTGCTGAAACTGATTGGTGTACAAGAGTTGGGCTCATCCTTACACCTTTGTTCAAAAACAGTTGTAATGTCAACAATTCTCCAGTCCTCTGGCACTTCCCAGAGTATAGAGTAGTTTGAAAGATATGGCCAACACTCTCATGTAATTTCCGCCTCATTCAATATCTTTGAAAATAGCTCATCTGTTTTAAGAGCCTTGTTGACTTTAACTACTGACAGTCTATCCAATATTTCCACTTCATCAATTGTGAACCATTCTAGCGACAGAACTTCCTCTGGCTTGGGTAGTATCCTTTGTCAAGGTAAAATATTCAATTAACACCTCGGGCATGCTTCTTAGTTCCA
Organism: Stegostoma tigrinum; assembly: GCF_030684315.1. Lineage (NCBI taxonomy): Eukaryota > Metazoa > Chordata > Chondrichthyes > Orectolobiformes > Stegostomatidae > Stegostoma > Stegostoma tigrinum. The sequence goes on from NC_081377.1 coordinate 19,792,272, forward strand.
TGTGTAAATCCTCTTTATGGTCCTTAATCAGCCCTATTCCTGTTACTATAGACATGCCTATGGAGAATTTGGGATTTTACGTTGGACACCAGTCTTTTCTCATAACCCCTCTTTGCTTCTCTGTTATGCTTTTCCACTGTGCCTCTGAACTTCCTGTATTCTTCTTGGGTTCTCAATTCTATTCTCTACCTGACACTGTTGTAAGCACATTTTTCTTCATTATTGCAAATTCTATCTCCTTTCTTAGCTGGGGAGCTCTGGATTTCTCTGTCCCCCTTTTCCCTTTTGAAGGACTACACCATGACTGTACACGGACCATTTCCTTTTTGAAGGCAGCCAATAGTTCAGCTTTCATTTTTACCACACCAAGTTTTTGTTTCAGTCAATCTGACCTAGTTCCGCCCCTGCTTCAGTTAATGATTCTAACTCTGGATCGCCTAAAACTATTAGGTATATGGCAAAGATAATGGCACATACATTCTAGTACCTTCCTCAAAAATCCATGTTAACTGACACCTTTTCAGTTACGGCTTTCTTTTCGTCTCAACCTTCTTAAAATAGGATGGGTTGCATTTGTAATTTTTCAATTTCAGGGCATAGTCTAGATACTTTGGAAGATTATGTCTAATGCATCTGGAATTTTCTTTCCTATTTCTTTTATCATACTAATGGGAATCTTAAGGTTGACAGATTTCCACTACCTGAAGTCCATATTATCTCTCCCTTTACTTCAATTCCCCTGTGCCACTCTTCTACGGTGAAAACGGACACACAATACAATTGAAACAAACCTGCTAATTTTTGTTAAGCTTTTATTTTTAGCTGGTTAACATTCCTCTCAACCACTTATTTCACCAAATATAATGATAAAAACATTTGCTGATAAGTGTATTATGCTTATTATTTACATAGGATTCCATTGTTGCATTTATTACCCTCTTAGTCCACTGGATTTCCATGTTAAGTTGCCTTCCTTTTGTCTCAAGTCTTTTCTTTTACTTGGTACGACTGTCTCTTTTCTTATTTGTTGACCATATTCACTTAGTGGAGCAGGTAACTTTCAGGGGAATGCACTGGTTTGTACTGTAACAATTTTTTAAGAATACACCCGACCATATGTGGTAGGATTACACATCAAGAGTTCAGCCGATTTTACTGGGGTTATTTATAACATAGAACCAGCACACAGGAGCAGGCCCTTTGGCCTGCCATGTCTGCAATGACTATCATGCCGTGCTAAACTAATCCCATCTGCCTGCACCTGGTCCATATTCTTCTATGCCCTACTTGTTCACGTGTCTATCTAATGGCCTCTTAAATGTTGTTATCATATCTGCTACATCTCCTCTGGCAGTACGTTCTAGAAACCTTGTAAAAAAAAAGCTAGCCTCACACATCTCCTTTAAACTTTCCCCTCACACTTTAAACCCACACCACCTCATATTTAATATTTCCAGCCTGGAAAAAGACGACTACTATCCACCCTATTCATCCCTCTCATAATTTTATGTACAGTAAACCTTTTACTAACTGACACCCAAGGGACCAGGAGAATGCCTGTTGATCAAATATTCTGGATGATCATGAAGTCCACATAATCAATGTAAAAACACACACTAAGTTAATTAAACATAATGCAGGGGGTATACAGGTCATTTTATTTACAGGATAAGTAAGTTAAATTATAGTGCAAGTTGGCCTTAAATAAAACTTATTGGCAGAGAGCCTTCACACTTGCACCCTCAACTGACTACTCAGATATTGTAGGGAGAAATTGACTTGAAATTGAATCAACTGTTGATATTTCGTGTGACCATTCAATTGAACAATAAGTATATTTACACTGAGGTAAATAAATTAAAAAACTAAAGTAATTGGACAGAATAACAGTAAATGCAGTATTTGAGTTATATCATTTTTGCTAGTTCATCAGATGACAGTTGAAAGAAAAAACGTGCTGTATTCCTGTATAAAGTCACCTCTCAGCCTCTAATGCTCTAGTGAAAACAAACTATGTTTATCCAACCTCTCTTTCTAGCTAAAACATTCCAATCCAGGCAACATCCTGGCAAACCTCTTCTGCACCTTCGCCAAAGCTTCCCCAAGCTTCCTACAGTGTGGTGACCAAACTTGCACACAATACTTCAAATGTGGCTATCTAAAGTTTTATACAGTTGCAGTGACTCGCCAAATTTTATTCTCAATTACCCAACTGATAAAGGCAAGCATGCCATATGCTTTCTTTACCATCTTATCCAATTGTGTTGACACTTTCAGAGAGCTACGGACTTGCACCCCAAGATCCCTGTTTATACTAATACTTCCAAGGGTCCTGCTGTTTACTGTATACTTTTCTCTTGCATTTGACCTCCCAAAATGCATCATCCCATGCTTGTCTGGATTAAACTCCATCTGCCACTTCTTTGTCCAACTTCCAAATGATCTATATCCCACTGTAACAAGGTGTAGAGCTGGATGAACACAGCAGGCCAAGCAGCATCTTAGGAACAGGAAAGCTGACGTTTCGGGCCTAGACCTTTCATCATTTCTGATGAAGGGTCTAGGCCCGGAACATCAGCTTTCCTGCTCCTAAGATGCTGCATGGCCTGCTGTGTTCATCCAGCTCTACACCTTGTTATCTCGGATTCTCCAGAATCTGAAGTTCCTATTATCTCCATACCCCGCGGTATCCTTTCACAGGCTTCCTCACTATCCTCAATTCCACCAATTGTCATGTTGTCTGCAAACTTACCAATTAGACTACATCGATTTTCATCCAAATCATTCACACATATTACAAACAACAGAGTATTCAGCAATGACCTTTGCAGAACACCACTGTTCATAGATCTTCAGTCAGAAACTCATCCCTCCGTAACTACCTTGTCTGCAATGACTAAGCCAATATTGTATCCAAACTCAAAAACTAAAAGAACTGCAGATGCTGTAAAGCAGAAACGAAAACAAAGTTACTGGAAAAGCTCAGGTCTGGCAGCATCCGTGAAGAGAAATCAGAGTTAACATTCGAGTCCAGTTCTCTGGTTTCTCTTCACAGATGCTGTCAAATTTGCTGAGCTTTTCCAGCAACTTGTTACTGCATCCAACATGCCAACTCATCCTGGATCCCATGGGACTTCGCCTTCTGAACGTTACCATGAGGGACCTTGTCAAATGCTTTGCTAAAGTCAATGCAGACAATATCCAATGGCCTACCTTAATATCTTTGTCACTTTGTCAAAAATCTCAATCAAGCTTGAGACAGAAGACCCACATGCACAAAGCCACCCTGATTATCACTAATAAGTCTATTCTTCTCCAAATAAGTAAATCCTGTCCCTAAGAATCTTCTCCAATAATTTCCCTACACTATGAAGGGGTTATCAGCCTATAATTTCCTCGATTATCCCTGTTGTCCTCCTTAAACAAAGGAACAACACTGGCCATTCTCCAGTCTTCTGGGATCTTGCCGGTAGCTAAACAGGATACAAAGATCTCTGATCCTCCTTTGCCTCCCTTATTATCCTGGGATAGATCCCAACTGGCCCTGGGACAATGTTTTTCAAGATAGTCAAAACTAGCTCCTCCTCGATATCAACAACCTCTAGAATATCAACATACCCCTCCATAATCTTTCCATCATCTACTTCCTTCTCTATAGTGAATAATGATGCCAAGTACTCATTAAGGACCTCACCCACTTCCTCTGGCTCTACGTAGAAATTCCCTCCTTTGCCTTTGAGTGGACCTACTCTTTCCCAAACTACCTTCTTGCTCCTTGTATATGTTTAAAGTGCCTTGGGATTCTCCATAATCCTACTTGCCAAGGGCTTTTAATGGTCCCTTTTCGGCTGCAAAATTCCTTGTTTAAATTGTTTCTTGCTTCCTTTACATTTTGCAAGGAATTTGTCTGATCTCAGTTTCCTAAACCTGACACATGCTTCCTTTTTTGCTTTTTAGCTAAACTTTCATTAGCTCTTGTCATCCAGGATTTCGCAATCTTGCTATCCTTACCTTTCAACCTCACAGGAACATACTGCTCCTGAATTCTGACGAACTTGGCCTTTAAAAGACTCCCATGTCAGATGTGGATTTGCCCTCAAACAGCCATTCCCAATCTAATTTCATAAGTGTCTGCCAAACAGTGTTTCAATTCACCTTACCCAATTTAGCTCTTCCATGTGAAGACAAGTGTTATCCGAATTCATATCTATCTTAAAACGCATTGTTCTCAAAGTGTTCCCCCACTGAAACTCTAATCACATGGCTCATTTCCCAATACAAGGTCTAGTACAGGCCCTTCCCTAGTTGTAGCTGCATATAATTTCCAGAAATCCTCCTGGATGCACCGATCAAATCGTGCCCCATCTAAGCTCCCAGCACTAAAGAAATCCCAGTCAACATAGGGAAGTTAAAAAAACACCCACTATAACAGCCCTGTTGTATCGATAATCTTTTTCCATGATCTGCCCACATATCTGCTCCTCTATCTCCTGATGGCAAATGGAGTCTTATAGTATCACCTCATCATAATGACTGCGCCTTTCTTATTCCTGAGTTCTACCCATATTGCCTCACTGGATAAGCCCTCCAAGATGCTCTCCCTTAGTGCAGCTATGACATTCTCCTTTGTGATAATACAACTCACCCATCCTTTTACATGCCTCTCTATCACACCTGGAACATTAAGCTGCCAGTCCTGCCCTACTCTCAACCATGTTTCTGTAACGGCTACAGCATCATAGTTCCACGTACTAATCCAGGCTCTAAGATCATCCATCTTACTTGCTATACTCCTTGTGTTAAAGTAAATGTACTTCAGACCTCCAGTTACACTGTGTTCATTAACCAAGCCCTACCTGTTCTTACTATTAGACTTACTTGAATTTTACTTGAATCCTACACCTTGAACATCCTAGGGGTTACCAGTAAGCAGACATTGAAGTGGACTCAACGTACAGGTAAAGTGGCTACAAGAACAGGTCAGAGACTAGGATACTGCAGCGTGTAATACACCTAACTCCCAAAAAGTGTCTACAAGGCACAGGTCAGGAATGCGTCAGAGTACTCCCCACTTGCCTGAATGAATGCAGTTGCAACAACACTCAAGAAGCTTAACACCACCTGGGACAAAGTAGCCCGCTTGGCACTATTTCCACAAACATTCTGTCTCTCCACCGATGCTCACAGCAGCAGTGCATACACTCTCCAAAATGCACTGCAGAAATTCAAAGATCTTTACAGAGTACCTTCCAAACTCACAAACACTTACATCTAGAAGAAGGGAGCAGATACTTGAGAACACCACCACCGAACAGTTCCCTTCCAAACCACTCAATACCGAGTATATTGCCATTCCTTCACTGTCACTGGGTCAAAAATCCTGGAATTGCTTCCTTAATGACATTGCAAATACACTTGAGGCATATAGACTACAGCAGCTCAAGAGGGTAGCTCACCACCGCCTTCTCTAAAGCAACCAGGAATGGACAAAAAGCTGGTCCAGCCTTTAAAACTCACTTCCCACAAGTAAATAATAAAAAAGACAAGAAGTTGACGGGTAGGCAAAAATGACAGGCTGGTTGAAAATATTTCTTGCAACTGGAAGATATGCTCAAGTGGTTCCAAAATGATCGGTGTTTGGGGGGGGGGGGGACTTTTTTTAAAAAATACTATAAAATATAATAGATCTCACTTTAGAACAAAGACCAGATTAGGAAACTGCAATGAGAACAGTGAAAGATTCCAGGAGGGCCAAGGTGGCATATTAGGTGACCTGCCACCATTCAATGTAGATAAACGTGAAGTAAAAATAAGGGAAGTAAATGCAATTAAAACAGGAAACCTTTAAATCGAATAGGGGAACCTTGTCTGCATTTATACGCATCAATAAACCGACATCAAGTAGATATAGTCATAAGGTGTATACAGAATCCAGTATTTTGTATCTCGTGGCACATAATACTGAAATAAGGAGTCAATGTCAAATTTGTACATGTACATAAGTTCAAGTTACAGTACAATGTTTACACAGTTTTGAGCATCCCATCTTATGAAGTACAGTATATAAAAGCGATGAGAAACATGCAGCATTCATTCACTCAGAGCTTATTAGGGACCAGCAATTATAGCAACAAATACAAGCTTGAGAAGTTAGCCTGTATGAAGACAATAAAGAAATACGAAAAGTAGGCTGTTCAGTCCCTTGGCCCTACTCCACCATTCAACAGAAGCATGACTGACATGGGGTGGGGGGGGACACTCAAAGGGAGAAGGAGGGAGAGATAAACAAAGAAAGCCAAACGCAAAGACGGTTATATAATGCAGTTCTCTACCAAATGACATTGTTGAACCAAGCATACTACTATGTCTAACATCGAATTTGTTGATGAGAGCGTATTAAATCATGTAGGAAGAAACTACAACAGTGGGACTAGTGTGAATCGAACAAACAGCAACACTGAAGAGGAGATTTGGGTCAAACTACCCTACAATATGGTGTAACATTCTAAGCTTTGAGGATACTCCAAAGTAACAGAACAGAATATTAGGCTAAATATTGTAAAGGTAGAAGAAAATAAAGAACATGAAATGGGCATATCAACAAGGTACAAGTACCATGCTGTGAAAATATTTGCAGATATTGTTAAAGATAACAAACACCAGCATTTATCCAAAGACAGAATTAAGGATCTCTGCCACGGTAGTCTGAAAATAACTAAAAAAAATTTTTTATGACCTTCAAGTATCCCAAACTCTATTAACTGGTTTTGAAGTGGAGTGACTGCTGTAGTGTCAGAAATGTGGCAGTAAATTTGCACATATCGAGGTCCCACAGACAGCAATGTCATAATCAGACTGCCTGTTTATATGTGATCTAAAGGAAAAATATTGGCAGGAACAGGTCCAAAGCTCTTTCTGGAAAATAGTGTTGTGGGATCTCTTGTATTCACTTGTGGAGCAGACAGGACATCACTTTAAACATAATAAAAGTTGGCAAATTCTACATTTCAGCAGTTGATTGGCAGTCTGGACTGAGTGCTCACGTCCTTGAAATGAGCCTTGAACTCAGACATACATAATGTACAGAGTTTAGATTGGTCAAGAACAACTATAAAAATTAGGTGCTGAAGGAATATGATAGCCAGACATAGTGGAGGTTAGGACAACTATTTTAACTAATAGCCATTTGACTGTTTAAATTTAAAATATGCAAACATTACTCACACTTAAAGCATGGCTTCGGAGATGCTCGAGTCTGGTGAACCTTTTTCCACAGGTCTCACATGGATACGGGCGCTCTCCAGTGTGTGAGCGCATGTGTCGTTTTAGGATTCCTTTCTGTTTAGCCGTGTAAGTGCAGAACGGGCACTTATAGATCTTTTTTGGCACAATTATTCCGTTCCCTAGAAACAAAAACCATCTGGATCAAAACATAGAAATCTCAGGTTAACCAGTCAGGCAAGGAGGGGGCAATAGGATAACCGATGTGGAGAATGCAAATAAAGACCTTTGCAAGGACATTACTTAGAAATCATCTGTAGGAGTAGATCTTTATCTGAAACATCAAGTGCACCAAAATAATTTCACAATATGGTGGTAATAATCCCAAAAATCAAAACATAACTGTACTGTTCTGTCAAACCTCTGCACAATCTTAATGAAGAACTCCTGAAAATGATGGACAACTGTTATTTTGAATCATACAGCATTTCATTTATGTTTATTTTCATTTTTTACTGCACACTTAACAGGAACATGATGGGATTAGTCCATAAAATAAAATACAGTCGATACTGGCAGCTCCAAATGATGGCACAAAATGTTAATTTACCCTATGCCCAGCAAAATTTCTTCCACTAGCCATTTCTTTTCCTGGAAGTATTGGTTATTTGCTGAAGCACAGTTCCACAAATGCCAGATCCTTGCCCAACTGGACAGCATCCATGCAAATGGCTCAGCATAAAGGACAGCAAACTAAAGCGTTCATTACTGATGACCAGACTAGTTATCATCCAAATCCAGAGTCTCAAAACAGGTCACTCAACAGAGATGACAGGTAGAAAATATGGGCATCTTCCATGTCCTTTTCAGGTGTGTTAAATATAACTGTACAGACTTATCACTATCCCTAAGGAGCACACCTAATAACACGAGCTAGTGATCAAATCTAGGAATTTCCAGGTGCGCAGTATACACTCACTGGATAAAGTTATTGAATCAGCAGAAGCACATATTTTTATTGCATTTAATGACAAAATAATGAAATACATCTTGAAAAAATGTAGGATACCACATGATACAAAGGCACTAAGCCAGAGAGACCACATTACAGATTTTATTCGTAGCTTCTGTAAAGTTAATTAACCTGAACCAGGGAAAAAGTCTAGGCTAACCGCACTTGATAGGAAAGAAAATGGGATGAAAAAAAAAAATTCAGGTTCCAGCTTCTGGATGTTACTCTACCTCCTGTAGGAAAACACTGCTCCTCACTCCCTTGACTCCCACTCTCCATAGACTAATTACTAGAAATAGCCATATTCTATGGCTTATGGTTCTTAAAATGTAAGTTGCTTGAGGGTTAATAATTAGAGTGAGTGGAAGGAAGGAAATAGCTCGTGAGACTAATTTTGGATTGGAGACGTGTACAGTCAATCTAGAATCACCAATGCTGCAGATCTACAGAGCAAGATTTTCAAATAATCCAATCTCAAGAGTTACAGGAATGGAATATTCACGCTGTCTCTCACACACACTGTGGCTCATTTCGGATTAAACATTTAACTTCCCCTTCAATATACTAAGCAACTATTCGACATCAACAGTTGCTACTTTGCAACATAGCTGTGTAATCCCACCTTAAATGACTGTGGTCAAAACAACATACTGGGAATCTCAAAACTGTGCCCTGGAATTTTCTTACTGCAACTACTCAGGGTGCAGGGCAAGCAAGGAAAAAAAAATCTGAAATAGTTTCACAAAAAGTTTTGCACAACTTTGAAGAACGAATCTCACCATCAAGCTCTTCTAAAAATCAGAAGGCTAAGGAAAGGTATGATTGGAAAGGATTCTGGTACCATTCTGGTGAATCACCAAAATCACCATCATTCTTCAAAGGCTTTGACATCTTTCCTAAATTGTGGTGGCTAAAGTTGGATGTCATAATGCAGCTGAGACCTAGCCATTGTGTGATAAAGTTCTGCTAAAACTTTGTTGTTTTTGAATGAAGACCATAAGATATAGGAGCAGAAATGGGCCATTCAGTCCATCAAGTGTGCTCCACCATTCAATGAGATCAGGGCTGATCCAATTACGCTCAACTCCTTTCTCCTAACTTTACCCCACAACCCTTGATTCCCCATTCATTAAAAATGTATCTATCTCAGGCCTGAATATTCTAAGCGATCCGACCTTAACAGGCCTGTGTGATAAAGAATATCACAGATTCACTATTCTCAGATAAGAAGTGTCCTCATCTCTGTCTTAAATATGCAACCGCTTATTCTGAAATTATATCCTCTAGTCCTAGACACTCCCACAAAGAAACAACCTTTCCACATCTAACCTGTCAAGTCCGCTAAGAATGTTGGATGTTTCAATAAAATCGCCACTCATTCATCTAAATTCCAACCTACTCAATTCTCCTCCATAAACAGTCCCTCTATATCCAGTATCATCAGCCAAGTGATCCTACAAATTGGGTTAGAAATCAGTTAGGAAAGAGGACACTGAGGGTAGAATTTAAGGAGCTACACCTTGTGGATAAAAGCCAATAGCAGTGTGCCACGGAATTCCGTTCTAAAACCACTTCTACTTCATCTGTATTTAGATTCAGGAATGCATGGAAGTGGGAAGGCAATGGCATTATGATATCATCACTACTTAGCTCTCTGGATGACTAGTCCAATGTTCCAAGGACCCAAGTTCAAATCCGTCCATGACAGGTGTAAGAATTTGAATTTAGTAAAGGTTTGGAATCAAAAATCCAAATGACAACAAGAAACTATTTTTGTAATACCCCCATCTGATCCACTAACTTCCTTTAGGGAAGTAAAACTGCTGTTTTACTTATAGAACATAGAACATTACAGCACAGTACAGGCCCTTCGGCCCTCGATGTTGTGCCGACCTGTCATACCAATCTCAAGCCCATCTAACCTACACTATTCCATGTACGTCCATATGCTTATCCAATGATGACTTAAATGTACCTAAAGTTGGCGAATCTACCACAGTTGCAGGCAAAGCGTTCCATTCCCTTCCTACTCTCTGAGTAAAGAAACTACCTCTGACATCTGTCCTATATCTTTCGCCCTTCAATTTAAAGCAATGCCCCCTCGTGCTCGCCGTCACCATCCTAGGAAAAGGATCTCCCTATCCACCCTATCTAACCCTCTGATTATTTTATATGTTTCAATTAAGTCACCTCTCAACCTCCTTCTCTCTAATGAAAACAGCCTCAAGTCCCTCAGCTTTTCCTCGTTAAGACCTTCCCTCCATACCAGGCAACATCCTAGTAAACCTCCTCTGCACCCTTTCCAAAGCTTCCACATCCTTCTTATAATGCAGTGACCAGAACTGTACACAATACTCCAAGTGCAGCCGCACCAGAGTTTTGTACAGCTTCACCATAACCTCTTGGTTCCGGAACTCGACCCCTCTATTAATAAAAGCTAAAACACTGCATGCCTTCTTAACAGCCCTGTCAACCTAGTTGGCAACTTTCAAGGATCTGTGTACATGGACACCGAGATCTCTCTGCTCATCTATACTGCTAAGAATCTTACCATTAGCCCTGTACTTTGCCTTCTGGTTACTCCTGCCAAAGTGCATCACCTCACACTTGTCTGCATTAAACTCCATTTGCCACCTCTCAGCCCAGCTCTGCAGCTTACCTATGTCTCTCTGCAACCTACAGCATCCTTGGTCACTAACCACAACTCCACCGACCTTAGTGTCGTCTGCAAATTTACTAAACCATCCTTCTACGCCCTCATCCAGGTCATTTATAAAAATGACAAACAGCAGTGGACCCAATACCGATCCTTGCGGTACACCACGAGTAACTGGACTCCAGGATGAACATTTCCCATCAACTACCACCCTCTGTCTTCTTTCAGCAAGCCAATTTCCGATCCAAACTGCTATATCTCCCACAATTCCATTCCTCCGCATTTTGTACAATAGCCTATTGTGGGGAACCTTATCGAACGCTTGCTGAAATCCATATACACCACATCAACCGGTTTACTCTCATCTACCTGTTTGGTCACCTTCTCAAAGAACTCAATAAGATTTGAGAGGCACGACCTTCCCTTCACAAAACCATGCTGCCTATCCCTAATCAATTTATTCTTTTCTAGATGTTTACAAAAACCTATCCCTTATAACCTTTTCCAACACTTTACCAACAACTGAGGTAAGGCTCACTGGTCTATAATTACCAGGGTTGTCTCTACTCCCCTTCTTGAACAGGGGAACCACATTTGCTATCCTCCAGTCATCTGGCACTATTCCTGTAGACAATGACGAGTTAAAGATCAATGCCAAAGGCTCGGCAATCTCTTCCCTGGCTTCCCAGAGGATCCTAGGATAAATCCCATCCGGCCCAGGGGACCCTCTGAAGGATTTCTAATACCTCTTCCGTGTGAATCTCAATCCCACCTAGTCTAGTAGCCTGTATCTCAGTATTCTCCTCGACAACATTGTTGTTTTCTAGAGAGAATACTGTTGAAAAATATTCATTTAGCGCTTCCCCGATTTCATCTGACTCCACACACAACTTCCCACTACTATCCTTGATTGGCCCTAATCTTACTTTCGTCATTCTTTTATTCGTTAAATACCTATAGAAAGCCTTAGGGTTTACCCTGATTCTATCCGCCAACAACTTCTCATGTCTCCTCCTGGCTCTTCTGAGCTCTCTCTTTAGGTCTTTCCTTGCTACCTCGTAGCCCTCAAGTGCCCTAACTGAGCCTTCACATCTCATCCTAACATAAGCTTTCTTCTTCCTCTTGACGAGAGATTCCACCTCCTTCGTAAAAGGATTGTTGCGCAACACAGACATGTTGTTTTTCTGTTCTGACAAAGAGTCACTAAACTCAAAATGTTAACTTTATCTCACAGGTGCTGACAACCCTGCTTGTATTTCTCTAGCACCCTGTTTTTGTTTCAAACTTCCGGCATCCATAGTCGTATTTATAATTTCTTATTAATGTTGAGGGTTTAGGCTTCTGGTTTTGAGTTAGTAACCAATGGGTTGTGTGTGTGTCTGCCTCAATTGATTTGTAAATATTTCTGTAGTCATTTCTTTTGAAAGTGACTTTTAAAGCCTGGCTTTAGATTGAATGGATTTTGTCCAATGTTAATCAACTTTTGTTTATTTAGATTAATTTACAACTCAACACAGTAAATAACGGGGTCTCAAGGTTTGTTAGCATATTCTGAAACTTCTTCTTTGAAAACATGAAGGGAAATGAGAGTGAGAGACATAGACACTTTTAGTTTCAGTTTTCTGTGGGAATATTCCTGTGAAGTCCTTGGAATAAGACTTGAGAGTGAAGACTGAGTGCGAATGCCAGCTAAAACGTTGGGATAAAACCTTTAAGAGGTTATTTAAAGTTGAGTTCATTTAAGCTGGTATGCGATAGCTTCTTCCTAGCGCTAACTTTAATTCCAGTCCAAATGTTTTGATTTCAACAGATTTAAACTGACTGAAGTGTTAGGTTTAGGGATGAATTACTGCAGATGCTAGAATCAGTGTGGAAAACAAAACAATGCTGGAAATCACAACGGTTCAGGCAGCATCCACAGAAACAGAAAGCAAGCTCACATTTCAAGTCTAGATGATGCTACATCAGAACATTTTGCACTCAAAACATTAGCTTGCTCTCTCTCTGCAGATGCTGCCTGGCCGGCTGTGTTAGGTTTAGGGATTCTGGTGCAAGTATTATGCGAGTGATGTTTTGTTTCTTTTCAATTTATAAAGGAGTGCTTCGGGATTAATGGCATTCTGTTTTCACTGTGTGTTTCGGAAGATATGTTTCCTGGACAAGGGGTCCTGAACTGCCCACAATGTCCCAGATATGGTCTCACCTGTACAATTGAAGGAAGGTATCTTTACTCTTGTACTCAAATCCTCAAGGCCAACATTACCATTTGCTATCCTAATTGCTCGTTGTACATACAGTTGCACTCAGTGGCATATGAACAAGGACACCTGAGTCCTTTCAGACATTACTGTCCAATCGTGCACCAGGTAAGGAATACTGTGCACTTCCATTCCATCTACAAAAATGGATAATCTCATGTCTACGATATTCCAAATGCCATTCTCTTGCCCACTCAACCTGTTCAAATTCCCTTGAAGCTGTTTTCCACCATCTTCACAACAAACATTCCCATATTGGGTCAGCCACAATATGTGGAAATATTACAATTGGTCCCAACATCCAAATCATTGCTATAGATTGTGACCAGTCAAGCAATGATCGTTCTAGTACACTCCTAGTCAAACCGAGAATGGCCATATTTTCTATGCTTTTTTTCTCCCCATTAACCAATCCTCAATCCAGCTCAGTATATTACTCACTGTATTGTGTGCTAATTCTGTTTACTAACCAGCTATGAGAGATTTTATCCAAACCCTTCTGAAACACTGATTCTCTTCATCTACTCTGCTAGTAACATCTTCGAAAAACATTTATCAGGTTTGTCAAACGTGAGTGCCCTGTCACAACTCTATGTCGACTCTGCCCAATCAGACCATCAGTTTCCAAGTGACCAGTTATCACATCCTTTATAAACAATTTTAGTATTTTCCCTACTACCGGCATCTAACGGGTCCAATGTCTCTCAGTCACAGGGTGTATTGTTAACCATACTGACCTTTATTTACTGAAAGTAATTTCAAACTAAACCTGATGGGAATTTTTGTGGGTTTTAAACAAAAAAAAGTCTCACTGTCACTTTATGAAATCTAAGATTAACTAGGTTGACTTTTACAAACTGTGATCAGAGATAATGGGAACTGCGGTGCCGGAGAATCCGAAATAAAGTGTGGAGCTGGATGAACACAGCAGACCAAGCAGCATTTCAGGAGCACAAAAGCTGACGTTTCGGGCCTAGACCCTTCATCAGAGAGGGGGATGGGGAGAGGATTCTGAAATAAATAGGGAGAGAGGGGGAGTTGGATAGAGGAGAAGATAGGTGGAGAGGAGAGTATGGGTGGGGAGGCAGGGAGGGAATAGATCAGTCCGGGGAGGACGGACAGGTCAAGGGGGCGGGATGAGTTTAGTAGGTAGGAAATGGACGTGCGGCTTGAGGTGGGAGGAGGGGATAGGTGAGAGGAAGAATAGGTTAGGCAGGCAGGGACGAGCTGGGCTGGTTTTGGGATGCAGTGGGGGGAGGAAAGATTTTGAAGCTGGTGAAATGCACATATATACCTTCGGGCTGCAGGGCTCCCAAGCGGAATATGAGTTGTGGTTCCTGCAACCTACGGGTGGCATCATTATGGCACTGCAGGAGGCCCAGGGTGGACATGTCGTCTAAGGAATGGGAGGGGGAGTTGAAATGGTTGACAACTGGGAGGTGTTCAACGAATACCAGTCATGTCTGGACATCGAGCAGTTTTTCCGCCGCCTCCATGCTTACTTCTCTAATTGTGAGCCTAACCCTCCCTCAACTGACCCCTTCACCCGCCTCCAACACAAGTCCTCCACCTGGACACCACCCCCAGGCCTCCTACCCTCCCTCAACCTCTTCATCTCCAACTGCCGTCGAGACGTCAACCGCCTCAACCTCTCCACCCCTCTCACCCACTCCAACCTCTCCCCCGCAGAACGTGCAGCCCTCCGCTCCAATCCCAACCTCACCATCAAACCCGCAGACAAGGGAGGCGCAGTTGTAGTATGGAGCACTGACCTTTACATTGCTCAGGCCAGATGCCAACTTTCCGACACATCGTCCTACCGCCCCCTTGATCATGACCCCACCCCCGAGCACCAAACCATCATCTCCCAAACCATACATGACCTCATCACCTCAGGTGACCTCCCACCCACATCCTCCAACCTCATTGTTCCCCAACCCGCCAGCTTCTATCTCCTTCCCAAAATCCACAAGCCCGCCTGCCCTGGCCGACCTATTGTCTCCGCCTGCTCCTGCCGCACCGAACTCATCTCCACCTATCTGGACTCCATTTTCTCCCCACCTACGTCCGTGACACGACCCACGCCCTCCACCTCCTCCAGAGCTTCCAATTCCCCGGTCCCCAACACCTCATTTTCACTATGTCCAGTCCCTATACACCTGCATTCCCCATGCAGATGGCCTAAAGGCCCTCTGCTTCTTCCTATCCCACAGACCCGACCAGTCCCCCGCCGCCAACACCCTCATCCACCTAGTCGAACTTGTCCTCACCCTCAACAACTTCTCTTTCAATTCCTCCCACTTCCTACAGACAAAAGGGGTGGCCATGGGTAGCCCGCATGGGCCCAATCTATGCCTGCCTCTTTGTAGGTTATGGAACAGTCCCTCTTTCGCACCTACACTGGCCCTAAACCCCACTTCTTCCTCCGTTACATTGATGACTGTATCGGCACCGCCTCATGCTCCCAAGAGGAGCTTGAACACTTCATCCACTTCACCAACACCATCCACCCCAACCTCAAGTTCACCTGGACCATCTCCAACACATCCCTCACCTTCCTGGAACTTTCTATCTCCATCTCAGGTTACCACCTACAACCCAATGTCCATTTCAAGCCCACCAACTCCCACAGTTACCTGCATTACACCTCCTCCCACCCAGCTCCTGTAACAATTCCATCCCTATTCCCAATTCCTTCACCTCCACCTCATCTGCACCCAGGATGAGGCATTCCACTCCCGTACATCCCAGATGTCCTCGTTCTTCAAGGACCACAACTCCCAACCGCACCCCCCTCCGCTCCCTGCAGTGGTCGAGAATGCCCTCGACCGGTGTCTCCTAAATTTCCCACACCTCATCCCTCACACCCCACCCCCACAATAACTGCCAAGAGAGAATCCCCCTAGTCCTCACATACCATCCCACCAACCTCCGGATACAACGCATCATCCTCCGACACTTCTGCCATCTACAATCTGACCCCACCACTAAAGACATTTTTCCAACCCCACCCTTGTCTGCCTTCCAGAGAGACCACTGTCTCCACGACTCCCCTGTCCGCTCCACACTCTCCTCCAACCCCACCACACCTGGCACTTTCCCCTGCAACCGCAGGAAGTGCTACACTTGCCCCCACACCACCTCCCTCACCCCCATCCCAGGCCCCAGGACGACTTTCCGCATCAAGCAGATGTTCATCTGCACATCCGCCAATGTGGTATACTGCATCCGCTGTACCCGGTGTGGCTTCCTCTACATTGGAGAAACCAAGTGGAGCTTGAGGACCGCTTTGCAGAACACCTCCGCTCGGATCACAATAAACAACCGCACCTCCCAGTCGCAAACCATTTCAACTCCCCCTCCCATTCCTTAGACAACATGTCCATCCTGGGCCTCCTGCGTGTCATAATGACGCCACCCGTAGGTTGCAGTAACAGCAACTCATATTCCGCTTGGGAACACTGCAGCCCAATGGTATCAATGCGGATTGCACCAGCCTCAAAATCTCCCTTCCCCCCCCTCCACTACATCCCAAAACCAGCCCAGCTTGTCCCCGCCTGCCTAAGTTGTTCTTCCTCTCACCTATCCCCTCCTCCAACCTCAAGCTGCACCTCCATTTCCTACCTACTAACCTCATCCCACCCCCTTGACCTGTCCATCCTCCCCGGACTGACCTATCCCCTCCCTACCTCCCCCACCCATACTCTCCTCTCCACCTATCTTCTCCTCTATCCATCTTCGGTCCACCTCCTCCTCTCTCCCTATTTATTTCAGAATCCTCTCTCCATCCCCCTTTTCTGATGAAGGGTCTAGGCCCGAAACGTCAGCTTTTGTGCTCCTGAGATGCTGCTTGGCCTGCTGTGTTCATCTAGCTCCACACTTTGTTATCTCTGACTTTTACAAACCCTTTAGTTGTTGATTCAATTAATTTTATCCTTTTACTACATCAGTTTCACAAACAAGCACAAAGGGCAAGGGAAATCAGCTGTTCCTCATGTACTCATGTCTAAAAGCATTTTGACCAGCAAAATTTCACTGTACCAAAATTACTGGATTAGTCATCAACAGTTGAAATGAATGTGGTACGTTATATGGATATGAATTTCTCAGATAAATGCATCTCTTTCTCGTACTGCTGATGTAATCCAATCAGGTACTGGTTAGTAATATGGATCTCACCTGCATCCTCCCCATACCAATCACTCTGCACATCCATCATATTGGAAAATGAGCCCCCTCCATCCTCTGGTCGCCCCCCTCTGGAAAAATGCTGTATGAGATCTTCCTTCCGCTGGACGTTCCCTGTCCTCAATAAAACCTCTAAGAATTGTTTCATCTGATAATTTTCATAAGCTATTTCCATAGCTGGGGCAGTCTGCAGCCTTTCCTCAGCCTGATCTGTGGCAGATGGTGTAAACTGCCGGAACCGGTCAACTGATTCTACTTCGTCCTCGTCAAACTCAACTTTAGGCTCTGGAAGTTTAGGTAATGATGGAGGGTGAAGTTTCTCTGGAGATAGGTTGTCCTGATCTTTCTGTACAAGATCTATGGGATGATAAGAATTGCACTCATTCCAAGTTATGCTTTGATTATTGTCAGGGCTTGATTCCTGCTGTTGAACTGACGAAACAGGGTTTGGACATTGATTTCTACAAAAAGACACAGCATCTCCAAAGGCTGCTATATTATTCCCATTTTCCACATGATTACAGTTATCATCTTTCTCATCTTTCACACAGATGTCAAGAGAAGATCTGATGTACAGTTTGCAAAAGCTGACTACATCAGTCATCTGCAGGTAACTAGCAGCTGACATCACTTCAATGACATTCTTACTGCAAAGGTTCAGCTTTCCAGAATAGAGAAAATCCAGTATTATGGAAAAGGCCTCAGATGTGACAATATCCAGGGAGGCAGTGCTAGGACGTCCACTATCGTGGATATAGTGAATCAGCAAGGCTCTGAAGTACCCACTGTTAGCAAACAGAATATTCCGGTGAGCTTTGAAAATTCTCCCCTCCACAATAATGCTGCAGTCACAGAAGAAGTCCTGCTTCCGCTGTTCATTTAGTTCTCCCAGAAGTTTAGTGTAATATGATGTGATCTCCATCTTTCGTGACTAGGAATTTGCCAAAAGATGTTTTGCTGCCTGCAAAATAACCTTAAAAAATCAGAAAAGGGAATTTTTTAAAAATTATTTTCAACAAGAAAATTAGTGCTACAGTTGGAGTTATTTTTCACTTTGGCACTGTATAGGATCAAGCAATTTCAAGAGCAAATAGAACAAAGCGCTACAGAATAAAGAAAGTATCATTGTAAAAAATACTCACAGCACAATATTGAAGTGATAAAGCTTCTTTTACTTTGTCCTGAAAATGCACTTTAACCACAATAACAGCCCATTTCCCTAGTGCATGACATTTTTCGCTTCCCACACTAGATTTTCTTACATTATCTGCATGCTAACCAGTAAACTCAGTTTGAAATGGATTATGATGATTTTTGTGCAACACAACTGTGCACCCTAGAGTTGAAACATGGGGTTGGTGCTACATGAAATAACAAAAGGACCACCAGATCAGCATTCACAAATGTGAAGGTTGCAGGTAATTCTACAGAAATTAGTTGACTGAACCAGTGCTAATTTCAGTTAAGCACCCATCAATTCTTCCAATGAGTCTTGGAATACCAAAATAAAATTGAAGAATGAATTTAATTCAGAAAAAGAGACATATGAATGAACATATAATGTCAGATAGACTGGATGTTCAGCAATGAATTCAAAAAGTTTTGAACTACCTAAGTGAATGGGAACAAATCGACAGAAAAACATCAGGGATCCCCAAAACATTCTCAGTACAGGGGAGGCTAGCACTCAACATTGACATTAAAATTAATTAAGAAAATATGCTAACTAAAGAACAGCAGTAATTTATCCAACAAAAATAAGGAAACTTGCTCTTACCATCAGACAACCTAACTGCACAAAAAAACCTAAAATTCCTAAAACAACACCATGTCTAAGAATGCTTGATGCAGCTGGGCTAGTTTTTCATTTAACTACTGACTTCAATTTAATTTTGTTTCCTTTGATCACAAGTTTTAAAATAAAGCTCTTTAGCTCACTTTGGAACTTGAAAATGGAAAACTGGACAGCAACAAATAATAGAATAATTATGGCATCTACGTTTCTCAGATTATGACTTTGATGTATTAACAGAAGCAAGCCTGTACTTAGGAAACCTCAATTTTGCTATTGTTTCAGGACCTGGTCTAATGGGCTAGTTTGCTTAAAATATTCGGTCCTCGACACTCCTTCTGACATCACAAAAATTTATTTGACCCGTTACTCGAATCATTTCTGAGATAAAGTTCTACCAAGACCCAGGCCCACCAAATGTAACTCCCAAAAATAAGAATTAAAGATTAAACCGTGATAGCGGGCTAACTGTCCAGTAGCAACACATCACTTAACAGTTGCAACGAAGACCACAACAGGTCAGACTTTAGGATTACACTCTCTTATTCGCCTCAGCAGACATCCCTCTCACTTCAGTTGTTAGCTCATTGACTTGTTATAGGCCAGAATCACCCAACTGACTCCATATTTACCTTTGCTTCCTTTGGCTAGAGCAAAATATCTCAGCGACGGCCCCCTCACCCACACAATCCACCAACCTAACCTATCCTCACACCGGAACTCGCTGTCGCGTCTATTAACTGACAGCATCCTAAACCAATAGGAAAAGCGTACTGGGGAAAGGATGAGAAAGTTAACCAATAGAAGAGGGACTGGTGGGCTGGACTAATCGCCCAGCATGTTAGGATGCAGGCAGATTAAGGCCTAGTGGGCCTGCGCAACAGGCCCGCTCTCGGGTGCTGTAGTTTTCCTCCGCATTGGTCGCTGTGGCAACCCGGACGGAAGGAACTACAACTCCCAGCATGCAACATACCGAGATATGCGGACCACGTCGGTGACGATAGGAAGCTACCGGTCTAGTGATTGTTTCCGTTTAGCTCAGTGGCTATCATGTAGAACCATCGAGAACCAAGCTAATTCTCAAAGACCAGACGTATAGTAATATGCTGAAGTTTAATTATAATGCTGACCCGTAGAATAGTAACAGTGCAGTAGATTATTTGGCCAGACATTCCTGTGCTGAAGAATGTCTTCAAATAGAGCAATTCACTTAGTGCCACTCCCCAGCCTGTTCTCCAAAGCCCTGCAATTTTTAAAGAAGTCTCTTTAACATAATAGTCTACTTCCCTTTTATAAACCCTAGTTGGCTCTGACGTTTGAATTATCATTTTCATTCATACGTTGAAGGCTCTTCACAATCCTACCGCGTTTGTTCTAAAACCCTTTATATCATCTCTGCTTTGTATCATATTTTATATTTCGATGTGTCCACGATAATTTTCCCACTAAAGTGAAGTGCATTGATTCCTATGATAACTAACATCCGAAGAAGGAGTAATACCCGAAAAGCTAGTGTTTACAAATAAACCTGTTGGACTATAACCTAGTTAGAGAGCTAGCAGGAACTGCCGATGCTGTAGAATCTGAGATAACAAGGTGTAGAGCTGGATGAACACAGCAGGCCTAGCAGCGTCAGAGGAAGAAGGGTCTAGGCCTGAAACGTCAGCCTTCCTGCTCCTCTGCTGCTTGGCTTGCTGTGTTCATCCAGCTCTACACCATGTTATCTTGGACTATAACTACGTTGTGTGATTTCTGACCTTGACAAACATTAAAAACATAGAATGGTCACAGCAGAGAAAAGGCTGTGTAATTATGTAGTTCCCTTTTGAAGTCCAAGATCGAACCTGCCTCCACCCACATTCTCAGGCAGTAATTCCAGTTCCTAACCACTTAATGTCAATATTTTCTTCATGACTTTGATTGTTTTGCCATTCACCTTCAGCTGATCATCAAGCAATTTGCTGATGCGTACCATTCTCTAACTACTCATGAATTTTCACTAGCAAGTTTCTTCTCAAACTTCTATCAGACGAACAGCCTCACATTTTCCAATCTATGCAATACTAGTTCTTTCGTCTCTGAAATTGTTCTTGGGAATGTTTTCTGCACCTTCTGTAATGTGTTCACATTCTTCACGAGGTGTGGTGCATATGATTGATCTCTGTATTCCTGTTGAGGCTGAACCAGGATTTTATGAAAGTTTGCCGTAACTTTCTTGCTTTTACACCCTAACATGCAATTTATGAAGTCTAGGAACCTGTATGCCTTTTCACCTACTTTATCTACCTGCCACCTTTGTCAATTTATATGCAAATAATTACAGGCCTCTTTTCCTGTGTCCCTTTAGTATCCTTTATTTTATATTGTTACTTTCAATCTTCCTCCCAAAATGAATCACTTCATATTTCTTCATATTAAATTTAATGCACCACAGATCTATCAATGAAACTAACATGTCCATGTTCTGTTGAAGGCTATTTCTAGTTTCCTCACAGTTTACAAAGCTTCCATGTTTTTTGTCACCCACAAATTCCATTATTATAGAGATTAAAAAAGTAAACCTAATATTATTCTCTCAGAAATCCCACTATATATATATTACTCCCGTCTAAAAAAACATAAACTTTTGCTATGGCTGTGTTTTTTGTCGCTCAGCCAATTTTGTGTTTTATTCATGAAATTCAACATTGTTGGCAAGCCAACTATGTTTCATTTTATCAAAAGCCTTTAGAAACCATATTAACCATGTCATAAATGTTATCTTATCAAAATGTTTAATCAAGTTAGTTAAACACAAAATGCTAGAAATACTCAGCAGGTCTGGCAGCAACAGAAGAAAGGATAGCATTTCACTCGGCAGTTTAGAAAAAAAATGCCTAATTGGAGTAGGCTCATCAGAACTGGCTGCATAAATTAGGATCAAAAATTGGCAGGCTAAAAGGCAATAGAATAATGGTTACTTTCAACGAAGATATTATTCCTTTACTGTCAAGCTACATTCCATGTAGGGAGAAAAGCTGGAACTTTTCTAAGGACAGAACTCCCCACTGACATGAAAGGTAACAAATATGATAAAGCAGACAAGGGACGAGTCTGAGAAATGTCAGGTTAATAACATAGATGATAGCCAGACAAGATAGAATGCTCAGATGGAATGTGTAAGAGAGGCAAAGAGAGAGCAAAAGAACAAGCTGACAGTTAGACATAAAAAGTGGTCAAGAAATAATAAAAGAGATAGTAAAAGGGGGGAAACAGGGCTGACAAGACATTATAAAGTAGATCTACACATGGAGGCAAAGGGTCGTGGCTGGAGTGCTGAAAGTGTACTTTACATCTCTCTTTACCAAAGGAGAATTTGCCAGCAAAATCATAGGGAAAGAGGATGTAGTTGAGACACTGCATTGGCTAAACATTAGAAAAGATGAGATAGTAGAAAGGCTGGTTTTACTTAAAGTTGACAAGGCTCAAGTCTGGATGGATTGCATCTGAAGGTATTGAGAGGTAATGAAGAAAATTGGGGAGGGGGGGCAGTGTACAGACCATAATATTCCAATTTTCTTTAAGTTAAAGGATGGTGTAACAGGACTGTGAATTGTAAATGTTACAATTACATTAAAGAAAGGTATAAGGATAAATACGGCAACTGCAGGTGAGTCAGTTTAATCCTATCATTGGAAAAAGCTTTTCAAAGTAATAATCCAGGTTGAAATTAACAGTCATCTTGGACAAGTATGAGCTAAGTGAGGAAAGACAAAATTATTCTGTGAAAGGAAAATTTGTGTTTACTAACTTGGCATGGGAGTTTTTTTATTAAATGAGATCAGAGTGTTGTAGAGAGTAATGCAGTTCATGTGGTGAATGTGAACTTTCAAAACACACTTTGATAAAGAGCTGTATGCAAGGCTTGCCAGAAAGTTGAAGCCCGCGAATAAACAGGACAGTGTCAGTATGGATATGATGTTGGCTGAGTAACAGAAACAAAATGGTGGTGAGTAGTTGTTTATCAAGGTGCAGAAAGGCTTTCTGTGGTATTTCCTAAAGACCAGCACTAGGAGCATAGTTTTTTTTTCCCCTACATGTTAACGATCTAGATTTGGGTGAAAAAGACATAAGTTCAAATTTCCAGATGATGCAGGACTTGTTAATATTGTGATCTGTAAGCTAGATAGCCATGGTTTTCAAGGAAACATTGGCTGGTGGAATGGGTAGATATGTAGCAAGTGAAATGTAATTAAGTGAAGTTATCCATTTTGAGAAGAAGAATGAAGAAAGGCAAAAAGAAAAACATGTAATTCTAAAATGGCACAGAAACAGAAAGATCTGGGGAGTATGTTCATTAATTATTTGAAGCTGGCAGGACAAATTGTGAAAGCAATTTTATGGTAGACGGAATCCTCAGCTTTTTGAACAGACAACATGAGGACTAAAACAAGGAAGTTAAGATTCTTCATAACTGTTATGGCCTCAATTGGAGGATTGCATCCAATTCTGGGTACCACACTTTAGGAAAGATGTGTGTTTTAGAGAGGATGCAGTGGAGATTTAAGAGAACAGCACCAAGAATTGATATGAATGACATGGGTAGCTGGGGATTGGTTCCCTTGGAGAAGATTGAGAGGAAATTTGATAGACATATGTTCAAAGTCGTGAGGGGGTCAAGACAAAATATGCAGAGAGAAACATTGTTCTCTTTAGCAGAAGGCTTAAGAATAAGCAAATATCGATACAAGGTGAATAACAAAAGACTCGATGGTACATTTGGGAAACACGTTTTGTCCTGAAAGTGGTTTAGATCTGTGGTATGCTGTGTCTGTGAGTGCAGATCTAATCATAGTTTTCAAAAGAGAATTGGATGAGAATCTGAAGAAAAAGGAATTTAACAGGTAACATACAAATGGAGTGACAAAATGTAAAGCAGTTCATAGAACATAGAACATAGAAAAGTACGGCACAGTACAGGCCCTTCGGCCCACGATATTGTGCCGTGGAATAATCCTAATCCAAAAATAAAATAACCTAACTTACATTCCCCTCAATTCATTGCTGTCCATGTGCATGTCAAGCTATTCCTTTTTGTTTCAATCTGTCATTGTTCTATTTTCGTTTACTTTTTCTACCTTCTTGAATAGATATTATGCTTGACATGTTTATTTTTACGTCGTTTGTTAAACTTGCTTTTTGACATATCGAGATCAAACACCCTAATTGGAAAATGTGAGCTAGATTCTACCACATTGGATACATCTGTGAACCAGGATGCAGAAAAAGTAACAAGTTCAATCATCAATGCCTACATGCAATCAATCACTGGATTTAAGTGACTAATCTATTAGATCAAATACTGCTGTAGCATTTCTCCTTTGACTTCTCTACTGTCTTGGTCAGGGTCACAGCCATAGAATGTAATATCATTTTGAACTAAGGTGAGGACAAACTTCTTCATTCTAAG
Organism: Stegostoma tigrinum; assembly: GCF_030684315.1. Lineage (NCBI taxonomy): Eukaryota > Metazoa > Chordata > Chondrichthyes > Orectolobiformes > Stegostomatidae > Stegostoma > Stegostoma tigrinum. The sequence continues at coordinate 19,816,848 of NC_081377.1, forward strand.
AGTTGAATGTTAAAAATCTGAATGTACCAACCATGAGCATGCGAAACCATCCAGCCTCTCAAGCCTTCTCCACCATTCAATAAGATCACAGCTGATCTATTTATAACTTCAAATCGACATTCCTTGATATACTTCATTCCCTTGTTTAACACTCTTCCTTCAAAATTTTTGAGGACTTTGCTACAACCACCATTTCAGGAAAAGAGTTTGAAAGGCCCCCAACTTTCAGAGAGACAAAATTTTCCTTTGTCTCTGCTTTTAATGGCCAATCCTTGGTTTTTAAATTATGACCTCTAGTTCAGATTTTTCCGTAAGAGGAAACCTTCTCTCCACAACTATTCTGTCGAGACCCCTCCGGATTTTATGTTCTAATCAAGTCAACTCTTACTGCCCTGCACTCCACTTGATGCAACCCAATCCTGACTAACCTCTCCTCATAAGATATGCTGCCAATTCCAGGTGTTAGACTGATAAACCTCTGAACTACCTCCAAAGCATTTACGTCCTTCCTTAAATAAGGTGGCCAGTACTGTGCACAGAACCCCTGATGCAGTGTGACCAGTATCCTGTCTAACCAAAGCATAAGCTGCCTACTTTTGTGATCAGTCTCACTCACAATAAATGATAATATTCTATGAGATTTACAAATTACTTGCTGTACCTACTTTCTAATCTTTAGCAATTCATGCAAGAGGACACCCAGATTCTTCTGTATCTCAGAGCTCTACAGTTACTCGCCTTTTGGATAATATGCTTCTTTGTTATCCTTCCTGGCAAAATGGGCAAATTCACATTTTCCACATTTTATTCCAGTTGCCACATCTTTCCCCACTCTCCCAACCTTCATGTAACTTTTGTGTCCTCCTCCCAGTTTACTTTCCTACCTCTGTCTGTGCTATCAGCAATTATGTCAACCAACTTCTGTCTCTTCATCTAAGACATTTCTATAAACTGTGAATAGTTTTGAATTCTGTAGCCCAGATACCAACGGATGTTGAGTATATGGGAATGAACAGATGTTTGGACACAAAGAGAATGACAAGTGTAGGAAGGTAGAATGAAGTGGATAAACTTCTATGATGTTTGACAGAAAAGGAGGCTGAACGTGTCAAATATTGTTAGGAATGTGTATATATTTATGGATCGAGAAACTGCAATGTGAGAAAAAAACTGTCAACAGGTCAAAAAGAAACATTTATCATCTGTTATTTAGTCCAAGAGCAAATAATTTTGGGAGAAAGTCCAATGAATATTTTTGAGAGAGGTAAGAGGTGATTCTTATGGCCAGTAAATTGCTGGAGGAGCAGACTTGGAAAAGCCCTCAGGATCTGTGTTGTTAGTGCCTAGCAAGCTGCAAGACTGACATGCTTTGTGTAGTCACAGACTTAGATGTGTAAGTTGTTGAAGAAGTTTGCAGCAAAAAGCAGCTCATGCTACCTCTATCTCTCTCTCCCACCCACACACTCTCTCCCTCTCTCTCTGCCAGTAAGATACACGGTTTTAAGACAAAACCACCAGCTTGCAATCTCAATGAAGTGAGAAAACACAATCAAACTTTCAAATATAAGGACTCCTGTTTTCAGCCTAAAGATCTGTCATCATTCTGTGACTGTCAGCAATTTGATTTTGTTGACGGGAATCAAAAGAACTGAGAAGCCAGCCCATTCTACCTTCTGAATCCATACTCTTAGCTTATAGGATTGTTGATCCTTTCTCTAGCCTATTAATTTCCAGAGCCATGATATTGATGCAGAGATGTATTGCCTTGTTTATGTATGAATGTATGTATTTGTGATTAAGGATTACTTTTGCATTGTATCTTAGTTGATAACCAGTTTTGCCATATGTCTAAAGAATGAGTTTGTTTATAAGAAATGAGTTATTTTTGAGTTGACTAAAGAAACTTAGAGAAAGTCTCCTCTTCTAGCTAACAGTAATAAAGAGAAACATTTTGATCATTTAAGTGATTAATTATACATTTTGGAATGGATTGTGGAATACCAGTACACTCCTCCCATCGGAGTCATAACACTTTTCCTGTTCCTTGTTATTATGTTTTGAACGTCACTCATCCTTCATATAAACTTCACCACCCATTCCCACAACTGATCCCTTGCCATACCACCTTTCATGCCCTATGAACTACCAAGGATTTGGTCATTTAGTTATCTCTATTACCATCCACACCTCACCTCTCCTTTGTTATAACCTCATCAAACTTCATCTCCACGTCACTTCAAAACCAAGTAAATAACTTATGGATCACAATGTTTCAAAGACATTTCCCTCTAACTATTACCTTACCTTTAATTCACCACCCCATCCCCCACCTCAACTTTCAAATGTTACCAAATATGTTGCTGCCCAACATCACACCTGTCTCTCCAAAAGCTTCTTGTTAAAACCCTTTCAGTCCTTTTCACCTGCTCCAGAATGAAATGTGTGGCTTTAGTGTTGTGCCTGATCTTCAAATTTGACATTGAGCTCAAAGGTAAATTTCTCCTCTTGGGTTGAGCATCTTCCATCACAGATCCTCAATTTTACCATTGAGGATTTCACTTTTAGATTGGTGTAACTTTACACAGGCCTGTAAAACTAATAATGTTGCAGGATATATCAGTGTCTCTTTGGTACTTCATATTCACTTGATGCTCTCACTATGCAGTTTGTAGGGATTGCTGCCTGGTTTACTGTCTACCAGCCCCTTAATTCTGACACTGGGCTTATGTATGTGATATGGTGTGGGGGATAAACACTGGAGGCAGATGTTTCAGAGGCCAAGATAATTTTGATTTTATTAAACAAACAAGCAAAATTGATATATTTACAAAGCCAGAAAGTGAATATCAAATTGACCCCTGCCCCCCTGTCTCTGACTGAGACTGTCTCCCAGTTAATTAAATACAATGGGTAAAATAAATACAATGGGTGATTGTTACTAGACTAATAGGGGAAAAGAGAGAGAGAGAGAGACGGTTACCTGTTCTAATCCACTTCCCTTCCTCAGAGGTGCCCTACACCATTGACGCCAAACCTCCCCTTCCCGATCAATGACTAGCCCAGCTGGGTTAGAGGTCTCAATGACCTGAGGCTCAGCCCTGGTGTGAAAACCATGATTTCGACTGGCTCTGTCTGTAGTCGCTGGCCATAGCTGGGACTTCGCGAAGGGCTGCAGGTACTGATAACAGTCAAGATGGCTGTGTCTGTCGATGCGGTTGGACACGTGGGACTGTCCAGGTAAGTACCCTGGTTTTTCTCCTCCTCCCAGTGGTTTTGTGAGTGGGTTGTTGTGGCGGCTGGTGGAGAATGTTGCTTGGTGTTGCCCCAATGGTGTGTTGTATCTCGGGATGCCTTCGGTCACCTCGGGACATCGAGTGGAGGCTCGTAGTTAGTTTTCAGTAGCTGGTCTCACTGTACTAGTTTTGCAGTGCCCCACTCGCAGTGCAGGATTCTCACTCTTTCCTTGCTTCTCTCTCCTTTTCCTCTGCTTTTCGCTGAACCTTCCACTTCACTCACTCTCTCGTGCAGGGCTTGGGGTGTCCAGTTATACCCCTCTGCAGGCCCCCCTTATCTCCCACCAAATCTCTGAGCTATTGCTCCTATTTTCAGGGGTGAAAAGGTTTCCTGAGTACTGGAATGGGTGATAATAACTTTCAGTTGAGAAGAATGGTTTTGATGGATTTGGAATGTCCTGCATTTCCTTTGGACAGGTATCTGTTCAGTTCGCTTAGTGGTGTGACGGTTCCAAGGTGAAACAGGTTTGCATGGAACACGATGGTGTGGAATGCTCAGTAACTTTGTGCCTGAGCACTGATTTGGAATTGAATGAGTAGATACCTGTGTAGACTCCAAAGGGTCTGAAATTATTGAGGTTATTTATTTCCTGTAGACTGACTTGCTTTGATATAGCTGAGGCATGAATGGGGAGATTTCCTTTAGTTTCGCTTAGCTAGTCCCTGCCCCAGACATCTGTCCATTGGCTTGTACATTCCCCAGTCTGTTCCAGTCAGCTTTTTCCTGGCTCAGTGGCAGCCCATGGTTACTGGAATTCCAGTGACTTTAATCCAATGTACTATAATTTCCATAATGTCTCCCTTCAGAGGGAGAGGTCCAGGGTATGTCCAACAACTGATGGGAATTTTTGGCCCACCTTTCAAGTTACAAATCATTTTTCTTTCTTCAACATTGCTAACCCACTCTGAGGTGTAGATTATTCAACCAAATCTTCATCTGGCAGCTTTCTCGTACCACATTCAATTCATCCAAATCATTGTCTGACATCTTTACGTCAATCATCTTTATAGGCTAGTTTGTCTGCTCCCTAGCTAAACACTCATGCAAAGGAGTTCAATGTCTGCCCGAAAATACTTTTTTTCCCAAACTGGACATGCTTTCTTTTGATTTATGCGATAACTTTTGCAATATTTTCAACTTGTCCTTTGAGATTGATATTTCTGTTAGCTCTTCAGTAGATACTGTTATTTGTTTCCACTGTTGTGTAAGGCGCAGAATGTTTTTCAACATAATGGACAGACACGCTTGATCTCCTATTTATACATTGTTGATTTAAAACTTCAACACTTCTGCACACATTTTTAACTTGTTCAAGAGCCTCAGTTTTTTTCTATTAGCTGCCCGGCTGTCACAGCAGATTCATTTTATGCCTGAGACGATACTACCTTTAATTAGCTCATCTTTTAAATGTGCAAATGCACTGGTTTGAGATGAACTGATTTATTGATGTTGTGTATTGATCAATGGATTATTTTCCCCGTGGTGCCTAATCTTGAACATATACCATTCACGTGGAACATTCTTTTGGGCGGAAAGTATGCATTCAAAGCTTTTCAAATTTCTGCCATAACAAGGTGTAGAGCTGGATGAACACAGCAGGCCAAGCAGCAACAGAGGAGCAGGTGCTGCTTGGCCTGCTGTGATCATCCAGCTCTACACCTTGTTATCTCAGATTCTCCAGCATCTGCAGTTCCTACTATCTCTGATCGAATTTCTGCCATGTATTTTTTTGACTCTTCTGAGTGATTTACAGTGGAATATAATTTAAAACGTATGTTCCTACAGTGATAAGTATTCTGGTTTGCTCAACAAATTCATAGCTATTGTTTAATTCTGCACTGTGCATGGAAGAATTCCCAATTCTGTCTCAAGAATTTAAATAGGACCTGGAATGGGGAAAGCTGCAACCATTTTCTCATAACCAGTGTTTTAAAATATGACTTGTTTTGTTGGTTAATTGTGCTTTTTCTTTACTGGCAACTCACAGCTTTGCACGTACCTGTGTTTCCATGTGGTAAATCTGCTTTTTATTTCCGGACATTCACTTCAGTACTCCTTCTGCCACCACATTGAGTGTACAACACAAATATGTTCAAAATTAGGACTTCATTGAAGTGAACACAAGATGTCTGCCTACAATGTGTGTGCCTTATGGTAGGCTAGGAAGAGAGGAAAGACAAAAAAGAAGACATGATTATTTAAATGGAGAAAAGCTGCAACGCAAAGTGACTAGGATAGTGCGTACAAAACACAGAGAGCTAGCACACACGTGCCACTGGTAATCTGGAAGGCTAATGGAATGCTGACCCTAATTTCAAGAGAATTGGAGTATAAAAGTAGGGAGGACTTACTCGTGTGTACAGGTGTTAGTGAGATCATACCTGGAGTACTATGAAGAATTTTGGTCCCCTTTCTTAAGAAAAGATAAAATTTCATTGGAGGCAGTTCAGAGAAGGTTCAATAGGATGATCCCTGAATGGAGGGATTTAGACACAAACAAAGGCTAAACAGGTTGGGACTTTGCTCATTAGGATTTAAAAGAATGACAGCAATCTCACTGAATCATCTAAGATTCTCGAGGAGCTTGGCAAGGCAAATGCTGAGAGGATGGTTCCACAGAGTTCTGAAGAAGGGTCACTGGACCTGAAATGTTAACTCTGCTTTCTCCCCATTGATGCTACCAGGCTTGCTAGGTTCTTCAGCAATATTTGTTTTTGTTTCAGATTTCCAGCTTCTACACTTTTGTTTTTTTTTCAGTATGGTGAGACCATTTATCCTTGTTGGCTGAATAAGGAAAAAATGTGCTATAGCTATGCTATAGCTGATCAACTATGCTACAAAGCTGAATACAATACTGCAAGAGTGGTCTGATTAGTTCATTACAAGACACTGGAGACAGAACTATCGATTTGAAATTGTGAATAAAATTCTGACATTTGGCTCTCTCCATTTTTAATAACTACATTACCTTTTCAAATATTGCTTATTTTTTCCATCTGTGGTTTGCAGCAGTTGAACTGTAAAAGCTCAATGGTCACTTACTCATGTTTAATTTGAGCATATCAAAGACATTGTACATTCACCAGGGCAGTGTAGCATGGGTATAGACCATTGATAGTAGATTTTTTTTAAGAAGTGACTTTTTAGAAAGGCAGACCCTTTAGTAACTGTGGTCAAAAATTTACTAAAACCTGAAATCGCCACCAGGAGGCACCAAGAGCTAACTAAATTATTTGTTATGCTCTTCTGACGATTTCCAAGACGCAAGTAAGCTGTACCAGAAGACTGAACAATCATAAAATTAAGAACAACAAAACATATAATGACCATTCTTGCAGCAGTTTACCTAAAGGTTTATGTACTAGCCATGTCATGATGCTAATCCTCAAAATATTCCCCCTTGTGATCCATGTCCAACACTCCTACATTCCCAATTGTGTTAATCTTCAGAACTTCCTGGTGCCAATCTCTATAACATGATCTCATTCTGTCAAACCATAGAATTTCTGTTTCCACATTTCCCCAAAACACTAGCATTGGCCCCACAAAATTCTAATGAAATGCAAGATGGTTATCATTCCTAAATCACCATATCTGCAACTCAATGGGCAAAACCTTAGAAATTAACTGAAACAATCAAATGAAGTTGACCATTACACAAAGACAACATTCTGCTGATTTTATCTTGCAGTTACAGTACAATCTTAAGAGTGTGTTCTCTTAATATGGAGTGTGACGCTGATAAGTATATTCCAATTCACAAATTTCCCAAATCTAAGCAAACATTAAGTATAATGTCTTCAGGAATAGCTTGCTTGAAAAATAGTTGTTGTGGCCTAATTTCAATGACTGAAGTACATGACTATTCTGTATTCCATTCAAACTCCTTAGCCTGTGACGTAGCTGATTGTAACATCTTCCTCTAATGTCTCCCCTCCTCAGTCTGGGGAAGCAGGACAGCTTGCACTGTTACCCAATCCATCAAGATGAGAGGATCTTCAGAAATTACATTACCTCTCATTGTCTGTCTCTGAAGTACCTCAAGGGTTTATCCCTCTTCATTCTTATCTGTGAGCTGCTCTCAGTGACATTAAGTTAAAGGTACGTCACGTGGTTCCACATATACATTGACAACACCCAGCTCCACTTCACCCTTCTCAAACCCCCTGCTGCTTTTGTGCTTGCCCAATGTTGAGTCTTGGATAAGCTTTACTTTCTTCCAATTAAAAACTGGAAAAAATCAAATTCTTTGACTTCAGCCACCGCCACAATGCCTTCCATTTGCCTCCATTTCTCAATCTCTGTATCTGCCTTTGAAGACTCTTCTCAAGATTAGCAATTTGCTCAAACTATAGGCCTCCTTCTCTAAATATGTCTTCCTTAGGCTTGGTGTCTGTTTTTATTTCTTATCCTCCTTGATGCTTCTTGGGCTGATTACTGATATTAAAGTAAATACAGATTGTTGATAAAGGGGCAGCGCTCAACAATACCAGTGAGGTAACACACACGATCTTGTTTCTATTAAACAGCATTTCAAGGGCAAACAAATGGAAGAGTCATGGTAGCAATTTAAGCATGTTAGGACTGGAGCATTATCTTGTTCATCACACATCATTCTCCATGGTGCTACATCACACTATATATAGTAAGGTTTTGTATCCTTCTGTCACCTAATTTTATCTTCATAAAAACACGGCCTCGATTTTCATCAAGTCAAAATGAATAAAGAGCCCTATGGCATGCAGGTCTGGATTCTAGGATTCTCAACTACATTCCTGGGATAGAGATAGTAGGAACTGTCAATGCTGGAGTCTGAGATAAAAAGGTGTGGAGAAAAATAGTTTTTTTCTGAAGAAGGGTCCAAACCCGTAATCAGAGATAATGGGAACTGCAGATGCTGGAGATTCCAAGATAATAAAATGTGAGGCTGGATGAACACAGCAGGCCAAGCAGCATCTCAGGAGCACAAAAGCTGACGTTTCGGGCCTAGACCCTTCATCAGAGAGGGGGATGGGGGGAGGGAACTGGAATAAATAGGGAGAGAGGGGGAGGCGGACCGAAGATGGAGAGTAAAGAAGATAGGTGGAGAAGGTGTGGGTGGGGAGGTAGGGAGGGGATAGGTCAGTCCAGGGAAGACGGACAGGTCAAGGAGGTGGGATGAGGTTAGTAGGTAGCTGGGGGTGCGGCTTGGGGTGGGAGGAAGGGATGGGTGAGAGGAAGAACCGGTTAGGGAGGCAGAGACAGGTTGGACTGGTTTTGGGATGCAGTGGGTGGGGGGGAAGAGCTGGGCTGGTTGTGTGGTGCAGTGGGGGGAGGGGACGAACTGGGCTGGTTGAGGGATGCAGTAGGGGAAGGGGAGATTTTGAAACTGGTGAAGTCCACATTGATACCATATGGCTGCAGGGTTCCCAGGCGGAATATGAGTTGCTGTTCCTGCAACCTTCGGGTGGCATCATTGTGGCAGTGCAGGAGGCCCATGATGGACATGTCATCAAGAGAATGGGAGGGGGAGTGGAAATGGTTTGCGACTGGGAGGTGCAGTTGTTTGTTGCGAACTGAGCGGAGGTGTTCTGCAAAGCGGTCCCCAAGCCTCCGCTTGGTTTCCCCAATGTAGAGAAAGCCGCACCGGGTACAGTGGATGCAGTATACCACATTGGCAGATGTGCAGGTGAACCTCTGCTTAATGTGGAATGTCATCTTGGGGCCTGGGATGGGGGTGAGGGAGGAGGTGTGGGGACAAGTGTAGCATTTCCTGCGGTTGCAGGGGAAGGTGCCGGGTGTGGTGGGGTTGGAGGGCAGTGTGGAGCGAACAAGGGAGTCACGGAGAGAGTGGTCTCTCCGGAAAGCAGACAGGGGTGGGGATGGAAAAATGTCTTGGGTGGTGGGGTCGGATTGTAAATGGCGGAAGTGTCGGAGGATAATGCGTTGTATCCGGAGGTTGGTAGGGTGGTGTGTGAGAACGAGGGGGATCCTCTTGGGGCGGTTGTGGCGGGGGCGGGGTGTGAGGGATGTGTCGCGGGAAATGCGGGAGACGCGGTCAAGGGCGTTCTCAATCACCGTGGGGGGGAAGTTGCGGTCCTTAAAGAACTTGGACATCTGGGATGTGCGGGAGTGGAATGTCTTATCGTGGGAGCAGATGCGGCGGAGGCGGGGGAATTGGGAATAGGGGATGGAATTTTTGCAGGAGGGTGGGTGGGAGGAGGTGTATTCTAGGTAGCTGTGGGAGTCGGTGGGCTTGAAATGGACATCAGTTACAAGCTGGTTGCCTGAGATGGAGACTGAGAGGTCCAGGAAGGTGAGGGATGTGCTGGAGATGGCCCAGGTGAACTGAAGGTTGGGGTGGAAGGTGTTGGTGAAGTGGATGAACTGTTCGAGCTCCTCTGGGGAGCAAGAGGCGGCGCCGATACAGTCATCAATGTACCGGAGGAAGAGGTGGGGTTTGGGGCCTGTGTAGGTGCGGAAGATGGACTGTTCCACGTAACCTACAAAGAGGCAGGCATAGCTGGGGCCCATGCGGGTGCCCATGGCCACCCCCTTAGTCTGTAGGAAGTGGGAGGAGTCAAAAGAGAAGTTGTTGAGTGTGAGGACGAGTTCCGCTAGGCGGATGAGAGTGTCGGTGGAGGGGGCCTGGTCGGGCCTGCGGGACAGGAAGCGCAGTGGTAGTATGGCGTACTGACCTCTACATCGCCGAGGCCAGACGCCAACTCTCCGACACCACCTCCTACCGCCTCCTCGATCATGACCCCACACCCGAGCACCAAACCATCATCTCCAACACCATTCATGACCTCATCACCTCAGGGGACCTCCCACCCACAGCCTCCAACCTCATTGTTCCCCAACCGCGCACGGCCCGTTTCTATCTCCTTCCCAAAATCCACAAACCTGCCTGCCCTGGTCGACCCATCGTCTCAGCCTGCTCCTGCCCCACCGAACTCATCTCCACCTATCTGGACTCCATTTTCTCCCCTTTGGTCCAGGAACTCCCCACCTATGTCCGTGACACCACCCACGCCCTCCACCTCCTCCAGAACTTCCAATTCCCTGGCCCCCAACACCTCATATTCACCATGGACGTCCAGTCCCTGTACACCTGCATTCCGCATGGAGATGGCCTCAAGGCCCTCCGCTTCTTCCTGTCCCGCAGGCCCGACCAGGCCCCCTCCACCGACACTCTCATCCGCCTAGCGGAACTCGTCCTCACACTCAACAACTTCTCTTTTGACTCCTCCCACTTCCTACAGACTAAGGGGGTGGCCATGGGCACCCGCATGGGCCCCAGCTATGCCTGCCTCTTTGTAGGTTACGTGGAACAGTCCATCTTCCGCACCTACACAGGCCCCAAACCCCACCTCTTCCTCCGGTACATTGATGACTGTATCGGCGCCGCCTCTTGCTCCCCAGAGGAGCTCGAACAGTTCATCCACTTCACCAACACCTTCCACCCCAACCTTCAGTTCACCTGGGCCATCTCCAGCACATCCCTCACCTTCCTGGACCTCTCAGTCTCCATCTCAGGCAACCAGCTTGTAACTGATGTCCATTTCAAGCCCACCGACTCCCACAGCTACCTAGAATACACCTCCTCCCACCCACCCTCCTGCAAAAATTCCATCCCCTATTCCCAATTCCTCCGCCTCCGCCGCATCTGCTCCCACGATAAGACATTCCACTCCCGCACATCCCAGATGTCCAAGTTCTTTAAGGACCGCAACTTCCCCCCCACGGTGATTGAGAACGCCCTTGACCGCGTCTCCCGCATTTCCCGCGACACATCCCTCACACCCCGCCCCCGCCACAACCGCCCCAAGAGGATCCCCCTCGTTCTCACACACCACCCTACCAACCTCCGGATACAACGCATTATCCTCCGACACTTCCGCCATTTACAATCCGACCCCACCACCCAAGACATTTTTCCATCCCCACCCCTGTCTGCTTTCCGGAGAGACCACTCTCTCCGTGACTCCCTTGTTCGCTCCACACTGCCCTCCAACCCCACCACACCCGGCACCTTCCCCTGCAACCGCAGGAAATGCTACACTTGTCCCCACACCTCCTCCCTCACCCCCATCCCAGGCCCCAAGATGACATTCCACATTAAGCAGAGGTTCACCTGCACATCTGCCAATGTGGTATACTGCATCCACTGTACCCGGTGCGGCTTTCTCTACATTGGGGAAACCAAGCGGAGGCTTGGGGACCGCTTTGCAGAACACCTCCGCTCAGTTCGCAACAAACAACTGCACCTCCCAGTCGCAAACCATTTCCACTCCCCCTCCCATTCTCTTGATGACATGTCCATCATGGGCCTCCTGCACTGCCACAATGATGCCACCCGAAGGTTGCAGGAACAGCAACTCATATTCCGCCTGGGAACCCTGCAGCCATATGGTATCAATGTGGACTTCACCAGTTTCAAAATCTCCCCTTCCCCTACTGCATCCCTCAACCAGCCCAGTTCGTCCCCTCCCCCCACTGCACCACACAACCAGCCCAGCTCTTCCCCCCCACCCACTGCATCCCAAAACCAGTCCAACCTGTCTCTGCCTCCCTAACCGGTTCTTCCTCTCACCCATCCCTTCCTCCCACCCCAAGCCGCACCCCCAGCTACCTACTAACCTCATCCCACCTCCTTGACCTGTCCGTCTTCCCTGGACTGACCTATCCCCTCCCTACCTCCCCACCCACACCTTCTCCACCTATCTTCTTTACTCTCCATCTTCGGTCCGCCTCCCCCTCTCTCCCTATTTATTCCAGTTCCCTCCCCCCATCCCCCTCTCTGATGAAGGGTCTAGGCCCGAAACGTCAGCTTTTGTGCTCCTGAGATGCTGCTTGGCCTGCTGTGTTCATCCAGCCTCACATTTTATTATCCAAACCCGTAATGTCAGCTTTCCTGCTCCTCTGATGCTGCCTGGCCTGCTGTGTTCCTCCAGCTCCATACTTTGTATTCTTACATTCCTGGGATTTTTGCTTTACCTCAAGACCTTTTAAGGCTGGTTTGAGTTATGAGGCCATAAACAGGACTTGCAACTTGGCCAGATACATTGCACAGATAGGCATGACCTGCTCTCTTTTTAAGCATTCATGATTCAACACACCTCAGAGTTACTGTGATACATAGTCTGCACGAAGGAACATTTTTAAAGGTAAGTTCAAGAATCATAGAATTCCTACAGTGCAAAGAGAAGCCGTGTGGTCCATCAAGCTTCTGAAGAGCATCCCTCTCCCTCACCCTATCCCCTATGACCCAATATTTACCATGGCTGACTCATCTAGCCTGCACATCCCTGCACATTATGGGTAATTTAGTATGGTCGACTCACCTGCACATCTTTGGATTGTGGGAGACAAACAGAGCACACGGAGAAAACCGCATAGACACAGGGAGAACGTGCAAACTCCAGACGGTTGCCCAAGGCTGAAATCAAACCCACGTCCCTGGTGCTGTGAAGTAGCAGTGCTAAGAACAGTGCTACTGTGCTGGCCAATAAGAGTGCCTCAGTAAGGACTTGAACGCCGGTCCCTCAGATTAGATGTTTGATGCTCTACCAACTGAAGTACTCTAAGTTCTCCTCATTTCCACCTTGCCATGCTATTCTCCCCTCTCCCCCCCCCCCCCATAAAGCCTTATGCCCCAACTTTCATCCCATTGCTCCTCACACCACCAAATTAAGCTCTGTCTCACAACCATGCCTTTGGGTTTTAATGTCTCTTCTACTACCTAAATTCCCAACCTACCATCCATGGCCCCTATGCCAGACTGCAATATACCCATGCAAATTGGCTTACTATAAACTGCGTGGAAGCCATAATCCTTGAAGTGACCAATAGGACACATTTTTAAAAATTGTTAAAAATACTCTTGCATTGCTTCCCACTTTAAAAATATCTTACTTATCCCACAAGCTGGAGAAGTGTTAAGCATCAAATCCTTTAAAAAATCGATAGCAGAACCAGAAAATACATTAAACCTTTTGTAAATGCAAATTGTGAAATTGACAGCAAAGATCGACAGTCAGATAGGGACTCAGGTGTTCTAACAAAGTAATGGATACCTGTGCATTTCCTAAACTTCATTATAAATACTTCAAATAAGTGACATGGGATCTTGAGGGGGTATGAATGGAAAATGGAATGTATGTGTGAGGCATGGGAGTATGAGGTAGTGAGATACTGGGTGAAGAAACCTACCATTGAGTCAGGCCTTCTAAACTGGCAGCCTCAGCACATGGAAACCCTTTGTCTGCCTCTGACCTCTTTATCCTGACTAGTTGGCCCAAATGTTGCTTTCACTTGACAGTGATGATTGTGTCTTTCCTCAGACTTTCTCCTTAAGTAGATGAGAATAATTCTACTTTCTATTATCCACTTGAAGGATTAAAACCCAGGCCGATAAATCAGAATGTTAATTGTGTACAATGACATAACTGCGTAAATTGCAGACAGCTGAAACTGAACTACATACATATCATTGAAAAAATTCACAATCCTTTAAAAATTAATAAATAAAACCTAACTTTGACAAATGATAAAATAAAACCAATTTAAAAAGCAGAGGTTTTGAATGAATGACTCAATATTTTACAAAACCTTTCATGTGTTATTTCTTATTGTCAAATTATCTAGTGTTCAATCATTACAAAAGATAAAATATAAAGAAATATACACCCTTGAATTCATCCCACCTACAAAATTGTCTTCTGTATTTTTATTTTTTTTTACTGGGAGCCCATAGACCCTTTCAAAAGCTTTTTAGCTAAAGGAATTTACTAACTGCACAAGTACATGCAATTTCCATTGGCACATTGTCTAGTGTGTCCAGACAGTATAGACAAATTCTTGGCATGCAACTGCATCATTGACTGTTACAAGAAGCTCATCTTTCTATAACAAATAACATTGTTCTTATAAATAATTTGAAAACAAGTCACTAGGTGAATGTTAGTGTATTCTTTGAGTTAACTATTTCGAATTGCTTTTTTAAATTAATCTTCATTTCAAAGGGAGTCATGAATACAACTGATGTGCTTTGCTTGTACTCACAATTTAAAGATCTAAAGTGCCAAGTAGGTGGATTGGCCATGCTAAATTTCCCTGTAGTGTACAGGGATGTGCAGGCTATTGGATTAGTCATGGCAAATGTAAGGTTACAAGGATAGGTTGGAGGGATGGGTCTAAGTGGGATACTCTTTGAGCCAAATATCCTCTTTCTGCATTGCAGGGATTCTATGATTCTGTGAATTTAAAAAAATAACCACGATTTTCACAAAAACTTACAGTCTAATGTGTTTCTCCTTAAAAATAGCACCACCAATGGACTTGATTTTCTGAAAATTGTACTTTATTCTTTCAGAAGTTGTGAACGTTGCTGAAAATGCCACCATTTATTGCTCATCCCTAACTGGGGAAGGTGATGGTAGACTGCATTCTCGAAACGTCTTGATCAGTCTTGGGTTGGAAACCCACAGTGCTGTTGGAAATGGAGTTCCAGATTTCTGACACAGCAACGTTGCAGGATGGTGATATAGTTTCCTGTCAGGATGGAGGCAGTCTTTCCAGGCAGTAGAGTTAGGGAGTTGGAAGATGCTGTGAGGGAAACAATTTATCAAAATAATCGCAAAATTAACGAGTACTGGTAAATAAGGATTTCTTAGCTGAGTGTCAGATTCTTATAAAAGGCTATGAGAGTGAATTTGTTTACATGGGTGCAGAGAATTGTAGACTTCACTTGATAGACATTTCTACGAGATTATATTCAGTTTTCACCCTCCATTCTCTTTTGTCAATGTAAGGGTGTTGGTTGACTGGATGGCTAATTTTCAATTCAAAGTGACACCAATAGCGCGGGTTCAATTACAAACCTGAGATTACCATGAAGATCCCTTCTTCTCAACCTCTCCCCTTATCTGAGGGGTGGTGATCCTCAGATTAAACTCACTCTCTCTGTCTGTCTTGAATGAGAGAACTAGCCCACGATTCTCTGGGACTATGATGACATTGCCTTTGTCATTGTCTAAGTGTCAAATTCCTACAAATTCCCAAAACTTTTATTATGCCAAATGGAATGATTAGCACTTTGAAAGGATGGAAGGAACACTTTTTTAAAAGCAAATATGAATGTGTGTGAGGGAGTTTTACTCACACCGTTTCTACCATATTATTGTTTCTGTATTAGTATATACTGGGCAAATGGGCACAGCAGCACTGATTTGCTATGCAGGGTTTGAGGGGCCATGAGGGGTGGGTGGAATAAATGAATTAGCACTGAGTTGTCATGAGGCCTAGAGGTACTATGGGGAGAAAGTAGGGAAGGATGATTAGGGAGAGGAGTAGAAAGCCAAAAATGTAACCAAACTGGAACAAATTCCCAGAGAACTGAGGCGGACCTTTTTAATCTACTATCTCAATACCTGGTCCACCTCTGGCCCCCTCCAATCTGTTTTCTAGGTGAGACCCCTTATTCTGTCCCACCACTTCCCAGAGTGAAGATAAGGTGTAAAGGGGCACTCTATATCAAAGAAACTTCACAACTCTCTTTACTGAACTTGGCAGTAAGAGGGTCTAGGCCCGAAATGTCAGCCTTCCTGCTCCTCTGATGCTGTTGGCCTGCTGTGTTCATCCAGCTCTACACCTTGTTATCTCTTGGTAGTAAATGTTTAGTTTTTGGATGATGCCCACAGAGAAGGATTAATGTTTGTGACACCTGAATATTAATGAATATTATCTGTTTCCTGTCCATAATCATTTTAGCAGTAATCACAAAAAACTTTAAACTGAAATAATATTTTGCCTTTTAGAGCAGTCATTAGTCATTGATCCATTGAAGTCAATTCATCAATTTCTATCAGCACTCATTCAGAACATTACAATGTTTCGTTAATTGTTTAATGTTGTTTAAGATTATGGCTCTAAACGCAATCTTCATATTGCATTGGCTCTATCCATTCTAATTATGTCACACAGTTTTTTGTATGGACACAAGGAGCTGAATGAACCTTATGTTGTTTTGGCTAAGTGTCAACTACATTGAGTTTTTTTGAAGGGTTTTGTGCTGTGAGGCCAAGTGAGATTCTATCTTACTAACCTCATTAACTACCCAACTCCTATGACCCCTTTCATCAGACATGGTGGCTCAGTGGTTACCACTGCTGCCTCACAGCACCAGGGACCTGGGTTCGATTCCAGCCTCGGGTGACTGTTTGTGGGAGTTTGCACATTCTCCCATTGTCTGCGTGGGTTTCCTCCCACAGTCCAAAGATGTGCAGGTTAGGTAGATTGGCCATGCTAAATTGCCCGTAGTGTTCAGGGATGTTAGATTAGGGAGATAGGTCTAGGTGGGATGCTTTTTGTGTTGGTGTGGTCTTGATGGGCCAAAGGGCCTGTTTCCACACTGTAGGAATTCTATGATGGGAGTCATATCAATGCTACTGCAATTACATGCTGTTTTACTAGATGACCATTCCTGGTATCTTGCAGTATTTATCACCTCTGCTAGTATATGGTACAGGGTAAGGTTTCTTTGTATTAGTTCACTGCCACCAATTCTCCTTTCCCATTGTTTTGACGTGGACCAATCTAGTAATTATATTGGGGCATCTTCCACCATTAGAGTATTACAGAAGAAGCATTACTCTTAGATAACAAGGTTAAGTGCATGACAGATGTAAGTAAACCTACGTTTAGTCAAGCATAATTACTAAGACTTTAGGGACCTGGGTTACATATAGCTGCTGCATCTGAAATTTAAAATAGGCCTCCTTTGTTGGAAGCTTCCAGAGCCTTACATTGTAGGCTATGGTAAAATTAATGGCAGAATTATCTGCTTGAAGTCTGTCAAGGCTTATCTTGAAATCAGAAGTAATCCATCTCCATGCAGTTGCCTGGTGTCAAGGCACATTTCTCACTAGGTAGAGGAAAGTTTGTTATTAAGTTGCACATCTCACGTCATTAATAGGCAGCTTCCCATCTTAACAAATGCGCAAAACAAACAGGAATTGTCAAATGCTCAACATGGAAGGCTCAGCCTTGTGACTTCACTGAGCAGATCAGTTTTGGAGTGCTAGTGCTCATGCACAGTGGCCTTTTAAGTACGATGCCAGTGCCAGGGATGCATACTTTTCAGTGGATATCTATTGAGTGGCAAGTTGTTTCTAGAACAATTTGTGGTAAGATGGGGCTAGAATCGGATTATTTTCTGGATAAAATACACACCTTTCAACCTTTCACAGTCTAAAACACCAGTTACTTTCTTCTTCATAAAAATTTTAAACCAATTGTGGCCATTATAAATCTTGCTTTTAAATCTTAAGCTTTTGCTGATGTTTCTTCTTCTGCTAGACTCTCTCTAGTTCTCTAAGTTTATTCAAATTTAGCTTAAACAATTTCTGGGCCATCTGATTCTGTAGCCCTGGCCTAAATTTATTTTCTGGTCCGTTCCTTATAGCTGTGCTTTGTAAATACTCAGTGATGGCTGCTATGCTTTTTGTAAAGAATGTGATGTCTCTTGAACACTCTCTTGCTTTCCCTTCCTGGTTTTCTGTCATTTATCATAATTACCAGAGGATTTCTAAATTTACCTTTTGGAGCCTTCACTTGCTGCTTACAGTGCCTCCTTCACTAAAGCTTATATATTTTCAAAGTGAAGTTAGCTTTTCCCTCTTTCTGTAGCCCACACTGTTGCCCCAGTGCTTCTTACAAGTTTCTGAACTAAGCTTTGACTTTGGAATGCTGAGCTTGCCTTTCTGCTGATTCACATCTGCTATTCTCTGTCGGTAAACATGTTTCAGCTGCTGTTTGACTGTACCTTCTTAAAGCAGTATTATTCGAAGTGATAAATGCACTTGCTTGAAATTATTTATTTTCTTCTGGGTTTTTGGATTTCATCCTCTCCTCATGAAGGAGAAAGTACCTGGTGTTTTAGACTGTGAAAGGTTGAAAATTGTGTATTTTATCCAGAATGTAGTGTGGAAACTTTACATTTGCTGGTTAAGGCAGGAAAATCCAAGAAGTGGGTAGCCATGATGCTGATCACTAAAACAGATGGGAGAACATTGAAGTAGTCAGGAAATCCCAGGAGGCAATAATGAGTTACAATAGTAAAAACAAACATATTTTAAAAGCTTTAAAGCAATAAATCACCACACAATGACCACAATTTAAAGCCTCAATGAACCATTGGTTCCAGTAAAACAGAAATACAGAATGTAAAAATACTGGCTGATCAAGAAAATATGGTACAAAAACACCATAAGCTCTACAACTTAAAACTATATTGACAAATTCAAACTTAAAGAACATCAGATTTTGTGCACTATTGAAATGACAAATTCAAAATATCATGATGATAAGATTAATCAGCATATTGAAAGGAAATAAGAAAAAAACCTATTCCTAGCAGATTCAAGGTGGGAGAAAGACCACACAAAAGATAAGACTGGACTTCATGAAGACAACAATTCTTAAGATTCAGAATTTCCTTAAAATCGCATGCAAAACACAAATAGGATGCAGTTACAGAGCTACAGAAAAGAAAGAGGTTACGCACACTCAGATTTCAATATGGCACAGCATTCTCCTCTATGAAAGATAACCAAGGCATTCATAAGAATGATTCAATGATCTGGTTTTCACAGAACCTGTTTATGTCCTTGGGCACCCTGTTAAATTCAAGCTGGGTTGAAACATTGATGTCACTATCTAATCAGACCAGTAACCTTAGCTAAAGAAGCAAACACTGCAGAGATGAGAATATGCAACATAGATAGAATGACTCAAGCACAGGATTGTGATAAGTTGCATTGCAATACTGGGGGTTTAAGTGAGTTGAAACTATTTAAATAATTTGCAGTTAACACTCCTCGCTTTTGAACCAGGTCTCAAATCTCAACCTCAACTTCATCAGAATAGTTGGAGGAGACTGAATCTTGCCTAGAAAGCATCTAGTCCAAGAGCAAATAGGCCCAGCACACTGGCCCAGGAACAAACCATTATTGACCAACCAGTCAAGAGGCAAACAGTAGCAGAATTCATTGAGCATCCCAAAATCAACACCGAAGAGGAGAAGAAAGAATGAAGAGAGAGCACTTAGCTTGACATGAATGTTATTCAGCATTATCAATATAAAAGACATCACAGGACTGTGGAAATGTTCAACACTGTCTTCTAAACCAGACGAGTCAAAGACCGTGATAGAGAAATTGATGAGTAAGCAGCAACCT
Source organism: Stegostoma tigrinum (assembly GCF_030684315.1). Lineage (NCBI taxonomy): Eukaryota > Metazoa > Chordata > Chondrichthyes > Orectolobiformes > Stegostomatidae > Stegostoma > Stegostoma tigrinum. The sequence goes on from NC_081377.1 coordinate 19,836,362, forward strand.
TTCAGCAAAACAACTGAAAGCCTACAAAGAGACAGCAAGAATTGCAGATGCAGGAGTCAGAGACAACATTGTGTGGAGTTGGAGGAACACAACAGGCCAGGCAGCATCAGAGAAACAGGAAGGATGGTGTTTTGAGTCAGGAGCCTTCTTCAGAAAGGGGGAGTGGAGAACAGAACTGGGAAATAAATAGAGAAAGGATGGGTGGGGCTGGGGAATGTAGGTGGGATGGTGATAGGTGAATGCAGGTAGGGAGTGGTGGGGATTGGTCAGTGGAATGGGTGGGGTGGATAGGTAGGAGAGAAGATGGACAGGTTGGGTCAGGTCAAGGAGGTGGGGATGAGAGGGAGGGTTGAACATGGGAGGAGGCGGGGGGTGGGGAAATTTTAAAACTGGTGAATTCCACGTTTAGGCCATCAGGCTGAAGGCTCCTGAGGCGGAATATAAGGCACTGCTCCTCCAGTTTTCAGGTGGTGTCATTGTGACTCTGGAGGAGGCCCAGGATGTACATGTCACCCGGGGAGTGGGAGAGATAGTTAAGATGGTTGGTGACTGGAAGGTGCTGTCGTTTGTCATGTTAAGAGCATGGATCCTCTCTGAGTCTACTTTTGGTCTCACCGATGTAGAGGAAGCTACATCGGGAGCAACGGATTCAGAAGACCAAGTTGGCAGATATACAGGTGAACTCCTGTTGGATTTGGAAGGTTTGCTTTGGGCCTTCAATGGAGGTGAGGGGGGAGGTGAAAGGGCAGGTGTAGCACTTCCTGCGGTTGCAGGGAAAGGTGCCGGGGGTGGTGGGGTTATTGGGGAGTGTGGAGCAAATGAGAGAGTCACAGAGAGCGCGGTCCTGATGAAAGGCAGATTGGGATGGGTGGGGAAATATCTCTTTGGTTGTGGGGTCAGATTGTAGGTGGTGGAAGTGGTAGAAAATGATATGTTGGATGTGGAGGTTGGTGTGGTGGTAGGTGAGTATTTTGACTGTGGGGAGGGGGTTTGAGGGCAGAAGTGCAGGAAATGTAAGAGATGCTGTTGAGGTCATTTTTGATCACCAGAGGGGGGATGTTGCGGTCCTTGAAATCAGAGAACAGCTAAGATGTCTCAGAGTGGAAGGCCCCATCTTGAGAGCAGATGTGGCGGAGGCGCCGCCTTGTGCGCCCACAAGGAGATTGAGCAGTTCATCAACTTTACTAACTGCTTTCACCTGAATTTCAAATTCACCTGGACCATCTCTGATACTTCTCTCTCATTCCTGGACTTCTCTGTCTCTATCTTTGGTGACCACCTCGAAACCAAGGTCTATTTCAAACCCACCAACTCCCACAGCTACTAGACTACACCTCCTCTCACCCACCTTCCTGCAAGAATGTGATCCCCTATTCCCAATTCCTACACTTCCATGGTGTCCACTCCCGAGATGAGGCTTTCCACTCCTGAGCATCCCAGATGTCCCCTTATTTGAAGGACCATAATTTACCCCTCCAGTGATCAAAAATGCTGTCAACTGCATCTCTTGTGTTTCCCATGCCTCTGCCCTCACATCACCTCCCCCGCAAAAAAATACAGAATTCCCCTTGTCCTCACATACCACCCCACCAACTTCCGTATCCAACATATGATTCTCCACTACTTCCACCACCTACAATCCGACCTCACAACTGAATAGATACTTCCCTCCCCATCCTATCTGCCTTTCATAGGGACCACTATCTCTGTGACTCCCTCATCTGCTTCACACTCCCCACTAGCCCCACTATCCCTGGCACCTTTCTCTGCAACTGCAGGAAGTGCTACACCTGTCCCTACACCTACCCCTCACCTCCATCCAAGGCACTAAACAGACCTTCAACATCAGACAGGGGATCACTTGCACATTGATCAACGTGGTCTACTGCATCTGTTGCTCCCAATGTGACCTCCACTACATCAGTGAAACCAAATAGAGACACAGAGACCGTTTTGTAGAGCATCTGCTCTCTGTACACAACAAATGACTACACCTTCTAGTCACAAACCATTTTAACTCCCCCTCCCACTCCTTGGATGATATGTCTATCCTGGGCCTCCTCCAGTGTCACAATGACACCACCTGAAAACTGGAGAAGCAGCACGTCATATTCCACCTCGGGACCCTACAGCCCAATGGCCTAAACGTGGACTTTACCAGTTTTAAAATCTCCCCACCTGCAGTGTCATCCCAAGTCCAACCCTCTCTCTCATTTACGCCTCCTTGACCTGATACAACCTGTCCATGTTCTCTCCCACCTATCTGCCCTGCCCATTCCACTGACCAATCCCCACCACTGCCTACCTGCATTCACCTATCACATTGGCACCTACTTTTCCAGCCCCACCCCCTCCTCTGTTTATTTCCCAGCTTCCTTCCGCCTCCCCATTTCTGAAGAAGGGTCCCAACCCAAAAGATCAACCTTCCTGTTCCTCTGCTGTGTTCCTCCAGCTTCACATTTTGTTATCTCTGATTCCAGCATCTGCACTTCTTGCTATCTCTGAGATACTAAGTCTGGATTGGCCACCTATTATTGGGACATGTTATTGGGACCATTGTAAGCCCAGCTATGCATAGGCAATAGACAATCCAACTCCCTTTACTGGTGGTACAAAGACCAGGCGCCAACATTTTGGAAAGTGACTGGCTAAAGAAAATATCTCTGGATTAGCAACAGATCTTTAAAATTAATACTGGCAATCTATATGACATCACTGGGGAGTATCCTGAAGTGCTCTAAGTGGGCCTCAGGAGGATAAAGGCACCAGAGTCAAGATCTATATGGACCTAGAGGCCTGACCCAAATACTTCAAGGCATAAGAGTATCCTGTGCCATGCATGCCAAAATAGAGGCCAAATTGGAATGGCTAGAGGAAAGTAGCATCAAATACCTATTACATTTTTCTTAATGGGCTGTGCTTGTAGTCCCAGTTTTAAAAGCTGACAGCTCAATAAGTTGATGGCCAACAGGGCTTCCTGCTTGGACAGATACCTATGTTGTATATAGAAGACTTGTGTGTAAATCTGGCTGAGGGACAAAACATTTTCCAAATTGTATATGAGTAGTGCCTACCTCCAACTGGAGCTTCTGGTGCCATCCATGAAGCATGTCTCTTTCAATACACTCAAAGTACTGTATGTGAGAACGCTCACTTGTCTTTTGGGGTGCCTACAGCTTGTGCAATCTTTCAAATAGTGTTGGAAAATATCCTCTAAGGGGTGCCCAGAGTGGCAGTCTATCTGGATGATGTTTTAAATTTGGGAGCTACTGTAATGGAAAACTTGAAGAGTTTGGAGGAGGTTTGGCAGTGTTTTTCTGTGCTGGAATTCAGCTAAAAACAGGAAAAATGTGTGCTCCAGGTAAATCAAAGTAATGTACCTTGGGTACAGGGTTGGCAGGATACATTATACCCTGTTGAAGGCCATAAAAAGTGCTCCAAATCCAAGGAGGACAAAGGAGTTGATGTCTTTTCTAGGTGCTATAAATTGCTTTGGAAATTCATACCAACCCTGTGACCTGCTGTCATCCCTCCTTCAGAAATAATCGTGGCAACTGCCACAAGAAAAAGACTTTGCAAACATCAAACAACAACTATTGTCAACAAACATATTAGCCGACTGCAATCCCCTGAGACCACTCATTATAACCAGTATCCATGGGGAATCACTATTTCATCTCCCTGTGGAGTTCGTTGAGTATGAGTTCCCTTGGTAACAGGCTTCTCCACCTGGAACTCATCACCTGAGCCCTTTCTTTATAAAACAGACGCAGGGATAGATCTGCAGAACTATTTGTCCTGGTCTGGGACTAGCCTTTGTATGCTATGCGTAGTGGCACTACTTTGGTGTTCAATGTTCCATTCCAGTCAGCCACCCTGAGTTATTAGATTCATCATAAAGTTAAATTTAAACGTGTCGTAAAGAGTTTGTTTAAGCACTGTACATACCAAGAAGTTTGTCATTTTGAATTTTCAAATTCATGTTCCTTTAATTAATCTAATAGGACAAATTATAATGTTTTATTAAATTGAAAGGAAAGTTTAACTATAGAACAAAGGATGAGTTAGAGTTTTGGCACATGTAATATCACTCCAAGTCTTTGATAATACTCAGCCCTAGAACCATCAAAGCATCAACAAACGGTACTTGTTTTCATGTGAGTTATAAATAGTAATGTCACTATAGTATTGTGGTATTACTTTGTGTTCACAATGCATCCACTCCCTTTCATTTAAGCTGGAATTGTAAACAGATTTACAAAATTTACTCAGCGTGGGAAAGATTTAACAACTTGTACGTTCTTTATAAGATGCAGGGTTCCAAATGGAATTCCTCCTTAAGCCAATGTAACCACAATAATGTGACAGAGACGAATTGGTTTGAAATCAGGTTTTGTGGCCAGAGGCTTGAAATGTCATCTTTGAATTCATAAAAGGTACCAAGACAATATCTCTCCACATTAAAAAGAAAACAAACAAGGAAACAGAATGAATACTGAGCGCCCTGTTGCTCTAGAAACCAACAATACATTCTGTGAGTCTGCCCAATCTTCCCAGCTGTTTGACTGCAGGCTCCAAAGTGAGTTTCGTGAAGTTGTGTATGAGTCACAGACTGCGGTGTGGGAATGCTTGAAAGACCTGATTGCAAACAACAAAGCAGCATTCTCCTTCCTGTGTCACCCAATTGTGTGACATTTCTGTTATACACCAAAGACTTGTGTTTTCTCTTTCACAGTGGCAAAAGCATGACTGTCATGTGGGTGACTGCGACTCTGTTAGCCATCAAACACAAAAGTGTCCACTATAATATGGATTGAATAGGAAAAGCCCCACTGGCCAGTATTTAAACAGGAATGTTACAACAAAATTACAGGCTTTGTGAAGAAATGTTTCGGAGAACATCTCTTCGAAATGCAGTGACCCAAAGTTTAGGAAAAAATTAGCTTGTTCAACCATTTGCATGTAAAAATGGGCTGAAATCCAGTTTTAAACTTCTAAATGTTCTTTTGAAAGGATTTTAATGCACAAATTTCAAACAAACCATTTCTATTTAAATGACCTGCATGAAAGTTCTGCCAAATTTTTGATCATGATTGTTCTGCATGTACAATCCACCCCAAGACTTCTATTTAAATTTAAAAACTGAAGAACATCAGGTAAAAAAATAGATTTGTATCCAGGAAAACTACAAGAGCCCAGACTAGAGGAGACCTTCCTGATCTCTAGTTCCTCACTGTTTTTGAGGAAGATGGATTTCAGCTGGTGAAGCATGAACCAGGACCCGTCCTGCGCTGATATAGAGATCAGAACAGCAGAAGTGAGTGAGCAGCATTGCTGTCTGCTCATCTCAGAAATGCAATCTCTCTTACATTCCTCTATGTAAGGGGTTGTGCCTCTTTGTCAATGAATTCTTTCTTTTCCATAGATACAGTCATCCAAAAAATGGCCACAACAGCTCCTCAGCACAAACCCTCTAGGAATAGAGCCCAGGCACCTCAGAGGCCCAATGGCAAACAGTTTGCCTGCAGCCTCCACCATCAGAGATTTTTATACCCATGAGCCCCTGAGCTGGAGTAGATCAGGGACACAATCTGGTGGCACATCACAGACACCAGTCCACACATGGTGCAGGAAGAAATGTCCAAATTGTCCGACTTTGGGAGGGTTGCCAGTGACCACTCCTGCTGAGGCCCAGGTAAAAGATGGGCCTTTGTATACAGTCACACTGACATGGTCATTCTGCAAAGATGAAACATCAGGCAGGGATGGCAGACACATTTAATAGACTGAAGCAAAAATGGGTCAGTCTGTCCATCTCAAACTACAATGTTTCCAGCATACAAGTGTTTAGCTGCTTCCATGGAAAGAATGGCAGTCACCTTGGAGACCCAGGTGTAGCAGGACAGTCAGTGGCTGCCAGATATGTTCTCTCATCTAAGCTCCATTGCTCTAGGCAAGGGTGTTCATCATCCCTGAAAAGTGAAAGGGGAATAAGGCACCTTGACTTTGCTCCACTTTTAGGTATGTTTGAACAGGAGACTTTCACCTGCTCAGAGCTTTCTAGTCTCGTGGACAACAGAAGATGGCCATCAAAGGTTTCACAATTACAAAATTATACCAGCCCAAAGGCCCTGGCTGGAGGTGTCTGGCCCATACTTGGACGTGGTGGTAAGTAAAGGAAGAATAAAACGTATTGAGGGTATGTTGGTGGCAAGGGTGTTTAATTAATGTAAATACTGTTTTAATATTTGCTGCAGTCACATCTCCCTGCTAGGTGCCAGCTTGGTTGTTTGAAGTAAAATCAGTGAAGCATGCTCCCATTACAACAAGAAGCTGCCCTTCCCTTGGAGCCTCTTTGATTGTTGTTGTTTATTCGCAAATTAGTAAGGCCTTTGACAAGGTTCCGCATGGTAGACTAATTAATAAAGTTAGGTCACATGGGATTCAGGGTGAGCTTGCCAATTGGATACATAATTGGCTTAATCGCAGGAGTCATAGAGTGATGGTGAGAGTTGTTTTTCAGACTGGAGACCTGTCACTAGTGGTGTTCCATAGGGATCAGTTCTGGGTCCTCTTTTGTTTGTCATTTATATAAATGATTTAGATGTTCATAAAGAAGGCATGATTGGTATGTTTGCAGATTACTCAAAAATTGGTGGCATCGTAGATATTGAAGAAGGTATTCTAAGATTACAAAGGGATCTTGATCAAATGGGTCAATGGGCTGAAAAATGGCAGATGGAGTTCAACCTGGGAAAGTGCGAGGTATTGCAATTTGGTGCAACAAACTTATGCAATTAATGATAGGGCCTTGGGTAGTGTTGCAGAACAGAGGGACCTTGGAGTTCAGGATTGTAATTCTTTGAAGTTTCTATCCCATCCACCTCTTCAGGGTGGTTAAAAAGGTGTTTGGCACACTTGCTTGCATTTTTCAATCCTTTGACTATAGAAGTTGGGAAGTTGTGTTGACGCGTGCAGGATATTGGTGAGGCTTCTTGTGGAATACTGTATCCAGTTCTGGTTGACCAGTTATAGGAAGGATATTATCAAGCTGGAGAGGGTTCAGAAGAGGTTTACCAGGATGTTGCTGGGTATGGTAGGTTTGAATTAGAAAGAAAGGCTGGATAGACTGTGATTTTTTTCACTGGACTGTAGGAGGTTGAGAGGTGATCTTATAGATGCTTGTGAAATAATAAAGGCTATAGATAGAGTTTTTCCACAGGATGAGGATTTCAAGACTTAGGGAACACATTTTAAGGTGAGGGGAGAGAGATTTAAAAAAGACACGAGGGGCAGGTTTTTACTCAGAGGGTGGTTCGCATGTGAAATGAACTTTTTGGGGAAGTGGTGGATATGGGTACAATTACAATGTTTAACATACATTTGAATAAGTACATGAATAGGAAAGATTTGGAGGGATATGGGCCAGGAGCAGGCAGGTGGAACTAATTTAGTTTGGGATTATAGTCAGGATGGGCTGCTTGGACCGAAGGGTCTGTTTCCACGTGGTATGACATCATGTACAACTAACTCAGCAGTGGGTGTGCTGGAACTCTGCCTTGAAGTACGGAGGCAACATTTAAGTGTTATGTGCTATCATTGCCATGGCACAGTTTCTGGTCCTACCATTCTGCAGGACTGAAGAGAGAGAGAGAGAGAGAGAGAGTTCAGAATGGCAGTTGTCACGTATGCTTTTTGACTCCTTGGGTCATAGCCCTGTTGTCTGGACATCTCTGACGCTGTGCTGGGCCAGCTCAGCATCCTCAACAGCAGATTCCTCTGAAGAGGTGGCTTCCTGCTTCTCCATCACATCCGGTTCCCAAGACACCCTTCCCTTTCCTGAGTCAGGTTATGGAGGGCACAGCGAACAACTATATTGAAGACCCTCTTTCTGGAGTTATTAAAGTAAACCACCTGGTACAGGCATCTGAATTTCATTTTCACGAGCTGTACAGTCTGCCCTTCGGTAGTTGGCACAGCATTATGACTCAGTTCAGTCGATGGATTCCTGACAGGAGACATAAGCCAGGCTTTGAAGGGGATACCACTGTCGCTGACCAGTAATCCCTGTAAATGTCAAGGGAGGCTGAAAAATGCATGCACCTTTTAAGTGTCCCAGATTGTGGGCATTGTGTCAGCTGTCTGCAGGCCTGCATTATCTGGCTGGTGAGGCTTCAATGCATGAAGACAGCTGGTTGCTGATATGTCACACTGATGGCTACACAGGTATAATTGATAGCACCCTGCATGTGTGGAAATCCTGCAATGAATCGAAAACAAGATCCTCAATATCTCTTGCTACCACCAATGCTTAAGATTTGTAGAAAATTGTGTTTAACTAAAAGAATCAATAAACAAAAGATTTACAAAACAATAGATCATTGTAATTCTTTTCACACTTTGTAGAATGGCTGAGTAAGAAGTTGTTGCATAATTATCATAAAAGAACCTGCCAGATGTCAAGAAAATATCGAACAACAAGTCTTTATGGTTAATTAGAAGCGCAATCTATAATCTGAATGTTCATCAAGCCAAGAGTGAGAAATCTCCTGCAAGATCCACCAGTAACTCGCAGATTCTCCACATGTATTAAAAATAGAGAATATGCATAGTTACAGGACAATCTGTACTCTTATTGTAAAGGGTCATTTAGCTCAGTTGGCTGGATGGCTGGTTTGTGATGCAGAGTGATGCCAACAGCATGGGTACAATTTCTGCACCAGCTGAGGAAGGAAACTGCCATCCTTACCTGGTCTGGCCTGCATGTGACCCCAGACCCACAGCAATGTGGTTGACTCAGAACTGCCCTCTGAGCAATTAGGGATGGGCAATAAATGCTGCCTAGCCAGCGACACCCTCGTCCTGTTAATGAATAAAGGGAAAAAAAACTCCCCTTGCCTGACATGTAGTGACCCTCAGGTTAAACTCACCACCAGTTATTTTTCTTTAGTAAGAGAGCAGGCCTAGGATCTTCTGGAACTATGGTGATTTTACCTTACACAAGCCAGCAATTACCAAAACATGAGATTCTGCTATTCTCGATGGAAGCAGATAGACTCAAAAGCAATAAAATTCACACACACCAAAGGATTGTTGTACAGCCTCCTTGGTTCACTTTTCAGTAGATAATTCTACATGTCAACGAATGATAGCAGAAAGCATTAGACCGCCTTAAATTTACTTTAATTCTACCTTATGTGGTAGTATAGTTTATTTCACCTAGATGTGCAATGTAATATTAGCAGTTTCTATTCAGCATTAGAATCCCAGCTTGAAGAACTTCAGCCCAGTCTCAAGTCGGTAAATGATGCTTGGGCTGCTTTGCAATTCATTCCGTTTTCTGGACTAGCAGTTTTTAGGAATGGATTAGGATCTGACAGATCACCAGATGCTGACTGGACACAGTGAGGTATTTGAAGCTGTCAAAAGACAGTAAACCTCAGTAAATTGATTGTGATGATGGTCAACTTTAAGCTCTGGAATCAGGTTGATTTCAACTCTGCATTGCTTCAACCTATAAAAACTCCATTATATAATCAGATAGACCAATATTTTGTAAATGTAAACAAAACTCTGTACAAGGACATCTTTGTAAAACTGCTAGAATGATTAAAGGGTCCAGGAAGTCCCATCCCTTTAAAACTTATGGCAGATTTACATTAAGGGTGTGGGTGATTGCACCAGGCAGGCATTCAAGAACCAGTAATGTAAACAGCCATCTGTCTTCCAGACAAAAGCAGTTTAAGAATTGTACTAGGAACCAGATTATTTGATAGAAAGTTGGGTGTCAAAAACGTCACGAAAACCATCAAAGACTGACAGTTGTACTTCATAACCTTAAAAGAAAAATTAATTCATAACAATTTTTACTTCATACAAAAGGAACTTTTGTGTAGAATCCTACTATCTACTATCTTGTAGATTGACCCAGAGAAATGGTAAAATAGGAACAAAAACAAAAGTTGCTGAAAAAGCTCAGCAGAATGCTGAGGAAGGGTCACTGGACCCGAAATGTTAACTCTGATTTTTTCTTCTCAGAGGCTGCCAGACCTACTGAGCGTTTCCAGAAACTTCTGTTCTTGTTCCTGATTTACAGTCCTTTCAAATTTTAAATGATATAGTAGGTAGTTTTCTCTATAGTTCTGGTAATTTAATTCAACCAGTTGCTTTTGATTTATCAGCTGAGACTCCATGCCCATATTACGATACTTTTCCAACTGTGGAACTTTAATTTACTTTAAGCATCTCTGTGGTTGAATATTGTTTTTACTTGTATAATTATAATCTATATTGTTCTTACAAAATAGAAGACTTTTCAGACCCTATTAGCTCTCTGGAAGAGTTGTCCAATTGGTTCTATGCTCTGAAACTTTTCCCATAGGACTGCAGTCATTTTCCTTTTCAAGTATTCATCCAATTTTTTGAAAGCTATTATTAAATCTGCTTCTACCATTCTTTTAGGCAACAGTTTCAAGTGTGATGAAGAATCAGTGCTGAAAGAACAGGACTTCAGAGCCTCAGAAGACTTTCAATGAAGGTCTCTGATCTGTCTAGTAAGGGCAGTATTGTAGCACAGTGGTTAACATTGCTGCCTCACAGCGTCAGGGACCTGGATTTGATTCCAGTCTTGGGCGAATGTGTGGAGTTTGGAGTTTAGATAGCCAATCCTGTGTCTAAGCAGATTCCCTCCAGGTGCTCTGGTTTCCTCCTACAATCCAAAGATGTGCAGGTTAGATGGATTGGCCATGGTTACTTGCCCATAGTGTCCAGAGATGTGTAGTTTAGGTAGATTATCCATTGTTAATGCAGGATTATGGGGGTAGGGTACAGGTCTGGGACTGAGTCTGAGTGGGATGCTCTTTGGAGTGTTGGTATGGACACCATGGGCCAAATGGCTTCCTGCAACACTGCAGGGATTCTATGACACCAATACTGTGCACAAAGCTCTGCCCAAATCTGTCTATGACTACAAAACCATCCAAATCAGTCCTCTCAGCAGATGGCAATCAGATCCTAATAAAAAAGCATGATCTACTCGTTCACTGGGCAGAAGATTTTTACAAGCTGCTGAAGCTAGACTCTTTAGTATGCAATGGTGCCATTCACTTGTTTCCGCAGCATCCCATTCTGGATTAGTTTGTCTTTGATCCATCTTATGTCAAAATTACCAAGGCAATGAAGCATCTTCCTGTGATTAACTCTCCTGAAGCCAATGGCATTCCACCTGAAGTATTCAGGAAAAGAGGAGCTCACTTGTTTAATAAATGTGCAAACCTCTTCTACTTAATCTGGTATCAGGCATTTGTGTAGTACAGAATTATTTCTGCACTGATACTCTCAGCAGGATTGACACTTACCTTAAAGATATAGTGTGCCTGGAATTATAATGTGATTTTGTGCTGAATGAGGAAGAAGCAACATGATCTTTGCAACACATCAAATTCAAGAGAAGTGTTGGGAACAGAATAAGGATCACCAAATGATTTTCATTGACATGACTGAGGTCTTCAATGGAGGAAGCTGTGAATACTTCTATGTGTCCTGTATAAATGTGGTTGCCCTAAAAACATGAGAAGAGTCATCACTGATTTCCTAACAGCATATGATGCTGAATCGTACTTTATCACATTCCTTTGCCAGCATCAAGCATCCCAAAACTGCATAATGGCTCCAAGATAATAAAATGTGAGACTGGAAGAACACAGCAGGCCCAGCAGCATCTCAGGAGCACAAAAGCTGACGTTTTGGGCCTAAAACCTTCATCAGAGAGGGAGATGGGGTGAGGGTTCTGGAATAAATAGGGAGAGAGGGGGAGGCGGACCGAAGATGGAGAGAAAAGAAGATAGGTGGAGAGGAGAATATAGGTGGGGAGGTAGGGAGGGGATAGGTCAGTCCAGGGAAGACGGACAGGTCAAGGAGGTGGGATGAGGTTAATAGGTAGGAAATGGAGGTGCGGCTTGGGGTGGGAGGAGGGAATGGGTGAGAGGAAGAATAGGTTAGGGAGGCAGAGACAGGCTGGGCTGGTTTTGGGGTATAGTGGGGGCAGGGGAAGAACTGGGCTGGTTTTGGGATGCAGTGGGGGAAGGGGAGATTTTGAAGCTGGTGAAGTCCACATTGATACCATTGGGCTGCAGGGTTCCCAAGCGGAATATGAGTTGCTGTTCCTGCAACCTTCGGGTGGCATCATTGTGGCACTACAGGATGCCCATGATGGACATGTCATCTAAAGAATGGAAGGGGGAGTGGAAATGGTTTGCGACTGGGAGGTGCAGTTGTTTATTGCGAACCAAGCAGAGGTGTTCTGCAAAGCGGTCCCCAAGCCTCCGCTTGGTTTCACCAATGTAGAGGAAGCCACACCGGGTACAATGGATACAGTATACCACATTGGCAGATGTGCAGGTGAACCTCTGCTTAATGTGGAATGTCATCTTGGGGCCTGGGATAGATTGAGGGAGGAGGTGTGGGGCAAGTGTAGCATTTCCTGCTGTTGCAGGGGAAGGTGCCGGGTGTGGTGGGGTTGGAGGGCAATGTGGAGCGAACAAGGGAGTCACGGAGAGAGTGATCTCTCCGGAAAGCAGACAAGCGTGGGGCCCCTTCCCTTCCCCTTCCCCCACCGCATCCCAAAACCAGCCCAGCTCGTCCCCTCCCCCCACGGCACCACACAACCAACCCAGCTCTTCCCCTCCACCCACTGGATCCCAAAACCAGCCCAGCCTGTCTCTGCCTGCCTAACCTGTTCTTCCTCTCACCCATCCCTTCCTCCCACCCCAAGCCACACCTCCAACTCCGACCTACTAACCTCATCCCACCTCCTTGACCTGTCCATCTTCCCTGGACTGACCTATCCCCCCCCTACCTCCCCACCTATACTCTCCTCTCCACCTATCTTCTTTTCTCTCCATCTTCGGTCCGCCTCCCCCTCTCTCCCTATTTATTCCAGAACCCTCACCCCATCCCCCTCTCTGATGAAGGGTCTAGGCCCGAAACGTCAGCTTTTGTGCTCCTGAGACGCTGCTGGGCCTGCTGTGTTCATCCAGCCTCACATTTTATTATCTTGGATTCTCCAGCTTCTGCAGTTCCCATCATCACTGCATAATGGCTCCAGTTTTGTTTGCCTGTACTGTCGTTTAGAAGGTGATACAAAACAGAATTTTGAGAAGAACAAAATAATAAATGGTTCATCATACTGAACATTATGTATATTTCTGATCAATATTCTTGGATATGCTAAACATTGGTCACAATCTCTGACAGAATACAATTCCTTTACTATCAAATAAGATCAATTAAATTTTTAAAATCAGACTTAGGATAAAATCTATATGATTACAAAGCCATTGGAAGAAATACTCAAATAACAAAATGAGCAGAGAGATGTCATATATTCATAATGACGAGTTGACAGCATGAAGCCTCTAATGTAATTTTGAGTCACTGCACAACAGAGATTTCTAGCATCAACTTGCATCATACCTTCTCACTGGGCCAGGTCAGGTACATCAGGAGAAAGAAATATCTTGGTTTTACAACATTTATTCGCAATGTTATTAATGCAATAGAGTCATGGAGATATACAGCATGGAAACAGACCCTTTGGCCCAACTCATCCATGCGTGGAAAAGCTGCCCCTTAGGTCCCTTTTAAATCTTTCCGCTCTCACCTTAGACCTGTGCCCTCTAGTTTTGGAATGCCCCCTCCGGGGAAAATATCTTGTCTATTTACCCTAAACATGCCCCTCATGATTTTATAATCTTCTACAAGGTCAGCTCTCAGCCTCCAAAGTTCCAGAGAAAATAGCCCCAGCCTATTAAGCCTCTTCCTATAGCTCAAACCCTCTAACCCGGGCAACCTCCTTGTAAATCCTTTCTGGACCCTTTCAAGTTTCACAACATTCTTCCTATAGCAGCGATACCAGAATTGTACACAGTATTCCAAAAGTGGCTTAACCAATGTCCTGTACAGACACAACATAACCTCCCAACTCCTATAGTCAATGCATTGACCAATAAAGGCAAACATGGATCAGTACCTGGTGCTATGATGTTGTGGCCATAACAGAGACATGGGTTTCTCAGGGGAGGGAATGGTTGCTGGATGTTCCAGGGTTTAGAGCATTTAAAAAGAATAGGGAGGGGGGAAAAAGAGGAGGGGGTGTAGCACTACTAATCAGAGAGGGTATCACAGCTACAGAAGCTTCCATTGTCGAGGAAGATCTGCCTACTGAGTCAGTATGGGTGGAAATTAGGAACAGCAAGGGAGTAGTCACCTCATTAGGGGTTTACTACAGGCCCCCCAATAGCAGCAGGGAGATTGAAGAAAGCATAGGTCGACAGATTTTGGAAAAGTGTGGATGCAGTAGGGTTGTTGTAATGGGTGACTTTAACTTTCCTAATATCGATTGGAACCTCCATCGAGCAGAAGATTTGAATGGAGCTGTTTTTGTAAGGTGCGTTCAGGAGGGTTTCCCAACGCAGTACGTTGACAGGCCGACGAGGGGAGAGGCCATTCTAGACTTGGTGCTCGGAAACGAGCCGGGGCAGGTATCAGATCTTGTGGTGGGAGAGCATTTTGGTGATAGTGACCATAACTGCCTCACATTCTACATAGCTATGGAGAAGGAGAGGATTAGGCAAAATGGGACGATATTTAATTGGGGAAGAGGAAACTATGACGCGATTAGACATGAGTTAGGAAGCATGGACTGGGAGCAATTGTTCCATGGTAAGTGCACTACAGACATGTGGAGACTGTTTAAGGAACAGTTGTTGCGAGTGATGAGTAAATATGTCCCTCTGAGACAGGCAAGAAGGGGTAAGATAAAGGAACCTTGGATGACGAGAGCGGTGGAGCTTCTTGTGAAAAGGAAGAAGGTAGCTTACATAAGGTGGAGGAAGCTAGGGTCAAGTTCAGCTAGAGAGGATTACACGCAGGCAAGGAAGGAGCTCAAAAATGGTCTGAGGAGAGCCAGGAGGGGGCACGAGAAAGGCTTGGCAGAACGAATCAGGGAAAACACAAAGGCATTTTACACTTATGTGAGGAATAAGAGAATGGTCAAAGAAAGAGTAGAGCCGATCAGGGATAGCATAGGGAACTTGTGTGTGGAGTCTGAGGAGGTAGGGGAAGCCCTAAATGAGTTTTTTGCTTCTGTCTTTACGAAAGAAACGAACTTTGTAGTGAATGAAACCTTTGAAGAGCAGGTGTGCATGCTGGAATGGATAGAGATAGAGGAAACTGATGTGCTGAAAATTTTGTCAAACATTAAGATTGACAAGTCGCCAGGCCCGGACCAGATTTGTCCTCGGCTGCTTTGGGAAGCGAGAAATGCAATTGCTTCACCGCTTGCGAAGATCTTTGCATCCTCGCTCTCCACTGGAGTCGTACCTGAGGACTGGAGCGAGGCAAATGTAACTCCTCTCTTCAAGAAAGGAAATAGGGAAATCCCCGGCAATTACAGACCAGTAAGTCTCACGTCTGTCGTCTGCAAGGTGTTAGAAAAGATTCTGAGGGATAGGATTTATGACCATCTGGAAGAGCATGGCTTGATCAAATGCAGTCAACACGGCTTTGTGAGGGGCAGGTCATGCCTCTCAAAACTTATCGAGTTCTTTGAAGATGTGACTAGAAAAGTTGATGAGGGTCGAGCTGTAGATGTGGTGTACATGGACTTCAGTAAGGCATTTGATAAGGCTCTCCATGGTAGGCTCATTCAGAAGTTCAGGAGGAATGGGATACAGGGGAACTTAGCTGCCTGGATACAGAATTGGCTGGCTAACAGAAGACAGCGAGTGGTAGTAGAAGGAAAATATTCTGCTTGGAAGTCAGTGGTGAATGGGGTTCCACAGGGCTCTGTCCTTGGGCCTCTACTATTTGTAATTTTTATTAATGACTTGGATGAGGGGATTGAAGGATGGGTCAGCAAGTTTGCAGACGACACAAAGGTTGGAGGTGTCGTTGACAGTATAGAGGGCTGTTGTAGGCTGCAGCGGGACATTGACAGGATGCAGAGATGGGCTGAGAGGTGGCAGGTAGAGTTCAACCTGGATAAATGCGAGGTGATGCATTTTGGAAGGTCGAATTTGAAAGCTGAGTACAGGATTAAGGATAGGATTCTTGGCAGTGTGGAGGAACAGAGGGATCTTGGTGTGCAGATACATAGATCCCTTAAAATGGCCACCCAAGTGGACAGGGTTGTTAAGAAAGCATATGGTGTTTTGGCTTTCATTAACAGGGGGATTGAGTTTAAGAGTCATGAGATCTTGTTGCAGCTCTATAAAACTTTGGTTAGACCGCACTTGGAATACTGCGTCCATTTCTGGTCGCCCTATTATAGGAAAGATGTGGATGCTTTGGAGAGGGTTCAGAGGAGATTTACCAGGATGCTGCCTGGACTGGAGGGCTTATCTTATGAAGAGAGGTTGACTGAGCTCGGTCTCTTTTCATTGGAGAAAAGGAGGAGGAGAGGGGACCTAATTGAGGTATACAAGATAATGAGAGGCATAGATAGAGTTGATAGCCAGAGACTATTTCCCAGGGCAGAAATGGCTAGCATGAGGGGTCATAGTTTTAAGCTGGTTGGAGGAAAGTATAGAGGGGATGTCAGAGGCGGGTTCTTTACACAGAGAGTTGAGAGAGCATGGAATGCGTTGCCAGCAGCAGTTGTGGAAGCAAGATCATTGGGGTCATTTAAGAGACTGCTGGACATGCATATGGTCACAGAAATTTGAGGGTGCATACATGAGGATCAATGGTCAGCACAACATTGTGGGCTGAAGGGCCTGTTCTGTGTTGTACTGTTCTATGTTCTATGTTCTATGTTCTATGTTCTATTCCAAACACCTTCATCACTATCCTATCTACCTGTGACTTCACTTTTAAGGAAAAATGAACCTGCACTCCAAAGTCTCCTTGTTCAGCAACACTCCCCATTAAGTGTATAAGTCCTGCCCTGATTTGCCTTTCCAAAATGCAGCACCTCACATTTATCTAAATTAAACTCCACTTGCCACTCCTGTGCCCAGCAGCCCATCTGATCAAGATCAAGATGAAGTAACCTTCTTTGCCATCCAGTACACCTCCAATTTTGGTGTCACCTTCAAACTTACTAATAATACATCCTATGTTCACATCCAAATCACTTATATAAACGACAAAAAGCAGTGGACCCTGCACCAATCATTGTGGCACACCACTAATCACAGGCCTCCAGTCTGAAAAACAACCCTCCACCACCTCTGTCTTCTGCCTTCCAGACAATTCTGTATTCAAATAGCTGCATTCCATGAGATATAACCTTGCTAACCAATCTACCATGAGGAACCTTGTTGAACTCCATACTGAAATTCATGTAGATCATATACACTGCTCTGTCCTCATCAATCCTCTTGATTTCTTCTTCAAAAAACTCTATCAAGTTGGTGAGACACGATTTCCCACACTCAAAGCCATGTTGTCTGTCCCTAATCAGTCCTTGCCTTTCCAAATACATGCGAATCCTGTCCCTCAGGATTCCCTCCAACAATTTGCCCACTAAAGATGTCAGATTAACAGGTCTGTAGTTTCCTGGTGTTTCCTTACCACCTTTCTTAAATAGTGGCATCACATTACCCATTCTTCATCTCACCCAGTGCATGATATGGAAAATGATTTAATTGTGACATAATTAAAAATAACATACTAGGGTATCTATGCAGCATTAATATGCCTCAGCGAAAGCACTTGGATATAACTTTTCTGGAAGCTTTGGAAACTCAAAGGTTGTTCAATCAATTCTACATCACTTGTAACAAGTTCCTAAGAACAGAGCTCAAACAATTGTAAAATAAAATAAATGGTAAATATTGGTATGAAGCATACTGGTGCTTGAATGTCATTCTGCTGGTAATAGAAACAGCCTGAATTTTAAGAGATAGATGACAGTGAATCACACAAAGGAACTTGAAGTTCACTGACTAACTTCCTGCCATTGAGTCCAACAGGACCACATCCATCATGTACATAGTGACTTTGACAAAACAATGACTTATCCTTCAATGTGACACATTACCCAAATATTTTAAAACCGTCATGTATCTTACAAAGATACGTCAGCTTAATGTTTTCTCATATTATTCAAAGCTGTTAGTTTAAGCAAAGCTAAGGAGGAACTGTTTTCATTTAAAGATGCATGCCAAGCAAAATTTTTGGTGAAAATAATTAGAAAAGGGAGAAAAAAATGTGCTTCATGTTTACATGATTTACATCTTCATAGAGTATGGATATAAACAAAGAAAATCAGCAGGACCAGGTAGCTTGCATGAAGGCAATGCCTTTTTAAAGTTAAATAGCTTATTCTCCATTAGCTGGAGAAATCAGCATCGTCTAAATTTGTATCTGGGCTGAAATCATGGTGCAGATATTTTCATTGACTGACATGAAGTAAATCAAAGATAATAAAATGTGAGGCTGGATGAACACAGCAGGCCCAGCAGCATCTCAGGAGCACAAAAGCTGACGTTTCGGGCCTAGACCCTTCATCAGAGAGGGGGATGGGGAGAGGGAACTGGAATAAATAGGGAGAGAGGGGGAAGCAGACCAAAGATGGAGAGAAAAGAAAATAGGTGGAGAGGAAAATATAGGTGGGGAGGTTGGGAGGGGATAGGTCAGTCCAGGGAAGATGGACAGGTCAAGGAGGTGGGATGAGGTTAGGAGGTAGGAGATGGAGGTGCTGCTTGGGGTGGGAGGAAGGGATGGGTGAGAGGAAGAACAGGTTAGGGAAGCAGAGACAGGTTGGACTGGTTTTGGGATCAAGTGGGTGGAGGGGAAGAGCTGGGCTGGTTGTGTGGTGCAGTGGGGGGAGGGGATGAACTGGGCTGGTTTTGGGATGCGGTGGGGGAAGGGGAGATTTTGAAGCTGGTGAAGTCCACATTGATACCATTGGGCTGCAGGGTTCCCAAGTGGAATTTGAGTTGCTGTTCCTGCAACCTTCAGGTGGCATCGTTGTGGCACTGCAGGAGGCCCACGATGGACATGTCATCTAAAGAATGGAAGGGGGAGTGGAAATGGTTCGCGACTGGGAGATGCAGTTGTTTATTGCAAACCGAGCGGAGGTGTCCTGCAAAGCGGTCCCCAAGCCTCCGCTTGGTTTCCCCGATGTAGAGGAAGCCACACCGGGTACAGTGGATGCAGTATACCACATTGGCAGATGTGCAGGAGAACCTCTGCTTAATATGGAAAGTCATCTTGGGGCCTGGGATAGGGGTGAGGGAGGAGGTGTGGGGGCAAGTGTAGCACTTCCTGCGGTTGCAGGTGAAGGTACCGGGTGTGGTGGGGTTGGAGGGCAATGTGGAGTGAACAAGGGAGTCACGGAGAGAGTGGTCTCTCTGGAAAGCAGACAAGGGTGGGGATGGAAAAATATCTTGGGTGGTGGGGTCGGATTGTAGATGGCGTAGGTGTCGGAGGATGATGCGTTGTATCCGGAGGTTGGTGGGGTGGTGTGTGAGAACGAGGGGGATCCTCTTTCGGCGGTTGTGGCGGGGGCGGAGTGTGAGGGATATGTTGCGGGAAATGCGGGAGACGCGGTCAAGGGCGTTCTCGACCACTGTGGGGGGAAAGTTGCAGTCCTTGAAGAACTTGGACATCTGGGATGTGCGGGAGTGGAATGCCTCATTGTGGGAGCAGATGCGGCAGAGACGGAGGAATTGGGAATAAGGGATGGAATTTTTGCAGGAGGGTGGGTGGGAGGAGGTGTATTCTAGGTAGCTGTGGGAGTTGGTGGGCTTGAAATGGACATCAGTTACAAGCTGGTTGCCTGAGATGGAGACTGAGAGGTCCAGGAAGGTGAGGGATGTGCTGGAGATGGCCCAGGTGAACTGAAGGTTGGGATGGAAGGTGTTGGTGAAGTGGATGAACTGTTCAAGCTCCTCTGGGGAGCAAGAGGCGGTGCCGATACAGTCATCAATGTAACGGAGGAAGAGGTGGGGTTTGGGGCCTGTGTAGGTGCGGAAGAGGGACTGTTCCACGTAACCTACAAAGAGGCAGGCATAGCTGGGGCCCATGCGGGTGCCCATGGCCACCCCCTTAGTCTGTAGGAAGTGAGATGAATCGAAAGAGAAGTTGTGGAGGGTGAGGACAAGTTCGGCTAGGCGGATGAGGGTGTCGGTGGAGGGGGACTGGTCGGGCCTGCGGGACAGGAAGAAGCGGAGGGCCTTGAGGCCATCTGCATGCAGAATACAGGTGTATAGGGACTGGACGTCCATGGTGAAAATGAGGTTTTGGGGGCCAGGGAATTGGAAGTTCTGGAGGAGGTGGAGGGCATGGGTGGTGTCACAGATGTAGGTAGGGAGTTCCTGGACCAAAGGGGAGAAAATGGAGTCCAGATAGGTGGAGATGAGTTCAATGGGTCAACCAGGGCAGGCAGGTTTCTGGATTTTGGGAAGGAGCTCTTCCCCTCCACCCACTGCATCCCAAAACCTGTCCAGCCTGTCTCTGCCTCCCTAACCTGCTCTTCCTCTCACCCATCCCTTCCTCCCACCCCAAGCCGCACCTCCATCTCCTACCTACTAACCTCATCCCACGTCCTTGACCTGTCCATCTTCCCTGTACTGACCTATCCCCTCCCTACCTCCCCACCAAACTCTCCTCGCCACCTATCTTCTTTTCTCTCCATCTTCGGTCCGCCTCCCCCTCTCTCCCTATTTATTCCAGAACCCTCACCCCATCCCCCTCTCTGATGAAGGGTCTAGGCCCGAAACGTCAGCTTTTGTGCTCCTGAGATGCTGCTGGGCCTGCTGTGTTCATCCAGCCTCACATTTTATTATCTTGGATTCTCCAGCATCTGCAGTTCCCATTATCACATGAAGTAAATCAATCTCTTTCCTCTGTTCATTAGTGTTTCTCTCTGATGGTATTGCACATAATATTAAATGGATTTAGACAGCTGAGCGGATTGGACATAAGTCGGAGGCAATTTTCAGGATATGGGGAGACTTCTAATATAAGTGAGCACATAGATTTATGGCTAAGGGTTGAAATCTTGGAAATTTTGGATGGTTCAAAAAATCAATTTTCTCGTTTCACTGAAACAATTGCAGGAAAAGCAAGTGGTGAATTTCAATCTGTTAATTGCTCTAATCATAGTTTAACATTGGTCACAAGGCTTCCTGAAACTCCCTGATGAGAACAAGGTGAAATGGTAGTGGTATTTTGAGGGAATGGAAGCCATGATCGGGAAGTAAGCCAATAAATATTCGTTTCTCCCAGCTGCATTCACAATGCCTGTGATGAAGGTGTTTTTACACATTTTGGAGTTTTCTTACATCCATTGAATAGCTCATCTACACTTTTAAAGTTTGATAGTCTGATCTGCATTTTGGAATTCTCGCGGATCTCTGTGGATCTCTGTATCAGTCTGGACCTCAGAAAAGGACCTAAAGACCCATGAGCATACTGATCCTCATAACCCTCCAGGTCTCAAAGAGTTAAGGGATCAACAGAGGTATTCAACTCACAGGAGGCCACGGACAGCACACAAGGCCCACAACAACAATATTAAAGTCAGAAGCATTAAGTAGTACAAGAAGGAAACAGACCCATTGGTCCAACTCGTCCATACCAACCAGACATCCCAATCTGGCCACATCCCATTTGTCAGTATTTGACCCAAATCCCTCTCAACCCGTCCTATTCATATATCCATTCAATGCCTTTTGAATGTTGTACCTGCATCACCTTCTGGATGAAAAAGTAACCCCTCAGGTCTTTAAATCTTTCCCTTCTCACCTTAAATCTATGCCCTCTAATTTTGGACTCTCCCTTCTAGGAAAAAGTCCGAGGCTATTTACCCTATCGATGCCTGTCATGATTTTATTAAGAAATGAGACCAAAACTGCACACACTACTCCAAGTACAATCTCACGAATGCCCTGCAGGCTTGTAAAACATTCTGAGTCCAAAATCTGATATTGTCAGCTGTGACTGGGAGAGTGTTCAGAATATTTAATATCATTTCAGACTCTTCCTTTGGGGGTATCACCAGTGATGTACCTGCTAATGGGAGGTGGCTCAATGTATTTGCATTTGTTATTTGGCTTCCTAGACAGTGTTCTAACTTGTAAATATATGCACTTTGAGACCTTCCTACCAGTTCATTTTGGCTGGGACTTTGGGAGACTACTAGTCAGATAAAGACAAGTCTGCGTACTGGAAAGTGACAATCACGTGATGCCTAAACCTAGCAGGAACAAGCTTGAGTGGGGAATAAGGCAACATGTAAGAAAAGACCCATTTTCACACCAGTAACCATCTCAAGTCTAAGGGAAAATTACCACTATATCTGTTAATGCTACTCTGATATTACCTGAGTACCTACACTCTGCCTTGATGGCTGTGATGTTAATCGCTAATGCTGCCTGTTGATTAATGTGTTGACATAGATTCCTGGCCATTCTTGTCAGTTTGTTTGTATGCAGATAAAAGGCCTACCCTGCCTTCATGTGAACTTAGATCTGCTGCTGTTCCTAACTGGGAGACTGGGCATTCAGGTTATTCCAGTCCAAGATCAGTGTTAAAGGAACCTCAGGATGTTATGTCAGCTGCTGGCAGATATTTGCAGACTCTGAGAATGAGATCAACTGCCAACTCAACATGGTAACTACTAGTGACTATCTGAGGAACCAGCTCATTCAACTCTTTTTGCCTCTGGCTCCCTCCAGGACTCTTTCGGAGCCATTTATGGGATCTTGCAGTCAGCAACATACAAAGAGATAAGATAGGTGTTTGGGGGCTCTTTTTCCACAGTTGACAAAAATGTTAATTTTGCCAGTGTTTCAGTCAGATTGCGAGTGGATTTTCAGATTAGCTGCTTTGGCAGATTTTCCTCAGGTACAGCCTATCATTGATACCACACATATGGCAAATAATGCATCCCCAGGTCACTCAGAAATGCAGCCAGCCAAGCAGCATCTTAGGAGCAGGAAAGATGACGTTTCGGGCCTAGACTAAAGGGTCTAGGCCAAAAATGTCAGCTTTCCAGCTCCTAAGATGCTGCTTGGCCTGCTGTGTTCATCCAGCTCCACACTTTGTTATCTCGGATTCTCCAGCATCTGCAGTTCGCATTATCTCTCACTCAGAAATGCAATGGTTTAATTTCATTCATGCAGTTGCGCAGCCAGTAGGAGATCTTTAAACTGGTCTGCACACAATTGCCAGGCAATATTTATTTTTTGTTCCCGTGGCAGTGCGGCCTCCCTAATCTCTTCATATTTGAAAGCAGAGACAAGGGACTTAAAACACAACCAATGACATCTTTCAGAGTAAGGTGCAGGAAAGTGTAGACTTGGGAAGGCAGAGTGAGGGTTTTGGGATTATGGATATATGTACTATATCTGTCGTTGTTTTCTGCTCTACATAAATGATTGAACTACATCCTACATTGAATCCAGGAGACTGACACCTCACCCCTGCTTCTGATCTGTTGTGCTGCCTCCAAACATTTCATTTTGGTGCCAGCACCTTCTTCCCTTTTCTGGGGAATACTCTGTTCTTCCAGACCATCATCGCCCCAAGGAGGACATCAGAGCAGGAATCACTGCTCACTTAGTCATGTTTCTTACAACAGTGGCCTGCATAGTTATAAGGCAAAGTTATAATATCTGTCTGTACATTAAAATCCATACCATACATTCTGTCTTCAGTTCTATATAGTTCTTGAATTTTACATGTTATCTACATTGAACAACTATTTGGAAATCTGCAGAGTAACATTGTAGAATTTTTTCTGACATTCAGGCAGGTGAATTCAGGGAGGAGATGGCCTCATGGCATTATCGCTGGCCTGTTTATTCAGCAACCCAGATATTGTTCTGAGGTCCCCAGTTTGAATCCCACCTTGCAGAGGGTGGAATTTGAATTCAATAAATAGCTGGAATTAAGAATCTAATGATGACCATGAATCCATCGCCAATTGTCAGAAAATCCCATGTGGCTCACTAATGCCCATTAGAGAAGGAAACTGCCATCCTTACCTGCTCTGGCCTACATCTGGCTCCAGACTCACAGCAATGTGGTTGACTCTGAACTGCCCTCTAGGCAATTAGGAATGGGCAATAAGTGCTGCCTTGCCAGTGATGCTGTCATCCTGTGAATGAACAAAAAACAAAGGAAAATTGAAGTGCTGCAACTGGTAGGAAGGTTTATTTTTATCAAGTTTTCATGTACAGATTTTTTGACAGTGTAGATAGATGAATTGTTGAAAGGACATGAATACAGATGCATGATTTTAAAAGTAGTATTATGGAAATATATAGTTACTGTGAAATTCATAACCTTTCTGAATAAGTTATTTCCTTCACCAGAAAATTCTTCACCCTAATTCATGGTGGAACATGACTAAATGGGCTGCATTGTGACACCTGACATCACTGCTCTTTTCTACAAAGAAAACATGAAGAATGTCATCAGTGATAACACAGTGTGGAGCTGGAGGAACACAGCAAGCCAGGCAGCATCAGAGGAGCAGGAAAGCTAGCTTTTCTGACGTTTTTCCCCCATTTCTGAAGAAAGGTCCTGACCCGCTTTCCTGCTCCTCTGATGCTGCCTGGCCTGCTGTGTTCCTCCAGCTCCACACTGTGTTGTCTCTGACTCCAGCATTGGCAGTTCTTACCATCCCCAATATTATCAGTGATCATTTGTTTGCATAGAAAATCTGTTTCTTACCATAAAGTGACAAGTACCAACCTGTCAGAAAGCGATGGCTTGAAACATTTGGCCAGAAAAGTAAAACACAGCAGTGGTGAATAGGCTAATTTGATGAATAAGTTCAGTGAGAGCACTCCATGGGGTGTGAAGCTACTAAGTGCCTCTGTAATGCTTCTTACGAAGTATAACTGATGTAGAACTGAGTCTTCTGTATGGAAGATAGCTTATGAAAAATACTATCTGATTAATTAGGTACCAATGACATTAACCCTTGAAATAAAACAAAGAACTGGGGATGCTGAAGATCTGAAACAAAATCAGAAATTGCTGGAGAAACTCAGCAGCCCAGGCAGCATCTGTGGAGAAAAAAAAGCTAAGGCTTTGAGTCTTTTGATTCTTCATTAGAATTCATCAGTTCAAAATAATAATTCTTTCCCCCCACAGATTCTGCCAGGCCTGCTGAGTTTCTCCAGCAATTTCTGTTTTTAGATTAACCCCTTGAGTGTGTTATTTGAAAGGATATTGCACTCTGCTAAATTACATGAAAAACATGCTCGAGACACTTATTGTCCAATGCGGATAGTTATATTCTAACTGCTATGTATATAAAAGGACAGCACTTTTCAGATACAAGAATTTTGGATGAACTCACCAATTTTTAAAAGAATTAGCCTATTTTTCCAATCAGCCTGTTCAGAGGTATTATTACCACATCTATAGAACAGGTGGGACTTGAACCCAGGCCTCCTAAACCAGGATTAAGAACACTTACACAGCACCACACAACCGATTCAGTGCTTCTGCAGAATACAGGAAAATGTTGCACCATGTTCTGTATTCTCTGCCATTAGTGTGAAATATACATGTCTAACTCAAATGGTCAATAATTATGCGTTCTTCTCTTTCCGTCTTCATTCAATAATATATTTCTGGGATCCAAAAACAAAATCATCATGTTTGGGTCATGTCTTTACTCCAAAAAAGGGGTCACTTAGCTCAGTTGGCGAGTTTATAATGCAAAATGATACGAACAGAATGTGTCCAATTCTCATACTGGCTGATGTTACCATGAAGGGCTCTTCTTCTCAACATTTCCTCCTGTTCAAAATGTGGTAACCCTCAGATCAAACCACCACCAGTCATCTCTGTCTAATAAGAGAGCAACTCTACAGGCCAGCAAGACAATGGCAAGTGTACATTCTTTGCTCCAGAAGTATGAATAATGACTTAAATATTGACTGTTAGGTGACATAATTGCATAAAATTAAGTATTTTTCCACATGTTACTAAGTAGTGTGTGAAAGATGCATTGAAGATTTATACTGTAACAGCAATGTTATTTTTAGAACCCTCCCATATTCATGTGCTTTGCATCAATAACTTCTGTAATTTCACCAAGCCACAGAGATAAAGGTTTCTTGGCTCGTGGTCGGACTTTTGACATGAACTCCTGTTAGTATCTTAAATTCTCTGTTTGTCACATTGGGAATTCTATGTCTCCCTTAGGATTATTGAAAGTTGGAATTGTAATAAGCAACTTTGGTCTTTAAGTGGAAACATGTAGAATTTTACCCACAAGATTCCTTCATTCAGCCATGATATCGTTCAAATATCCACAGACAATTTTCTATAAAAAATTTGCTGTGATGGCCACAAGGCAAAGAGAACAATGTTTATTTCTGTCACCGTAATGATTTAGTCCTTTCCTCTTGTTTGCTATATGACAAATGATGGGAAGTTTCCTGGCACTGTGCATGGGACATTCATGACCACTCTAAGCTCTGGTACTTCAGTACAAAAATGGATATCTAAGGAAAAAGCTTTATGGGTTTGATCTTTTGTGGTTCGTAGAACAATTAAAGGGTTTTTTTTTTCAATATCTCTGTTCCTGAAATAGGAACTGATGCAGGTTTGAGTCTAAGGAAGACATAAGCATCTGTTCAGCAGAATAATACTATATATTAACTTTCTGCACAGTTTGTGGGTTTTATTTATAAATGCTGTACATTCTGATGAGAGTTCATGAAACATAACTGGGAAGACAGATAAGTTAGAAAATCTGTTGGGAAATCATTTTTAGACATTAAACCTAAGGATGGATCAGAATGATGGAAAACGGTTTTGTCCCATGCTTTTGTTCTTTCATTGGATTGCAGAGGTACATCCAGAAGAGTTTTAAAAAATTCCTTACAAGAAGATTAATTAGTTTCTGGATGTCAAAGGTAACATTTTTCAATTTTAAAATTTGCCTTATATTTTAGTATGGAATTATTCAAATTAATTATTTTCAGAACTTGAAGTAAAACACGACCAATCTACTGGTAGTAACATGCTGTTGGTAACTGGCAAGACATTAAATCCATGAGTTCTGTAATTTTAGGATATTATTTGTGAAAAACAAAAGAAATTAATGGGTTGGATAAAATTGTTTTACATTTGGCAACTTTAGGCTGAAATATAAAGAAATAAGAGAAGAAATTCACAAAGGATCAATGAAGTTGTTTCAAAGAAAAAAGTGTAATCAGAATGCTGACTTCACATTGTTATCATCTGAAAAACAATTGCCAGAATTAAACCTTTCTCTAAAGAACTTAGACTTCAACAAAAATTGTTCAAGCAACAGCATCAACTCATTAAATTGCAAAGCCGTTTATTTTTCACAATTATTTATTATAAATCTCAATTTTAAGTAGTCAGTGAGTACAGTATAAATGCTGACAACGCAATGTAGAGTTCTGGGGTGGATCTGTCAGGGTTATCATTTTCCATAATATTTTGGAAGCAGACTTACAATTCAGCACCTTTGAAATTGTAACTTTTGTTCAAATAATGTTTTCATATCTACACACATTATTCATCCTGATGTTTAAAAGAATGAAAACAAAGGACAAGGGATGGATAACAAGCTTCATCCAAGAAGCATAACACCAGCAAGAAAGTAGAAAATGTGACAGATATCCTTCTGCAAAGCAACAGGCAGAATCTCCCCAGCCCCTGAACAAAGCGGGCCACAGTAGAGAAAGTTGGGAAAATTCCATGAGATGTTCAGCAACAAGTTTTTCAACATCGTGAGGAAAATGTCCCATTTTCCAGTGTTAAAAGGTGGAATGAGATTCTTGCCAGTGAGTAGTAAAAGGTCCATTTACATGCATTAAGGTCTCATTATTATTTAATCTTGCTTCATTCATATGCAGTTTCCATTTTCCCACTGACCAGATTGAAGCTAGACAGCCAATGTTGCATACTGACACCTAGCATTGCAATGCTGCTGCACAGATACTTTGTACAGGGACAGGAACCCACTCACAGATTCAACAAGGGAACATCCGAGAGCAGCTGTTTATTTGCTTTCTTAGCACACACACACTTTGGACCTATTTCAATAGCCACAGCATCCTTGCCTCATGTATATGCTTTACCCCCTCAGTCTGAGCCTAAAGCTTTACCCTATTTCTGCCTTGACTTGCCTGATTAGTTAGTTTCTGGTTGTCAAAGGTAATATTGCTTCATTTTTAAAACTTATACTTTAGCGTGGAATTATTCAAATTAATTCTTTTTAGAACTTGAAGTAAAGCACTTGACCAATCTATTGACAGTGGCATGCTGTTAGTAACTGCCGAGGCATTAAACACATGAGTTTTGTAAGCTTAGGAAATTATTTGGGGAAAAGATGGTGGCTTGTCAAGCTTGTCTGCAGTCTTCAGTCAAGGAGAGGGATTGTTGGTGTATGGAACTATGCTACATTAATCTCACACCTGCACCCTGTGTCAGTTGCGTATGTGCCAAACATAGCGCATGAGCTGCAAGCTAAGCTGCCATGTCTCAAAGTCCACAGGGAGTAGTTCTCAGTCAAGTCCAGAGAGACACCATTCAAAGAAAGGGTCCTGACACAGTAAGTCAAGGACAACCTCCAATAACAGCGCAGGGTTTTGGGCATGGTCAGTTGACCTCACATAGTGGTCATGGTCGGGGTGGGGTGTCCAAGCAGTGGCCACAGCCAGCCCTGTGGGGAGGAGCAGGAAGACAGTCGGGAGCTGTACGGATATCAGGCATGGGTCTGTTCACTCATCATTCGTAACTGTCTGTCTAAGTTGGTCCTGGGAGGGACCTAGGAGTCAAGTGGGCTTAACAGGAGGTTTGCTGCAGTGGGTGGAAAGCTGAGGAGCTGAATTGTGAGGACTGGAGGCAGCATGCTGGGATGCAGAGGGAATAACAGCTGCGAAGGGGTTGGCCACTCAATATATAAGGGGGTGGTGACAATAGAGAATTGGAGGGAAAAGATTAATGCATGAGAGAGTGACATCGACAGCAGCACCCCGGCTTTGATGGGCTGGCTGGCGGGGTGGGGTGGGGGTGGCAGGGTTGCGGGCGGTAGCAGTGCACTACTGTTGCTTACGTGTCTACGTGCTGTACCGGAGGCTATGGTGGGAGGAGTATAATGTGGGGAGATGATGGTTTAGGTAGGGAGATTTCATGGTATGGTGGCTCAGCGGTTAGCACTGCTGCCTCACAGCACCGGGGAGCCAGATTGGGTGATTGTGCAAACTCCACACAGACACTCTCCCCCTGTCTATGTGGGTTTCTGTTGGGCGGCTCCAGTTTCTTCCCATGGTTCAAAGATGTGCAGGCTAGTTGGATTGGTCATGGTAAACTGTCCATAGTGTCCAGGAATGTGCAGCTCAGGTGGATTAGCTCTGATGTATATGGCGATAGGGTGGGTGTTTGGTCTGGGTGGGATTTCTTTGGAGGGTCAGTGCAGTCTTGGTGGGCTGAATGGCCTCTTTCTGTGCTGTAGGGGTTCTATGAAAACGTTCTATGGAACAAAATGTTGGGAAATACCAAGACCATGAAGTCCCATGTGTACAAGAGAGAACATGTACATATGGAGCTTAACCTGAGATTCGCTGAGGACTAACCATTGTTTCCTTCCATAGTGCTCTACATAACAAGTGCACAAGAACAAAGAACAAAACAACACAGGAAAAGGCCCTTAGGGTCTAAAAGCTTGCGCCACCACATTTTCCCCTTGCATTTTAAAACTGCCTTCACTTACAGGATCCGTACCCCTCTGTTCCCTTCGTATTCATGTATTCCTCCAGGTGCTTCTTGAATGCAGCTATTGTGTTTGTTTCCACCAACTCCTCTGGCAGTGCATTCCAGGCACTCACCACCCTTTGTGTGAAAAACGTGCCTTGCATATATGTTTCAACCTGCGTCCTCACACCTTGAACCTGTGTCCAATGGTAATTGACGCCTCCACCCTGGGAAAAAGCCTCATATCTTCCACTCTATCCATGCCATTCACAATTTTATAAGCTTCTATTAGGTCGTCCCTCAAACTCCTGCATTCCAGTGAAAACAAACCCAGTCTAGCCAAGATAACAAAGTGTGAAGCTGGATGAACACAGCAGGCCAAGCAGCATCTCAGGAGCACAAAAGCTGACGTTTCGGGCCTAGACCCTTCATCAGAGCAGTCTAGCCAATCTTTCTTCATGGATAAAATCCCCTTTGCCAGGCAAAATCCCGGTAAAACTTTTCTGTACCCTCTCCAAAGCATCCACATCCTTCTGGTAGTATGGTGACCGGAACTGGGTGCAATATTCCAAGTGAGGTCTAACTAAAGCTCTATAAAGCTGCAGTATATATTTTCTATCCTTATACTCGATGCTGCTTCCAATGAAGGCAAACTTTTCATAAGCCTTTTTTTAACTGTCTTATATACTTGCACTGCCACCTTCAGTGATCTGTGGACCAGCACACCCAGGTCCCTCTGCATAGCAATACTACTAAAGATTCTGCCATTCTGTATAATTTCCACCTGTACTTGACCTTCCAAAATGCATCACCTCACATTTGTCCGGATTAAACTCCATTTGCCATTTTTCTGCCCATGCATCCACTGATCTATAATCCTCCTCACTATCCTCAACTCCATCAATCTTGGTATCACCCACAAACGTACTAATGAGATCAGCTACATTTTTCTCCAAATCATTTTCGTAAACCACGAACAGCAGAGGTCCCACCACGGATCCCTGTGGAACACCACTAGTCACAGCCCTCCATTCTGAAAAGCATCCTTCCACTGCTACCCTCTATCTCCTATGACTAAGCCAGTTCTGTATCCACCTTGCCAGCTCACCCCCACACCATGCGGCTTCAACTTTTGTACCGGCCTGCCTTGATGGACTTGTCAAAGGCTTTACTGAAGTCTATGTAAGCAAAATCAACATTTCCCTCATCGATTGTCTTTGTCACCTCCTCAAAAAACTTGATCAAGTTAGTGAGGCATGGCCTTAGCCACACAAAACCACACTATCTATCACTAATATTGGGGTTCAATGGTTAGGGTTCTAGAGTGAGAAACTTCAGAGGCCATGCAGGGTTAGTGAGGGGTTAATAAGAGCAAATGAGGGAAGATGTTACATCCAACAGTGAGAGTGGAAACCTGTGAGCCTTAATTGGAAGTCAGCAGGGTAGTCAGATGAGTGTGACGTGTCTGAGAGAAGATGGCAGCACTTATACTGGTGGGGTGGATGGTTTGAACAAAAACGAAGTTGTTGGAAAAGCTCAGCAGGTCTGGCAGCATCTGTTGAGGAGAATACAGAGTTAACATTTCGGGTCTACTGACCCTTCCTCAGAACTATACTGTGGATGGTTTGATTCACATCGACTGAGGTGGCAATCTTGGACAGCGCTGGCAAAATCTAGTTTTGTTGTATCTTCTGGGGCCCTTATCTGCATCACTCCATCCACCAGGATCCCTAGGTTCCTATTCACAAAGCAGGGCAATTTATCTTTATCTGCCATCTCCAGGAGAATTGACAGGAACTGTGCAGAAAAGTTTCAGATTGCCAACACTTGACTGGGGGCACAATGGCCTTTCAAACATGGCCCGGGTTCAGGAATTCTGGGACGTCCCTACTGTGGTGAGAACCTCTGCCTATGACAGGTGGAAGCATGCAGAACTTGGGTGCCTAGGGGAATGGTGCATGGTTAACAAGATGAATTTGGGCGAATTGCATGAGAAAACCCACTTGGCCTGAGAGAGGGAAACTCTGTGAAATTGACCAAAAATAACACGACCAATTTCCAGAATGTTTCAGCCCAATTAGACTTGAACAGGGGTGGAGAATTGATATAAGTGATCTTTACCAATATTTATAATTTACAGCGCTTCTGTTTTAGGCACTCCTGAAGAGCTACACTTAGAAATATTGGTCTTCTTGAGCACAAGTCACATCATCTTCCTATACTTTATACTCAGGAGATGATTTATATGTCAGTAAGTTTTTCTCCTTATTGCCAATAAAGCAACTGCTAACTAATGTATGGTCTTATATGATTTATAAGTCTGGTTTCAGTTATTACTGTAACTAAGGAAAGAAATGGCAAAGGATTCCACTTAACGTTTCAAACTTCCTTTGTAACTTAGTTTGCAAACCGTGGGAGTTCAGTACCTCCAAGTCCAGGTAGTGCAGATCTGATTTCCACTATTATTGTAGTAAATAAAGCCAGTGTCATTAAACAGAAGGGATTACTGTTGCTTCAAAGTGGATAACAGGAGGATCTGATTTCTAACCGACAGAGTAGTGATTGTGAAGAAGGTTATGAAGTTATATTTTCCAACAGTTGTTAAATACAACCCGTGTCAGAGTTTAAAAGAGAAAAAGTTTATTGGTTTCAGTGAAACAGTATCCTTCGTTTCTCACACTTCAGCTTTGTTAATGCCTAAAGTCACTAAGCCCATTATATGGGGATGTTCAATAATTGCCAGAATTATTTGACACCTCCTGGCTTTCCAATTCACTAAACATGCCTGATGTATACTCCATGACCTGGCAGATATTGTCAGTTTCCAAATTCATGGTAATTGTAGGGTTAGCTATGAAGAAGAACATCAGTTCTGGTCTTAAAAATAAGTTAACACTAAGCTAAAATGAAGTTCCCCTTTAAAGAAAAATAGGAAAATGCCTATAATTAGCCAACTGCCAACAAAATCTGCAGAGTTTCACATATCATGTCAAACAGTGCTGCACAGAAACCATACTTTCAATTTACAATAAAGTAGTGATGAAATTCAGTTTAATACAGAAATGGTCCATACATTCCCACAGCTTTCTGTTGTTTCAGTTAGTTTTCGCATAATGTTATGCACCTCAACCAAATCCTAAACTATTCAAAATTGTAACTCAATTCATGCAAAGTCTTGTGCCTAGCACATGTCCTTCACATCCAGACATCAATCCACTGACCTCATGTATTGTTACAGTTACAAAACAAACCTCAATTAAAGAAAGAAAGGAAACTTCAGAGCACAGATTTCTGAGTAATTGCAATTGTCCTCTGAATTATTGCAACATTTTCTCAAGCAGCCTAGATTTGGCTATAAACAACTTCCTTGCAGGAAGTATTTGACCTTGACAGTGAAGGGCGTGTGTTAGCAGCTAAATTTCATAATTTTCCAACTTCAAAATTTTCTGTATTTATCACCATCCGTTTGTTTGAAAAATCCTTCAGTCTATCATTTTCCTGGTATCTTGTTGAACCTGCGGCTGAAGCCCATTTTCAATGGTTTAAATAGTCTCTTAAGTAAAAATCAATGTTTGCTAAATCATGTCCTAGTCAAACAGACAGATTGCCAAATTCGAATACGAAGTCTTTAGCCTGCAGAGTAATGTCCGTGAAGACTAAAGGGTTGATTTTAACTCTTGATGTCGAGTATGCTCAGGAATGTGAGTAGGAAATCTATCATATTTTGACAGCAAAGAAATTGTAGCCACTTACATGACAGTTTTGGGAAGATAACCACATCCAGCCGATGGGGACTAGCTGGGAAAAGGCCAAGAATTCTCATATTCTGAACAATCATCCATAACACCATATGAAATTTGAGCAGGCGCAGACTGTTCAGCCCCTTGACCCTGGTACACCATTGAATTGGATCATGGCTGATGCAACATTCCTCACATCCACTTTCCTGCCCTTTCCTGCCCTTTCCCCATAGCCTTGACTCCCTTACTGATCAAGAATCTAGCTATCTCAGCCTTAAACATACACAAGTACTTTTCCCTTACAGTACTCTGTGGCAAGGAGTTCCAAAGACTTGCAACACTCAGAAGAAATTCTTCCTCATCACAGTCTTAAATTGGTGCCTCTTCAAAGACGAGGGCTGCACAGACTTGTTGAATGGCTCACCCAATGGGAAACCCACACAGCCAGATTTAAATTCCAACATAGTCCTTTGGATGTTATGATATCCTAATATGCATTTATTAATAAGATTCCTTTTTTTTAAATCAGTGTTCATCACCTGTCACCAAAGTCAGTAATGTTCAAATCTGAATGGCTGCAATGGAACATAAAATGGAAACACCCCGTTTTACCTACTCTTCCATTAATTTCCTACTTGTCTGAAGTTAAGATTGACTTTTAAAACAGAGTCTCAGAGCTTTGGTCAGCAGACAGTAGGGTCCATGAGATATATAGCAAATGGAATTAAGAGTATGGGACAAGGAGAAGAAAACCAACCAGAGCA
Source organism: Stegostoma tigrinum (assembly GCF_030684315.1). Classification (NCBI taxonomy): domain Eukaryota; kingdom Metazoa; phylum Chordata; class Chondrichthyes; order Orectolobiformes; family Stegostomatidae; genus Stegostoma; species Stegostoma tigrinum. The sequence continues at coordinate 19,870,572 of NC_081377.1, forward strand.
TGGGGCCTTTTTCTAAACCTTGGAGCGTTCTAGACAGCTAATGTTACAATGTATGAAATAATATTGTCCTCCAAGTCTGCTAGCCATTACTAAACCATTGTCTTGGTTTATGAACTAGCACAAAAGCTTTAACATGTCATGGTCTATCTCCTGAAATCGAGCTTCTGATGGCCAGGAATGTAAGTTGGTATCATTGTCTGCACTGACAGCTGCTACCCACAACATTAAATGATACATTGATATTATGATGTTGTACTTTACTACAATACATATATTATCCATTTAATATAAGTAACACAAGGACTGTTGTCCATAATATAATCTAATTTCAGATTTCAAGCGCTGGCTATAAACCATTTATGAGCTTTTCTTGCAGGTTACAACATGACAGAAATGCCTTAATCAGAATCCTGACATAACCCCTCAAGGGTATCCATCATTTTCAATGCAACATATTCTTAGGTATTTGTTTTACAATATATGCTGTAGGCATATAATTGATATCATCTTTGCACTGTTTATAGGTTATGCAAATTTCTGAAACAGCTCTCAAAGCACAACCCTGTTCAACTAACTGCTGCACTTTATTTCCAGTTCACTGATTCCTGAAGGAGAATGCAATGTAACTAGAAGCTGTGTCCGAAGAGACTCATTTTACTTTTGTATGGAAATTAATTGCTAGCTTTCGGGGAGTTCAGTTCAGTACACAAACACACAGACGGTTAACATATCTTTGTGAGCAATGACTGTGAATAACTCAACTCCTATACCCTGAACCAGCAGAGAATGTGGGAACAAAATATTGTGATTTTACAGCAATACGGTACCGTAATTGATCAATCGTAATATGATTGTAATGAATCTCATTACTACGTATTGGTAAATAACTGTTCGGAAGATGCTTTTCTTCCAGCTAAGTGATTTACATCAGTGAGTGTGGGAATGGCGCTGTGGAACAGGGCGGTTGCTCTCAAATCCTGCCCACACCCACTCTTTCTATTCTCTTACCCTGATGCTATTATTTTCTTTTCTTGCCGTTGTTGCTGATTTCACAGAAGATTGTTTTCCCCAGTTGAAAGAATTGTGTGGGTGTTTTCTCCCCAGTGTCAAACTTAAACAGCGGTGAAAAAGCAGTGAACCTTACAGATAAGCGAGAGGAATTCAGGCTGTTGTATCAGAGCTGGATTTGACCCATTGGACTGCAGCCACAAAGACAAGAGCAGGAAGAGGGGGAGGATATATTGTGCTTCTTGACAGTTCTGTCCAAAACACATAAATATAGGTGATTTTTTTCCCCTTGTTTTAGTCAATTGTTTTATTTTTGGATATCCTCTTTCAAAATGAGTAACTTTGTTAAAGAATTTGCCTCAAAGGGCTACATTTAGTACAGTACACTTCCAACTCAATTTTATTCCAACTTAAAAGAAATTTCACCAGGGCCAAGTCAACAGCAGAATGCTATCCCATGGAATTCCTATGTTAATTTGGTCTATCTTCACATAAATTGACATCTATCAACATCCGCCTAAGATTCAAAGGTGAAAATGCCAAACATCCTAAAGCAGCCAACCATCCTTTCCATTCCACAGGAATGACATTGAGTTATTTAATTTAAATTCTAATTCTCAAAAACAAAAGATTGTACGCTGAAATGAGCTGAAATATTAGAATTAAATGCTCCGAAGGAATATCATTTGTGATAATAATGAGGTACTCCAACATTATGCACATTTGGGGAAAGTGCATTGTCTGACTCTGGTACCATCGGCACTTCTGTTCATTAGCCAAGGAGGTAGGGATTGTTTGAGAGATAAAGGGAAATTTGAGTATAAACTTTTTGCACATTATTACTTTGTTCAATTTTAAATCTACAATGAACTGTACATGTATTTAAAATGTATTAACATGTAACTTCTGTGTAAGTATCACTATCTTTTCCAGCTGGCCCTCAAGTATAGTAACTTTATCAGAGAAACACACACACCCAAATAAGCAGATACAACACCTCCAGCAACAAGGTCCCCTCGAACCTGCAAAGAAATGTGCAGCTAAAGAGAACCAGAGTGGTTAAATTGTCTTGTGCCTTATTATGGCAAGTGGGCTATTAAATTTGTACCTAATTTTCTTGTCTTGTATTTCAATGATATCTTTGTTGAAATAACAGACAAAGAAATGTCATGTAAATGCATTCACTATAAAACATAAACTTTCTGAGGAGATTATCTTTTTTAAAAATATATCTCCAGTTTTGAAGTCAATTCAGGGCACTAACATTTGGACCTTCAGTAGCAGTACACAAATTCTAAGCCATTACTATCCTACTTGTGTTTTCAACTGAAGAGTCTCAAATTTACAAAACTGTGGCCGAATGTCAAACTTAAGTACTGTCTGGTGGTCTGATGAATTATCTGTGGGGCTATTTGACTGTTCATGACAATTTAGGTAACAATGGCAATACAGATTTAAAATGAACATCACAGTCTAGAGCACGGAATAATCTTTGCAATAAAATCCCCGGCAAATGGAGTAAATTGGAATTCTAATTGTGTGGTATACCTTGATGAGGCTGAAGAATATTGTTCGAATGAATTATGTTCAAAACCTTCCAGAATATATCCAACTGGAAATGCCAACCATATTCTTATTATTTCACAGCCACCATGTGGTTACCATTAGTGCACCAAATAGTTCTGAGCTTGCTTTCCTGACTCTTTTATCTTACGCCATTCCTCCACCCCCCATCACCTGACTCTTTGTCACTGAATAGTTAGCAAAATTCTGGCTGCTGGGGAAATGAGCTATCCATGCATATTTAGTTCATGACCCCTCCAAGAAACTCTCTTGCCATCCGTCTGCACTACAACTAGATCCATAGGTGACCTGAAGCTTTCACTGGGCAAATCATTGGAGCACTCAAGCATAATTCCCCTCTCTGGTCAGATCCAGTGGCTTCTTGCGACACAGTGTCCTGTATTATAGTAATTTCCTACTCTGGAACAGATGTGGTACATGGTGTCATCATTGGAACAGATTCTGAGGGTGACATAAATGACACTGGGAATGTGAATAAGCAAATAGACACCAGTATCAACGCCAACAATCAATCAGAATCTTTCAGCAGCAACTCTTTCACTGGAGAACCCCCTCAGGGACCCTGCATCACCAGTTTTGTTCAACCTTCCTCTTAGCCCTCCACCCTCCAACAACTTATTTGCAGCTGTACAGGGCATTGACGAGGTTACTCCTGGAGCACTGTGTACAGTTTTGTTTTCCTTATTTGAAAAAAGATGTAATGGTTTTAGAAACAGTGGAGAAGGTTCACTCGGCTCATTCCTGGGATTTTGGACTTACTTTATTAAGAAAGATTGAATACATTGAGCCTATATCCAATGGAGTTTAGAAGAATGAGGGCAGATATTATTGAAACATATAAGATCTAAAGAGGACTTCATAGGGTGGATGTGGGGAGAGTGTTTTCTTGTGTGGGAGAGACTAGTACTTGGAGACAGGATCTAAGGCTAAGAAGCCTCCCTTTTAAGACAAGAAGATTGATAGGCTGTGGAAGTATTGAATATCAGAGGAGCCTGGGTCATAAATTTTCTTCAAGGCTGAGTTTGATAGACAAATGAGCTAAATTTGGGGTGAGAAGACAGGAGGGTTGAATTGAGATCGCAGCCAAATAGGCCATTATCTTGTGGATTAGCAGAACTGTCTCAAAGGACTAAATGGTCAATTCCCGCTCCAAAATCCTCAGTTCCAACTTCTGCCCAAAGATGAATATTAATGAAATAATTGTGAAAGTTGATGGTAGTGGTAACAAATTTAATTTTAAGGAGAAGATGATGTCAAGAAATATTCCATTGTGATTAAAAGAGAAGCTTGTATAGCCGGAAGGGAAGGTTTGGAGAGAATGAGTGGTGTTGTTAGGTGTTATTCACTGTAAGAGAGATTTGAAGAAAGGTCTTTTTCGAACGTTCTCAAATGTCAAACCTTTTCAAATAGGGCAAGCAGGTCCTGGGACTACAGGATTGGTTCTCATTGGTTTTGTCACACCTTATCATGCTTGCTGCGTTACAAATCAAGATCTCCAGCTAGGCACTGACTTCTTCATTAAGCACTTGTCGTCATACGATCAGAAAATAGGCGTGCACTGGCCAACAATATTGTGTCAATTGCCTCAAAACAATTTTTTCATATTTGTGACAAACTTCAGCTCCCCTTTAAGACAGCTGGCCGTAAGCAGTGGTAGATCCACCAGGTTTCCCTTCATCTCATTGTCAAGCTGTCCCTAAGTATTGCAATTTGCTGCTCGCACTCATCTTTAAACAAGGCTCAATCATCAAGTTTGATTATTTCCTACTGTCATCATTGGCAGTAGCCACTGCTTTAAATGAAAATTGACTCCAACATTACGATGAGTAATATATAATTAAACATTTTATATTCAGCCATACATTTGTCCGTTTCAAATCTTCGGCTTAGATTTTTCAAATGGTCATGCTTTAATTGACGCTAGCATATTGTATTGAAAGGTTGCCTTACTGATGTCGTTTTTGTTAAAAAAAATCATGTAACATAGGCCAAGTGACTGATATAAAAGACAGCTATGACACCTTCTTAACCTGGACATGTGCAACTTGTCTATATTTAGGGTATCTAAATAATATTTCAGAGTTTGTCAAAATCTTTATAACATACGGCAAAAATTATTCTGAGAAAGGATTAGGAAAAGTGGTAAAAGATGAATCTAATGAGTTTAGTCGTAAGCTGCAGTTCTCTGTGGTTTGAGTACAGTGCAGCTGGAGACAGTGTGGGTACTTGTTGGGCTATTGTTGTGTGATGTGGGTTTAGCATGTTTATGCTTTGAACAATCTCTTCAAACAATCTTTCAAATGAAAGAGTTCTAGTAATTAGAAGCTGATGTGATGTCATCTCAATGAAATATGATAAATATTCAATGCAACTAACACCATCACATATGATATATATGTATTTTTAAAACCAAAAGGCAACTGTGATGTGATGACTAAAACCTTAAAACCCTACTGAAAAGCGAAATTGATGGCCATCTTTCATGCTTTTCTCTGCATTTGCATCATAAGGTCATTTTCCTGACTTAACAGTCCTGCGCAGTTTATTTTCTTGACTACATTCAAATCTTTAAACATGAAGGGCAAGTTATTAAAGCCATATTAAATATAAAGCATGTCCTTTATAAATAACGGCACTTAGTAAACAAAAGAAAGAATGAACTTGTATTTGTGAAGCATTCTTACAACTTTGCAATGATTCAAAGAAGGACTTTTCAAATATAATCATGACAGACAGAAACACAGAAGTTAAGTTCAGCATATAGAATTGATTAGTTAAGCTGCAGATAATATTGCGTTCAGTTTTAGATACCTACCTTAGGAAGAATATCAAGGTAAAGGAAGGTTACCGAAGAGACTCACGTAGCTGAAAGGAGACAAGTTTATTGAAGAGGAGAGGCTAGAGAATTAGAGCTGTTTTCATTAGAAACGAGAAAGGTACAAACATAACTAAAAGAGGTATTCCAATTGTAGGAAGGTTAAAGGTGAAGTAAATAGAAAATAGCTTTGCCCTGGTAAGTCAGTTTGCAACTAAAAGGCACGCATTTAAGATAATTTCTAAATAAATTAACGGAACGCTTGATAGATTTTTTTTAAACTTTGAAGAGGGTTGTTAGGATTGGAAGTGCAGAAGCAGAAGAAGTGGTGATGACATCAAAAGAAATGTTGGAGAGAGGTTAGAGAATTGCACAATGGGCCTAGTCTTTTGTTGGAAAATTTGTTCATTGTAGGAGCATGGGTCTGTGTGGGATGCTTCAAGAGGAGGTATGGGCTTGTTGGGCCAAAGGGCCTGTTTCCACACTGTAGAGAATCTAATCTAATCTAATCTAATCTACTCTTTGAAAGCTTCAACCAAGCAATATGCAATTGGATGTGATTTTGGTGAGCACTTTTTATCCATCATAATTATTTTATGTTCAGTAACTCTCTATGAAAATCTCAGAATCCTATTTTGCTTTGACTTGGCCCTTTTACCCTACACAGAGCCCTGTGAGATTGCCGCAATGCTGCATTTCTGTCCCCTTATACAGTTCTAATTTTCCTCATTCTATTGTTGGTGATCTTGCTTCAGCTGACTTAGTCCTAAACTCTGGAACTGCCTCCCTAAACACCCCATCATTCTACTTCTGTCTTGCTAAGGATGCTCCTTAAAACATTAATTTTGACCAAGTTTAAAATGCCTGTAATGATTGTAACGAGGTTAAGCCAGGTGGACCTTATAGAATATGAGTTTCCTGATTGGACCCATTAATCTGGCCTAATCAGAGAGCTCTGGCTGACAGATATAAACAGGAGTGTCAGAGGCTCAGTTCACTCTGAGAACCGGCTCTGAGAAAGCCAGACCAGTGTCAAGTACAATGCATGTGTAAATAAAGGTAACAGGATGCTGGCCTCTGTGGAGTTATTTCAGCAGCAACGAGAATGGGATCCATGTCAGGATTTTTGCCAAAGTTAAACAACTGGCAGAGGCACGTAACTTTTGTTTAACCCTTAATAAGATGCTGAGAGGCCATTTGGTATGTGACATTAATGATACTACCATACAAAAGTGCTTACTAGCTGAAGTCCAACTGGACTTCAAACAGGCATTACAACTGGCTTTGCCATTAGAAACAAAGACATTCTCCCCAACTTCCCTTTCCAGTTAGAAATTAAAATTATTTTGCAATTGGTGATTTAGCTGGATTTCCATTATCAACCCACAATTTGGGAGATTGTAGTCTGTATTAAGTGCATGTAATGAAAGCAGAATCGTGTATACAAATTGACAAATTCAAAAATATTCAGTGGCATGAACACTCACAACTTCGAGTTCATCGTTGATTCTTCTACATCTTTGGACTGTGGCTTGAGCCTCGTGGTATTCACCTGTAAAGGTGTGAAGGAAAATGTTGAACCCCTGCCATCCCCAGTACCATTTCAGGAGCGTTAATCTTGAAATATGCAAGCTTATAGAGCCTCATGTAAATTTACATGTTTCCTGAATTTCCAATTCTGATAATTTACTCATTAAATTTTAATCATTACCTAGAATTCATGCAAGAATGATTCTAACTCATCTCTCATCTATTGTTGCATACTTTAAAGAGCAACTACTAGCTAGCAAATTATAATTAAATCCATACGGAGTGGGTACATGGGAAGAACCACGTGTTGACATTCAGTCCACCCTGCAAAATGTGGGGAATATACTGTGAAAAATGATTAGGGATCACAATACCCAAAGACAGCTGATTAGAAGCCATTTCTATGCTACCAGTTCCATAGTAAGTAGAACTAAAGTGACTATTGCTAGCTTTGTCAATTTAACAGAAGTTTAAAAATATTAAAAGAAGTGATAACTACTCAACTAGTCTTCCAGATGAAGCTTCTTGCCCTCCAATAGCCCTCCACTTCTCAACTGAGAATTTGGAAAATGGTTCAAAGCAAAAGGGCCATCACAACCAGAATTGAAGCTGCCTTTGACAGCAAGAACGGATCGCAGCAGAGGACGACATTTTATTATGGGGAGCAAGACTGATTGTCCCAAGGAAAGGTTGCTGCCTGATAAACTTCACCAGGGGCTTGTGGGGGTTTCCGAAATGAAGATGTTGGCGAGAAGTTAGGTCCGCTGGCCAGGATTGGATATTGACGTAGCCGCATTGGTGGGGTAGTGCCTGGAGTGCCAAAAAGGACAAAAGTATCCATCAGCAGGTCCTGCACATTTGTGGGGACAGCAGGGTAAAACCTTGGCCTCAGTTGCATGTTGACTATGCCAGCTCTTCCATGGGCTCAGTGCTCTTTTTCATTGTGGATGCCCATTCAAAGTGGTTGGACAAGCATAGAGTTCATTCACCAACAGAAAAGCTGCGAGCATCTTTTGCAATGTACAGGCTGCAGGAAGCATTGGTCACAGACAATGGACCACCATTCACCAGCAGGGAATTTCAGTGTTTCCTAAAATTGAATGGTTTTTGACATATAAGGACAGCTCTATACGATCCATCATCTAATGGTTTGGCAGAAAAAGCATTCCAAACTTTGAGGCAGGCTTAAGGAAACGGTCTACAGCTTCATTCGATATGAAATTGACCTGGTTCTTGTTTGATTTTAGGACCATCCCTGCAACTACAGGGATAGCTCCAGCAGAGTTGCTTATGGGGAGAAGACTCCTCACCAGGTTAAATCTTATCTTCCCGGACCTAGGAGGGGGGGGTGAAACAACATCAAGGACACCAATGCTAGACACGAGACTCCTCTTAGCAAGAGGGACAGTTTACTTCAGGGACAAAGTTTGATGCCAAAACCACAGGAACAGCCCTGCATGGGTACATGGTACCATTGACACAAGATCAGGTCCTGTGACATACAAAGCTTGGGTAGCTGAGGCACTCCTGAACAAGCGTGTGGATCACATCAAAGCTGCAAACTCGCAAATGGGCTGGAGGAAAGCTTACCCAGCCCCTCAGAATAGCTGGGAATGCTGTGGGAACCCATGGGCCCTCAATCAAGCATCGAGTCTGAGATGGGCACGGCAGATGTCACAGTCCTGACACCTTTCCCACCTGAAGAAGATGAAGTTTTTCAAGGACCGCAACTTACCCTCCACAGTGGTTGAAAATGCCCACGACTGTGTCTCTCGCGTTTCCCGCAACTCATCCCTCACACCCCCCTCCCCGCAATTACAACCAAAACAGAGTCCCCTTTGTCCTCACATACCACCCCACCACCTCCAATCCAATGTATCATCCTCCAGCAATCCCGCCATCTGCACTCTGACCCCACTACCAAAGACATTTTTCCCTCCCCATCCTTATCTGCTTTCCAGAGGGACCACTCTCTACGTGACTCCCTTGTCCACTCCGCACTCCCCACCAGTCCCACCACCCCCTGCACTTTTCCCTGCAACTGCAAGAAGTGCTGCCCCTGCACCTCCCCCCTCACCCCCATCCCAGGTTCCAAGAAAACCTTCCACATCAAACAGATGTTTACCTGCACATCTGCTAATGTGGTATACTGTATCCGCTGTTCCCGATGTGGCCTCCTCTACATCAGGGAAACCAAGCAGAGGCTTGGAGACCGCTTTGTGGAACACCTACACTCGGTTCACAATAAATTTCAGCGCTTCCCTGTCGCAAACTGCTTCAACTCCTCCTCCCACTCCTTGGATGATATGTCCATCCTGGGCCTCCTCCAGTGCCACAACAATGCTACCCAAAGGTTGCAGGAACAGCAATTCATATTTCGCTTGGTAACCCTGCACCCCAATGGTATTAATGTGGGCTTCACAAGCTTCAAAATCTCCCCTCCCCCGACTGCATCCTAAAACCAGCCCAGCTTGTCCCCGCCTCACTAGCCTGTCCATCCTTCCTCTCACCTATCCAATTCTCCCACCTCAACCCCCACCCCCACCTCCTATCTACCAGCCTCATCGCTGTCTCCTTGATCTGTCTGTCTTCCCTTGGCTGACCAACTCCCACCCTAACTCCCCACCTATACTCACCTTTACTGGCTCCATCCCTGCCTCCTTGACCTGTCTGTCTCCTCTCCACCTATCTACTCCTTTATCCGTCTTCCATCTGCCTTCCCCCTTTCTATTTATTTAACAGCCCCCTTCCCCTCCCCCATTTCTGAAGAAGGGTCTAGGCCTGAAACGTCAGCTTTCTTGCTCCTCTGATACTGCCTGGCCTGCTGTGTTGATCCAGCTCTACACCTTGTTATAAAACATGGCTGAAGCTTTGGAATCCACTGCCTGCAATGTTATGCAAGTAGAAAAGATCAAGAAACAAGCCTGAGATTGAAATAACTCCACAGAGGCTGGTATCCCATCACCAAGTCACCCTTTACCTATAAGTGGAAAGTATCTGACACTGACCTAGCTTCCTCAGAGCTAGCTCTCAGAATGAACAGTACCACTGACACACCTATTTATATCTGTCAGCCACAGATCCCTGATTCGACCAGATCAACAGCCCCAGTCTTGGAACTCATATTCTATGAGGTCCACCTGGCTGACTTCATTACAACCACTACAGAGATCATCTGGAGGAGAGGAGAATTCAAAAAATCATTTTTCTAAAACATCATCAGTACAGTTTTAAGACCAGATAGCTGTCAGAAAAGCCATTCAGCTGAACAGCAGCTGTGAAGGGAACATTTTGAACAGAAACTCTCCTGGTAAAACCACCAGAAAACTGTGTATCCCAAAAAAGCTTTTTGCATCCAGTAATATTTGCATTTGGAAAAAGCAGCAAAATCAGTAAAAACCCACTGGTGGCTAAGGGGAGAAATCCAAATCAATTACCTTAGAAAAGACACCAGTTACCAGATTTGTTCCCTTGAGAGGGAAAGAGCATAATTTTTTTGTTTCTACCTGATAAACCTGGCTGAGTTCTAGTTCTAACAGTGATTTAACAAATTCTGAACTATTTAATTTGCAAAAAAGTTAAAACCAGCCAATTAAGGTAATCCTTACCTAGTAGATTAAGTAAAATTGATTGACAAAAGAAAAAAGTCAGAAGTAAAAATAATTATTGCAAGAAAGACTAAATTCAAAGAAATGAATGAATTTCCTCATTGAAAATCCTCTGCTAAGAAAATAAAGAACATATATGAAAATTAATTTAAAGGTTGATATTCCAAAGATACCTTTCAAAACTACCACACAAACATATGTGTGCCAACGTTCTAAGTTAATCATGAAATATTGCACAGCTTTATTAAAAAAGAAAAATACCTTGTCATTTATATAGTCTAAGTACCCTCATCTCAACAAGTCTAAATATATGGAAATAAAACAAAGAACTGCAGATCAGAAACAAAAACAGAAATTGCAGGAGGGTCTCAGCAGGTCTGATAGCATCTGTGGGGACAAAGCAGAGTTAACCTTTCGCATTCAGTCAGCCTTCTTCTGAACAGGTTCTGAACTCAAAATGTTAACTCTGTCTCCAAAGATGTTGCTGGACCTACTAAGCTTCTACAACAATTTATGTTTTTGTCTAAGCGTAGGGAAGTTGTCTTAGGATATCAAACTCTGCTCAGCAATGATTGTGCTTCGTGAATGTGCCTCACTGACTCTAACGCCTCTCCATAAGTATTCTGCAGAGGTACTGCTAAACACATTGTCTATATTTCCAAGGAGCCTGCCATTCATCATTTCTTTTCCTTCAAATTGACACGACACTTAATTGATTCAAAAATGAATGAGCTAATGCTGTTTCCATATACTCAGCATGAATCGCTAGAAGTGTTCAAAGACATTCTGAAGAATTTTAAAGATTGGGATTATCTACTTGACATGATCTAAAATGGATCACCAATATACAATGAGAAACAAACTCAGAAATTGCTGGAAAAACTCACCAGGGTCTTCAGAAGAGTCACTGGGCCCAAAACATAAACTCTGCCTTCTCTCCACAGATGCTACCAGACCTGCTGAGCTTTGCTGGAAATTTCTGTTTGCATTTCTGATTTCCAGTATCCACCTTTTTTTAAGATAACAAAGTGTGGAGCTGGATTAACACAGCAGGTCAAACAGCATCTCAGGAGCACAAAAGCTGACGTTTCGGCCCTAGACCCTTCATCCACACCCACACCCTGATGTGTTCATCCAGCTTCACTCTTTGTTATCTTGGATTCTCCAGCATCTGCAGTTCCCATTATCACTGATACAATTCCACTTTTTTTTAGTTTTTTTTGTTTCACCAATGTTCTTTTCAGTTCCACAGCGCTTAATAAAGGCAGCTTACTCAATGATCTCCCACCTGGAATCTGCAAACTTTGAATCTACTCCCAATGCAGCAGCAAAGTTGCCCACCCAAAGCAGGCAACATCTTTTTACAAAGACAGTCATCAGGGTGAAATAACATCATCAGGACTCAATAGTAGTTTCAACTCACTGAGCAAGGGAGGTCCATGTCACATTCTTGTCAGTTGAAGGGAAAAGAAGGAGGAACTGGCAAGTAGAAATAGATCTTTCCAGATATGTGAAATTGAACAGACCTGGAATTTATAAAATATTTTCAAATGTTCAGAAAAACATTTGTTCTTATTGCAACCTTTATGTCTGCTTTAAACTCTGAAGTCCTAAAATAAATAGTCTAAATGCCTTGCATTCTACATTTTTTTAAAGTTATAAATCTAATCAGAGGTCTACCAATGGGACCTGCTTGTGATTTGAATGTAATATTTTGGCCCAGGGTCTTACTGGTGAGCATGACTCCCAACACTGAGACTAAATCTATTCCCAACTTTATAATGGGTGGATAGTGAAACTGCAGCAGGAGGAACTTGTTCCAAGATCTGTGTCTGATTTTCCATCCCATCTCTATGAGCTGCTGGATAAATCAGAAGGCTGGTAGTAATGCAGCCAATGCGGTGGCACAGTTACAGGTGGTCACTGCTTAGAGGGAGTGCCTCCACCTGGATTGAGAAAGTGTTAGTGAGAAAGTTATGGATGTGTTAGGGCCAAGCAGCATGCCATGGCAATAAGAGGGGTCAGTCTCAATTACGGTGTCCATTGCGCAGGGATACACTCCCAGCTTTGGACCCCAGCCCCCTCCCAGGATACTCCTGAAGGCAGTCTCAATCCAATTGGAATGCTCCCCATGAGGCAGGGAACTAATCTAATGCCACCAAAATGCCACTTAAAGTTGCTTCATTTTAACTTGTAATTTTCAGAAATGTAACCACAACTTTAAGTGATAACTTCCTGTGTTAGAGACATGCCTGGCACATAGGAAGATGTTTGTGGTGGTTGAAGGTCAGTCATCTCAGCTCCAGGACATCTTTGCAGGAGTTCCTCAGAATTGTCGTAGGTCCAACCATTTTCAATGGCTTCATCAATGACCATCCCTCTATCATAAGGTCAGAAGTGGAGATGTTTGCCAATGATTACACAATGTTCAACTCCTCAGATACAGAAGCAATTTGTGTCTGAATACTGTAAGACCTGAATGATATCCAGGCTTCAGCTGAAAAGTGGCAAGTAACAATTATACCACATAAATGCCAGACAATGATTATCCCCAAAAAGAGCCAATCTAACCATTGCATTTTGACATTCCATGGCATTATCCTCACTGAATCCCCACTATCAACATCCTGGGGGTTACCATTGACCAGAGACTGAACTCCACTAGCCATATAGATACTGTGGCTACAAGAGCATGTCAAAGACTAGGAATACTACAGCAAGTAACTCACTTCCTGAACCCTTTGTCCACCATCTACAGGGCACAAGTCAGGTGTATGATGGAATGCTCCCCATTTGCTTGATGAGCACAGTTCCAAAAACAGTCAAGAAGCTTGACACCATCCAGAATAAAGAAGCCCGTTTCATTGGCATCACATCCACTCCCTTCATCACCAAAGCTCAGTCCCACTAGTATGTACTACCTACAAGCTAAACTACAGGCATTCACTAAGGCCTGTTAGACAGCACCACTTAGACATTACCACTACCATTTAGAAGGACAAAAGCATCAGACACATGGGAAAACCAGCAGTTGCAAGTTCCTTGCCACTCACCACTCTGATTTCAAAATATATTGCCATTCCCTCATTGTCGCTGGGACAAAATCCTGGAGCTCTCTCCCCACTGCTGTTGTGGGTCTACCTCCATCAAATGGACTGCAGTAGTTCAAGAAGACAGCTCACAACCACCTTCTCAAGGCCAAATAGGGACAGGCAATCAATGCGAGCCCAACCAGAGGCACCTAAATCCCACAAGTGAATAACAAAAGGCCCTGGTGATTGGAGCATATTGGTCTTTATTCCCAAAGCTTTTTGCTATCCTGTTGCCACAACACCAACCTCTCAGTCTGCCAAGGGAAAATTCCAACCCGTGTCTCCAGCAGCTCAATCGTAGACATATACAAGCTTTTTTCAAAATGAGAAACATTTGTTGAATTGAACATAGGTACAAAATATTAAACTGCTTTACTCCACAAACATCAAACAAACATGCAAAACCACACTTAAAGCAAATTACAGTCACTTAACTCAAAAGTAACTTTAATAATGAAAAAAAACACATACCCTTATGCATTCCATAAATGCATTTACCATATTTATTTTTGGCATGCTTTATGCTCTAGACAACTGCTGAATGATCTTCTAAATTCTTTCTAAACTTTAAAAAGTTAATTAACCAATTTCCTCTTCTACTAATTGTGAGAATCTTTCTCACCACAGTGGATGTAAATATTGCTACCATGAGATGGCTAATTGTTTAAATGTGCTTCCTTCTCCTGAATAATCTGTGTGGGATGAAACAAAATATCATTGCCTCAGTTTAAAATAGCCTGAGACTTGTGGCACCCCAGAATTTGGCTCAGATAACTTTAATTCATGTTCTTCAAAGCCTGTCATCTATGGCTTTCTTTTTAAGGCTGTGGAGTTTTACTTTGAGTTCAAGCAGAATCCTTAAGCAGAATTCAGTTCCAAAGTTCTTTCCTTGAAGAAAAAAATCAAACAACTCAAAATAATGGCAGGCATGAACTAGAAAGCTGAGCTTGCTCGATGCAACTTTTTGCACGAGAGTAGATTGGGAACTGTACTTGACTTCAACCATGTATGAAAGCATTAGAAAAGAAAATAAAAGGCAAAGCCACTTATGGACATATAGGAGATGAGGGCAGATGATCAAATTCTTGGTCTAAGGAGCAGCTTTATGTCTTAAAGCAGGAAAACAAGGTAAACAGGTTTAAGGAAGAAACTCTTGAGTTTTTTGTGTCCTACTCACCTGAAGGCAGGACCACCACTATTGGATTAATTAAAATCAGGAATACTCAAAAAGCCAGAATTAGAAGAGCACTGCTACCTTGGTGATATATAGGACATACAGAGGGGCAGGAGTTTGAAAACTAGGATGAGAGTTTTAAAACAGAGAGCTTTTTTTACCAGAAACTAGGGTAGGCCAGCAAGTGCAAGTGTGTCACATCAGGTATCACCACAGAATCCTTTACATTCAGCTGAATAATCAAATGGAAACTGCATCCAAAATGGAGCACCAAAGACAACACAGCACTCTGTCAGGACATTACTGAAGTATTAGCTTAGACTGTATGATTAACTCCTGCCTTGGGAATTGAGGCCACAACCATATGATTTAGAGTCCAGAACCCAGAACCAGAGGTCACAGTCTAAGGGTGCAGGGTAGGCAATTTAGAGCTGAGATGAGGAGAAATTTCTTCACCCAGACAGTAGTGAGCTTGTGGAATTCTCTGCCACAGAAAACAGTGATGACAAACATTATTTGTTTTCAAGAAGGAGTCAGGTATAATTCTTAGAGCTAAAGGACCAAAGGTACAGGGAGAAAGCGGGAATACAGTACTGGGTTGGATGATCAGCCATGATCTTATTAACAGGCAGAGCAGCTCTAAGAGCCAAATGGCTTATTCTTGTTCCTATTTTCTGTGTTTCTCTGTTTCTAGAGTTGAATGCATTATCAAATGAAGCATTTGGCAATATATGCAGAGAAGCTAATTATGGAACCATAGAAGATAAGAAGTAGTAGCTGTTGAGTTTCCCAAGAGGCATAAATACCATATGGATTTCATATTTAACTTTGCCAACTGAGTAACAAGATAGTAGGGTGGACCGTCCACTGTTGAAGAGTGTATCTGATTTTCATCCCAATCAGTGCTTTACCACATTGCCACCCAGCTTCCAAGATAAAACCTTATCTCAGTGTCTTTGAGAAGTTGTCACATTGACAGACATGGAGCAAATGAAATGTCATTTAGCTGTTGCAGAGTGAAATACTGAGAAGTTTGTTACTAAATTTGATCTAAATATAGTGGAATCACAGAATAAACTTGTTAACAGAACTGAGGTGCTTCATACTCTCCTTTTCCCATGGCAAAAGTGGAAGTGACCAAAATGCACACATTTAAAATATTCCAGAAAAGAGACAGAGGTGACAAGATGAAAAGAGTTACCATAATGACTTGTAATGATCTGAAAGGCACTGCCTGAAAGCGTAGTGGAAGCAGATTCAATAATGACTTTCAAAACTGAAATTGATAAATACTTGAAGCAGAGCAATGGGGAAGGAGCAGGTGAATGAAATGAATTGCATTACACTTTGAATGAGCAGGCATGGGCCACATTGCCTCCTTCTGTGCTGTATCGTTCTATCATTCTATGTGGAAAATGTCATTAATGTGCAGAAGGAATAGACTGTAAGAGGGGACAGATATTTAATAAAAAACTTTTAACAGCAGCATTCCTAGTAACTGCTTTTTCTTCTGCATAGCCCCCTGAGATCTGTGCATAGTAGCAACATCTGAAACAGAAAGTCAGTGTTGTGAAATGTCACAGATCCTCGGGGAGGATGCACACAGCCATGCAGCTTCTCAGGAACATTGGTCAGTGTTGGAACAATCGTCAACAGAACATTGTGATCAGATTGTGGCTAGCGCTGAAATTAGTTGAACACTAGCACCACTGATGGCAATTTACTGTTTGTTCCCACAATCACTCAGACGCCAAACCACTCAACAAAATAACAAAGGATCCTTTTAAGTCTTAAATCATTGTTTGGAGTATCAGAGGGGGCTGGAAGAGCAAACGAATGGGGGCCACGCTAACTCCAGGGAAGCGTTAGTCTCAAGCATTCTTACTACATTCAAATCTAGAATCATAAAATCCCTACTGTGCAGAAAGAGGCCATTCAGACCAATGGGTCCACACTGACCACCAAACAGCCCCCAAAACTTATCCCCATAACCCTGCATTTCCCATGGCTAATCCATCTAACCTGCACCTCTTCAGACTGTGGGAGGAACCCAGAGCATCTGGCAGCAACCCGCACAGACACAGGGAGAACATGTAAACTTCAGCTCCACACCGTCCATTCAACCAATGTGGAAAGTCTAGCTACAGGTAAGCTGGAGCTAAGAGGTATATACAAATGGAGGTAACAAGGTGTGGAGCTGGATGAACACAGCAGGCCAGAGGCAGCATCAGAGGAGCAAGAAAGCTGACGTTTTGGGTCTGGACCCTTCTTCAGAAATGGAGGAGGGCCCCAGACCAAAACGTCAGCTTTCCTGCTCCTCTGATGCTACCTGACCTGTTGTGCCCATCCAGCTCCACACCTTGCTATCTCAGACTCCAGCCATCGTCAGTTCCCACTATCTCTGTATAGAAGTGGAGTTTTGGCTGGCAACTGGTAACTTATCTGAGTTTTAAGCCAGTACTTCCTAATCTTTTACCTGCAGTTTGAATCTATTTACTTGTCATCAGTAGTGATTCTCATTCAGTAGAGAAATGTGGTCCATGCTTTTTGTCAACCTAGATCCAAAAGATAGGTGGATTGGAGAATTCTATGTACTTAATAAAGTCTTCAACTTTTGTGATGATTCCTGAAATAACAAGGTTTACTTCGCTGTGTGCTGCCCCACTGGGATGAGACAAGAAAATGCCACACCATGTCACGTCACCATGTCATTATGATCCCAGTTGATGGTAACACTGAATAAGTCAGATCTTGCAATTAAATGTGGTCCAATAGATCATATTTATTTTGGTTGGATTGTTGGTCTTTCACTAAATCATAGGCACACAAGACCATCAATATTCTCTTCCACAATAAAACAGAAGTTTATCCCATAAAAGAAAACTAAAAAAATAAATCAATTCAATTTATCTAAAGCTAGAACACAGTTTGAAAGATCTTAAAACCCATCGCAAAACAAAGTCTTATCTATTTTTCAACACTATCTGAGTGTAGGAGTTGGGGCATCATGTTGAGGTGGTACAGGGACGTTGGTGGGGCCAGTTTTGGAGTGCTGTGCGCAGTTCTGGTTACCCTGCTATAGGAAGGCTATTATTAAATCGGAGATGGTTCGGAGGGGATTTACCAGGATGTTGCTGGGACTGTCGGGTTTAAGTTATAAGGATAGGCTGGGACTTCTGTCAATGGAATGTAGGAGTTTGTGGGGTGACCTTATAGAGGTTTATAAAATCATGAGGGGCATAGAAAAACTGAATGTCAGGATCTTATCCATAGGTTGGGTGGATTTAAAGCTAAAGGGCATATTTTTAATGTGAGAGGCGAAAGATTTATAAGGGACCTAAGGAGTAACTTTTCCACGTAGCAGGTGGTGCTTGTATGAAATGAGCTGCCAGAGGAAGTGGTGGAGGCTGGTGTAGTTACAACACTTAGAAGGTATTTTTTAATTGGAATGGTTTAGAGGGATGTGGGCAAAATGCTGGCAGATGGACTAGATTAATATGGATATCAGGTCAAATAGATGAGTTGGACTGAAGGGTCTGCTTCCATGCTGTATGGCTCAATGACTTGGTGCATGAATAGGAAAGTTTTAGAGACATTTGGGCCAAATGGGACTAGTTTAGTTTGGGAAACTTGGTCGGCCTGGATAATTTGGACTGAAGGGTATGTTTCCTCATTGTATGACTCCTCAAGAATAGTCACCCAAGGAACCGAGGTCCCGAGCACTGTGAGGCAACTGCGCTAACCACTGAGCTCACATGCCACTCGTAAGTCTAATCAACCCCTAAATAGTAAAATGACAGTAAAAATAATGGCCGGCAAAACGGCAGCATCGGCTTGGAGACGGACGGCGACCAAGATCACATGAATGATAATAGGAGAAGGCATCCGGTAGCGTCAGTAGTGGCAGCAATGCCAGGATGAGGTGAACGTGGCTCCACCCCAGTCCGGGGTCTCCAAGCGAGGGAGGACCAGGTCCAGGCCTGAAACCCCCAGCCCAGACTCACAGGCCGAGCCAAGGCTCCAGGTCCACAACCAAGCCCGGGTGCCTGAAGGAGCAGCAGAATCGGTGGAGTGGACAGTGGAGGACAACTGCGATCCGGCAGCAATGTCTGGATGAGCATCAGCTGGAGCTCCAGAGGTATGAGAATTGGTCCACGGCTCAGCTCGGATGCAGCAGCTGCAGAAATGGCAGCAGCAGACACCTGTAACCTATACTCAGTGCCTGTTACAGACAATCCAGCCAATGTCAAATGGAGCCACGGGAGAGGAACAAGATGGGAAGAGAAGGATAAACTTTACTTTAATAATATCTTTAAATATCTTCAGTGATTCAAAATGTTGTGAGAGCATGGGGACACTTAACACTTGTCACTGTAATTTTTTGAAAAATAAATGTGACAATAAATCATTCAATTCAATTCAAACCCACCCACATAAGTTAAACAAGGAGAAAATCGACTGGAAAATAACCTAAGACCCTTGAAGAAATAATTTCTTTGCTCCCTCCAGGTCAGGCCCCTGTCTCACAATAAAGGAGATTGTGATGGATTCCTACATCCTGATGACAGGAATCATATTGGCTCCTAATGTTCTAATCAGCAAACTCGTCCTCCCTTCAAAATTTCCCACACTTTGAGTCGGAGCTGGTGCTGAGAATGTGCCAACAGTGGAAGAGGACCAGTGTCTCCTTATCGCCAAAGAAATGTTTCTCTGTTTGGAGCTGACAGCAATAAACAGAACAGTTTTTTCTCCTGTCACATTTTTGTAATTAGATGCTATCTGAAAGTGCCGCTGGGTTTATTAAACTGTGAAAGTGATAATTCTGTGGACATAAGATTGGTCTTGTCAATCAGGAAATGGAGTTCTTGGCCAAAACTCAAATTGTGAACATTTTCTGCACTTTTCAACAAGCAACTATTATATCACGCAATAATGTATAATGTGAAAATTTCCAGGGTATGCAGACTTTGTAGATTTTACTCATGTATAATTTGGTTGAGATTCCAAGTTCCTGCAAACAACATAATTACTCTTATAGTTCTGCCATTTACTTATTAACCATGAAATCCTAAGTAAATTAAGTCCTATTTTGATGCCATACCAATGATGAATTCACCTTAACGAATTCTGGAAATTAGTGAAAAAGTTGCCAACTTCCTGGTGTCATTCTGATGAAAGGAAAACCCACTTCCAGATTTGAGTTTCTCAACAAATAGAGTGCAGAATGAACAGGGGCATCGTGATACCGGTACCCATTGTTTCATCCTTTGAAACAGCAAAGAATGGCAGCATAGTAGTATGATATCCAAACTTGTTTTACTTCCCCGTTGTATTATATGATCAGAAATATGTGTTAAGTAGATTTTACCCAGTACTTCAGACGGAAAAATAAATAAAGAGAGCCCTAGAAACTGTTATCAAAAGATGTGGCAAGTGGACATTTAGGAACTCATGAGATAACAAGGTATAGAGCTGGATGAACAAAGCAAGTCAAGCAGCATCAGAGGGGCAGGAAAGCTAAAGTTTTGGGTCTTGACCCTTCTTCAGAAATGGGGAGGGAAAGGGGTTCTGAAATAAATAGGGAGAGGGGGAGGCGGATGGAAGATGGGTAAAGGAGCAGATAGGTCGAGAGGAGATGGACAGGTCAAGGAAGCGGGGATGGAGTCAGTAAAGGTGAGTGTAGGTGGGGAGTTAGGGTGGGGGTTGGTCAGTCAAGGGAAGAGAGACAGGTCAAGGAGGCAGGGATGAGGCTGGTAGCTAGGAGGTGTGGGTGCAGTGTTGAAGTGGCAGGAGTGGATAGGTGGGAGAAAGGACGGACAGGTTGGGGATGCGGGGCCGAACTGGGCTGGTTTTAGGATGCAGTGGGGGAGGGGAGATTTTGAAGCTTGTGAAATCCACATTGATACCGTTGGGCTGCAGGGTGCCCAAGCAAAATACAAGTTCCTGTTCCTGCAACCTTCGGGTGGCATCATTGTGGCACTGGAGGAGGCCCAGAATAGACATGTCATCCAAGGAGTGGGAGGGGAAGTTGAAGTGGCTCGCGACTGGGAGGTGCAGTCATTTGTCGCAAACCGAGCATTTAGGATATCATGGGTAACAAAGTGTGGACCTGGATGAACACAGCAGGCCAAGCAGCATCTTAGGAGCACAAAAGCTGATGTTTTGGGCCTAGACCCTTCATCAGAAAAGGGGGAGAGGTAGAGGGTTCTGAGAGATCCCCTGAGGTTTGTCCGGAGTGGGGAGGATAATTTCTTCAGGTTAGACATCCCTGGAAGAGGCTTCATGGCGAGGTTAAAATTGTATCAGAGATAATGGGAACTGCAGATGCTGGAGAATCCGAGATAACAAAGTGTGGAGCTGGAAAGGAGCTGTTTGGCCTGCTGGGTTCACCCAGCTCCACACTTTGTTATCTCGGATTCTCCAGCATCTGCAGTTCCCATTATCTCTGATACAATTTAGGAAATCATTATGCGTTTGGGCAGAATCATAATGACTCTATAAAATTGTGCTTTGGATAACTGTTAGAGTTTTCTAAGGTTGTATCTGGTAAGGTAGATAAGGGAAAACCATTAGGTATAGTGTACTTTGACCCTAAGAAAGCATACAATCAGGTGCCACTGAAGATGTTATTACACCAAATTATGGTTCTTGGAATTGGAAACAGTTGGAAGCTTAAGTTTTGGGTCTTGACCCTTCTGCAGAAATGGGGAAGGGAAAGGGATTCTGAAATAAATAGGGAGAGGGGGAGGCGGATGGAAGATGGGTAAAGGAGCAGATAGGTGGAGAGGAGATGGACAGGTCAAGGAGGCGGGGATGGAGACAGTAAAGGCATGGCTTAAAGACTGGTGACAGACAGAAAGCTCAGAAGAGGAATAAATGGGCATTTTTAATTTGGCAGGCTGAAGTTAGCTGGATATTGCAAAGATCATTCTGTGGGCTTCAACGATTTACAACCTAAATCAATGATCTGGACAGAGACTCAGAAAACGATGTAAATCAAAGTCCATGAGGAAATTAAGCTGTGAGGGAGGCTGCAAAGTGCTATGGACAGTCTAACTGAGTTGACGTGAATGTGCTAGGTAGAATATTAGCTGGAAAAGTGAAAAGTTACCCATTTTAAAAGTAAATTAGAAAGGCAGAATATTTTGTTCTCCATTTGTTTCTCCATTCCACCAACTTCCTGATTCAGTCACCATCAACAGTGGAAGAATGATATGAAGAATACAAAATGGATTATTGTTGTGAATGTTCAAGAAGCAGCACATTATAAACAGAGCTGAATGCACCATTTTATTATTATTCAACCATTGGCTAGGCCAGCATTTATTGCCCGTTCTGAATGCTTTTGAGAAGATAGTGCTGAGCCACTTTCTTTAAACTGCTGTTGTCCATGTAGGGTAGGTGTACCCATAGTGCAACTGGATCTTCCAGACCTTTGATACAGCAACGGTGAATGAATAGTAATATAGTTCCTAATAAGCGTGTGACTTGCAGCAATTTAGGAACAATTGGCAGCAGTAGGACAGTTAGCCCCTCAAACATGCTCTGCCATTCGATAAGATCATTGGCTGAACCATTGATAACCTCAAATCTGCATTCCCATTAACTGTGATAACCTTTCTTCTCCTTGCTTAATAAGAATCTATCTGCCTTTGCCTAAAAACTATTCAGGAGCTTTGCTTTACCATATTTTCAGAAAGAGAATGCCCCTTTGACAGAAAAACTGTTTGTACTGAATCTTGAGTTTTTTTGACTAAGTCTGAGTTGTGTCAAGCATTTTTGGAGGGATTTTCACCTAGGGATCTCACAAATTTTCTTGCTGTATCTTGCCAAACCTGTCTCTTACTTACCTCCTCTATCCCTATGGTGACCCTCCTGTATGACTCCACCCCTATCTTACCATGCGCCATTCCAAGAAAAATTCACTATTCAGTGGATATCCACCAAAAATTCAGCCTCCCTTGCCTCTATGCCATCTTTAAATTGTGACTGTGCCCATCGACAAGCCCTGGCATTCCAAAGCAGCGCTGATAAATGAAGAGTAGCGTGTGAATATTTCAGAAAAGGAGAAGTTAGCATTATGATGCTCCAACAAGTATCCGAGGTCCTGGTCAAGGGGATGGTGTAAACAAAGGCTGTCCAATTCTTGGAGGACTGGCAGAGGAAGCAATGCCACCAGATATTGGCAGCTAGTTCCAGGACACCAGGTCAGTGCCATTCTCACTCTGTGTGGATTGGCCAGTAGTGCCACAGTAAACTTTTCTACGTTGGGAAAGTGCCACACTCACTCTACTTCTGCTATTGCACCCATCTCCCACTAATCTTCATGCTCTGCCACTCGTACTGTTACTTGCAAGATCTTCCCTCACAAGTTCTCACTCCCCCAACCTCCCACACCACTCGCCATCCATGGTCTCTGCACAATCTCCTCTGAACACTTCACCACCTTTTGAACACCTTCACCTCAATAAAAGCCAGGTCATCACTTCCATCAGGTTCAATTCTTCTCTTTCTTACATTACAGAAGATGATAGCCCCCAGTGGGGCTGGGAGAGATGATATGGGGGAAAGGTGCCTGATATTTGACAATGCACCCACTACAAGGAGAGAATCCCGACTTTTGCGGACCAAGACCGGGGTTGCTATTGTGGGACCTCCAGTTAGTCCCACTCATTATTTCACTGCAACTCTCACAAGTTGGGATGGCAAGGCAAGGTAGGTGAAGGACTGGATGTTCCAAACAAACAGATAGACGCGAAGTGAGCGAGTACTAAGAGAGCAAACAAGAAGCCCTGAGATGTTGGTTGGCCCTAATCTTTCAGCTAGATCCCTGTCTGTGCATTCAAAATGCTCCTCCTGCAGCCTTCCAACATTACTTGTTCATGCATTGCAAGTCTGTGCTTCCAGGATACCCTGCCTATGTGTCAGAAGGGTACCATGATGGTTGTCAGGATTTGGCAAATGTCTATGGATGAAGGGTGCATGTATCAGACACCTATGGATCATGCCCTGAGCTGCAGTTTGATTGATCGTAACATTGAGCCTACTTGTAGACCATGTTTAGCTGAATCTGCCAGGTAGCTACTCTGGATTCCGTATCAACTTCTCTCAACGTCTAACTTGTTTGGCAAATTCATAAAGATAGGAAACTGAATAATGGTGAAATGAGTGGGACCATCAACAAAGTGATTAACAAGCATTAATCCCTCTGATTTGACAACTTGATGCTGCCTGGAAAGAAACTCACTTTTGCCACTTGTCAAAAGCATAATAGATGGCATGAAATGCTTCCAACATCAAGGTGGGCCACGCCAGATTTCTCATTCAATTCTGCCATACTTCTTGACATAGCCCATGTCACTCAGACCCCACATTTATTGTGCATCCCTGAATGTCTTTGAGAAGGTGATGGTGAGCTGCCTTGATGAATTATTACAATAAATGTGCTCCCACTGTGCCATTGGGTAGGATTTTTGACCTAGCATTCACAATGGTAGCCACATCAGCCGAACATATTAGAATTTTATAATCCCTACAAAGTAGAAAAGGGTCATTTTGCCCATTGAGTCTGCGCCGCCCCTTTGAAAAGCATCCCACCCAGACCCAGCCACCTACCCTATCCCTATACTCAGCATTTGCCATGGACAATCCACCCAGCCTACACATCTTTGGACTGTGGGAGAAAACTGGAGCACCCAGTGGAAACCACACGGACACAGCTTGCTACTCACTGACACAAGGTTAGGCCAGTGCATAACTGAAAGCAACAGGAACTAATCAGAGCAAGATGGAGGTGTTCTTGTGTAATCTGACACCCCCAGGGGAAACATAGTTTAATTAATTTTGCTTGGGCCATTACCAAAACTATGATCAATGACAGGACTGAACACATGTGTATGCTCACATTAAGTGCTCTCACATTCTACTTTCCCAACACCCGATAATGTTTTCTGACCTGTAAGCTGCTGACAGTGTCAACATATATGTCTTATTCTCCTTTGTCCCCTCATCGCAATCTTTGTAGTTTTTTTCCTTACAGACACTGAAGGTCTGCAATATTGCCCGGAAGTGGAGAAACACCAAGAAGACAATGGTGATGTACACTGTCATTGAATTCACATTTGCAGCCACGAGCTCAAATGCCAACATACAGGATATCTGAGAAGAGGCAGAAAGTGTATGTGGTGAGCCACTGAGCATGACTGGTCCTCAGCCAGGGCATGTAGCAAGGATAGTGCAGATGCCAGCTTAAAAATTAGGGCTGCAAATGAATTCTGCTGCAGTGTATTGAGATGAGGACTTTCATTAGTCAGATGATAGAAGAAAGCTGGTGAATGTATACAGCAAAATGCATTGACTAGCCTAGCAAAGCGTGTGCTTTCAATGTCAAGGAGTATGGAGAGATCTGACACCAACTTTGCATTGGAATTTGGACAGAGCATGGAAGCCAATCTTTCCAGCTGCCCAACTCCAGCAACTCACCATCTGTACCCAAACATAATACAGTGTGTGATGCCCAAAGACTCAGATTCCATTGCAGCATCGCCAACTTCCACAAAATGACTGAATGCTGCAGTAGAACTTCAGACATGTAAGGTCAGACTGTGAAGAACAGTGTTCAAACCAGTTCGCAGGGTGTCACAGCCATCATCCAACAGATTTCCAAGCCTGCTGAGACATCCACCTGGGAGAGTGGCAGGGGCCCATGAAGTATCCCTCAGAATTACAGCATTTGAGTTCTTGCAACCGTCACTTACCCGTTCCTTTGTTGTTGTCTTTAACATAGCTAGCTCAGGCTGCTTGTATCTAAGTCAAGACGGTACACTTTTGAAGTTGAGCTATCTGGACCTGAGTTGCTTGAGACGTTCTCTGTTTGTAGCCTCCACCATCAAAGGTCAGCTAGTTTCCACTAGTCAGCTGCTTCATAACGTGATAACATTCACAGATTCTGACAATGCAGTTCTTACTCTATTCTGAAGTTAAAGTTGGAGCTGCAGAAATTGGCAAATATCACGAAGAATCTCCTCAGAGTAGCACTATGGTCTCAGAATTGATTGTCATTTAAATTCATGTAGGATAATGCCCTTCTGTTAAGAGTTCTTCTCACTCTCCGTCTCTCTTCTCTAGCGTATGCCCTGTTCTACTTGAGCTCTGAACATGACCCAAATGATCTCTTTCTCCACTATAAATGTCATTATACCTCTATATTTTGAAGTGGTAAGCAATATCTTATAGGCTCACATTTGCCTGCACTTACACAAATGACACTAGGCAGAAGTGCAAAAACATGTTGTCACAGTAAAAACTCTGTGCTAATAGCACCTTAATGACTCCAAGTAGTGTGCAAACCCATGCAGAAGATGGAGACTTGAGTGGCAGAACAGGATCAAAGCAGATTATTTAAAGTTAATTATTTTAGGCCTTTGGACTTCTTCAGCATAAAGAAGCACTTACAATCAAACTAGATTGAAGGTATACTCAATTTGACGCGTGTTGCAACATGGATTAACATGAACTAGGGAAGTAAATCATGAGGCTATATTTTGCCTGGTCCGTGGTGATGATATGAAGATAGGGCAACAGCAAATTTTGGAAAAAGGCGTCAGTCCTGTTTGTCAACAGATTCTCTTTTGTTTTCCCTGAAGATTGTATTCTCTGACAATAACTATACTTTAAGATAGGCTGTTAAACATCCATCAGATTCTGAACAGCACTTAGTTTCAATCGTTGCAAGTTGCCAACCTTATCAAATGTGCTGATGTGGTGCTGATGATAGTTACAACCTGAAAGGGTTAAATATTTCCCGCCACTCTTCTGAACAGTGACATGTATGCACATCTGATTCTGACCAGGCTCTTGCCGAAGCTATTCAAGGATTGGAATTCCTGACATCAGTATTTCTGACAGCCAAAACTCCACGTTGGAAATTTCCCAGACCTTGGGCAAGACACTTAAAAAACACTCCTTTAATGGTCCTTGCAAAAATTTATAATTGTGCCTGAAATAATACGAGCAGCTCAAATCTAAACCATTGTTATAAATATGGAGAATACCTTTGATTGCCAAAACACCATCCATTATTGATAAAATCAGAAATATTCCACAAAACTGAGGAAGGGTCACCGGACCCGAAACGTTAAATCTGTTTTCTCCTGCACAGATGCTGCCAGACCTGCCGAGCTTTTCCAGCAACTTTGTTTTTGTTACTGTAATGATTGAATTGGTTAATAGACAGCAATGTTTCAGCTCAAGGGCAGATCTGTTCTTACAACCTGTTACTGCCAAAGACTGCTGAAATGAAAT
This sequence comes from Stegostoma tigrinum, assembly GCF_030684315.1. Taxonomy (NCBI): domain Eukaryota; kingdom Metazoa; phylum Chordata; class Chondrichthyes; order Orectolobiformes; family Stegostomatidae; genus Stegostoma; species Stegostoma tigrinum. The sequence goes on from NC_081377.1 coordinate 19,897,686, forward strand.
GAAGTGATATGTGAGACTCCCCACTGGGAAAACCTCAGATCAACCAGAGAGTCCCAGGAAAGAAACAGTCTAGGAGTACAGAATATCGTTTCTGCTGCCAAGATCAAATCCAAATTCCCAAAACTCTTCACAAATTCCTTGAGGCCTCATGACTTGATTATGGAGGATGCCCTACTTCTAGTGTGACATGAGATGGCTGTGCTACTACCTTTGTTATTTAAGTAAGCCTGGTTTGTATATGTGTTCCTTCAAAGTAAAAGAAAAGGATGAAAAGAACAACACATTTGGGTGACTTGGAAATAAAGGCTACTAGCTCTTAAGGGGAGGATATGGTTTAGTGGTAATGCGTCTGGCCTGGTACCTAGGTTAAATATTCTGAGAGCATGGATTCAAATCCCAAGAAGGTAAGTTTTAAAGTTAATTTTAAGAAATTATTCATGGCAACTATGTAACCACTGTCAATAGTTGTAAAAATCCATCTGGTTCACTAACATCCTTTAGGGAGGGAAATCTTACCTTGCCTGGCCTATGTGTGACTCGGCGCCCATAGCAACAGCCCTAAAGGTAACTAGGGATGGGTAACAATTGCTGTACTAGCTAGCAATACCCACATCCCATGAACAAATAAAATAAAAATAGCCACCACTAACTTGACACTTAAATTTATCTCCCCATAAGAAACACAGCTTGTGGGTGAGCCATGGAACATAAATATTCTGAAGCCAGCAAAGCAACATCAAGAAGGAAGTTGCTACAGGGTGAGATTACACTTTTGCTAACATCAATAAGCGAGTCTAGGTTTTGGCTATTGCAAAAATTCTAATTTAAATTCATCTGAGGTGCTGAAACCCAAATCCTAAATGCCTGTTGCAAATCTGTGGCTTCACAGCTGATTATTATTGACATTAAGGTGGCACCCCTAGACAGAGTGAAGGTAAAAATCCACAGTGCAGCAGCAGGTATCGTGGTTGAGCATATCATTCAAACATGAGAGAACTTTACTTTTGGAGCTTGAAAGAAGGAATTTATGAGCACTTAGCACAAAAACTATTCATATAGAAAATGGAGTGAACATTGTTAGTTTGAATTGCCTGATAACAAAAATGTCAACAATAGATTTATCTGCTCAGACTGTAAGAATGGATTGTGAATAAATAGAACATAGAACATAGAACAGTACATAAATGAGAGATAAAAACAGCATACATTTTTAAACAGCAGTGAAAGTGGGAGAAGCTAATAAGTCTGCTCATGTGCCATCATCACGTCATCCAGCATTTAGAAATATTCAGTGCTTGGCTAATAGTCTACATATTTATCTATAGCATTGAGAACAACAGAAAACTACAGAAAATTAAGATATGCATAATGTACTCCAGACATAACAAACTGTGCATTAAACCTTTCCATGTTGTGTATCCACTGTTAATTATAACTCAGAACATGCTGTGCTTCAAAGAGTAATACCTTCCTTAAGATCAGTAACAAATTATAGAATCATAACTGTAAATTCATTTTTGCACCAATATTGTCTACAAGCCAAGTGTTCTTTATTTCTCATGTTCAATTTTCCACTGAACCTAGTCATTTGTTCAATATTAAGACAACAATGAGAGTATTTCATTCGTGGATATAAGTTAATATGTGGTCATTGTAAACACTGAAATTAAAGTCAGTTGACTTAAATCGACTATTTTATGTGAATCATTATAATTATTAACTGTGTAGATGGTAATCAGGCCTGGTTGATTCCACTAGTGTGCAGGACTCTTTTTTGATTCTTCTCTTTCTTATCCCTGGGAACAAAACCATGTCCATTATTTAGTGGCAGATTTGAGTACTCAGTGTCTTTCAGCTCTCACATCTTTGCTATTGTTCAAACCAGAGTGAAATAAACAGGGAGGAGACAAAAACAAACAAACTGACCGTGGGAAAGGAGCACCAACAAAATGCAAATCTTATAAAATAGCTTTTCACACTGTATCACCAAACATACCACTCACACTCGCTTACAACATCTTTCAACACCTTGTTTCATGAATAAATGTGCACACATATTAATCAATAAACTAAGCAAACTATTTATCGAATTAAACAGTCTCACCTATATAAATGAAATTTACATTTAAATATACATTAAATAGACACACAATACTTGTTAATAAATTAAGCCCACAAATAGATGGGATAAACACTTGCGTTTTGTCTAGATTAAAAGCAGCTACACATTAAGTAAAAATATTAAATTCACCTTTACAATAAGCTATGTTACATTCTTCCATTAATTAAAAGATGTAGCTATATCCAACAAAACATTAATCTGGTACACTTTAATCCATGTGCATAAATGCATAAGCCGTTGTGCACATAAGTATTAAGTGCAGTAAAGTCACATATTTGAGGACCAATGCATTTCAGGGAATCTAGATGAGAGTACATGCATGTTCAACACCTCCTTCTTCAAATATTCACAAATAAGAGTATACACAGAAATACTTATTATCCAGTGTGTACATTAAACATTTATTATCCAAAAAAGTCAAGTATCAAAAGATAAATTTTCATTCATATATTACTAATCAACAGCAAACTGGGAAACAGGGGATCTGAAATAAATTAAAACAGCAACAATTAATTACTACACACTGTCTTTGCTTTTGTTCGGTTATATATATTTATGTTCGATGGTAGAAAAGAGCCTTCAAATCTTTACTCTCACCTGAAATCTATTTTCTGCTAGGCTGAATTTAACAAGACGAAAAATTACTTTAACCAGAAAGCTTATGCATATAGTAAGTGATCTACAGCCATTGATAGCCAAGTTGATTTTTTCCATGCTTAACACTGGTCTGAGGATTCTTTCCGTCCAATAATAGTTTTAGAAATTAAAAACACAAAATACATTTGTTAAACTTGTTATGATCTTTTTAATGATAGTTATGAAAAATTTATGCAGGACTTTGCAGCCTGTTAAAACATGGGTACTTAATTGCATTATTTTAACGGACATTAACTGTACAGATGAACTGTCTGAACTGGAGCATGGGGTTGTCAATTGTTGTTAAATATTCCAATCTGAAGCAAGCAGAGAACTGAATGGCTCAGACCGCGGAGAGCACAAATCACACCAGGCATTACCCCAGGAAGTGAAGCTATCATAATGGAGCCATTTATCTTGCCTAACAATGCTGAGACTCTCAAGTTCAATAAGGACATTGGCACATGTTCTTTTTTTATCTGATTAAAGATACCTGTAATTATCTTTGTAATGAATTGAGGTTTGACTGCTTTATAAAATATTGACTCTAAATCCTGCAAAGTTGTAATTGGAATATTGATGATATGTCCTTTTAATGTGCACAGTCTGCATTAATGATTCACCATTGTAATTATTGCTGATGTTGTATGCTTACTTCAGCTCTGGCAACCATTCATGCAAACTAACTGCATCACGCATATGGTGACAACTGATTGCTGATCAAAAGCCATGGGGTGTATTTTTCCACTTGCAGCTGAGTGTGGAGGAGAGTCCAGTACGCTATGGCCCGAGGTGAGTTTTTTTTAGATTAGCTTACCTACAGTGTGGAAACAGGCCCTTCGGCCCAACAAGTCCACACCGCCCCTTGAAACATCCCACCCAGACCCATTCCCCTATAACCGACACACCCCTGAACACTATGGGCAATTTACCATGGCCGATCCACCTAGACTGCACATCTTTGGATGGTGGGAGGAAACCAGAGCACCCGGAGGAAACCCACGCAGACGCGGGGAGAACGTGCAAACTCTACACAGACAGTCGCCCAAGGCTGGAATCGAACCCGGGTCCCTGGTGCTGTGAGGCTACAGTGCTAACCACCGAGCCACTGTGCTGCCCCTATTTATCACACAATCTCCTTCTTTTCATCTTGAATTATGTAGAAAGATGTTGGGTGCTTTTCTGAGGAAATCTCACAGCAAGCAAGATGGAAAGGCATGCTCTTCCACACTTCTGCAGTCATACATAAAGACAACTGCACACCACTTCCGATGCTGCAAGCCAGAACAACAGCCTCACACTGCGCGGCTTGACCCTAAAGAGACAGCCCAGAAAAGCAGAGACACTGGTTCTTGAGTAAACTCACTCCACTCCTGACTGCTCTTCTGCTGGTAAAAGCACTATAATTTCACAGTAAACCACAGTAAAAGTACCATAATTTCAGATGCATCTCTTTGGATTATAGTTTCACGTACTTTAACTAAATCACATTCAACAAAATTGTATACTTCAAAACTACATTTACAGCCATTTATTTTAGCAGGACATAAATAATACTTAATCCCACTTTGACAAACAAGAAACAAAATGGTTTTGTAAATAACTGAATGGGCAAAATTTTTAGGTCCTGCCAGGTGTAGCCAGAGATTGTGATGGGGATCCCAAGTTTCCTACACCCAGCCACTGTGATCATTTCCTTGACTGAGATTGGATTAGGCTTGTTTGGAAACTTGATTGGTTGATTTAAGGAAGGCTAGCCACCTGGTTAAAGGGGATGCCCAGGAGGCAGTGTTGTTGAGGTAATATCACTGGATGAGTAATTGCAGAAGCCCAGTCTAATGTTCTGGGACAAGGATTCACATTCCAACATTGAAAATCGTGAAATTTGACCTTTGATTGAACATCAAACAGATATTGCTAATCCATGGGTGTCCCATACATGGCTGGATTGCGGGCATATCTGAGGGCTACTCCTGGGCCTGGCCAAGAGGCTATTAACAGGTCCAAGCAGCTGACCGTGGAGGAGGCCCAATTGTCCATCCCTCTTTTGTGGTTACTCAGGTGCCAGTTGAGAGGGAACACATGGCGTTACAGTCTGTTAGAGTCCAGTGGGCAGTGTAAAGGATGGGGTGCATTATCATCGAGGCAGAGAATGATATTTCAAGTAGTTTCCATTTTAGTTCAGTCAGTTTCTGTTGACTGTTTAATTTTGTCTAGGCGAGTTACTGTTTTGCTTTAAAAGATTAGAGGGGGCACCACTGTCAATTCTTGGAGACGCCAATGCAGGCCAAGGAGCGTAAGCATGCTAGACTGATCAAGTGTCCCTCTTGCCTCTCTGGATAAGAAACAGCCATTTACCGCACTATATGGAGGCACCACGACTACCCCTACTCCTCAGGTGTCCGAGATACAAGAGTTATTTTTAAATTAAAGATTTAAAGTTATTGGAGAAAAGCACACCCTTATACTAGAACCCTTTCTGTTCTTTACTGCACCCAACCTGATGATTCTCTCAAACTGGTAAGCTTCTGACCTCCCCTTTGCTTTAAGAACTCACCGGTTAATTGGTCAGGGAGCCTGTCTCTCCAAATGAGTTAAGGAGGCACTTCTGCAGATGTCCCAATAGGGCAGATTCAGGACCTGGAAACCCAAATGGTCCTTACCAACCTCCGGAGAGAGAATTAACTAAATGTTTCAACTCTGAAATGAAAGGTAAAATTTTGGCTCCTTGCAGGGTGTGATGTGAGAGGAATAGCAGATATGGTGACAAAATAGGGTGAAAATGAAAAAAAGTCAGATACTCAATGTCAAGAAAAACTTTATGGTTTCTCCGCAAACCTTAACTAGTGACTTCACAGTTGTGCCCTTGAGTAGAAGCTACCTTATTTCCATGCATTTACATTTTATTAAATCCCCAAATCACCATACTTACAATTCAGCCCATAGAACCACTCCACCATTCAATTGATCATGGCTGATTCTCAATCTCAACATCTTGGTCTAGGTATGCCCCCATACCCTTTGATTATTTATTTATTTATTTCCTAAATATATGCAGTTAGTTGGCCTGCAGAGTTTCATGTAGTTGGGAATTCTTCCAGTTCATCACTTTCTGAGGGAAGACATTTCTCCATTCCTTAGTTCAACATGGTCTGACATATAACCTGAAATCATGACCTATGCTCTTGATCCCCAGCTGAGGGAAACATCATCCTTGCATCCAGTCTTGTTAGAATTTTATATGTTTTAATGAGCTACCCTCTCATTCTTTTAAACCATAGTAAATACGCACACAGTCAATACAAGCACTCCTCATACGATAAACCTGCCATCCCCTGAATCAGCCTGGTGAACCTTCACAGCACTCCCTCTATGACAAGTGTATCTTTATATAGGCAGAGACCAAAACTGCGCACAATGCCCCAGCTGTGGTATCATCAAGGCCCTGTACAACCAATTATAGAATCATTCAGAATGAAAACAGGCCCTTCAACCCAACTCATCCATGCTGACCAGCTTTTCTAAACTGAATTAGTTTAAATGTTGTAATTGTATTCAACTCTAGCAGCTCATTCCATCTGCTGTGTGAACTCAGGCCCCTTTTAAATCTTTCCCCACTCATCTTAGGCCTACGCCTTCTAGTTTTGAACTCCCCTTCGCTGGGACAAGACCTTGGCTATTCACCTTATCTTTGCCCCTCATGATTTTATAAACCTCTCTAAGGTCACCCTTCAGCCTCCTACACTCCAGAGATAAAAGCCCCAGCCTATCCAACCTCCTCATAACTGAAACCTTCCAGTCTTAGTAACATCCTTGTACATTGTTTTTGCATCTTTCCAGTTTAATAACATCCTTCTATAGCAGGGCAACCAGGATAGTACACAGTACTCCAAACGTGGCCTTATCAATATCCTGTACAGTATTAAAAAATGATACCCCCAACTCCTATACTCAGTGCTCTGACCAATGAAGGCAAATGTGCCAAACACCTTCTTCACCATCCTGTCGAACTATGACACCACTTTCAAGGAACTATGTACCTTCACCCCTAGGTCTCTCTGTTCAACAACACTCATCAGCACCCTATTGTTAACTGTGTAAGTCCTTCACTTTTCCAAAATGCAACAACTCACATCTAAATTAAATTCCATCTGCCATTCCTCAGCCCACTGACCCAGTTTATCAAGATTCTGTTGTACTCTTAGACAACCTTCATCACCGTCCACTATACAATCAATTTACTGACCATATCTCCTTAATTCTTCTCCAAATTGTTTATAGGACTGACAAACAACGGTGAACACAGTATTGATCCTTGTGGCACACCACTGGTCACTGCAGTAAAAACTTATTATTTTGGAACTTAAACTCTCTCTCAGTGAAAGCCAACATGCCATTTGCCTTCCTAACCACTTGTTGCACCTGAATGCTTGCTTTCAGTAACTGGTGTACAAGAACATCCTGGCCCCTTTGTACATTACCATTTCAAATCTTTCATTCTATTCTCCTTCTGAAGCAAACAACATCACACTTACTCACATCATATTATATCTGCCACACATTTGTCCACTCAGTCAACTTGTCTAAATTCCCCTGAATCTCTTTGAATCATCCTCATCATTTACAATCTCCCCTAGTTCTGTGGCATCAGCAAATTTTGATACATTTAAATCCTTCATCCAAATGGTCGATAGATGTTGTGAACAGCTGGGGTCCAAGCGTGACCCCTACTGTACCTAATTGTCAACATCATCCACTCTGAAAGCGATTCATTTATTCATACTCTGTTTCCTGTAGGCTAACCAATTCTCAATCTATGCCAGTATATTACCCCTAATCCCCCAAACTTCTACTTAGCACACTAGTTGTTATGTAGGACTTTATGAAAGGCTTTCTGAAAATCCAAACATATCAATGCACTGGTTCACCCTCGTCTTTTCCACTAACACCATCTCAAAAAATTCCTGTAGACTTTCATATATCAGTGTTAACTTTGTGTAATTCCATTGGTGTTTGCTAAACATTCTATTATCACATCTTTTAAAATAGATTTCAGTATTTTTCCTTTTATTGATGCTAAGCTAACCAACCTGTAATTTCCAGTTTTCCTCCATTTAAAATGACTATCAATCCTTTGACTACCCTTCAGTCTAAAGGGACTATTCCAGAATCTAGAGAATTTTAGAAGATGAGAACCAATGCATCTATAATTCCATGGTCCCCCCTTTTGCAGCCTGGGATGTCAATTATGAGGGCCTGGGGATTTATCAGCTTTCATTTCCATTAATTCCCTTAGCACTGTTCTTTTACCCATGCTAATCTCCTGAAATTCCTCCTTCTCAAGAGTTTCTTACTTACCCAGCATTTCTGGGAAATTATTTATGTCTTCTTCTGTGAACATAGAACTAAACAATTTGTTTAATTTCTTTTCTATTTCTTTGTTCACCATTCGAGACTGTAAAAGGCTGACACTTGTCTGTACAAATCTTTTCATTTTTGAATACTTTTGATGTTCTTACAGTCCACTTTTTGTCCCCTGCAAGATTACACTCAAACTTTATAGTTTCCATCTTAATCAATCTCTTGGATCTCCTTTGCTGAATTCTAAATTGTGCCCAGACCTCAGGTTTGTAACCAATTCTAGCAATTTTATAAAACTCTTCTTTGGAGCTTAATTTCTTTTGTTGGTCATGGTTGACCTGATTTTCCTGCTGTGTTCTTTTGTGCGAAAGAAATGCAAATCTATTGCAATGGATGCATTTGATCCTTAACTATTAACTATTTGCTGTCTATCTATTGCCAATCCGCAGTCATGTAGCCAACTCACTCCTTAGACCTTTGTATAATAGATTTAAGACCCTAGTCTTGGATTGGACTGTTTCACTTTCTATCCCAATGAAGAACTCTATCATGCTATGGTCATTTTTTTCTAAATTACCTCTCACAACATGATTATTAATTAACCATTTCTCATTGCACAAAATAGGATAGCCTATTCTCTCAACACATTAGTCTAAAAATAATCTTGTACACACTCTAGGAATTCATCCATCACATTATTAATGTTAATGTGATTTGCCCTGTCCATTTGTAAATTAAAACAAGCATTTCTAGTTTCCCATTTAATGCCATCTCATATCTTACCACTGCTGTTCAGAAGGCCGCAGGCAACTCTCATTAATAACTTTGCTCTTTTTGCTTCTTAGATCTACCCAGACTGATTCCACATCTGGATTTCCTGCACCAATATTCTTTCTTTCTATTGCCCTGGTTTCATCTTTCACTAACAATGCCACTCCACCTCCATTTACTTTTTGCCTGTCCTTCCTAAGGATGGAGTACCCTTGGATGTTCAGTTCTCAACTTTGGTAACCCTGTAGCCATGTCTTTGTAATTGAAATCACATCTTACTCATTTCCAGTCAACTGCATTGCTAATTTGTCCTCTTTCTTGCAAATGCTTTCCGTATTCAAATATAGCATCTTTAGCCTTGCCTGCTTGATTTTTAGCACTTTTTTTTGTACTATGGTCCTTTTCACTGTTAGCACTTGTTTCCTCTATCTTCCACTTTTGCTTTCCACTTTTCTGTTTTTCATTTCCATCTTGTCTCCTCAGCAAGGTTCCTGCTCCCCTGCCATCGTGGTTTAATCTCTACCCCTAATGATGAGTAAACACCTTGCAAGAATGTTGGTCCCAGTCCTGCTGGAATGCAACCCATCCAGTCTATACAGAAGAGACCTTCCCCAGAATTGGTCCAATGTCTTAATAATCTAAATCCCTCCTTCCTACACCATCCCTTCAGCCACACATTCAGTCTTTTCTCCTATTCCTGATCTTCCAAACATTTACAAGAGTAAACCTGACCACCTTTACTACCTTTGAGGTCCTGTTTTTTAAATACATTTATTGACCCTAATCTTTTTACCCTATGTTGTTGTTACCAACATGGACCATGATATTGGCTGGTTCTCCCTACCTCTTTAGGATGATCTGGAGTCAGTCAATAAAAGAAAATCTGTTAGAGAGGGTGATTGCCCAGGGGATTCCTGCACCACCGGCCTGTAGGCTTTACTCTGAACTGGCGGTCACCCATTCCCTTTCTGCCTCTGCTCTCTTCATTTGTGGTATGACCACCTCATCTACATGCTATCCACAAAGATCTCAGCCTCGCAGATGCTCCACAGTGACTCCAGCCAAAACTCCAGGGGCAAAATGTGGATTTCCTGTAAGAGCAGTTAGAGAAATTTCCTGCCTATATCGCCACAATGGACACTGAAGGTGCCCCTGATTTCCTATATCACACAGGAGGAGCATTCCACCGAGATAAGCTGCTTTGTCATGACTTCTCCTTAAATGCATGTCTTTCTATTTACTTCCCCAAGTTTAAAGAATGTTAAACATATTCCAAGGAGCTTACTTTATTTTCTTGTGCTTCAAACATTCTTAATCCAAAGACCAATTTTACTTTAACAACCACATGGGAGAAATACTTACCTGGCATTACATGCCAAAGCAGTCCGACACTTTTCCTGTGCTGCCTCCCAACACCTATTGAGCTTAAATTTTCCCTGCCATGTCTCTGTTGAATGTGGTCAAACCCTAACCATCCCCCACCCTCCCTTCTCATGGCAGCTTTATAACTCCTGGTGACCAGGAGGCTGAAGACAAAGAAAGGGGAACAGAATCCCTCTTCTCTTCTCTTCTCACCAAACTCCCCTTTCACCAAACCTTCATGTAACCTCTCTGCAGACCACTTCCAATGCCTACTTCCTGCATCAAGAAGCCAGACAGCACAAATTCCAAACAGCTAATTCAGAGCGGGCACCTGGCAGCTGCAGCTCACTAACTGCGTGGGCCAGCCATCATGCACTGTCTCTTCAGCACAGTGTCCCTGCATGGTGCGCAACCACTATGCTCCTTAACACGTCACCCATGCAACTCCACATTCGCAAGCCACCAGCCTCCCCATAGCATTATGCTTGCTCTTGAACCAATTCAGACACTGCTTCAGGCCTGCAGCACTTTACAATGAAGCTGACAAATACCTGCAACTTACCCATTTCTGCCAACTCACTTCTCAAGCAGGAACAGCTGCACATTTCATGGGTTAGGCAGGATGCTTTTGTGCTGACATGGATACAGAACTCATTTGGCAGCAAGCCTCTGTCTATTTCATGTTGCTTTCTTAGCACATGTTGACTTTAGCACTGAATAACAGGCTGTTCAGCTTCTGCAGTTTTATTTTTAGAGAAAAGGGAGAAGCAGACAGCATGTGGAGGAGCAGTGAGTAGTCAATCTATCAGTCAAGCAGGGAATGACTTGCGACTGTGTGGTTCTGTGTTACATCAAGGTCAGAGCTGAAGCATGTGCCAGTGGGTTAGGCTGAGTGCTGACCCTTGAGCTTGAGTTAGCAGAGTGAAAATGGCCCTACTTATCCTTAATAATCTCAGAAGATTATTGCCATTGTTACATCACCCTGAGGAATCTCTTCCACGCAAGACACATACACATGCTGCAATTTCTGTCCAGGCCATCTAGGTCTGTTGGCACTGCTCTCTGTAGTGATCAGCTGTAGACATCCTGCCCTCCTGTCTAACACTTTGTCCACCCACACCTCCTGATCCCTGTCCTGGAAGTAAGGAGTGAATATGCTGTCCCACTGAGATATTTTCAAAGTCAAGCACTGCAGGTTGAGACGTAGTTCCTGGCTTGAAATGTGCAACTGGGCTTAACTACGGTGCCAGAGGCATGTAAGCCAGAGGGCTTGTAAGGGGTGAACATTCCACCTTGCTCTGGAATGCAACTGCCTGAGAAACTTAGTGATATAATTAATTAAGTGAAAAGCAAAAGATTACATAAGAAAATTCACCACAGGCCATTGGCAATCAAATGCCATGAAACTCATTTGGCAGCACACTACAACTGCAAATGGAGCAATCAAGCCCAAAATGTACATGGAGAAGTTGAAAGATGGTAAATTAATTATAGAGGTCAGACAAAATCCATAAATATGAATCTTTCATATCATAGATTATTGTATTATTCAATCATGTTCTCGATTAATGGGAATGTATCTTCACTTTTACTTTTTAAAAGAGGGAACCATTTTGTTTCCTTTCATCAATTTCCTCTTCTATGTTTCACATCAGCTAGCCTGTATCTTTGTCTTCCTTTGAAAATTCGTATTTAATTTAAACAAGATTTAAATTGAAATGAAAGAAATAACTTGCATTAATATAGTGCCTCTTACAACCACAGAATATTCCAAACTGCCTCACAGCCCATAAAAGTACTTTTGAGGCATAGTCAGAGTTTCAATGATGTTAGTTGTGTGATAAATGTTAACCAGTGCGCTATGAAATTCCTTTTCAATTGATCTTTTGTACCACCGACAGAACCTCATTTTAATCTCTCATCCAAAACTGTCACGCTCAGCCTGGACTGCATGAAAGTATCAGGCTACATTCTGTGCTCCAAGGCTGAGGAGTTTGAACTCATAACATTTGACTCACTGCCAAGGCTGATACCTTAATTAACTATGAACACAAGGCTCCATTGTGTTCTTGACAACTTGTTAATTGTAAACACATTCTCCCATCTTCTTCAAATCAAAATTCCTAACAAATTGCTTCCCAAACTGGGTTTGATCAGTCAAACAAAAATTTTGATTGCAGTGTTGACCTGGTGCATCTAATTACCAAGTATTTTGGTGTTCAAATCCAATGTGGTGCACAATATCAAAATTAAATGCAATACAATAAAGTGTAAAAAAACCCAAAGAACTGAGGATGAGTAGCCATGATCATATTGAACTATGGAGCAAGCTAAAAGAGCTGAATGGTCTGCTCCTGCTCCAAGGGTTTTGTTTCTACACCAAACAAAAAAAATCCAAAGAGCTGCAGATGCTGAAAATCAGAAACAAAAGCAGAAGTGGAACAAAGCCTCAGCAGGCCTGGCAGCCTCTGCGGAGAGAGAAACAGAGCTAATGTTTTGGGTCCAGTGATCCTTCTTCGGAACAATAAAGTGCGTTCGTCTGAATTTACTTGTATCAGAGTTGATGTATTTAAATTTAAGAGTGTTAGATACAGTAAAGGGTTAACTCAGATGGCCCAATGACTAGTTTGTGGTTCAGAATGAAATCCAGATTCCAGTGACCAAGGAGACATTGAAGCTGCATAGACTGAGCAAGAACATAGAATCTATGCAAAATTTCTAACTGCTGGCTCCAAGGGAATTACCCAGGAAATTTTCCAAGCGGTAATTCCCCTTTGTCTGAAACACACTGGAAAAGCCCCTTATGTCAGAGAATTTAGAGGTTTGTGACTCACATAAGTTTCATAGCTGTCCAGGAACAGTTAGAGTGTTAAGCCTGACTCCACCAATTCCACATTTCAATCTCGAACAGCCCCTGACCTAGTCACCAGCCTCACCAAATGTGATGTCCCACTCCTGACAGTACACAGAATTTCTAGTCCGTTGTCAACAGCACGTGTTCAATTTCTGCTCTGTCTCCTTACTCTGCTTGTGAAAGTGAAAGGCAGTGGTGAAGAATCACTGACAAGCAGTATAGGATGAAGCATGGCCAGATCAGGGTGGCTCTGTGGCTCAATGACTTGCACTGCAGCCTCACAGCACCTGGTACCTGGGTTCAATTCCACCCTCAGGCAACTGTCTGTGTGGAGTTTGCACTTTCTCCCTGTGTATGTGTGGGTCTCCTCTAGGTGCTCTGGTTTCCTCCCACAGTCACAAACATGTGAGGGCCAGGTGGATTGGCCATGTTAAATGCCCATAGTGTTCAGGGATGTGTAGATTAGTTGGGTTATGAGAGATGGGTCTGGGTGGGATGCTCTGAGGGGCAGTGTGGAATTGTTAGAACATATAGAACATAGAACATTACAGCACAGTACAGGCCCTTCGGCCCTCGATGTTGTGCCGACCTGTCGTACCGATCTCAAGCCCATCTAACCTACACTATTCCTTGTACGTCCATATGCTTGTCCAATGACGACTTAAATGTACCTAAAGTTGGCGAATCTACTACCGTTGCAGGCAAAGCGTTCCATTCCCTTACTACTCTCTGAGTAAAGAAACTATCACTGACGTCTGTCCTATATCTTTCGCCCCTCAATTTAAAGCTATGCCCCCTCGTGCTCGCCGTCACCATCCTAGGAAAAAGGCTCTCCCTATTCACCCTATCTAACCCTCTGATTTTTTTATATGTTTCAATTAAGTCACCTCTCAACCTTCTTCTCTCTAATGAAAACAGCCTCAAGTCCTTCAGCTTTTCCTCGTAAGACCTTCCCTCCATTCCAAGCAACATCCTAGTAAATCTCCTCTGCACCCTTTCCAAAGCTTCCACATCCTTCTTATAATGCGGTGACCAGAACTGTACACAATACTCCAAGTGCGGCCGCACCAGAGTTTTGTACAGCTTCACCATAACCTCTTGGTTCCGGAACTCGACCCCTCTATTAATAAAAGCTAAAACACTGTATGCCTTCTTAACAGCCCTATCAACCTGGGTGGCAACTTTCAAGGATCTGTGTACATGGACACCGAGATCTCTCTGCTCATCTACACTGCTAAGAATCTTACCATTCGCCCTGTACTTTGCCTTCCGGTTACTCCTACCAAAGTGCATCACCTCACGCTTGTCTGCATTAAACTCCATTTGCCACCTCTCAGCCCAGCTCTGCAGCTTATCTATGTCTCTATGCAACCTACAGCATCCTTCGTCACTATCCACAACTCCACCAACCTTAGTGTTGTCTGCAAATTTATTAACCCATCCTTCTACGCCCTCATCCAGGTCATTTATAAAAATGACAAACAGCAGTGGACCCAACACCGACCCTTGCGGTACACCACTAGTAACTGGTCTCCAGGATGAACATTTCCCATCAACTACCACCCTCTGTCTTCTTTCAGCAAGCCAATTTCCGATCCAAACTGCTATATCTCCCACAATTCCAATCCTCCGCATTTTGTACAATAGCCTATTGTGGGGAACCTTATCGAACACCTTGCTGAAATCCATATACACCACATCAACCGGTTTACTCTCATCTACCTGTTTGGTCACCTTCTCAAAGAACTCAATAAGGTTTGAGAGGCACGACCTTCCCTTCACAAAACCGTGCTGACTATTCCTAATCAATTTATTCTTTTCTAGATGATTATAAATCCTATCCCTTATAACCTATTCCAACACTTTACCAACAACTGAGGTAAGGCTCACTGGTCTCTAATTACCAGTGTTGTCTCTACTCCCCTTCTTGAACAGGGGAACCACATTTGCTATCCTCCAGTCATCTGGCACTATTCCTGTAGACAATGATGAGTTAAAGATCAATGCCAAAGGCTCAGCAATCTCCTCCCTGGCTTCCCAGAGGATCCGAGGATAAATCCCATCCGGCCCAGGGGACTTATCTATCTTCACCTTCCGAAGGATTTCTAATACCTCTTCCTTGTGAACCTCAATCCCACCTAGTCTAGTAGCCTGTATCTCAGTATTATTGGTCTGAAGGGCCTGTTTCCACACTGTAGGGATTTGATGATAATGAGTCAATGACTTGTCTTCGCACATGAATGAAAGTGAATGAAATATTTTCAATTGCAAATCACAAGACATGTGCCAGAGTGGATAATACACTGAAATCAACAATTTGATTTCAGACCAGTCTTTTCCAAGAAGTGAACCCTAATTGTTCATCACTTTCACTTTTTATGTGCTTGTTAACCACACCTCCATGGGTGTGATTACTGGTGGTGAGCAAAGCTATGCTGAGTTTTCATGTTTCTTCTTCTCAGCATTGTAAAAGAGAAATTTGTCTGAAAATTAATAAACCTGAGTAACATCTGACATCAGTCAGTTGTCACGACTATAGTTTCACATCATCTTTCTTGCATTTGCACCATGTTGTGTAAAAAAGTATTATCTATGATACACAATGCATGAAGAATTTGCATTTAGATAGTGCCCTTAATCTGATAAAACGTTCCAATGCAAATAAGGTGGTGCACATCTCTGAAAATTATTTTGTTTCTTCTGACAAGACAAATCAAGATATTTCTTTCTTTCACTCTAGCTTCAGAATATTTCAGCCTGTTTTATCAAGACCAAGAATAGCTGTTTCTGCATAATATTAAGTAAAACAGGGCTAACGATCTCTTTTTGCCTCTTGCTGATCATTTCTCAATAGAATCGATTCAGAAGGATTCAGAACACTGATTAAAGTGATAATGGGAACTGCAGATGCTGGAGAATCCAAGATAATAAAATGTGAGGCTGGATGAACACAGCAGGCCCAGCAGCATCTTTTGTGCTCCTGAGATGCTGCTGGGCCTGCTGTGTTCATCCAGCCTCACATTTTATTATCACTGATTAAAGTGAGCTACTTTTTGTTACTGTATTTTCCTAAATCTCTTTGATCAAATATGTCACATGGCTTCATTTCACTACAATCTATGAACAAAAAGCATCAAACTTCAGTTACCCAGTTGAAAAGCATTTCCAGATGTAAAGATTTTGAATTTAACTTTGTGGGATTTTCTTGCCATTTTCACTTTACCCTATTTCTTGTGAGGTATCAGTCTTTGGTTCCAGAGTCACAGGACACAATCATGTATCTAGCTCAAACATCCATTAATCATCTGAGAGTTTTGACAGTTATTGCCTACAAGTTGTTTAATTGCAGGGTGTAGCTGAGCCTAGTACTATTTCAACAAATATGAGCACAAATATATTCCAGAATTACCAGTCAGGATGTGGTTACTATGGTTGATTTTCTTCTACTTAGCTCCAGACTAATTGATATTATCTGAACTACTCTGCTGGTGAAATCTAAAGGATCGTTTTGCAATGGGAGGATTCTAATTTAAAGCACCTCAGTTGGAACCTGAGTATCAGAACTGATGCAATGATGTGGCCCATCTCATGAGCGCATTCCCATTTTCTTTTCTTTCATGGTGCGAAGGCATCGCTGACGGGGCCAGCATTTATTGCCCATCCCTTAATGCCCTGGAGGGGTGAGCTGCCTTCATGAATTGCTGCAGTCCATGTGGTGTAGGTAGACCCACAATGCCATTAGGGAGGGAATTCCAGGATTTTGACCAGCATCAGTGAAGGAACGATGATATATTTTGAAATCTGGTTGGAGAAGTAACAGGTGATGGTGTTTGATGTATTTCCTGCCCCCATCATACTCAATGGAAAGATAAAGTCACCATAATTCCACATTCTCTCATTAGACATAGATGAGCAAGTGTTAGGTTTAATCTGATGGTCTCCAGGCCTAAGGTGAGAGGCAAGGTTGAGAAGGCTGCACCTTCATGGTAACCTCGAATGTTATTAGCTGTGGGTTTGCAAGATGCTGTCGAAGGGAATTTCTGCCCCTTCTTGTAAGTGGTCCACACTAACACTCATTAGACTGCTGCTACTGAGAATGAGTAGTTGAAGGAGTGAAAGTATGTGAATGTTGTGCCAGTCAAATGGGCTGTTTTGTCCAAGAAGGTATCAAGCTTGTTGAGTGGTTTTGGAGCTGCATTCTTTCATACAGTTACTTAGTAATATTCATGGAAAAGAATGGGAATGTTGTTCTTTATGGATAATAGTGTTGTAAGATGATCATCACCGTTTATCATGTTGTATGAGTCTTCTGTTAGATTTGTCATCATCATCTCTTTCCTGTAGGAAACTACAGGCCTGCTTGCTTTAGTCTGGCATAGGAAAACCATGAAGTCATGTAATGAGAAGAGGCTGTTGCCTTAAACAAGATGCAGTTTATTGCTTGGTAGCAACTGTATACAGGTCACATTAATATGATAGACATTGTTACAGACAGACCAGATATAGATAATAGTTGTTCAAAATTGTAAACTGTTCTCCCAGCAAGCCTGTGGATTGTGCTTAAGATACTCCTCTGTATTAACCTTTCCATGCCCTCAAACTCTCAAACAACATCTCCCCCACCAGCCCCACCATCCCAAGCTTGTTTCCCATTGTAAATATCCATTTATTCATCTCTGTAATTAAACTTACCATGACATAATATGCCTCCAAGTCTCTGACTTCAAACAATACTCAAAACAAAACTCAAGTGAGTCAACTTCGAGTGGTTTAACTACTACTCGCTCAGAACTTATTTTCTTTGGGCATGAGAAATTGGTAAAGTTCGGCGTTGGATACTGTTGACTTTGATTGTTTTTGTGACAGCGTGGGGTCTGAAAATCCCTCTACCTGGAAGACCTTTCATTTCTTGAATTTGTTTCACTGAAGATGTTTGTCCTACTGAAACAGGCAAGTGCTCCATTGTAATGTCTGAAAGACTATTCATTTCACAAATTTTTTTCACTCAACTGATTGCCCTGTTGAAATAATCACTTTCTTTTCATGGTATCCTGAATCACAGCCAGGTAATTTCTTCATAGCAGTACGCTAGGTCTATGAACCAAACAATTTCCTCTTGACCATGCTACAAAACTTTGGATATTGAATATGCTTTTCCATTGGTGCTTCCATGGATTCTTCAAGTTGTGTTCGCAGATTTCTACTCTATTCTATTGGCTGGTAAATTTGTGCTGAAGAACACAAACCTCTCATTTCAATTTGGTGATTCAGATGGCTGCTTCATTACCTGTGAGTGCATTACTAATGAAATAAGTATGCTCACTTCTGTGGACTATGAGAGGCATGCTTTTTGCTTGGAAGATCAACTGGTACTGAAAATTCTAACTGAGAAGACAAAGAAATGAAATTCTCTGTTTGAAATTACATCATCGGTATCACCCAAGCATCTGACATGGATTTAACTCTGTCATTACTGTTTGTTCTCCAAGCTGCATTGCTCCCTAAATTGTGTCAATTGAAGATTCATCAATAAGCTCAAGTAGGTTATGCTGCTCATCAGCAATTTCATCATTTCTGTTTCCTTGCAAACTTTATTGATTCTGAATTCTCTATAGTGTTGACAGCAGTGGAAAATATTTCTGCCATTCCAGTACAGATGCAGGTTTCCACGTTATTCATCACAGGAAACAATTTGTTTTATGCCAACATAGCTATTCTCAGAGATTGCTATTTCCTATTTATTTTCTGCCATGAGTCTAGAGAACCCTATTGATGACTGTATCGGCGACGCCTCTTGCTCCCTAGAGGAGCTCGACCAGTTCATCCACTTTACCAACACCTTCCACCCCAACCACAAGTTTACCTGGGCCATCTCCAACACATCCCTTACCTTCCTGGACCTCTCAGTCTCCATCTCACGCAACCAGCCAGAAACTGATGTCCACTTCAAGCCCACCGACTCCCACAGATACCTGTAATACACTCATCCCACCCACCCCCCCCTGCAAAAATTCCATCCCCTATTCCCAATTCCTTTGCCTCTGCCGCATCTGCTCCCAGAATGAGGCATTCTACTCCCGCACATCCCAGATGTTCATGTTCTTCAAGGACCGCAACATCCCCCCTGCACTGGTGGAGAACGCTCTTGATCGTGTCTCCCGCATTTCCCGCAACACATCCCTCACACCCCGTCCCCACAATAACCGCCCTAAGAGAATCCCTCTCGTCCTCACATACCACCCCACCAACCTCCGGATACAACGCATCATCCTCCAACACTTCTGCCATCTCCAATCCGACCCCACCACTCAAGACATTTTTCCATCCCCACCCTTGTCTGCCTTCCAGAGAGACCACTCTCTCCGTGACCCCCTTGTTCGCTCCACACTGCCCTCCAACCCCACCACATCTGGCACTTTCCCTGCAACCGCAGGAAGTGCTACACTTGCCCCCACACCTCCTCCCTCACCCCCATCCCGGGCCCCAAGATGACTTTTCATATTAAGCAGATGTTCACCTGCACATCTGCTAATGTAGTATACTGTATCCACTGTACCCGGTGTGGCTTCCTCTACATTGGGGAAACCAAACGGAGGCTTGGCGACTGCTTTGCAGAACACCTCCGCTTGGTTCGCAATAAACAACTACACCTCCCTGTCGCGAACCATTATAACTCCCCCGCCCATTCCTCAGACGACATGTCCATCATGGGCCTCCTACAGTGCCACAATGATGCCACCCGAAGATAACAGGAACAGCAACTCATATTCCGTTTGGGAACCCTGCAGCCCAATGGTATCAATGTGGACTTCACAAGCTTCAAAATCTCCCCCTCCGCCACCGCATCCCAAAACCAGCCCAGCTCGTCCCCGCCTCCCTAAACTGTTCTTCCTCTCACCTAACCCCTCCTCTCACCTCAAGCCACACCTCCATTTCCCACCTACCAACCTCATCACGCCTCCTTGACCTGTCCATCCTCCCTGGACTGACCTATCCCATCCCCACCTCCCGACCTATACTCTCCTCTTCACCTATCTTCTCCGTTATCCATCTTCAGTCCGCCTCCCCCTCTCTCCCTATTTATTTCAGAACCCTCTCCCCATCCCCTCTCTGTTGAAGGGTCTAGGCCCGAAACATCAGCTTTTGTGCCCCTCAGATGCTGCTTGGCCTGCTGTGTTCATCCAGCTTCACACTTTGTTATCCCAGTTGTCATTTGACTTGTTTTTCCATCACTGGCTATTCAGTAAGCAAATATTCTTTCACTTGTCGCTCCATGACTGACTTTTCTTTGACCCATGGTTTCTTGATATTAACAGGTTTGACTCCTTTCACTATTTAACAAAGATTCAGGTCAAAACACATATTCATGCTCAAGAACATGAATTCTTGCTTGTGAAATGTGTGTAAGTTCTCTATTGTGTTATATTCCTTGTGTATGGATAGTTGATTGTAGTATATCTTTGATATTATGTGCTATATCTTCTGGGCCAAGTCATTACACTATTATCAATGGTAGGCAGTGTTTATTCAACCAAAGGATGTTATCTGTTAATGACTCTGCGAAATATTGGCTTTTCTTCTATGGTAATTGCGTTCCACCTTTTGAGCTTCTCTATGTGGGTAGCTACCTGAATCTCTGTTGGTCTGAGACCATATTTTATCTTCAGCACATCTTTGGAAAGTGACCTATTGTTTTACAGATAAAGTATTAAATTTGTCAAGTTTGTGCTCCAGAAGGAGGACAATGACTATTAGTATCTGATGTTTGACGTACTTGCAGCATTGGTTTCTCACATGTGTCTGTGGGAGGTATGACTCCTAAGAATTGAATGGATTCTGGTGTCCCTCTCCTTTTCGGACTGACTTGTACTTCTTCTGGACCTGTGCTTTACTTACTTTTTGAATGGCTTTCTCCGGAGTAAAACTTCCTATTGACTAATAATTTTAGTTAGACTCATCAACAATTCCATCAATAATTATATCTCTTATAAATTCTGATTTTAAGTCTTCATGATTAGAACATTAATGAAATTATATATGGATTTCCCCATTTCTCTGCAATATAGTGATGTAATGACTGTGTGCTGCTGTAATCGATGATTTCTCCCACAGTTTTGCATACAAAATAAGGGAATCCTGCCATTTGCAAGTAAAATGAAGTATTCCTATCTTCCGAGGGGAAAAAAATGAGCATTCTTGCTTTTCTTTCAGCTTCTATACATGATTCCTGCTGACTGTATTTCATTACTAGCTTTGCTGAATGAATTTGGCTGCCAGCAGCTTTACAGCAATAGACATTTTCTTACCAGCTTTATTGAATTGCACTCTCTATGGTTCTACCAGATAAATTTGGTTCCTTTAATGACTTTTCCTACAAGGTAACCACTGTCTGTAACTAAATATAACCCCTGTTGCTGTCACATTTTATTCTGAATGAGTCCCACTGTGTGCTGTTTAAATGAATGCTCACCGTCTTTACTGCGGTTGAAATAATAGTTTTCAGCAACCTCAATACTTCCTAACTTCATCTTTTGGTAGATTTTGACTGTTCAGCATTCCAAATTGCCTCTTTATCTCTTTAATTCTGGCTTTGTGACTTGCTAGATCTGTGAACTCTTTCTAAACTTGTGTTCAGGCTTTGATTTCCCTTAGTGCAATTATATCTTATGGTGCCATCTTGCTATGGTCATGACACTTGATGTGAGCTTACTTCTAGCATTCACAGCCTGAAAATTGTGCTAGTTTTTACGTTTTCCCCTTGCCCATCAGGGTTTCAACTTTATTCAAGGAGATTCTGATGTCTGTTTACTTTCTGGCTGAACTTCAGTTTGTGACTATCCCTACAAATCTTCGGGAGTAGTGATCATAAGTCTGTAAGTTTTAAGATAGTTATGGATAAGGATAAGACTGATCCTCAGATGAAATTGCTGAACCGGGGAATGACTAATTAATTATAACAGTGATAGGCAAGAAGTGGAGAAATTAGATTACGGTTTGCTGTTTGAGGAAAAATTCACATCTGACATGTGGGAGACTTTTAAATGCCAGTTGGTCAGAGTTCAGTCGCTCCTGTGAGAATAAAAGATAATGATGCAAGATTAGGAAACCTTGGTTGACAAGAAATATTGAAAGGTTAGTCAAAAAAAAGGAAGCATATGTAAGGTTTAGAAATTCAATTCAAAAAAGCCCCATGAGGCACATAAAGGAAGCAGAAAAGAACTTAAACAAGACGTTGGAAGACTAGAAGGGGTCACGAAACGTCCTTGGCAAGCATGATTAAGGAGAATCCAAAGACATTTTATATGTATATTAGGAGTAAGAGGGTAATGAGGGGAACGGCGTGTCCAATCAAGGACAAAGGAGGGAATTTATTCAAGGAGCCAGAGGTAATGGGTGAGGTCCTTAATGAGCACTTTGCATCAGTACTCACCATGGCGATAGTAACATTAGGGAGGGGTGATATTCTGGGCCAGTTCCTGAGCTGTATTGTTCTATGTTGTATGTTCCAGATCATCAAAACCAATGCAATCTCTAACTGTCTTGGACCGACAAGTCCTCCAGTTTCTCAGAGTCACTATTGGTGCTGTGCATCACCTACAGGTCTGAACTACTTTTTATCATCAGCTGGAGATTCCGCGTTTGAGGTTCTCTCCTGCCAGTTTGTTGTTTCCAACCCCCAGCTGTCTGCTTGAGTAGCCTTCTGAAAGCTATTGTTGAGGATATCTTCATCCATCCATCTCAGCCAGCATGAGGGAGGCAGCAAAGTGGATCTACACCGCCTGTCACTATGTTATAAGATGATTCTGCATGACAACTAATTGGGTTGTCTGAGGTATCATGTCGATTTGTTGCCACCATCCCCTTTCCTGGTAGGGAGCTCGAAGGCCTGCCTGGTCTAGTGTTGTGAGGAAACACCTTTGGTCGTACAGCAAGCTCCCATCTTCAAAGAAGTGTAGCTGTTGTTTGAAAGTGACTAAAAACAAGTTATAATTATAGGATACAGAATATGAGAAAGACTGGATGATAGGTCTTGTTCTAGACTGTGAGCTGAACCCCCAGCAAGCCTGTATGATATTATCATAGTGAATGTTACTTAAATTAGATCGGATTTATTTTTGGCATACGTACAAGATACAGTGAAAAGTGTTATTTTCTGTATGCTATACAGGCAGATCGGGCCATACAAAGTGCATCAGCGTAGCAGAACAGAATGTTTTGTTTCAGTGTTACAGCTGTAAAGAAGATGCAGAGAGAGATCAGAAATAACATTTGAGAGGTTCATTCAAAAGTCTGATAGCAGTTGGGAAGAAGCTGATCTTGAATTTGTTCATACATTTATTCAAACTTCAATATTTTCTGCCCCATGGAAGAGGGTGGAAGAGCGGAAACTGTGATGGGAAGGGTCTTCGATAATGGTGTTCGCTATCCTGAGGCTGCAGGAAGTATAGACGGAGTCATTGGATGAAAGGTTGTTTTGCATGATGAACTGGGCCATGTTCACAACCTTCCGTAGATTCTTGCAGTCTTGGGAAGTGCAGTTGCCATAACAAGCTGTGATTCATCCAGATAGGATGTTTTCTATGGTGCATTTATGAAAATTGCTCAAAGTCCTCGTGGACAAGCCAAATATCTTTAGCTTCCTGAGGAAGTAGAGGCATTAATGTTCTTTCTTGACCATTGCATTGACATGGGTGGATGAGATTTTAATGGCAATCATCAGCCCCAGGAAATTGATGCTATTGATTATCTTCATCTTAAAACCTATTAAATATTAACACTTTCAGACCCAAACGCCCATGGTCAACAGACACTATTCCCTGAAAGTAGAACAGTTTACTGATAGATTGCAAAATTTGTGAAGATATAAGTCCAGGTTTTCTGCTTCAGAATAATTTCAGTTTTTTCGGCCATTGTGACATTATACTTCTTCCATCGTTCTTTTCAAACCTTACCCTGTACAAAACAAGAGGAATTATGTGTGGAAGGTGTTTTTAGCATGAAGGCTTTTTGTGTGCAGCAGTGTGGGTTAGCTAGTTTGCGAAAATGTTTGCTAATTTATAGCTACTTTCAAGTGCCAATTTAAGTGTTTCAATAAGTGGGAAGTTAATGTTTTCCTTCAGTGTTGTGATATTAAATTATATTAAGGGTTGGTTGGTGAGTTCTTCTATGCTTAACTTGCTGTGCATATGTCAACAGAAATACATAAGCTTTTATTACCTCATGACTGCATCACCTAATACACGAGTTAGTAACAGAGTTTAGAGCTGGATGAACACAGCAGGCCAAACAGCATCTTAGGAGCACCTGTTCATCCAGCTCTACACTTTATCTCGGATTCTCCAGCATCTGCAGTTCCTATTATCTCTGACACGAGTTAGTAAGACTGGTAAAAGAGCCCTCAAAAATCAAACAGTGGCCCTTAAGATCATCTCAAGCTGATTAAAATGTTAGAAATCATGAGCTACAAATTTAAGGTGATAAAAACCAAAAAACTGAGCTGATGTGAGGAAATAGTTGTTTTAAAATAGTGGTTTTAAAATGTTTATCTTTATTTTCAGTTCTATCCATTGCTTCATATCTTCCTATCTCTGTAATTCATAAGGCCCTATAAACCGTTGAAATATCTGCAATCCAATTCTGGCCTCTTACTCATTGAATTTTTAATTACTTCAACTTTGGTCTCCCTGCCTTCAACTGCAAAGGCTCTGGGTCCTGGAATTCCCTCATTAAATCACCCCACTTCTTCCTCTCTTAATTCATTTGAGAATCCTCTTACTGCCTTTGTCTTTGACCAAGCAGTTGTCCCTTCTCATATCTGCATATGTGGATTAGTGACATGTCAAATTTTGTCTAATGATGTTTCTGTGAAGCTTTGGAGCATAACACTTCAATGAATCACTTACAAATACAAATTGATGTTTTTGTTGCGGTGGTCTAGATTGCATGGCCAGGAAAGGTGGTGGACGAGCCTCAAAAGTAACATTCAAAAAGATAATGGGATAAATACTTTGAGAAATTATTTGGAGCTATGAGGAGTGGACTGGGGTTGACACTAATTGGATGGCTCTGCAAAGGATTGAAAAAGGCACAAAGGGCTACACTGTATCATTATGTGATTCTATGATTGTCTCAAATTTGTTCATGGCTAGTTTTACAGTTAATGTAGCAATGGATAAACAGAGCAAATTTGGTTTAATTCAACTGGAATTCACTTTCCTACAGCAGACATTAATACAGATCTAAGACCACTGAAAACACTCACTTCCTCCAAAGCAGACATTGAAGAATGTCAATACCGAAGGTTCTTCATTTATTTAAATGAAAAATAAGATACATCAGTGTTTCTTCTCAAACTTGGTTTCTACTTCCAATCATTTCATCTTTTCATTCCCCACCAACCCACCATCCCCTCATCCCTACTGATTCATTCACTTCCAGATCTCCTAAAATTGCAAAATCCTAAAAACAAAGTCTAACTATTTTTTAATTTCATTTGACTAACTGCCCTATTTTGTATGCTTGTTCTCTGTCCCTTATGATTATTTTTAATCTGTCACTTCTGTCTCCAATATCATGCCTATCTGTTAATTCATGATTGTTTCTTTTTCTCTGGTTCCTTTCCTTTGAGTTTTTTTAGGACTTTGGAAAAACAGCCAAGCAAACATGTTAGAGAGAGAAGATTCATCGCCCTAAAAATTGCTGGAAAACCTGGCTTTGGAAGAGACAATGGGACTCTCCATTCATGGTTGCTGAGAAAGCTTTTCTGGTTTTAGATTCTGTATCAAAAACCTAGGGAGTCAGAAGGAAGACAGCCTTAACAACTTGCTTTACATCTGCAAGCACCCCCCCCCCCCCGCCTTAACTCGCTTGGTTGAAATATTTGAAAACCACACTTTTTTATTTTAATTACCTTGTTAACCTAAGATGCTGACCTCTGACTTCCCAAAGAGTTGAAACCAAACAAATCTCAAACCTTACTTGGAAGGCCTTCCTTTAGTCTGATGTTTCAGCAATTTAATTTTATCAACCAGAAACCCAGTGAATTATGGAAATTCAGAGGATTCTATGTTTTGTTTCTTAGAGTTTGGCCAGAAAAGGTGTTTTTTCTTTTGCACATTTCAAAAGATCATCTCTGCAGAATTATTGTTGTCCTTCGCTTCCATTATGTCAGTACATTTGAGTTAGAAATGAAAAAGGAATACTGTTCTAATTTTTAATTGCAGCTTAACATTAACAATTTTTTTCTAGAAATTGGTTTGCTTTGTAATAAATGGATTATCTTTGTGTTTATTCTAGAAGTCTGGTCAAAGTCTATTTTGTTCTGGATAACGACACAAAAGGGAACAATTGATCATTTTTACGATTGAATCAAAACTTTTATGCTGTGTTGCGACTCATGGAGAAGTGAGATTCAATTACAAGTCACAGTCATAGCAATTTCTATCACATATTCCATCTTCAAGCTATTCTGCTCCTTTTATATGGCACAGAAATTTATGTTTTTCATGTCCTGTTAAACATCAGGATACTGGCATTCAATCATTCAATGTTACCTCACAACAGCATCAAATGATTTGGCCCTTAATATTTACCATATAACCATAAATGATTAAACATGAGATGAGGTAAAGGAAAAGATCCTAATATATGTAAGATAAGAAATAACTGAGTGAAATTAATCCAGTTTCATGATTGTAATAATGGCATGAACAACTTGATCTTTGCCCCAATAGTTTGTGTTGTTATCTGAAGCTTTATATGAGATAAGTATCATGTAAACTTTTGTAGGTGCCAAAACTACTTCCTAACATAAAAGCAATTCTATAAGATCAATGTTTAGATTGATAGAAGTAAATGTTTTGGATTTTTTAAAAGTGGGTGTTATATTTGATTGTGAATTTTCCTACTGACTGACGATCAGTTTTCTGCAATACAGCATTGTACACACAAGTTAGCAATAAAGTGCATAATCTTCTCCTCTTGCAAATAATATTTCAAGACTCAATAAAGCCATTGTACGTTTTATCTTTTGCTGATAGAATCATGGCAGGAGCAAGGCAATTAAGAATAGGCCATCTAGCCCCTCAAACCTATTTCACAATCTATTTTTTAATTCATTCGCAGGATGAGAGCGTCGCTGGCTAGGCAGCATTAATTGTCCATCCCTTATTGTCTACAGGGCAGTTGAGAGTCATTCACATTGCTGTAGGGCTGGAGTTACATGTAGGCCAGACCAGGTAAGGATGGCAATTTCCTTCCTTAAAGAACATTAGTGGACGAGGTGGATTTTTTCAACAATCAACAATGGATTCATAGTCATCATTAGACTCTTAATTCCAGATGTTTATTGGATTCAAATTCCACCATCTGCTACAGCGGATTCAAACCTGGGTCCCCAGAATGTGGTCTGGGTCTCTGGATTAACAGCCCAGTGATAATACCACTAGGCCATCGCCTCCCCCTGATCTATTTAATTCATAGCTGATCTGTACATCATCTTTATTCACTCACCTTTGATCAATATTATTTGATATCCTGCCTAACCAAAATTTACTGATCACAGTAGCGGAAATATCAGTTGACCCAGGATCCACAGCTTTATGAGGGAAGGAGGTCCAGATTTCCCACAATCACTGTGTGAAAAAATGTTTCCCTAATTTTATTCCAAATTAACTGGTCTCTAATTTTAGGTTTATGCTTTTCTTGTTCTCATTTCCTCTATCAGAAGAAATTATTCCTCCACTTTAAATTTAAATTACAAAAATGGTGATCATGATCAGCTGAGATATAAGAATTTTAAAATTTCAAGCACGTCCTCAGCCTGTCTCCAATTCTCCCACTTCCAGGTTTAAAAAAGAAAATAGTCAGGAAAGCTGGTCCACTGTAAAGTGAGAATAGGGAGATAAGAGTAAATAATAAGGACACAGTGGAAGAATTGAACAAATATTTTAGTTTTGTCTTCACTACCGAGAACACAAAAAAAATTACGGTAACAGCTGTAAAATAGAAATCGGAAGGGAGAGGGGAATTTAGTGAACTTTTATTCAGGAGAAAAGAACTGCGAAACAAACTGATGGAGATGCCAGCTGACAAGACTCAAGGTCCAGATGGATTTCATCTTAGGGCCTTAAAAGAGGTGGCCAATGAGGTAGTATGTGCATTAGTTTTATTTTAATTTTCCAAAATTAAATTGGCACAAGAAAAATTCCATTGGACTGGAAAGTAGCAAAAATAACTCTTCCATCCCTGAACGGAATATGTTAGGAAACTACAGGCCAGTTAGCTAGACACCTGTCATATGAAAGGTGATCATGAAGGAGCTTCAAGCTGTGAACTTAGAAAACCCTAGATAATTGGGAAGAAAGGATGTCAAAGCATTGAAATGGTTCAGAGAAGGTTTACTAGATTGGTTTACCTCAGAGCTCTGAGGATGGGTCAGTGGACCCAAAAAGTTAACTGTGTTTTTGCCTTCACAGATGCTGCCAGACCTGCTGAGCTTTTCCAGCAATTTTGTTTTTGTTCCTGATTTACAGCATCCACAGTTCTTTCAGTTTTTATTTAGAAGCAGGTGCAGCGTCATGAATATGCTAATAGAGACACCAAGGTGTAACTAAGGCACCAACACTGCGTTTAGGCAAAATTACAGACATTCCACCCAACGTGCACTCACCCCTCAGGTAAACCAAGTGGAACTATCCTCCAAGCTGCTGCAGCAACAGTATTTAAAAGGGCAACTAATCTGCAGTAACTCCATAAGAAGATCTTTCTTTCTTTTTCTTTACTCATGGGACATGAGTATTGCTGGATGACCAGAATTTATTGCCTATCCCTAGTAGTCCTTCAGAAGGCGGTGGTAACCTGCCTTCTTGAACCATTGCAATCCAATAAGTAGACTTGCAATACCATTAGGGATGGAGCTCAAGGAATTCAGCACAGAGACATTGAAAGAATGCTGATATATTTCCAAATCAAGATGGTGAGTAGCTTGAAAGTGTCAATTAGGCAAACTGTTTTGTCCAGAATTGTGTCAAGCTTGTTGAGTGTTGTTGGAGCTGCGCTCTTCCAGGCAAGTGAGGAGTATTCCATCACACTCCTGGCATGTACCTTATAGATGGTGGGGAGGCTTTGGGGAATCGGAAGGTGACTTACTCATTGCATGATTCTGAGCCACTGACCCGCTCTTGTAGCCATTATATTTGTAATGGTTTGTCCAGTTCAGCTTCTGGTCAATACTAAACCCCATGATGTTAAAAATGGGGAATTCAGCAATAGTAAAGCAACTAGATGTCAAGGGGTGATGTTTAGATTCTCTTTTGAGGGAGTTGGTTATTAACCAAAATGTGTGTGGCATGACTTTATTCGCTACTTGTCAACCAAAGCCCAGATGTTGTCCAGTCTTGCTGCATTTGGACTCAGACTGCCTCAGTACATGAAGAGTCATGAATGATGAGAAACATTTTGCAATTGTCTGTGGACATCCCACTTCTGATCTTATGATGCAGGGAAGGTCATTGATGAAGTAGTTGAAGATAGTTAGGCCTATTACAGTATCCTGAGGAACTCCTACGTAGATATTCTGGAGCTGAGATGACTGACTTCCAACAACTTTAACCAACTCAAATAAAAACAAAAAGAACTGTGGATGCTGTAAATCAGGAACAAAAACAAAGTTCCTGGAAAAGCTCAGTAGGTCTGACAGCATCTGTGAAGAAGAAAGCAAAGGTAACGTTTCGGGTCTGGTGACCCTTCCTCACAACTGATGGTGGCTGGGAAAACGTCAGTGTATATGCAGAAAATAGGGAGGTGGGTGGGGAAGGGAGTAAACAATAGGATAGAGCCTGAAGAGAGAGAAAGACAGTTGGACAGACAAAGGAGTTGCTAACGATTTGGCTGGGAGGGTGAATAGTTGTTAATGGGGACTGTTAGTGACTAACAACAGGGGGTGTGTACTGGCAGGCTATGTGGTAACAAGGCTTGGTGTGTGGGGTGGGGGGCTGGAACATGGGGGAGTTTAGGCCCTAAAATTATTGAACTCATTATTGACTCCGGAGGGCTGTAGGGTCCCCAAGTGGAAAATGAGGTGTTGTTCCTCCAGCTTGTGTTGGGGTTCACTCGAACACTGCAGCAAGCCGGAGACAGAGATGTTGGCCAGGGAGCAGAGTGGTGCATTGAAGTGGCAGGCAGCAGGTAGTTCAGGGTCTTTTTTGTGAGCAGAACGTAGATGTTCTGCAAAGCAGTTGCCAAGTGTTGCTTCACCTGGAAGGTATGTTTGGACCCTTGGATACTGGGGAGGGAGGAGGTAAATGGGCAGGTGTTATGCCTGCCATCTGGATTAGCACAACCATCTCTTTTGCAGCAGATGTCTTTTCCTGATTTACTTTAGTTGTGCTAAGACTCTCTTGTGCTACACTTGGTCAAATTCATCCTTGCCTCTGAAATTCGGAATTTTTTATACGTTTGCACAAAGGTTGTAATGAGGTCAGGAGCTGACCCTCCCTATCAGGACCCAAATTGGAACTCAGTGAGCAGGTTAAGTGTATGCTGCTTGATATCTCTGTTGATGACACAGTCAATCACCGATGATCGAGAGTAAACTGATGCGGTGTTAATTGCCCAGTTGTCCTGCTTATTTTGTACAGAACGTGCTTGGGCAATTTTTCACAGTGCTGGGCAGATGCCAGTGCTGTAGTTGTACTTTTACAGCTTGGCTAGGGGAGCGGCAAGTTCCAGAGCTCAAATCTTCAGTACTATTGAGGGATTTTTGTCAGGGAACTACACTTGCAGTATCCAGAGCCTTTAGCCATTTCTGATATCACATGGATTGAATTACATTGGCTGAAGACTGGTTTTTGTGATGCTGGGGATCTCCAGGAAAGTCTGAAAATGGGTCATTCACTGAGTACTTGTAGCTGAAGATTGTTGCAAATACATCAACCTTAACATTATCACTGTGCTGGACTCAAGAGTGATCAAGAATGGGGATATTTGTGGAGCCTCCGCTTCCAGTGAGTTAATTATCTACTATCATTCATGACTGGATATGACAGCAGTGCAGAGCTCAGATGATTTAACTCTGCCTATTGTTTCCTGCTTATGTCATGTTGTATGCAAGTAGTCCCATGTTGTAGGTTCACGAGGTCGACGTTTCATTTTTAGGTACCTGATGTTGCAACTGGCATGCCCTCCTCCATTCTTCATTTGGCCAGAGTTAGTTGCTTGATTTGATGGTAATTGCAAACTAAGGAGTATGCATGATTATGAAGATACACATTTTGTTGAAGTACAATTCTGTTGCTGCTGAGATGGTCCACTGTGGCATATGTACACAGCCTTGAGTCGGTAGATCAGTTCAAAATCTATTGCAATTGCCACCGGGGTAGAGCTGCACTGCTATTTTGATTGCCAGCAGCATTTCTGGATAATTTGTTACTCACTTTTTTGACTCATTCTCAGCAAGCTTAAGTTCCAATTCTGATTCAGAGCCCTGGCAATCATACAGAGGTCATTGGCATCAGTCTTGACTCAGTGGTAACATTCTTGCCACTAAATCAGAAAGTCATGGGTTGAAGTTCCATTGCTGAAATTTGAGCACAACATCTGAGATGACAGCTCTGTCAGTACGGGCAATGTGTTGCACTTTCAGAGACACTGTCTTCTGTGCAGGGCCTGAAACTAAGACCCACCTGCCTTCTCAGGGGAACATTAAAGATTCCGGGGCACTATTTGAAGCTGAATTCTCCCAATATCCTGCCCAATTGTGATCACTCAATCAACATATTTAAAAGATTATCTTATCCTTTACTTCATTACTGTTTTTGGGAGCTTGCTCTGTATAAATTGACAATCTAATTCACTGTACTACAAAAGTAATTACACTAAACTATAACACTGTCAAAAATTTTAGGATATACTAAAGCTGTGACAAGTTGTATAAATACACATCTATTTTCTCTTAAATATAAATCCTATTATTTGCTGTATTCTTGCCCAACATTGTGAGGTTTTTACACATTCTTTATCTCTCTCTTCATGTTGATACTCTTCCAGTCTCTTCCCTGTACTGCATATCATTTCAGTATTCCTGTCTATTTGACTTAAGCTGGCTTTGAGTGATTATAACTGACCTGAGTTTCTTACCAGACATTGAAGGTGGAGGTCCAAGTCCCACATGCCCAAAAGCTATATCATAACATATCTAACGAGTTGATTAATGATTGTATGTAGATAAGTTAAAGGAGGAAAACTGCAATAATTTTGAAATGGAAGAATGGGGAAATGACACTGATTGGCAGTTTTCTTTTTCAGGAGAGTCAGGACGGACCCAATGGGCTGAATGGCCTCCTCCTATATTGCAAGATTCTGCGAGTATTCAAGTACACTTAGTGTATAGACTTGATGCTGTACTGCTTTCATAAAATTGGCATTCTAAATAAAATGTAAAAAAAATTAGGAAAACAAATTGGTCAATGTAAATGTTATAAGGGTAAACGTTTGTTTCCAAAATAGATGATGTGCATGTTGCATTCTGCAGCGGGTAAACCTTTATGTTTCACTTTTTGAAACTGCCCGATCGCAGGCCACCGGTGCAGTGTTAGTTTATGTTTGAAGCACTGGGGATGTGCCCGGGGCGCGGTTTTGCCCAGACAGGTGAGGAGGTTTATGTTGATGGATGTCACGGATCTCCGGTTCCCTCTATGTTACAGCTGGCGGCTCTTTCTCACGTTTCAGCTGTCCTGGGGATTGCACAAGCTGCCAACCAGGTAACAGGGACAGGTGAAAGGGTGTTTGCTCCCAGCCAAAGTGTCGTTTGGAAATTTATCGGGAATTAAGTCCCTCCCAAAAAGAAAAAGGTGGTACGGTGGAGATACAGCAAAAGAAACGACGAAAGGAGAAAATCTATCACCAGCAGGGGAATAGAAAGTGAACGAGGCCATTACTAAAGACAGGGTCAGAACAGGGACTGGTGCCAAGCAGACAAGGCGCTGAGAGTCTGGGAGCGAGCCAGGGCGACTCGGTCAGAAAGAGAGGGGGGAAGAAAAGCATCAAAGAGACCACATGAGAGAGCTTCAGCCACAGGAAGAGCCTCCCCGGGAAAGAAAAACAGCAATCTGCAAACAAACTCAAATCATCTTTTCTCGAACTGAGAACGGCAGAAACACACAGACCGGCTCACAGAGTGGACAGAAGCTTTAAACCAGGGACATCCCATTGGCAGTTTGAGCCCAGGACACATCGCCAAGGTTAAAGGGGTGGGGGTGATAAAACGGGAACTGTTGCCGATCCACAGTCACCATCCAGAGAAAACAACACCAACATTCAGAGAAGCTTCAGCGCCGGGTGAAGTGCCGCCAGAAATATAGACACTGTCTGCAGGAGATTATTAATTTGTCCCCTCGAGATTCAGAAACAGCCTTGACTCCTGAGGGTGGGGGTTTTTCACGTTGCTCCCCCCAGTGTTTAGAATATATATATTTCTTTAACTAAGACAGGATGAAGCGGCTATATGATGAAAGCTCCACCGACAGTGAGCTGGAGGAGATGATCGATGTTGGCAAAGAGGAACATTACTGGTAAGTAACTTCAGTTTCTGTCTCTGCACCCAGTACTCGGGCTTTCACAATCTCTCCAGGTCAAATTCAATCTCTCTCTTTTCACCTGTTTGGTGTTCACTGATACAGAACTTTACAAATCTGCGGTTTTAAAACAGTTTGCTTTTTCCAAGGGGATACGAATGGAGCTAGCCTTTCGGAGGGTTTAAATCAGCAGGCACCCAGCAACTTTTGTTATTGTCAAGATCACGAGGAACCATAGCCTCTATAAACTGATTCTGGTAAATGGAGGAGGATGAATTGGAACTACGTGCACATCACTTTTTTTGTTTTCTTGAATTACATCCCATGCAATAATCTGTTTTGAACCAACAAAAACTCAGCAACACATTTTTTTAGAAGTAGCTATAAATGTGTTTTTCAAACCTTATGGCTATGCCCTAGGAAAGACTTTTTTGACATCTGGACTTCTGTTATTGCAAAGTATTCATTGAAATTTCCACTGTTAATAACGTGACAGATAAGTGTCTCCAGGAACAAACATTAAATGCTGTTTCTGTTTACAGTCCTGTAACTCAATCAACTTCGCCCACTACAACTTCTCACATTCTAGCACGGAAGAAGAGGCGCGGGGTAAGTGGCGAAATGATCATTTTTGACAGACAAATGAGTGACGAGATTTTATTTTAAAAGGTATTTCCACATTCTTCTTATAGATTATTGAAAAAAGAAGACGGGACAGAATTAATAACAGTTTGTCTGAGCTGCGTCGTTTGGTTCCAACAGCTTTTGAAAAACAGGTACTTAATGAATTCAAATTGGTCAGAGTTTCGGTCACAGATGAAGTTGCTTATCCCTGCACAGTGTTATATGAGTGCTGTGAAAGCTGATAGGTGCATCAAACTACTTTATTATTTCTTCCAGGACCCTTGATAATTATAACTGCTTCATATCATGTACAAGGTGCTAAACCTGGTTGTTATGGGACAGCTCTTTACCATTAAAAAAAATCATTTGTCTCTCATCACCAGAACCTGTCAGCAAAGACTAGTGACAGGTATCAAAACTAATTGAGTCATGTTCAACAATATTTGTACCAACTGACTGTACATCCGTTCACCCCTGCCCCTTCCTTCAATCATCCCACCAGGAAAGATAGTTGAAAGTAAAAACTCTCTTCACTTCAACACAATATCCAGCAGACAGCATATTGTGTTACTGGGATAAATATAACGCCGTTTCACAATTACATCAGTTCAGCTTTCGGTTTCAGTGTGAGACATATTGGGGAGATAGTTTCGTATATGCAACAATATAACTGAATCAATTCAAAGTGAACTTGCCAAACTTTTGAAGTTAAAAGGTTCTAAGCAATCTGTGTTGGTAAACAGCAGCCATATTCCAGGAAGAATGTGATTGCACTGAGATTCACCAGGATGCTGCCTGGGGATGGAAAATTAAAGTTATGAGGAAAGGATAGATAGATTTGTGGTGTTTTTAGTGGGAGTAGAGAAGATTGAAGGGCGATCTAACTGAATTGTATGAGGTTACGAGGGGCATGGACAGATTGCATAAGGAGCAGCTGTTCCCTTTAGCTGAAGGGTCAGATACAAGAGGACACGGGATCAAGTTGAGGAGCAGGAGGTTTGGGGGGTGGCGGGGGTGTGGTGCTGTAGTGAGGAAAACCTTTTTACCCGGAAAGTGCTGACAGTCAGGAATATGCTGCCAGGGAGGGTGGGAGAGGCAAGTTGCCTCACATCCTTTTAAAAGTACCTGGAACAGACTTGGCAAGTTATAACATTCAGGGCTATGGGCCAAGTGCTGGTAAATGGGATTAGGTTGAAGGTCAAGTGTTTCTCATGCATCAGTGCAGACTGGATGGGCTGAGGGGCCTTTTCTTCACTGTATGATTCTACAGCTCTATGCTAACTTGTCATTTATGGATAATAATGTTTGTTAATTTAGATTCCTGGTTATCTTTCTAGAATTAACTATGTAGCATTGTGCTCTCTCCCGGCTAGAGAATGACAGTATCGCTTGGGACTGCCATTTCACAATGTTCTAAAAGTAGTCAGACAGATCATTGCAAACTGTCAGATGGAACTTGTAAGAAAGCTGTATCTCTAAGAGTCTGACAAGTACAACTTGAGTTTTGATCTTCTAGTTTTTAGTTGACCAGACCAGCTCAAGTGTACTGAAGCCCTACAAGAACAAATGCAAGAACACAGTGTAACAGCAATGAAAGTGTCTCTGAACTGAGTTTCTTTATTCAGTCATTCAGGTCCTGTTTCTGAAAACCAATCACACCATTTTACAGTCTATTTCCTTCCACGCAGACATCCTACTGCCTACAGAATCGGGAACCACAATCAGTTACCTTTCAAATGCTTTCACTCAGTCTTTAAGGTTATTGTACAATCTATAAATCCTTAATTTAAAGCTTGAAGGTGTAAACTTTTTATGTCGAGTTCAGCCTTTGGCTCCATAGTTTGCAGCGGTCTTTGTTTCTTGTATCTTACTTTCTCCAAAAGAATTCCCCAAATCTGTCTTCAATTTTTACTATTATCTTATAAATTGGCAGTGAACATTCATTTGTTCCTCCTGAAGGACCAGGTAAAATGTTGGTTTGCAATCAATGCTGTGACAAGAAAAGTTTGAAAACACAAAAACATAGGGCCAAATCTTATTTTTCCTCGGTTGTCAGTTGCATCAAGATTTTTGGTGGGTTTCTCACCAACAAACCTAGAGATATCGTTCACCATATCCTTGTCAGTAATGACCTACCTTGCCCCCATGACACCTTCTTCTCTGGTTCTAGCTTCATCTTAACACCTCCCCAACGACCCCCCGCCCCCGCAACCGTTCCTGAAACAACTCACCATACGGCAGATTTCCATTTATCCCTGATGTCCACACCATCGTTAAAAGGCAGTTGCGCACCCAGCAATGTGTTGCACCTCAACAGCAATGTAATGGCGCAACAGCCATAAAGCCACATTGTCCATTGCACGCAGCCAGCATTGCTGACACTCCCTCACCCTTACAATTCTATTCTCTCACCCTGTTTGCTGTTTAATCAACAGGCCATACAGTTTACCTGTCGTAAGCTACATCCCATCTAAGCACCCTCACTAAGTCACTGCTACTCTATTCTCAATGCCCACTGGAGATCCACTGCTTGTCACTGTCCAGTAAGGGAATATCACCTACAGGCAAACAATCTGATAATTCAAAAGATGGAGCCAACAAAGTGAGCACAAACAAAATGAATAGAGGCTGCAGTTTCCCCCTGGTCTTGGTGTGCCATATAGCAACATGTCCCCGCACCCCTGGACAAATCCCTGCTGACAAGCAACTTTTCTGTGTGTCTGTGCTTTAAAAAGCACATCAATGTGGCAGTGACAGTAACCTTTAAGCTCTGGCTGATACACCAATATGCCAACAGGAATAGCATAGTATCGTAAGGATGCTGCAAGCACACATTCAGACACTAAGTATGCAGGCACTAATAGAGGAAATGAGCAGCCCTGAAATACAGTCTGCTCCATTCCACGAGCTGGGTGCCTGTTCCCTGCTCACAAGATATTCTTGTAGCCGCCTTTCATTGTCAGTTGTTGGTGCACCCAGCAATGCAGGTGAATTGAAGAGGTGCTGTGAGCAGTCGGCAAAAATCGGATGCCAATGTACAGGTACAATGGGTGTATGCGCTGGTGCCCATGGATCATACCCCAAGAAGATTTTCATGCTGAGCAACATGGAGGCTCTTCACAGCCGGTAGTGAGCTGAAGTTGCTCTGACTTCCATGTTTAGAAATCTCAGCAACATGTTCATTTGGTGGATTTTGTAAAATAGGATGTTGTACATTAAAAAGATGAGATGTGTTGTTGATTCAAGCAAGTATCCTCTGAATATAGGCAACTTGACACTACCCAGAGAGAATCTTGCCTTGCACCTGGCAATTGTATGAAAAATTCAGCAGGCCACGCCTTACTGTTAACAGAGACCTCACAGCACTTTCTTACACAATTTGTCCCATAGCCCATCTTATTCAGATCTTGATAAGATTCCACCCATAGTTTCGACATGTATCTCACCATTACCTTCCAATTTGTTTGGGCTTTAAACTGTCGGGCATCTAGTACTGGATAAGCAGGAATTTCCTCCAGTTTAATATTACAACACCTGAAGCCACTGCCTTCAGCTTCCATCACAAACTCCATTGCCTATCTGTTAACTCTTGTCCCTAGTCTTTGTAACAGTCTGAGACTGAACCAAACCGTTCACAATCTCAGTCACATTTGCAATGCACTAAACATTCAGTTATGTATTTGTATCTTGACTAAGACCACCATTTACACCCCATAGCATTGGCTAAATCCAAACTTGCCTCAGGTCGCCCTCTTCCTAAACCATGCAATCTGTTTGTTACCTCAGATTTGGAAGATTTCAACACCATCCTGACTGACCTCCCACTTTCTATCCTCTGTAAATATGAGGTCATCTAAAACTCTACAGCCTGTGTCCTTCTTTGGACTATTCACCCTCTGTTCTTTGATTTACACTGTCTCCCTCTTAAGCAATATCTTGATATAAAAATTCTCAACCTTGTTTTCAAAGCCTTCCATGGTCTTGGTCCTCCTTACTGATTCATGTAAATATTTAATTCAGTGATTCATTCATTTGTTCACATTTTATAGCATTGACTCATTCATTCGGTAATTCAGTGTAGTCAAACATGTTCCTCATTAATTACTTTGTGCATGCTAGTTATTATTCATTTTAAAAGAAGTTTTATTATTCTGCTTTTTAGGGATCATCCAAGCTTGAAAAGGCTGAAATCCTACAAATGACTGTGGATCATCTGAAGTTGCTGCATGCAACAGGGGGTAAAGGTAAGAACGAGATGGTTGGTGCTCTATATTCTGTTCATCTTAAATGACCATTCCTTTAATATATCAGCACTATCAAGGTGTTTGAATCAGTTTACAGCATTATGTAGAAAGTGTTTTTATGTGTTAAAGTTAACATCAAAGCTCTGAGGAACTTTCTCAACAGTTTAAGCCTTGTAAATCCATTTTTGGAGATTTTAAAATGGGTTGTAATACCTGTCCGTACTAATGTTAATTAAGAAATGGACATGAGTGAAATATTTATTTCATCACTTTGTTCTCATACCAAATTTTAATTGATATGTGCTACCAATTTGAGCAAGGAGACTCCTCAAGCTGCAGTCAGGATCCAGCCTAGTAAATAACACACTCACAGAATATAAAATCTGGTTTGAAAACTAACAATAAAGCTAACTAACATACAAGATTATTTGAAACAGTATGGCAGACTTCAGTTAATTGTTTTGTGTAACTCAGTGCTTTCAAGAGCATGAACTATGTATCCTTGATAAAGAGCTTTGAATGTAAGAAATAAATTGCACAGACTCCCTTCTCAGTCTTTCTCTGCATAATGGTTTATTGAAACCTAAATAAACATGACCACCTCAGCTGTATCTTGCACCTTCATACGAAAGAAACAAGGAACTTGCATATATCTAATATATGTCATGATCATATCTTCTTCATCTTTCTTTTCTGTGCCTAGTGGTACATAAGCAGACAAAGCAAGTGCTTTTGTCAGTTCCCATGGCTATTTTGGCACCTTCCACAGCTGTCAAGTCTGTGACTGAGACTGGAACATGGGGTTTCTGGCTCAGAAGCAGCAATATGACCCACCGCACCACAAGATCTCTATTCTTGACCATAGGACATTTCCAAACATTTCATAATCTGTGAATTACTTTTGAAGTGTACTCATTACTGTTACCCAGGCAAACACAGCAACCAATTTACATAATACAAGCTGTTGCAAAATAAATCATTCACAATGAATGAAATTAACCAATTGGAGAAACCCTCCTTACAGTGGCAGATGCATTTTGAGCATATCTTGTAGAAACCAAGGAAACAACTAATGTACCTTCAGTGTTCATTAAATTATGAGAGTCTCCTAAGAGAAGTCACTAATGGGACCATTGCTCAAGCTATAGAATTACACCCTTGGACATTGCAATGGCTTTCAAATTGATACCCATCTTTCCCTGAATTCTAAGTTCAATTCCTTTCATGCAGATTTCCATCCCCTATCAAGAGTACCAAATCCTTTAAAGTCATAAATGCTATTTATGTTGGTGTCACAAAGAGAATTTCAAATTATCCCCGTCGTCGTCTTGACAAATCTGCAGCCTTTAATGAGGTTGACCACAGCATTCTTTTCTCACGCCACTCTTCTACAAAATGCAATGGTGATTGATACCCAAGTGATTAATTATTTCTATTCACCTTGGTGAATCTTAAACCTCCCAATTCCTTTCAGCAATTCACATAGATACCTGCTACCAGCCAAGGATGCTCCCCTCTCTTGATCCCCTGACAGAAACTCCATTGCACATTTGAACCAGATTTCCACCAAACTTCTGGCAAAATAACCTGGAGTAAAGCATAAGGTGATCTGAGAATTTCGTGGCCACCATGATAAGTTAGGCTGACCTGCTGTCTTCAGTTTGGCAATGGAAGTGAGGTCCAAGATGACCAACCACCTGCATCACATCTAGAATATGTCTTTGGTCCAGTCATTTGGGTGCAGCCTGAAGTAATAAATCACTGAAGGTAAAATCGAAACATTTTTGTCCATCACTGGGAATCTAGGAGTGCAAATTCTACTCATAATTCACGTTTCATGTTCAGATGATGTTAAACAAACAGGTGAATTCTCGAAGAGCAAAAGAAACTTGTCATTAAAATCATTTTAGAGACCAAAGTAAGCTTTTAAAGGAGAACCATTTGTCAATTTATTCTGAACAGCACACAATTCATGAGAACTTTAAAGCAAGGACAATAAAGAATAATTCACAGTTCTGCGGAACACTGGGAAGGCTTTTGAAGCAGATTTGGAGTGAAGGACAGGACTAATTGTTATTCGTGTATGTCTCATTAGCAGCAGCTGCAGAGGTACAGACCAGAAGGTTGACAACCTTAGGAATAAAACACACTTAAATTGCACATTAGGAAAAAAAATACATGCAAGTTGGAGCTGTTTGCAGGAATGCGGAGGCTTTTGGCAAGAGCTGAGAATTGGTCAGAGGCGAGGCTAGTGTTACAGCACCACAAGTGGGCAAATTGTATATTGCAAGCATCACCTATTGGAGTTAGAATTGGCGATCTCGTCGTAACCCTTAAAGCTTTCTAGCCTCCTCAAGCACTCCCCACCTCCTCATAACCTAGCCACTACCTCTTGCCAAGGAAACTCAGCTATAAATATTTCATATGCGTGTCACAAAGATATTGTTGCCATGACATAATCACAATAATTTAATGTCCATTTCAGTTTTGTTATCTTGTTTCAAATCTATGTCAAGGTTCCATAATAATTTGAAAGAAATCTATAAATAAACAATCTCAAACTAAGGATTAAAATACAATGAAATGATTTAGCAAAAAGGTATTCTAATTTGATAGAATTTCTAAAGATTTCAAAATATTTTCCATGCCTTTGAATGCAGTTATAGTACTTTAAAATCCAAAATTTTGACCTAAAATTGTTAACGTTAAAAATTAAAAACATTAACTAATTAAAACTCAAAATAATAATTAATTGTCAGAAAACATACACATGATGTTGGTGATATTTTACGTAAAAATATACTTTTTCAATAAATTATTTAAAGAATCTTAAGTGTGACTGAAGTCTGAACCCCATCCTCAACTCATGCTATAAGTTAATATTGACCTTTAATCTTTCCCATTGTATCAGAGGATGAGTTCTACGTTTTTTAAAAAAATTGTTGAATTTTGATACTCTGATTATCCATAATTAAAGTGAAGTTTTGGGTATTAATTAGATTAATTGAAAAGCTTCACTGTCCAATTCTGACAAGAAAAGTCGTGTTAATGTACTTTTAAAATCCAGTTCCATTCTACTGTGCATGGCCGCATAGTGACAGAACCAGAGCAGAATTTAGAAGAATGAGGGAGGAGTCTCGCAGTAACATGTAAAATTCTAACAGCATTAGACAGGGTAGATGCAAGAAGGAAGTTCTCAATGGCAGGGGAGTTCAGAACCAAGGGTCACAGTCTAAGGATTTTGGATACACTTTTTTAGGACCGAGCTGTGGAGAAATCTCTTCACCCAGAAAATGGGGAGCCTGTGAAATTTGCTGGTACAGAAAACATTGAATGTTTTCCTGATGAAGGGTCTAGGCCCGAAACGTCAGATTTTGTGCTCCTGAGATGCTGCTTGGCCTGCTGTGTTCATCCAGCTTCACACTTTGTTATCTCGGATTCTCCAGCATCTGCAGTTCCCACTACCTCTGTTTTTAACAAGGGGTCAAGTTTCATTTTCTAACTGAAGGAACCAAAGGAGAAAGTAGGATCCACCCATGGCCATATTGAATGGCAGTGCAGGTTCAAAGAGCTAAATGGCCTAGTTTTACACACATATTCAATGTTTTAATGTTTTTAGAGCCCTAAAATTAGACCAGCTAGTAACATTTACTATTAGAATACAAAATATGTGCTCATTTTCCATTCAACTTTATAAATTCTTTCAAGTTTTGAAAGGCAATGCAGTAAATATCTTATAAAATGGTGCATCTTGTCAACAATTTGTAAACTGCTGCAGAACATACGAAGCAAGTGGGGACACTCCCTCAGTGAGCTGTCACAGTTGGAGTTCATCTCTCTACTTGAACTGCCAATGAAATAAAAACTGTTGCTATAATCAATGATTCATAGAATGCACTGAACTTGAACATTCTCAATTTCCATGTGACAATAATACCTCAAACAAATCAGATAATAAATGATTGGAAAGTAGGAGACAGAGAGTGGAGAGAGGCTATAGGGCTTATTCTCTTCTTGTCGAGTTGTGACATGTATCTTGTGGGTCAGTATTGGTTTTCTGCTTTTCAGCATGTATATTAATGATTTAGAGGAAGGTATAGAGAGTTGTAGATCCAAGTTTGTAGGTGACATAGTTATGAAGCACAAGTTGTGTAGATAAACAAGAAGTTACAAAGAAACATAGAATGAGTAGGCAAAACAAAGGCAGATGGAGTTCAAAGTGGCGATCTGAAAAAAGGTTAGTGTATTTTCCTAATGACAGATTAGAAACTGTGGAAAAGGAAAATATGTCTTCATGTATACATCTCTACATTGTTTGCAAAATGTAAGCAATATGTCAAATGGAATGCCTGTCTTTTTGTCAAGGGTGTTGATATCCAAAAGTGAATAAGTAATGCTTCAATTACACAGAATCCATCTCAGATATTGTGTTTAGCTTTGGATACCAAACCACAGCTAAAAATATTGACCTTGGAGAGGGCACACCACAGATTTACCAGATTAATATCACATTTTCAATTGTTAAGTTATGAAGAAGTGTCGTGTAAATTAACAACAAAGAATAGGTAATTGAACTCTTTTATTCAAAAAGGAAAATCTTCCACCAGTTCCTGATGATTATGTATTCAGGGCAAACCAATCTATCATTTAGCAATAAGGCTACTACTTACATTACCTCCATGATGTTCATGCAATGTTGTTTTCCTTTGCAGTAATGCAAAGCTTGCAGTGCAAATCCACACTTGAAATTTCACCTAACAGTTGAACAACCTGGCAAGATGCTCATGCTTAACTCCTCTTTTTTTGGAATCAGTTGGGTGCTGAATGGATTTGAACCAAAACTCTTAAGCTTTTACATCAGTGTTACGGCTGTAGTACAAATCCAACTTCAGTGGCAAATCTGATTTGGACAGACTGTAAAGATAGGCATTTGCTATCAGTGTTAACATATCATATTTGTGCAATAGGAAGAAGTGTTCTGCTGCAAGCCAGGTCAAAGTCAGTGGTGGGGAAAAGAGAAGTAGTTACATAGTAATTAGCCATTGATGTATCTGACCTAGAAAATTTGCTACTGTTGATGAGTATGAAGTATTGAAAAATTTTCTTTCTCCTAGTATTGACCTCACTGACCCAACGCTAATAGGAAGCAGATTTGGGATTTAAAAGGTGAAGATGCCATGGTTAATAAAGGACAGAGCAATATTAACAGACAGATGGCTCCTTGCTAGCTTTGTGTTCCAATTTGCATGACGCATTTGTAGATTTGTAGAGGAGACCATTCTGAATAATTTTCTCATGCATTGCTTGAAACTGAAGTGAAAGGTTTAATGGATTTGGACTATTTTATTTGAGATCTTAATGTCATTTAATTTATAGTGAATGGTCAACCTTAATGTAAAATTAACCTAGGCCACTGTTGTGTTGAAATATTTTATTCAAACATTCACCATTCAATGCCAGTCTTTTTTATGACTCGGGTGTGTTCGTACAGAGTACAGTCATACATTAGTAGATCAATACAAAGCTATGGAAAGTGTAGGTAGTAAATACTTTCGTAATGGTAGCCGGTCATTTGTCTTTAAAATTTGGTTGATTGATGCAAAGAAGGTTGCAAGAACATAGCAGTACTTTACTTTTAACATTCACTCCACTAGGAAATATAATAAATTAATTATGTCAGTGCTTAGTCTCTGGAACAATTATATCTTGTGTGCGAGAGGCTAGATAGTCCTTATGTCAGAACACTCTTATCACTCATATTCAGTTTAGTTTACCAGCCTGCTCATTGTAGGGCTTTGACATGGAATGACAGGTTGGAACCCAGTTTCTAGCAGCTGTCGAGCCAAGCCAGAAAATTGGATTCAAATTTGGCATTTGGCTGTAATGAATCCACAATCTCATTCAGGGGACCCATTAATATTGCAAATGTTTCAAATCAAAAAATTGTAATTGGTGGATGTTTTTCAAAGAGTAAAATTTGTCAATGCAGATTAAAGCTTAAAATAATGTCCAGCTTTGGTTGTTCTGGTTTAGGATTAGTTAAAATGCCCTCCATTGAAATATACGTTCAGTGACAAGCAAACCAAGAAGCTAAAATTATGACCTTCAAGGAAGAAGCCATTGGTTTAATCTCTCATCACAGTCTGTTGTATCATGCCTGGCACGTTGTGTCCATTTATTGTAACTAAAATAAAATAACATGATTTAACTGACTGATCACCTTATTTGGGTAGTCTTGGGCTGTGAATTTGAAGTTTAACTTCCTGAACTACAGTGGTTATACTAAGTGTATGTCACAATGGCCAAAATGTGTACTGTGACAATTGTAATGTCACATCTAAATCCAGATGTAATTGATTGATTGGCTGGTTAGAAAAATATCTCC
The DNA here is from genome assembly GCF_030684315.1 of Stegostoma tigrinum. Lineage (NCBI taxonomy): Eukaryota > Metazoa > Chordata > Chondrichthyes > Orectolobiformes > Stegostomatidae > Stegostoma > Stegostoma tigrinum. Next base: position 19,942,618 of record NC_081377.1, read on the forward strand.
ACAGTTTAAGCAATATTTATTTCTCAGACCTAACTGGCTTATTAGCTCACTACATCATTTCAAGTTCACATGCAGCTTGTTGACTAACATGTAATTGGATTTTTAACAATGTACCAGGCCATAATCATAACTGAACAATTTATATGCACTAAAAACCTAATATTATATTTCTGGAATGTCAAATCTCTCCATGAACATCTAAAATTCCACAGATATTTAAAGTAATAGTTTAAAAAATTATTAATGAAATTTAAGCTTTAATTTCGTTTACGCATACCAATCACCATTACATTTGCTGCACACTGAGTAACAACAGAAGAATGATCAGTGCTTTTAAATTTTGTGGCTTGCTGACTGTGAGAATACTTCAATATGATTACCGGCATAGCCTGGTTTCAGGCATCGCTGGATACACTATGCTTGCTACTAGAATGAAATTAACTCTGGTAATGGCAAAATCCACACCACAATGGTTACGAGATCTTTCCAGACAGCTTCCTGCAATGTCAGCAGTGAGTGACATCACTTCACTGCTGTAGGTAAAGCTTGTTCTTAGTTTATAAGTGACTCCTAGATCACTGCCAGTTCAATACATTCAACAGTTCAGTTTAGATGTATTGATAAGTCAGAATTTTCCCTTTAAATGACTTTTGCAGTATTTAAACTTTAGTTGTAACAAATCGCCTTAGTTCAAATTTGTACCTGAGCTCCGTCATATACAATTATATTTTATGTGGCTCTCTGACTGGTGTCTGTCAATATTTATCCTGTTATCAAACTTACCTCCCTAGATTTATGTTTCAACTATTGCTAAACATGAACATTCAGAAGAAGGATTTATTTTAAAATGATTGCGTTATGGGTTTTGTAAAAGTTCATCGTCACTGAAGAGCAATTGCAATCAATGCTGTAGATGCTAACTCTACAATACTTATTAAAATGTAACAACATTAGATAATGACCAAGCCTTGCCTAGTCTGTATTTATCATTATGCTATTTTGTTGACAGGCTATTTTGATCCTCACTTGCTTGCTGTGGATTACAGAAGTATGGGATTCAGAGAATGTCTTGCTGAAGTCATAAGGTATCTCAGCTCATTTGAACGATTTCAAGGCCATGACAATACTGATCCACTAAAAGACCGTCTGGTATCTCATCTCAACAACTATGTGTCTGAAATAGAGCCTGCACCATTGGCACCGGCTTCCTTGGTCCATCGAAACTGGACTTGGCCACACCACCAATTAAGTACTTTACTCCCACAGACAACAGAAGGAGGACAATTATCATGCAGGGATACTCTGCAGAACCCAGCTTTCCTTACTGGCTCTGCATTAGCATGCTCCGCATCATCTCTGAGAGGAATTCCTCTTGATAAAATAACATCCTCAGTGTTTTCACCCACACACAACCTTCTCCCAAACATGACATCATCTAGCCTTAATTTCTTGTCTAACCTGGCATCACCTATTCATAGAGTGCTATCCAACATGACATGCACATTTCCTAGTGTTCTGTCCAATGTAAGCTCAACGAACAAAATGTTAACTGGTGTTGCTGTATCTCCACAAATTAGTTCACCCTTGTTGTCACCTGCTTCCAATACCAGCACCATTCATACAACAAACCCAAATGCATCTATCCCTTGCTCTTTAGGACTTTTTCCATCTGTATCACACTTCCGACACAATCCCTCTAGTCAAACAAGCAACCTGAGCGCTCGCAAATCCCAGAGGTCATGGACAACAGCGATTGGGGCTTTCTGAATCTATCCTAATGAGGGAAATATTTACCTACACTTTTCTATGGTGATATATTGTGATATAAAAAGTATATTGTGCCAGAAAATATCCTGATAGATTTCAGCAGTTTGTAATCATATTGAAATGAAAGAAAATATAACTGAACTTCATTTCTATGCATCTTATAAGTGCAGAAGTTTCCTCTAGCATTCTAATCTATGAAGCAATTGTTTTTAGTCTGATAAATGAAGTGTTGTGTTTCCTTTAGTTTACTCCACCCTTCCCTACAGAGGTGCTTTTGTTTCTCAAACCAGGCTTGTTCCAAGCATGGAGCTTGGGTAAAAAATGGAGAACAAGATTTGTATTCAATTTTTAATGACCTTTCAATCCTCCTTCATGTCTGGGCCTTGATTTTCATCCATGAGTTGAGTGCACAGAGTCAGTAGAATTCCTGGCTTTGCAAGCCCAACTTTTGAAATTGGTGGCCTAGATATCAGATTCTCGCTCATACGCCAGAGGATGCTGACCAGGGAGTTGGGCTGTGCAGAAGGACTGTCTCAGGGCTCTGGCATAATGTCCAAAATCATTAGAAATAAATCAATCATGCATCTTCCCTCCAGTCCTAAGCCTCACGTTACTTCATAACCCACACAACCCCCTCCCTGACCCACGCCAATCATGTCACCTCATGACCTGTGCTGACCCCATGACACCCAATCCCCATGCCAAACTATTAGCCTGCAGCCACCCTACCTTTGTGGTCCTTCATAACCGTTATGCTAACTTAGTTCCAATTCATGCCAGCCCATTCTTCCCGACTCATCACCCTTTGGCCTTGTATCTACACAAAAGACTCACACAGTATACACCTAGGACCCATGCAGATATGAGGTAATATAAAATTCTATAAAATAAATTTCTAAGTATGTATTGCAGACTTCACCACATTGAGTACATTTTTATGGATGAGTTTTGATTTCTGTTTATATTCAATTAAATAAAGCCTTGTAACAACAAGCATTTCATTTGATTTGCTCAATCCCATACAAGAGCAAATATTGCAATTTATCACCCCATTTTAAAAAGTCTCTAAACATTTATAGATATGAATCAAACTGTAAAACAGAAACACGCTGTACTTCATAATGGATGGTTGTGAAATCAGTCAAGCAGCAAGAATCTAGAAATGGAAATTCTCAGTCATTTGTCAAGACAGAATGAAATGGCAAGCATTTTTTTAACACTGTACATTTTATTTGCAAAGATTTAAAGGACAAGATTTTTAAATACCATGACAACTTGTTAGCTCCCATTGGCAGAGTCTCGTGATATTTTTGACAGATTCCTCTTGACAGGTCCCCTTGACACTTTTGACATTTGTATTTGGCAGATCTGTTGACGGTTTCAATGAGCTTGATGGTTAATGTGATTATGCAACTTGCATCATACACACAAGCCCACTTTTAACAATTCCTAAAGCCACTTTACCTCTCCCAAAGGGCACCTTACATTTCCCCGAATGGTGTTTCAGAACCATACCCAAAGGGTTACCATAGCTTTCTAAAGAGGTACCCTGGCTAATCAAAGACTTACACAAAGTCCAGATCAAATTCTACGTACCTTGGTTTTCATACTCCTAGGCTACCAAAATCTGACCTGAGTGGAGGCAGTTGCTAACTTAAATAGCCAGGAACTTCTATGTGCAAAGCTTGAGCATTTCCCATTTCCACCCCAGAAAAATAAGAAGCACTGTCTTTAGGACTGGGGCTTCCAATTTTGGGTACTTCTGCCATTTTCATCATAGTTGTGAAGAAAATCATGACATTGTCGTCACCTTTTAAGATAAAAGCTTTCAGTTTATTTCTGATACAAATCCAGTTGTGATTTGTTTTCAAGCACCTACTAAGGGAAATCAATGCAGTGGCTAAGTGTAATTCTGCCTTATATTCCCTCATCATCATTTCTCATTTGTTATCCCCAACAGCAGCTGCTTTCTTTGGGTCATGGGCATAGACTTTCTGCATTGTACACCTGTTGACCATTGTTCATATCACTCTATAATGAATAAATATACTGTTAAAGGGTAGGGTCAGTTCTTTAATAATAGTGAAGGGCAGTATTCCTCATTACTTTACAAGTTTCTATTCAAAGTTTAAATTGCATAACCTACTGAACTATAGAAATATGTTCCTTTCTTGATAAGAAATCTACATGGTGCTGACATAGTTCAGCTTTTACAGTTTTCATGATGTTAGAAATTGTTCAAGTGATTATCTTTCTAATCAGGTATGAAGTGTTTCCAATGGTAACATGACTATAGGCTTGTTAAAGCACTAAGAAAAATCCACTATTGGTACTTCTATGAACATTGCATTTGATACACCAAGCCACCGTTCAGAGAAATCAATAGCCGATGTTTGCAATATCAGTAATAATACCAATAATTGTGTCCAGTAAGCACTCGGTACAATACAATATTTGAAGTAGATTTGAAACTCATTATATTTAGTATTTCCACAAATAATCGATATTTTCTGAACAGCCTGTTTAGAGATATTGTTACACACTTCCAGAGCAGGTGAAGTATGAACCTGGACCTCCTATTCAGAGATAGGGACACTGTGTCATAAAGGCGCTTGTCCACAGGGAATTAGCCTGCACAGTCCATCTTGGACAGCCTGCTTAGGCAAGAGCATACATTTAAGAAGAAATCTAATGTTTAGACTCAACACCAAAATAGTATAAATTCAGAAAATTTAGACTCAAAGTCTCACTGACATTTGGTACAAGATAATTAAATAAGATTAATTTAGTTAAAAATAAATAGTAGCAAATCCCCTTTGGGACTATAGGGTATTAATTTGTCTTACACTCAGAGATTTACATTGACTTTCAGTTGAGCAACACCTTGATTCAAAAATTTAAATACTTCTTTTCAAATCCCTTCGTGGCCTTAATCCCATCCCTATCTCTGTAACCTCCTCCAGCCAAACAACCTCCTGAAACCTCAGGCCTCATGTTATGAGTACAATTTTAGTCAATTTGAGATTGTACCTTCAGTTCTCTCCACCGCACTCAGTAATTTCCTCCATACAACTTTCAATCTCTTTGACTCTTTTTTTGTCATTTTTTAAACGCAAGATTTTGTCTTTAAAGACAATCCTTAAATTGTACCCTTGCGACCAAGCTTTGGCTCATCTAGCTGAAAATTTCCTTAAGTGTCTCCGTGTCAAAATGTGATCCACAGTGTTCCTACATAAGGCCCTTTGAATGTTTTTAATAGAGGAAATGTGTTTTATAAACACAATTTGCTAATTTTATTTTCATGCAAATGCAAGCAATTGCAAATCTTTATACTTTACCCAATTGTTTTTTTTTCTAATTCAGTGAGCAGAATGAAAACTGGATTTCTAACTCACTATTTCCTGGATTGAGCTCTTGCTCAAAATAAATGTGCACTCCATCATTATCCCCTGGGCAAAAACCCAGATACATTCCACCAACTCCCCACTAGATCTACCCATTCCACTCTCATAGGTGCCCCAACCACTAAGTCACTCTCTGTTGCCTCCCAGACATATCCATCTGTTCTCCCTGTGTCTGCGTGGGTTTACTCCGGGTGCTCCGGTTTCCTCCCACAGTCCAAAGATGTGCAGTCTAGGGGGATTGGCCATGCTAAATTGCCCATAGTGTTCATGTGTGGGTTATAGGGGAATGGTTCTGGGTGGGATGCTTCAAGAGGCGGTGTGGACTTGTTGGGCCAATGGGCCTGTTTCCACACTGTAGGGAATATAATCTAATCTGCTTCTCCACGTTCAAAGATATGGCCTTCTCTATCAGCCCATGGATCTGTCTCTGCTCTTCTGACGCAAATTGACCTTTATCCCTGAGAACAACTCATGGATTATCCCCTCCGTGTCCCCTCCAGCCTCAAAGCCCTTAATTTCAGATCGAGTTTTATTACAAAATTGCTACTTTTGCCTAGGCCAGCATTTATTGCCCAGAGGGTAGTTAAAAGTCAATTACATTGCTGTGGATCTGGAGTCACATGTAGGAACAACCAGGCAAAGACAGCACAATTTCTTCCCTAAAGGACGTTAGTGACTCAGATGTGTCTTCTTTTTGACAATTGACAGCGTTTCATGATCGTCATTAGACACACTATTCCAAACTTTAAGTTAATTCAAATTCTGCCAGCTGCCATGCTGGGATTCAAATGCAGATCCCCAGAACATTACTTGTCTCTGTATATTAATAGTCCAGTGATAATGCCACTAGACCATCAGCTGTGTATTTTAATATCATGCTGGGACATCAGTGACTCAGTTACTTCCATTGGTTGACAATCTGTGCATGAAGACATCACTACACATTGATAACTTAGATAGCAAGAAGTGCAGATGCTGGAGTCAGAGACAACACAGTGTGGAGCTGGAGGAGCACAGCAGGCCAGGTAGCATCAGAGGAGCAGGAAGGCTGACGTTTTGGGTCGGGAGCCTTCCTCAGAAATGGGAAGGGGGAGGGGAGCTCTGAAGTAAATAGAGAGGAGGGATGGGGCTGGGGAAGGTAGGTGGGATGGTGATAGGTGAGTGCGGGTAGGCAGTAGTAGCTAACCATCAGTTCTGAGGAAGGGTGACCAGACCCGAAACATTAGCTTTGATATTTTCTTCACTGATGCTGCCAGACCTGTTGAGCTTTTACAGCAACTTATGTTTTTGTTCCTGATTTACAGCAGCTTCAGTTCTTTCAGTTATTAATGTCTTTGTTATATTACTGAATTATTCCAAAATGATTTAGGAATGATACACTTGTAGGTATCAATTTCCAGAATGCCACATCACTCAGCACTGCACAACAGACTGTGTGCTAAACTGACAATGTGTCATTCAACCACTCATGGAGACACGTAAAACTGTAAGGCAATGTGTAATATTTTTTGGCTAAGTGACAGTTATGTTGAGTTTTTTTTGGAGGGTTTTTCTCTGTGAGGTCTTGTGAGAATTCTCATCGTATTTTACCAAACTGGCTTCAGTAACTACCTACCCCACTTCCATGGTGCTTCTCACATCCAAATAACTGCACAAAGGCTCACTACATCAGTCAACGGATCATTCTTTATTTACATGTGGAGCATCCTTGACACTGATCCAGCTCCCTCAGAGCCAGCTCTCAGAGTGGACAGAGCCTCTGATACTCCTGTTCATATCTGTCAGCTTGGGCTCCCTGATTGGACCAGGTTAACAGCCTCAATCAGGGAACTCATATTCTATAAGGTCCACCTAGCTGACCTCATTACAATCACTACATTTACCATTGACTATTTGTGAAACAAATTGCCACTCAGCAGATAACTACCAAACAACTGGCCTTCCTTGTGCTTGTACTACCTTTGAAAAGCCACTCTGCACCTGGACAGGTCATGGCAACGTAGTGTCACACTAGCCATAAAGTTCCTCTGCTCTCAACATAGAACTGATGTTCCCTCATATATACAAGCACATTCACTTACCTTTGTCACTGTTTCACAAGTAGACCATACAGTATCTCTCTCATTAGCTACATCCTGTCTAAACTTCTCCTCTTGGTCATCACTACTCTGTCCCAATGCCCAATGTAGACCCACAGTTTTTGTTGCCCAGGAGGGGAACATCACATGCAGGCAAGCAGTTTGATGAGCACAGACAGGAGGATTTTATTTGCAGCCACCATTAGTGGCCATGTCAGATGTGGGTGAGGGCCAGTGCGCAGTCCTGTCAAGGGGAGATGGGAGCTGTCCATTTGGTTCAAAGCAGTATGTTTGTCACACAAGCAGCTGGCACATGCAGTAGGTTGGCATTTCAGTGTGCCATGCAACAAGACATTCCCATTTCCCCACTCTGTCCCAACCCCTCCACCATGCCCCGAGGTGCTGTTGTGTGGAGCTCAACATGGAGTCTCTCCTTAGCCAGCGATGTGCTGGAGTCGCCAGCATCCGTTCCTACCACCGTGTTGAGAGCTCTCACTGTCTAGCTTGTTTGGCACATTTGATAAGAAACTGCATATTAATGAAGCAAGCAGTGATGTTAGTGAGGTGTTTAGCAAACTACAGTTTCCTTGAAGTGACAAATCGCCGCTGCATAGTGAGAAAGTAGCCGCACTGTTTGGCAAATGCGTAAAAATGCAATGAGTTGCTCCCAACATTAAGATAGACCTTGCCAGACTTCTTGCACAATTCTGCCACAAATCTTGCCATAGCCCTTGTCCTCAGACCCCAATAAAATCCAGCCCATAAATTCAGTGAAAGATTCGTATGTAAGGCTCAACGTTCAATTGTGTCAGACATCAGGTACCCCCAACTACGTGGTGCTGCTGAAGCGCATTAAAACATCCAATTAAAAGCAAAGAAAGCTTATTTTTGTGGCATATTAAAGTTTAAAAACTGCTCCAACAGCTCAAAATTTGCATTACACGCTCGAGGAGCACTGAACATAGCAATCCTTTCCAATAGCTGAAGCTAAATTCGAGGCGAATTCAGCCATTAATTTCAGCAAGTAGTTTCCTTCTCCAGCGAAATTAGCAGGGTCTTTATGGCAAGTGCTTAGGTTGACCGTCAGGAGTTGAGAGCCACAAAGTGCAAACGGACGTGGGTTAAACCTCTGTACCTTTCCCATCTTATTTGTGTCTAGTTGGGAGTTGCTCAAATGAAACAGATAACCTCTCCCTGTCATGAGAAAGTGGAGACAGAAGGAGCTACATTTCCCTACCACCTCTGGTGTCTACTAATTGGGAATTGAGTATGAGCTGAAAGCAGGAAAAAACTTAAATGAATGGGGGGGGGGTGCGGAAATTGCATGAAAAAGAAGGATATCTTATGTGATTACATGTCACACGTTGCATTTTTATTGGGCCTCAATTTCCAGAGAGCAAGTGACTCTAACCCCCAAATGCTGCAAATTTAAGTGACAGTAATACAAACCACATTTTTAGAAAGACTTCTATGTCTCAATATTTTCTGCATCCTATTAGAGCAGGCTGGCAGGGTTTTAATTTTCTCTTGAATTAATTACACTAGTATAAAACTGAAGCAATCCGCATATTCAATTCTCGTCATTTCACGTCTGCCTTTCTTTCCATTCTTCCGTCCCAGTCCTTTATTTAAAGATCATGTATGTTTTGCAGACATGTAACGAGATTGGTCTGTTCCACGGACACCCCATCTATTAGCAGCACAAGCTTACATTTGTAACATGGTCATTTCCACACAAAAGAATATCTCAAGTTCTGTTATTTGGACATTGAATAAGGAACGAAAGCACTTGGAATGGCGCTACCAGCAACGAGATGGGTTTTGGGAGGTTTGAAAAAGAGAGTTTTCTCTGAAATTCAGAGGGAAGGGAATTATCTCTCTGAACTAATTGCCAAAGGAATGATTAAGTTAGGTAAGTCACATGATTGAGAGTATTTTCTACAATTTTGGATACCTGTTTCCTGTAGAACAATCCACCCTGCAGAGCAATTGGAAATAAACTGAACCTACGCAGTTGTTTGGTTGGTGTGAGGGCACACTGAGATTAAAGTGTATTAAAACGCCAACAGCACTTAACACTTCTTTACAGAAAAGGTATAAACAGAGCAATCTTTGGAAAAAGTTTATATAATGGAATTTTTAATATAGTAGAAGTAATGCTTTAAGAAAAGCTCTGAAAACTTATTGGAAAAGGTAGAAATGTTATTAGACTATGTATCTGATCAGTGGGTAATTTCTGAAACAAATGCACTAAATCTCTCCACTATGTGGGAAAGCCATAAGCAACTCTATTGTAATTCTAAACTATACATCGTGGTTTCTGCACCATATGTATTTTCAAAATGTATTGAATTTTTTATGATTAAAGGTTTAAGTATCTGGTGCATTAATAAATGTATATTGAATTTGAGCCACTAAAAGTGTGAAATGATATCATTTACTTCTGTCTTTTGCTCTTATCTCAACAAAAATGATAATCTTAAACTCTAGTCCAGCGTATTTTGCAACATGTTGTCCAGGCACTAAGCTAGACAAGCAACGCTGATATAGTAGCTATGGCTCAGTCTCAGCACACTTGTCTCAGAGTTGCGTGTTTAAGTTCCACTCTACGTCTTGAGCACATAAATCCAGGCTGACATTCCAGACTGGTACTGAAGAATTGGGGCACTCTTTCATGATACATTTTCTCAAATGTAAATGATCCCATGATGCTAGTTCAATGAAATTCAGGGCCGTTTCCTTGACACTCTCACCAGTTTCAATCTTTCAATCAACATCATTGAAAAATAAGACTATCTGGTCAGTATCACAGTGTGGCTGGTAGGACTTGGTTGTGTACAGATTGTTTGCCTTGTTTACTACATTGTAACATTAATCCAGCTGCAAATGTGCTTCATTAGTTGGGATGGCTTGTAATTGTGAAAGGCGCAATATAAATGCAAGTCTTTTGTTCTTTGTGATATGGGAAAACATCAGAGATCAAGGCATGGATTTGGACTCCTAGGACAGGTGTGCAGAGTCAGAACATTTTCTAGCTCTGTGACCCCAACATGGAAAGAAGTAGCTCAGAAGGTTAGATTTTGGTTTCAGGGGAATGGGTTCCCTGTGAGCCTGATTGAGTGACCACAGGATGATAATGGAGGCTATTAGGTACAGAAATGTGTTGCATGGGTGGCCTGTCTCAGTGCTGAAGTTTAATTAAGAAATGGACAAAACATAATATATCACTTCAGACTTTACACCTCAGCCATCCCTCCCCAACAGTCCCTGTGATGCACCCACATAAATCCATTCCACCTCATTTTCTCCACTGATCACCAATGCCCCCTAATGTAATCCTAGTCAAGATAGTCCACCAAAACAATCCTTATGGCTCCTCATGCACCATATGTCTTGTTAAGATGTCATGATGCTCCTGTCATCATTTCATACCCTCCAAACCAACCTATTCCCCCAAACCCACATCTCATGATTTTTATAGCCCCATGCCTCTTAGTAAAAACTCATATTAATGCATGCCTCTATCCAACTACCCTTTGTCCTACAGCTAGCATGCCAAGGACAAGCCCAAAGACGCAAGCAGAGATGAGAATGAATAAGGTTCTCTAAAATAGTTAGAAGCTTGTTTTGGAGACTTCACTATATTGGAAAACCATACACATTCATAAGAAGCATTTATTAAATTTCCATTCCCTCAATTAATAATGCCTTCTCACAAGAAACATTTCATTCAAGTGCACAATCCCCTATAACAGGAAGATTGGCATTAAACCTTAGCCTGACATCAAAGAGTCTATAACCACTTGTAGCAGTCAATCAAGTGATGAAATGAAAAGCACCCTGCGCTGATAATGGACGGTTGTGAAATCAGTCATGCAGCTGTTATTCAGTACTATAGATCCTCAGGTTTATGTCAACAGGCAGAGTAAAGTAGCAAGCAATCATTTTTAACCACTCCAATGATTTTTTCAAAGTTTGAAAGGACAACATTTCTGAAAATCTTGACAGCTTGATAAAGCCCTTCTTACACAACCCTGTGATAGGTCCCCTTAGCACTTTTGACAGCTCCTATTGACAGCTCCCTTCGACAGGTTCTATTGATAGGTATTTTTGACAATTCTGACATTAACTTTGACAGAACTGTTCACAGTTTCAATGAGCATGACAGTAATGGTTCTATGCACTTTTCACACAAAGTCAAGCCTAATTTTAACAATTATGAGGGCACTTTACCTCCTGAAATTCACACGATGTACCCCAGATGAAACCTTACCTCCCCAAAGGTGTCCTGGGCACAAATCTGAAGCAGTAACACAGCTTTTCAAATGAACCAAACAGGCTTTTACCATGTCTTGTCTGCACAGTTTGGATTTCACACTCCAAGGTTCTCAAAATTCCATTTCAGTTGAGCCATTGATGATTTAAATGGGAGAAATGCAGTCCATCCACATTCCCACCCCCATGAAAAGTAGTTCACTGTTGCGGTGAAAAGTTATTTCTACCTTGGCCAATCTCACATGATTCAAGTAGAAAACGTGCATTTTTTAAAAAAATTCTAATGTGAATCAACCAATACAGAGACATAGATGTAGATAAAGTTATGCATCAACACAAGCAAACATTTATACGTGTGTGGAGGCATAAACAAATGTGTGTAGACCTGGTTAACCCCCATCCAAAGAACCATTGAATACATCAGCAAGCAACCAAGATTTTCAAGCCTTTAAATCTGAACCCTGTTTTTCCTCTACATAAGCTATCATGTACACTCCTAAACTCTGCCTTGTCCCTTTAACCTGTTTAGATCTTTGTAACTCTGTCCCAGAAACCTTTTCGTTAAAACTGTGATCTGTGCAAACCATTGTCTTGTTTTCCCTTATGTTCATCTTAAAATCAAACTATCTGATTACTGTCATTCTAGCAAATGGACAACCTTAATAAATCCATGCAGCATCTTACCATTACTTTTATGTCTTTCCTAAAACAAGATGGCATTTTCCTTTTGTTGTATTAATTTGTAATATGTAAGTTCAGCAATCTGTAGAAATTATAATGTAAGGAAAAGAGAGTTCCAAGAAATTGCTAAATTTGATGCTTACAAAATTTTAGCAACATTCAATATTGCCTAGGAACTTGTGGCATGGTTTCCAATAGGTTACTCAAAACAGTTGAAGTGGATGACCGAAGAGTAGTTCAAAGATTACTGGCAATTATGGAGAGAGAAAATCAGGCTCCACAGTAAGCACTGATGATGTTTAACTGGACTGCTGACAAGGCAACACTAGCTCTGAATGTTGGGCTCAGGAAGAAGGCACAGGAATAGTCGAATAGTTCTTTGCCAATACAATTCAGCACAGAGTTCGAGGAGACATTTGACGCAACTCAACATGATTAGAGATTAAGGCAAAGTCTAGAGCAGTACTAGCTTGGTGAAGCTAGCAGTCTGCGGACAAGTTAAAATTGCATATGTGAATATGTGCTGCAGTGAAGGTTCCAGAATCCAGGGAAACATATCTCGTTTGAAACAGGGAATTAAAAGGATATGAGTCAGTGTTGAAGCAGTCTACAATAAAATCACTTTCCTGGGGGTTCTGAAACTAGGCCCTCAACAGTGAAGAATTTGAATTATAAATTTTTAATGAGATTGGATGATCCAACTTGTCATGAAAATCTGCAAATCTTGTTGAGAAATCCTGCTTCGATCGCATTTTCAATTTGATGTGCTCATGTGATGCCTTTTCAGGGTAGTTTACGAGGAATCAAGGCCCACTTTTCCAAGCGTCATCACAAAGTTGAAGATTTTAAAAAGCACTCAGAAATTTTCCAATTTACTGGTCATTTAGACCTTGTTGACAGAAAGCGTGGACCACGTTATTCTGCTTAACAATAATTTATTACATAGATCAATATTAAATACATTAAATTACAAATAAACAAGCTCAAACTACAGATAAACAATTCTAAACCATTGACATAAATCAACAGATCAAAGCTCTAACATGCTTATAAAACTCACCCTCTATATGCACATATAGACACAAACACAAAAAAGGTGGATTATGGCAGAGGGAAAGACTGGGAAAGTAGTTCACTGACCCCTGTCCTCAGGTATTGTTGAGATGATTCTTTCGCTGATAAGAACACTGTTTCCTGGTCTTCCTTCTCCAGATGCATTCACTTGTTTGCAAGAGGTGCAAGGTGGCTGGTTCACAGTAATGATTGTCTCTGACTTACTAATTAAAAATCACAGCTTGAAACAACTGGTGAGGGGGGCACACTTGCTATCTTTAGGCACGAAATGCCTACACATCTGCTTCCCTTCCAAAGGTCTGATAGCTTATGATCAAACGATCACATTCTCAAGCTTTTCATCAACCTGGGAATCAATTTCAGAAAACTTTCTGTTAAGTGGTATATTATGAACTGGCACTCTTGTAAAACTGACAAAAGTGATTTCCTCAAAAGTTTACTGTATTATTCTATCCAATGATTAAAGTTTTTCTTTAAGTTATTTACTTCAACCTCTGCATTATGTTTCTATTACTTAGTGTGTGTTTTTACATTGATTATGTGGATCTCAGGGCTATCCAAAATATTTGATCAACCAGCATACTCCTGGTGCCATAGGTGTCTGTTAGATAAAATGTTTGCTGTACATAATTGTCAGAAAGCAGGAGGCTTTGTCATCATTAACTGGTCACTAGTCCACAGATCAATCAGTTACTTGTTGCCAGCCAAAGCTCCATTTATATACATTGCTTGGCTCCTGCTTGACTGCAACCAGACCTTCACTATTTTTGAACAAATAGGTGTTTAAACAGCATTTACAATGAATGCTAGGTTGCTTGCTTTTAAAAAGTGCAGCAATCCTTCAACAGGCCTTGTCCTTTGAATCAGTTCTTTTCCCATTTATTCATCTGTCAAAAATATAGACAAACTGTAAAGATACAGTTGCTGTACTTTGTATAATATTCAATCACAATTCATCACCCATAATTGCCTCATGATGATTCTGGATATTAGAAAACAAGGTACATGCTGGGCCTGCTGTGTTCATCCAGCCTCACATGTCATTATCTTCTATACATGTAGTATGTTGCATTATTGTTCTGATTTTTGCATATTAAAGTTATGTTTGTTTATTCAAAGCCTTGGAATTATGTGACTTTGTTGTCTTAGTAATTACTTAGTAGTCTCATGTACTGTCAACTTTTCAAAACTGTTCGTGATCCTTTGAAAGGTCATTACATATTTTGGTAGTCTCCACTAGGATCATAACACTCCATAAATTATATGCATTTCTCACAGATATTTCTCCAAAGAGTTCATTGAGTTCATCAAATTGCTCGAAATATAAACTGACGGGCTTTAATTAACTGTTGTCTCTCAAAGTATTTTGTTATTTCATCCTAGATTATAGTGTCCTCGTGGTTTGTCAAAAACTAAAATGAAACTACTTAGCCTCTACATTCTGATTTATCCTCCCACTACTTTGAACTGTAAGGTTATATATTGTTCACCTTCCAACTCCTTGTATAGATTTCCTTGTCACAAGTTCATGGCCTAAGTGCTGAACTATCTCTTTCTAAGTTTTCCAAGGAAGCTGATGATTCATCTGTTATCAGTTTTGAATAATACCTTCAGTACCATATCACCATGAATAATGATCTTCACTGATCTACAAATTGTAGTCCTACACTCTGTGAGAATTCAGGCAGACTATCTATTGAGTATACAATGAAAGGGATTATTGCAGATGCTGGAAGTTTCAAATTAAAATGAAAAATGCTGAAAATACTCAATGCAGCATAGCATATCTCCACCTCCTCCTACTAACCAGCACAATGGTGCAGCAATGCCTTTTTGTGCATATTTAAAATGTTTAATCAATAAATATTTTCCATCTTTTATCCACGATTTTAACAATAGAATTAACATGCAGTTATCATATTCTCACACATTGCACACAGGTATATATACACAAAAACTACAAGTTTAGCCGATGTCATGAACATTGTGTCAAGTTTTTGATTGTTTCTCATGTTTTTTATTCCAAGAAGCAGTCTGACAATCTCACATTTCGAGGTGTCATTCCCTTTTGTCTAATTAAACATGAATACTCATGAATATACCACTAGCTCTTCCTGAAGTCTGAAATATTTATCAAAAGTGCCCTAAGGTGAACTTCTCCAAGCATTTGAAAGGCAGATGGAATAACTGGCCAGTTATGAATTGATAAACTACTTTATTTCACATATAGCAAGTGCACATGGAGTAACAGTCAAAGCAAATTCTTCATTTTTAGCTCAGCCTCATTTGTATTTTGAATAACTCTGAGGGAAGTTATAACAAGCACCTATTGTTATCAATTAGGATCTAGCAGGGATGTGTGAGATAAAATGGAATTAGTGAACAGGTATGGTTATATGCTAGCTAAGGGATAAGTAGGTGAGCATTTGACTGGGTGCACATACATGGGGGACAAGTAATCAGTGGTATTGGAGGTTGTGGTGTGTGAGCTAAAATCTGACTAGAAAAGTATATGACTGAACTCCGTCAAACCTACATTTAAACTCTGGTATTTAGCAGTACCCTGTCTTTAGTTTGGCCTCAGTTGTTTTTCACAATATCCTTCTCTCACATTATTTCTAAATGCAAAAATTAACCTCTTGCAATTTTAGCCTCAAATACAAGGCCCAAGACATGCTTCACCATCTTCCCTTCTGTTCAAAGCCAAACTAGCCATCCTTTTCTCCCTGTTCATTCCATACCCAGAAAGCAGAAAGATTGTGTCCCAGGTATGTTTCCAGGAAAGATCTGTCATATCAGGAATTGCACGGCAGCTCGGTGGCTCAGTGGTTAGCACTGCTGCCTCATAGCAGCAGGAGCCCGGGTTTGATTCCACTCTTGGGAGATCATATGTAAGGCATTTACACATTTCCCCTGTTTCTGCTGATGCTCCAGTATCCTCCCACGACCTAATTGCACAGATTAGGTGGATTGACCGGGCTTAAAAATTGTCCTGTAGTGCCCAGGGATCTGCAGGCTAGGCAGGTTAGCCATAGTAAATGTAGGGGTAAGGTGGGGTTTGGTTTTGGGTAGGATACTCTTCAGAAGATGGGCGCAAACTTGATGCCCAAATGGCCTCTTTCTGCACTAAAGAGGTTTTGCGATATGTACAAACGCATATACATTTACAAAATCCCAGAGACAACGCGTAAGAACAAGTGTTTTTTTATGATAATACAGTCTTTATATAGAATAATCTGCATTTCTGTAGTGTTACCACATCTTCATGAAATCTTAATTTGTTGATAAATGCCATTTAGACACTTTACTTGCATTTTCTCACAGGGAGACAATGTTATCGATGAGAGCCATTGCACATGTATCTATAACATGCAGAAGAAACCAGCGTTAGATAGCATAAACAAAATACTGTCAATGGTGTAAATCTAAAACAAATGCAGAAAGTACAGGAGAAACTCAACAGGCTATTGACCCTATCCATGCTAAACTCCCTAACTCTACAGCATTTGTGAAGAGGGTACCAGTTAACATTTCAAGTTCGGCATGATTGTTATGAAACATTGGTGAAGCCACTTTTAGAATACTACATACAATTCTCGTCACCCTTCTGTAAGAAGGATGTTGTTAAACTTGAGAGAATGCAGAAAAGGTTTACAGGAATGTTGCTGGGGCTGAACAGTTTGAGTTGTATGGCGAAGCTGAATAGGCTGGGGCTTTTCTTCCTAGAGTGTCAGAGGCTGAGGGGTGACCTTATAGTGGTTTATAAAATCATGAAGGCCTGGATAGGGTCAATAGTCTCAGGTCTTTTTCCAGGGGTGTGGAGTCCAAAACTTGAGAGGGGAGGTGGTACATATATGGAATGAGCTGCTACAGGAACAGGAGACAGGTACAATTACAAAATTTAAATGGCATCTGAGTGGTACATGAATGGTAAGGATTTAAAGGGATATGGGCCAAATGCTGGAAAATGTGACTAGGCCAGGTTGGGATGCCTGATCAACGTAGAAAAGTTGGACCGAACTGTTTGTTTCCATGCTGAATGACTCTATGATTCAAGACGTTAACTCTATTTCTGTCCACAAATGCTGCTAGGCCTGCTGTGTAAACCAGGGTAAGAGTTTTCCATCTACATGTTTCTTCTATTTCTTAAAGCTCCATGTATCTAAATTCTTTTCCCTTTTTGCATGAAAACATAAGACCCAGGTTTTGTGCTTGAGATCCCCAAAATGCATCGAGAATCATAACTGTAACCCCACTTCCTATAACCCTGTGGCTTTCCCTATGTGTGCTGTTACTGAAATAAAAACTTAACAACACTGCGCCAAATGCAAGCAACTTCTCTAAGATCTTCATATTGCTGAATATTTACACTGGAATTCTGCTTCTGGCCTGGCGCTATCCACTTCAACCATTGCTTTGATTATAGCTTATACGATATTCCCAAACTCTTGAATCTGACTTATTATGGACAACTTATTATTTCATAATCCTAAACACAAGGAACACAGTTCATCCAATGTTTGTCAGTTCAAATTTAAATGCACTTCTGAGAACCTAATTATCATGTCTGACATGGAGACTGACAATGGAGCATTCAACATAAATCCACTATCCACCCAGTGAGAGATCCAGGCGTATGCAAGAAATAGTTCGACTACCATGTGTTTCTTATTGTGATCTAGTGTGTCAGCAAAATCTGAGAGACTTTTTCTCATTCTTTAGGCTTATCTAAAGGACAAATTAAAGGGTGATTGAGCATCAGATGTCAATGACAGGATATTAATTATAGTTTAAAAATGCAAACTCAGGCTGGACTCTGATGATCAGACATACAGATTTTATAAATTTAGAATAAAACTAGAAGCTAACGAAAAAAATGCCACTACAATAACATCATTCCTACAGAGACCACTTTAAATCAAAATTTCAGCAGATCAGAATTCTGGCTCTATGTTCAAAAGTACTTGTTGACAGTTCTTGATGTTTGTGGCAACAAAAGTCCTTGATAGTTGTGGGATCGCATCTGCCAATAGGCTGAGTGAAAGCTTCGTTGAAGCGAGATTAAAAGAAACTATGTGGAGAGGCTGGTGGACCTTCCAGTTCCAAATGCAATGGGAGAATGATCAACTATTTGGAAGTGGGCATCAAGTAGCAGGTTGAGATGCCAACTTCCTGGCAGTCTAACGGGTCCTCCTTGACAGAAGGAAATTGCAAGCAAAGATTTTCCAAATGAACAACTCCTCATTTCCACAGGAAGAACCTGGATTAGCCCTACTCAACAAAATATGGGTATCCATTCTTGATCATCAGTCTCTCTTATACAAAACAACATTACTGATCCATAGTATAAATAATGACTTTGAGACGAAACTAATGTGAGCAACTAGACTGAATAATTAAGGTGAAAGAAATGACCTCTGAAATGTTGTCAGCTCAGAATACTCACTTCTTTTTGTTTAAAAGCCTCCCTTTTCCCCCCCGACAATGTTAATCTCTAGCGATTTCTATTTTTATTTCAAATCTTCACCCTGTGCAGAAGTTTTCCCCATTTTTGAATAACAGTGATTGATGTTTCATTATGTTTGATAAATAACGCAGAGGCAATTGACAAAACTTTGGATGTTTAGCAGTTTAGAAACAGCCAGCAAAGGTAGACAATAATGAACCAATGGATGAGTCAGAATGCAAAATATTATTTCCAGCATCCGCAGTTCGTTGGTTTTTCTTTGCAAAATGTTATCATCTGCCAAAGCACAGAGCAAAGCCGAACCTAAACGTGACATTGGATCTGTTAAATCCCAGACACTCACGCAAATGAGTTCATTATTAAGAGTGGGTCGTGGTTGTGTCTTTATTGTGTTTCAGTTATTACAGTTTCCAAATGTTCCCCATTAACTGTTACAGGTCTTTTTGCTCTAATTTGCAATACTTAAACACTCTGATCTGAAGCCAATCCTCTCCTCCATTTTACCACATTAATTACAGCCCCCGTCTTCAAGCACACTGCTGAAAATAAAAGGTTAAATAGCATTTGCGGAGAGCAAAAATAGGCTTACAGATCAATTAACATTTGTCAGAACTGGAAAAGTTTCAGACATGCAGGCTTTAGAACGTATGGAAACAGAAAGCAAGGAAGGCAGAGAACACAAAAGGAAAGCTCTGTCATTGAAAGGCAGGAGAAATTGACAAAAGGATAATGGGCAAGTCAAAAGTAGAAGGTAACAAAACAAGTAAATGAACATTGGGTCAGCAGCAGGTATAAATGAAGAAAGCAGAATCATTACCAACTACAGCCATCTGAAACATTGGGGACAAAAGTTATGATCTGAAGTTGTTGAATGTTTAGTGTGGAAAGCTGTTAAGTGACCAGTTAAAAGATGACATTGTCTCCCACGAATGTTCATTGAGTTTCTTTGGGAGACAAGAGGAAACTGAGTATAGAGGTTAGAATGGGCAGGGGAATTGAAACAACAGGTGACCGGAAGCTAAGACCACACTTATAGTTTGAATGGAGATTTCTGCAAAGTAGACATCGACCTGTATTTGGTCTTCCCAGTGGAGGGGGTACTGTATTGCAAACATTGAATACTGAAGTGAATGAAATCTACATAAACGGCTACTTCATGTGAAAAGATTGCTGGTGTCCTGGATAGGGAGGGGATGAGAACCATTTACACAAAAACTTCAGTCATGCGTTGAGACTGGAGCAAAGAAGACTGAGAAGAGATCTGACAGATGTTTTCAAAACCATGAGGGAGATGGTTAAAGTTGGCAGGGAGAAACTTTTCCACTCATAAAATGATCAAGAAGGGAGGGCATGGATTTAAAGAAATAAATGCAATGTAAGAAAAGTGCTTTTTCACACAATAAGCAGTTTGGGTGTGGGGTGCACTACCTACAAAAGTAAAGGCTAGTTCAATTGAGGCATTCAAAGGAGAATTGGGTGACCATCTAAATAAAAACAATGTGTAAAGGTATGGAGATAAGGCAGGAGAATGGCATCAAATCATCATGCTTATTTGGAGAACCAGTGCAGGTACTATTGGCCTCATCCTGCCCTTTGGGTGTTCTGTAATTTCGTGACACTATGAAGGAAGGAGGTATTTGATTCTCAACTCTTGCTTGAAAAGGTATCATGGAAATGGATAGTTGTTTTGGGGATGGGAAAGGAGTGGATCAGGCTAATGTACAGTGCCTTTGGAAGGCAGAAAAGTAAGGGGATGAAAAGATATGTTTGGTCTTGATGTCATGATATACACATTGAAAATGGCAGAGGATGATCCGTTGACTGTGAAGTTTGGTGAGGTGCAATATGTGGTTCTGTGCTAAAGGAGAATGAGTGATCCCAGAAATGCAGGCAATGGAGTGGATATGATCAAGAGGCCTGTCAATTTTGGCGAGGACAATCCTCGGTTAAGAGAAAGGAAAGGCAGATCAAAAGCTGTAATATGGAAAGTATTATTCTCACAATAAATGAGATAGATCCAGACTATCCAGGACCATAGGGTGCTTGAAGGCAGTGCAGTGGAAAAAGTGTACTCACGTTAGCAGTTAAAGTCAACTTGTTTAGTTTGGACATTGCCTATCCTGAGAGACAGATTAAATAAAACGGGAAGTGGTGAATTAAAATCAGAAGATTCTAGATAGAATGGAAAGATTCTTGTTAGATTACATACTCCCAAACAACATCTCTGGCACTGAAAATTAAGATTTCCAAATGTTTAATATCAATTTTTTCAGATCTTAGTAACTGAGATTCAGGAAGGATGGTTAACGTTCTCATCACTCTCATCACAGCTTAACTATTTATCCCCACGGATAGAATGACCATTGTTTTGTGTCCAACAGAAGTCCCTGCCAAAGTGGTGGATACATAAATGCCATCTGGTGACCTAGCAAGTCACATTTTATCCAATGAACGGCAGTGGTTCAATGAGGCAAATCATCACCACCTTCTCAAGGGCAATTCATAACAGGCAATAAATGCTGGCCCAGTCAGCGACACTCACGTCCCATGAGTACATTAAAAAAGCCAGTTATAAATGAAAGCTTGACTCCAGAATTTCCTGTGGCAACTAAGAATGGGCAACAAATGTCACTCTTGCCAAAAGTACTCACATCCCAAGAATTAATATTTTAAAATGCACTACTTGAGTTACTCCCGACATAACTTTATTTAGAAAATCTTTTACAAAAAAGTAATTTCCTTGTTTGAATTCAAGTTGTCTTTTGCAGTGCTGGTACCAGATGTTGTTTTGCCAAGTGTTTGATCATAATAAATAAAACATTTAGTCGTTGAAAATATGAGATCAGTCTGAGTCGAATATTTGAGAAACCCCAGCTATGCTATCACAGATTCCTACTGCCTGCAAGAGCTCGGTTGCTTAATAGAGATGTGCTGGAGATGACAGGAGATAAATGTGAGTCTTTCCCATTTACTTTCTTGCAGTATTGAAGTTCGTCTCAAAATCGTTTTCTGTGTTATTCAACTGATGGGCTTTTGTTGCAATCTCTAGAGTTTACTTTGTGAAGATTCTACCACTGAAACGAAGGGACATAATTCATCCATTTCACACCAGAAGGAAAATTCTCCCAAATAAATCTTGCTGTTTTGCTTCTCATATTGGCACTGCTGGCTTAGCTCGCCCTTTCTCACCAGTTGATTTAACTTGGTCTGGTTCAATCTCCAGGTGAACACTGAGATTCTGAAACTCAGCCAAATACATTCAGCTCAGCACATTTTACCCTGGTTCGTAGTCAGAGTAATAATTGCCTTCTCTTGGCATTGGATTTAGTTCTGACTGTGAAAAAGGATCTTCCCACCAGACTGGCATAAATGCAAAGAAGCTGCTATTTTTCAGAAGCCATAAAGTATTCAGCACAAAAGATGTATGGCATGGCATTTTAATACTGCCTGGCACACTGTCTGTGTCAGGAAAGCTTTAATAAATAAGTTCTATCAATAGCTCCTTAATATACTAAATGAAATAAAAGAATTATAATGAACCTTTTTTGTTTCCTTCAGCCTGTGTCCACTGTGCTTTATTTATTCAAGCACTGAGTGCTGATGAGTTTGACAGGAAAGTTAACTTCAAAGAATGTCTGAACCTAGTGATGAGATAGAGTAAAATTACCAGCAATAGGCTCAGTAACTAAACTGGGATGTTTCAGCTTTCATCTGTAGATATTAATTGTGGGCTGTCACACCTTTCCTTTGCTGCAATGGAATCAATGTTTAACACAACAAAACGAAATCTCTAATATTTATAATTTCAAGCCAGTACTCTTGTTCCATTCTCAATAATATTGAGATTAGTGAGTAACACCGAATAATTCTGGTGTTGTCAATTATTCATACACGCCCTAAACATGCATTGTGTCCTCTCAAAAAAACTGGGGTAAAAACAATGCAATCATTCTATGGGTGATAACGGGAACTGCAGATGCTGGAGAATCCAAGATAATGAAATGTGAGGCTGGATGAACACAGCAGGCCCAGCAGCATCTCAGGAGCACAAAAGCTGACGTTTCGGGCCTAGACCCTTCATTAGAGAGGGGGATGGGGTGAGGGTTCTGGAATAAGCCCCCCTCTCTCCCTATTTATTCCAGACCCTCACCCCATCCCACTCTCTGATGAAGGATCTAGGCCCGAAACGTCAGCTTTTGTGCTCCTGAGATGCTGCTGGGCCTGCTGTGTTCATCCAGCCTCACACTTCAATCATTCTACGGGATTGCTGCTGTAATTCCAAAGGGAATAGAATGGGGGCAGGACACTCAAGATCCAATCCCTAAGCACCAAAGGTCCACTTTTTTTATTACTCCTACCCTGTGACCTGTGGCAGAGACAGGAACAAAAGTGCATCCTGTACCTACCCCACTCACACTTTTTGTAACATTACTAAAGAAACAAACTCAAAAAGGCAAAGCTGAAAACATGCCATTAACTCAAATGAACAATACCACAGGAGATTCACTAGTATTTTACAAGAAAAGTGAATATGAAGAACTAGGCAAGTGTGTTGAAATTAATCATCATTCAATATTTGTGAACTACATTCAGTTCAGCCCTTCTTGCTCTGAGTTCAATTTGATATCAATAACATTGCAGGATTACAATGATTTGCATTTCATTGATACTAATTTTTCTTAACAGCTATATGCAAAATATTAAACAAAACCAAAACAAAACATTTAGACTCAAATTAAATAAAATAAATAAAACTTTAAAAGATGTTGCTCAGGGTGGATGAATGAACTGACTATGGAACCATGGTACAACAGCCATTCAAGCTAACTCGGGGGATATTAATAGAAATGTGGTGGTTCTATGTGTCAGTTCAGTTAGAGGGATAGACACACTTCCCTGCATCCATGAGTGAGCATGTAGAAGGCTGTGTAAGCAGGTATGATGCCCCTACCCCTCCAACAGCCTGGACACGGGTCTGCTTTGTGTTTTTTTTATTGTTAACCTATTTTCTAATCAAACTGTTTGAAGATGTTATTAAACACCCCCGGAACAGGTGGGACTTGAACTCAGATCGTCTGGTTTAAAGGTAGGGAAATGACCATTGTGCCAAAAAAGGCCCTCTTAGGTCTCCTTTTTTTAAAAAAAAATCATCTATTTTTCTAATCAACCTGTTCAGAGATGTTATTACACATCTCTGGAGCATGTAGGAATTGAACCAGGGTCTCTTGGTTCAGTGGTAGGGACACTACGTCTACATCACAAGAGGATGCTTTTTAGGTCTGATTTATGCAGGGCTCAGGTGGTGAGTTCCAGCTAAGCAGGTCATTGCCTCTGTTACCAACGGAACCCATCTGAAGGAACATCAAAGGGAGATTAATTTGTGATATCCCATGAGCCTTGGAAATGTTATCACAATAAGTAAAATTTTTACAGTGACCATGTGGTAATGATATTTAGGCTTGATGTTAAGAAGCAAATGATGAGGGTGTGAGGTCCCTATTAATGGCACACCATTGTTTAAATTCTGCAATGAAACAAAAATCCAGAAATGTTGTTGTCAAAATTGCTCATCTCATACTCAATATAGAATGTCAATCTTCTCTTCATTGTTTTGAATGGGCAGCAATCCTTTTTGTCTTAAATGGGCTAATAGAGAGAAGAATATAATGTGAAGGTGTTAGACATTTGTTCATTTACAACACTGGTGGTAATTGCTAGGTGAGTGTTTGTAATAAATCACACAACCCATGTAATACCATCACTTAGATAATAAAATGTGAGGCTGGATGAACACAGCAGGCCAAGCAGCATCTCAGGAGCACAAAAGCTGACGTTTCGGGCCTAGACCCTTCATCAGAGAGGGGGATGGGGGGAGGGAACTGGAATAAATAGGGAGAGAGGGGGAGGCGGACCGAAGATGGAGAGTAAAGAAGATAGGTGGAGAGAGTGTAGGTGGGGAGGTAGGGAGGGGATAGGTCAGTCCAGGGAAGACGGACAGGTCAAGGAGGTGGGATGAGGTTAGTAGGTAGCGGGGGGTGCGGCTTGGGGTGGGAGGAAGGGATGGGTGAGAGGAAGAACCGGTTAGGGAGGCAGAAACAGGTTGGACTGGTTTTGGGATGCAGTGGGTCGGGGGGAAGAGCTGGGCTGGTTGTGTGGTGCAGTGGGGGGAGGGGACGAACTGGGCTGGTTGAGGGATGCAGTAGGGGAAGGGGAGATTGTGAAACTGGTGAAGTCCACATTGATACCATATGGCTGCAGGGTTCCCAGGCGGAATATGAGTTGCTGTTCCTGCAACCTTCGGGTGGCATCATTGTGGCAGTGCAGGAGGCCCATGATGGACATGTCATCAAGAGAATGGGAGGGGGAGTGGAAATGGTTTGCGACTGGGAGGTGCAGTTGTTTTTTGCGAACTGAGCGGAGGCGTTCTGCAAAGCGGTCCCCAAGCCTCCGCTTGGTTTCCCCAATGTAGAGGAAGCCGCACCGGGTACAGTGGATGCAGTATCCACTGTACCCGGTGCGGCTTCCTCTACATTGGGGAAACCAAGCGGAGGCTTGGGGACCGCTTTGCAGAACACCTCTGCTCAGTTCGCAAAAAACAACTGCACCTCCCAGTCGCAAACCATTTCCACTCCCCCTCCCATTCTCTTGATGACATGTCCATCATGGGCCTCCTGCACTGCCACAATGATGCCACCCGAAGGTTGCAGGAACAGCAACTCATATTCCGCCTGGGAACCCTGCAGCCATATGGTATCAATGTGGACTTCACCAGTTTCAAAATCTCCCCTTCCCCTACTGCATCCCTCAACCAGCCCAGTTCGTCCCCTCCCCCCACTGCACCACACAACCAGCCCAGCTCTTCCCCCCGACCCACTGCATCCCAAAACCAGTCCAACCTGTCTCTGCCTCCCTAACCGGTTCTTCCTCTCACCCATCCCTTCCTCCCACCCCAAGCCGCACCCCCCGCTACCTACTAACCTCATCCCACCTCCTTGACCTGTCCGTCTTCCCTGGACTGACCTATCCCCTCCCTACCTCCCCACCTACACTCTCTCCACCTATCTTCTTTTCTCTCCATCTTCGGTCCGCCTCCCCCTCTCTCCCTATTTATTCCAGTTCCCTCCCCCCATCCCCCTCTCTGATGAAGGGTCTAGGCCCGAAACGTCAGCTTTTGTGCTCCTGAGATGCTGCTTGGCCTGCTGTGTTCATCCAGCCTCACGTTTTATTATCTTGGAATCTCCAGCATCTGCAGTTCCCATTATCTCTAATACCATCACTTGATATTTTTTGCTTTTACCAAATAGCCAAAATGAAAGGAAGGCATAGTGTCTCGTTAGTTACATGTTCACTTCAGCACGATTGTATGTTCTAGTTTCTGGGCTGTGCTCATCCCCTCGGCTGCTTTCATTTCAAACAAAATGAAATTAAAAATAACATTGTCTCCTGTCTTCAGCAGACATTGCAAGACATTTTCTGCAAAAAGAATTATTGAAGTGTTGTTTTGTTTTCCTGGAGTTTGAGGGGAGAGTGCACCATGGCAACAGTAACCTCAGTTTTTAGTGAAATTATGAAGTGTTTTATCCAGAATGTTGAGTCAATGAATCTCCTGGTTTGGGGAACAAAGTGGCAATTGTATTGTGCAAAACAAAATCAGCCCTTCTAGAGACAGGCTTAATAAAATCTATTGCACAAACAGTAATTTACTAAGTTCATTTTAAGATGACAATGGCAATGCGGTTGTGGTGTTGGGAACTGCTAACCACAGAACTCCGTAGGGCTGGTTTTCCTGTGGTTGCTCTGAAATGTTGATGTTCCGATGGTTGATACAGTGAGCATCAATGGGCATTATGGGCAGGTACCAGCATTAGCCCAGACATACATTATGTTGTTACTCTGGAGCTCAACTGTTAGTATCAATGATGACCATGTGGAATTTCTCAGATTTGCGCAAGTAAAACCGACTTTGTACTGGATTTGGAAATATCCAGTGGTAACTAAACTCTGTTTTCTTTCTCTCTCTTTGGATTGGAGGCTAGCAATATGCAACATTGCAATCAATCGCTGGGTGAAAATGAAGACAGCTAGAAGCAATCAATCAGCCAATATAAAAGAAAAATGTTGCGGGTGCAAGCGATCTGAAAAAAAACACAAACTGTTGCTAATACTCAGCTGGTTTTGCAGCACTGATGGAGAGAAAAACAGATTTAAAAGTTCAGCTCTGTGACCTTTCATCAGATTCAGACACATAGCTTTCTACCACAAATGGTCACACATTCAGTTCGGGTATAAGGTTTTAAGGCCAGTTGATGGCTTTGAAGTCCAACTGACAGGTTTTTATTTTAGTGTTTGCCATTGAAGAACTTACTAAACAAATATGCTACTAAAATACACCTCCATTTCCTTGAGAAAACCAAGGGGACATATCTCTCAGGGATGTCGGGTTTTTTTTTAAGAGTGCTTGCAAATCATTTTTGTTTCCTGCAGATCCTAGGAATGGATTTAGGGGGTGTAGGTTTGCTGAGCATCTCAACCACCTCTTGATCTCGTAGTGTGCTATCAAGAAGGAAGACAGAAATCTGTAAATCTGGGACTTAGTTGGTTGTGATAGCTGCAGTAAATGTGTTAACTTGAGGGAAGGGCCAAATCCAAAAACAACAATCCACCATGACACTCAGCAGTTTCACATACAGCACTTGTGTCAGAACCTCCCTCTCAAAGACTAGCCTCCAGCCACCAGTAACAGTGCACCAAATGAAGAGACCATTTGACCAGGGGCTCATTTGCTGTGTTTCCTTGGTTGAGCACAGTTCAAAGGATACAAATGGATATGCAACAACTTTGTTAAACAGCAGGGCATTGTCCATTGTGAACGCAAAAATTGGCTTTAGTTGAGTAGTGTCGACAATTCACTTCAGTTTAAATGTTTGCAGGGGATAATGAATTTTATTTCCTGTGCAAGAGAGTAAACCCTTTCAACAAGGTTTAAGGAGGAACATGGAGTAAAATTTGCTGTTGGTGCAAATGGTTAAGCTGTACATCTGACATTTAGATTAGATTCCCTACAGTGTGGATACAGCCCCTTGGCCCAACAAGTCCACACTGCCCCTCAGAGCATCCCACCCAGACCCATCCCCCAATAAGCCTATAACCCACACACTCCTGAACACTACAAGCAATTTAGCATGGCTGATCCACCTAGCCTGCACATCTTTGGACTGTGGGAGGAAACCGGAGCACCTGGATGAAACCCATGCAGACACAGGGAGAATGTGCAAACTCTGCACAGACAGTTACCCGAGACTAGAATCAAACCCGAGTCCCTGGTTCTGTGAGGCTGCAGTGCTAACCACTGAGCCATTGTGCTGCCCCATTAGCTTTCCATTATTTTAATAGATGACAATGACTTGTTTATTTTGGTTGAACACTATGAGGTTGTATTTGAATCTGAAGAGCCACTTGGGATGAATTTGCTCAGGGAGTTTCCTACTGTGCCAACATGACTCTATGAGAAGATTAATGGAAAAACAAAGAATGTAATTGGACATAGGCCTTTTCATTTTACCAAAACTAAATTAGTTCCTTGTACTGAAAATAATGATGGTTACTCATTGCAATCATACCCAGCAGAATGGAAGATGGTTGTGGTTGCTGGAGGCCAATCATCTCCGTTTCAGGACACGGTGCCATGTGTCCCAAAGGATAAGATTTGAGGCCAAATCTTCAGCCACTTCATCAATGACCTTCCCTCCACCCTAAGGTCAGAGGTGCAGATATTCGCCAATGATTACAGAACTCCTCAGATGTTAAAGCAGTCCATGCCCAGATGCAGCAAAACCTGATCATATCCAGTCGTTGTTGGATAAGTGACAAGTAACATTTGCACTATTCAAGTTCCAGACAATGGCCAGGTCCAACAAGAAAGAATCTACACCTTTCCTTGACATTCAATGGACATTACCATTACTAAACCGACCGCTACTAACATCCTGGGGATCATCATTGACCGGAAACTTAATTGGACAACCTACATAAATATCGTGGTCACACGAACAGTATAGAAGTTGTGGATGCTATGTCAACTGATTAAGCTCCTGATTCACCAAGGTTTTTCCTTCATCTGCAAGACTGGAGTGTGATGGGGTACTCCCCACCTGCTTGCATGGGTACAACAATGTTCAAAGAGGTCAATATCATCCAAAGCAAGCAACTCACTTGCTTGGCACCCTATCCATCACCATAAACATTCTCCTTCTCCATCCCTAACACAGTGTATCTGGAACATATGTTATCTATAGATTATACCTCTGCAAAGGTTCCCCTGAACCAGCAACCTACAACACCCAAGAGGACAAGATGGCAGCAGGTGCATGACAACGCTACCAGCTGCAAGTTCCCCTTCAAGTCACACTGTAACCTGGTTTGAAAATATGTTGCTGTTTCTTCACTGTCATTAGGTCAAGATTCTTAAACTCCCCCCTGACAGAATTGTAGCTTGATAAATAGCACACTGGCCTAGTTCAAGGAGGTAGCTCCAGACTACTGGGGCCGAGCGGCAATAGGCAATAAATGCCAGTGACATCTCTCTTACATTAACAAAAGACCACGATAAGGCCCAAAATAACTAAACATCTTTACTTCATATCGACAACTGCTTCTGGAGAATTGTTTTATTTTGAAATTTAGAGTCAAAATAGTGCCAAATGTCAAAGAAGCATGGAATAGTCTCAAAAGTCAAAACTTTATTTGGTGGCTTGGTATTGGTGATGGCCTGCCCCTGTGTTTCTACAAAGTAAATCATATTCCTATATCATTTCCTCATTTAGTTCATACTAAACACACCACAGTGCAGTAATCTGGTTTTGTGTCTTTTAGCCTTTTTTCCTCCCGTTGGCTATGTTTGTGCAGGACTCAATTGCAGATTCTTTCAGCTTAAATTATGCCCAGCCTATTTCCCACTTCCCTTTCAAACTACCTCCTTGGGAAGAATCTTTAATTATGGAATCTAAGTGTGGAGTTGGACGTGTTAGAGGCTATTATTTCTGCCCAGGGGCAGGATGAGGTTTCTCGCGCGGTCACGCGGTTTTCAGCTCATTACATATACAGGCAAGTAGTTTTGTGAGTTGAACAGTGAATCTCATGAGGTGTTCTCATCTCTGCCTAGACATCCCAAGGTCGAAGGTGTCCTGCCATATTCAGCACCCATTGGACAGTACCTCGCTCCTTACAACCTACAGCCCGGCTGGGACCTGAGCTGGACTCCCTCTCCTGCCCACCTTGGGATGGCTCAGAAACAAACAGAACAAACACCCCATTCCCAAATTCAGTTATGTCTCATGAGAGGGAACTAGCTGCAGGAATTTTGCTCCAGGCCATTTGTTCAATGAAGAAATATCCTTTTCTGGCATGTGGAGAGATCTGGACAAACTGGACTGCAGCCACAGCTGTAGGTCACCTCCTGCGACCTGCATAAAAGAACCCGATGAGTACAGGACAATGATGAACAAGTTCCTGCTGTCCATGAGGTTTAGTGGCACCATCTACTCATTGCTAACAGACAACCATAAGGACGTCTGAAAGTCTAACAAAGGCCGAAGCATGTCACAAAAGGCAATTGTCTGCTACGGCCAGCACTTCATTAGTGATGTGTTGAATGTCTGACAACTACCACTTTGTGCTGTCAATGCTCTAACGGTTCTCAAAAGCTCATTCTTTTATTTCTCCAAAGTAGGTACAAGTGCTTAGAAGAGGAGGAAGCACCAGAGCTCACAATCTTCCTCAGCAACGCCAGCTCTAAGGTTGATGTCTCTGAAAGCTCAGGGAAGGCACTGGCACAGTATTCTCCACCAGCTTAGAGACACTCACCTCAGTGGGGCACTAATTGCAGTCAGGTCAGGGTGACATCCTGGTGAGGACATTGATTGACAACCAATGGAGCAACACCTGAGCTTTCTTACAATCAGAGACTGCTGGAGAGCTGGCACCTCATGCAGAAGACCTGACTCTGCACTTGGCCATCAGGGATATATTGTATGTGCAGAGGCAGGCAGGAGACCTTCAGGCAGTGATGCCTGAGGCCCTCTCAATACTAAAGCAAATGTTGGAGGAGGCAGGCCATCCAACTGTTCGACTACTTATTTGCCTCTGTACAGAAGATAGTAGCTGCTCAGAGAGGCAGGTCCACCAGAACATTCTGAGGCTGCTGGATATACTCTTGAACCTGACATCTATTGTTGCAACTATAGATACATATTAACAATGGCATGGTGAGAGACCATTGTGCCTTACCCTCAACCCAAACACACCTTCATCACAAGAAGGCAAGGAAGTGCCAGCAAATATAAAGGGAAGAGGAATGCCAGCCAGGCACTCTGGGAGATTCATCTCAGGACATCTAGAGGTACCTTGACCCTCCAACATCTTTGTGCTGGTGATTCCATTACCTCTAGTAGTTCAGCATAAAGAGGGTCTACCTCAACCTATTCAGGACACTGTCCACAGGCCAGGGCCATATTGGGTCTCGGTCTGCAACAGATGTCCAGTAAAACTATTTGTGGCTGAGGAGTAACAGTCAGTTGGTTGCCTCCACCTTGGCTGTGGATGTTGGCCATTATCCTGACATAGAGGTAGACACAGAAAGATGGTAATATTTGTAGAGCACTTGGGGGGCACAGGAGTTCATTCAATGTATTGATTCTTCTCAAATGTAGGTGTACATTTGGTGCACTGTTGTAAATTTTGCTGTAGTTTCCCATTGTGCCACTAGGTGCTGACATGACTAACTGAAGTGAAAGAAGCACCTCCATTGAGACACCTTTTATTGCCATCAGCAATACGTGTGCCTAATGTTGTTCTTGTGAACCAGTAAAACAAAGACCTAGCATTCAGGTATGACAGTCAAGGTTTGTGAGATTGATTTCAGGAAAAGTAATCTGCTGCAAACAGGAGAGAGTGAAGATCCTGAGCCTGAAATTGTTACATTGTAGACGCTGCTGAGATAATCCATTTTGGAAATAGGACAATGTGGCTCTACAGGGTACATGGAGGAAGGATCTTTCTTTTAGCCATGGTCTTTCTAGCCAGGAAAAACATTCTCAGAATAAAAAGTAGACAATGCTCCACTGAGATGTGAAGGACTTAATCCTCCCAGTGGCATAGAGGAGAAGTGTTTGGATTTATGCAGTCCATTGCAGTGGAAAGGTAGTACTGAGAATGCTCAGGAACTGCAACACCACAGCAAGGAACTAATGTTGTCCAGGACCAAAAGGGCAGAGTCAGAATATGGTGATTAGTGGCATCAGGCAGGATATAGAAAAACTGGGAAGCAGCTACATGGCCCATTTGCCCTTTTCTTCCTCCTCTTTGCAAAAGGCTTGGGCCATAATTGTGCCTTTCTCCAGGATCCCCAGTTACAGAAGTATGCACTGTTGCACAGGTACAAAGAGTAGGTTTGCCCACATAGTTTAATATTTATGAGTGATTTATGATCAATGATTTATGTCCCAAAGACAAAGAATTGGACTCCCTGCTGGCTCATTTCCAAAACCCATAAGGTAAAAACAAGCTTGTATCAGTTATCAATCACCCTGAAATTGATCTGTAACATTGTTGCCTTTGGCCTGTGTGCCTCGATGGACGATTGCCCTTTCATCTTCCTTATCTGTCAGCAACCCCTGGCTGATGTCATGATCATTGCCTTCCACTTCCAGGTCAGTGGAGACGTCTCATTCCTGCAACTCTTTCTGACCCAAGACATTCCCCCTTTGTTGAGGTGAGGTTGTGGAGACTGCAGCACAGCATGATGATGTGGAATACTGTCTCTGGCATTTATTGCAGCGCAATACCTGAGTGGTTCAAACAGAAAATCTTATTTTCCACTGTGCTGCAATCTGCTCAGTTAGTGGCCTTCATATGCAGCATTGTACCTCTCCATTCTGCAAAGTCCTGACAGCAGTCATCAGCCTGGTATTGAGGGAAACCCCATGTCTTCCAGCTGCCAGTATCAATAAGGGGCATTAAAAAGAACCAGAATAAGGGTCAGGTTATTTATGGCTGAGATGAGGAGGACGTTCTTTACTCAGAGTGTGGTGAAACTTTGGAATTCTCTGCCACAAAGGTTTTGTGGAAGATCAATCATTAAACAAGTTCAGGAGCAAGACCCTTAGATATAGGGTAAGTGCAGTAAAACGACATTGAGATAGAGGTTTAGCCATGATCTCATTAAATGTAGAAAAGCTTCAAAGGCCTGAAGTATCCGCTTCTCCTCCTGTTTCTTATGCTGGCCATGTTAAATTGCTCACAGTATCCTGGAATGTGCAGGTTATGGGTATTAGCTGTGGAAAAATGCAGGGTTACAGGGATAGGTTAGTGGGGGGGTGGGTCTGGGTGGGATGCTTTTCGGAGAATCATTGTGGACAAATGGCCTGCTTCCATACTGTAGGGATTCTATGATTCTATGATTGGAGTTGAGGTACCAGCTTATATTCCTGTGGCACTTCATTCATTATAGCTTGCTGACCTGAAAATGGCCCATTTATACCAATGCTCTGTTTTCAGGTTAGCTAACCAATCCTCGATCAATGTTAGAATGTTACCTCCTATAGCATTAACTCTTATTTTCTCTAGTTACCTTCAATATGACACCTTGTTAAATAGCTTCTAGAGAACCAAGTTTTCTTCATCTACACATTCCCCTCTAACCATGTTACGACAACTTCTTCCAACTTTAATAAATTAGTCAAACATGAATTCCCTTTCAATTCCATATGAACTTTGCCTGATTGCATTGAAATTCTCCGAGTGTCCTGCTGCAACTTCCTCAAAAATACATTCCCGTGACAGATTTTAAACTATCTGACCTGTAGTTTCCTGTTTTCTGTCTCCCTCCTTTCTTCAACAGAGGAGTTACATTCACCATTTTCTAATTTGATTGGACCTTTCCAGAATGGAGAGAATCTTGGAAAATTGAATCCAACGTATCTGCTATCTCAGCGGCCATTTATATTAAGAACTTAGAATGGAGTCCACCAGGACCTGGGGATGCATCAGCTTTTGGTTTAAATAATTTGCTCAGTACCTTTTCCCTGATGACTATAATTGTTTTAAATCCTTTCGTTTCCTGATTTTATAACTATTTGTGGGATTTATTTGTAACCTCTACAGTGAAGACAGATGCAAAATATCTGCTTTGTTCATCTGCCATTTCATTATTTTCAACTGTTAATTGCCCAGACTCACTTTCTAATAGACCAATGCTTGATTTAGTTATTCTTTTCCCTTTTAAATACCGATAGAAACTCATAATGTTTCAGATATCTAGCTGGCTTTCTTTCATACTCTCAGTTCCTTCTTTTTAACTCATCCAATTCTTTTTAACATTCAGTCTAATGTATGAACTGACACTAATTTTTGTGAAATTCTAAATTTTCCTTTCAGGTTGACACTATCCTTAACTTCCTTAGCTAGCCATCAATGCTGTGTCATTTATCTAAAGTCTTTCTTTCTTACTAGAATATATATTCACTGAGTGTTATGAATTGTCTCCTTAAATGTCTGCCACTGCCTCCTTCCTAATCAATCCCTTAACTTAATTTCATCATATCAGCTCTGTTTCCATCCCCTCATAACTCCCCTAGTTAAGTTTAAAACTTGGTATCGACCCCCGCTTCTTTCTGAAACATTGAATATGAAATTCATCATGTTATGATCGTTGCTACCTACGGGCACTTTTACAATGAAATCATTGTTGTTTCTTATCTTGTTTCACTAAACATTGCAAAGGCCTAGAATACAATTCAGCCTGCTGTTGGTTTTTGAAAGTCTTGTCCTCAAAATACTCAACGTGCTCATTATCCAGGCTGCCTTTGCCAATCTGATTTGCCAAATCTACATGTATATGTATGCATATATATTATATATGATATATTTAAGTCACCCATGAATGACTTAATGGCACCAATGTTTGCTTTTTCTCACAAGCCCTCATTATTTCCTCCCATACATAGTATCCTATAGTGTGGTTACTGTTCGGAGGCCTATAAAGTACAAATGTTTTCTTACCTTTACTACTTGTGATCTCTGGTCAAATTGATCTTCCATTTTATCCTTTGCAACTAAAGTGAACTCTATTGAATTTATGTTATTCTTAATAAACAGAGCTATCCCTCCACCTTTCTGAGCTTCCTGTCCTTCTGCACTGACAGAATACAGTAAATCTACTGTAGTTGCTATCAGATGATTGATATTTCTTTCTATTTGAGCTTTCATTCATCCGTTTTGATACAAATACTATGTGTAATCAGAAACAGAGACTTTAGTCATGTCTTTCGGCTACTTTCACAATATCCAGTCTTATTTTCTGGCACCTTTTGAAATTTGTGCACTTTATCCCTTCCTGCCACTCTCCAAATGTAATTTCTCTTGTTGCACCCTTGTTCCCTTGTCTTTTTCTCTGTCCTTAATTTATCACATCTTTCTTTACTTGATCGCTAACTCCCATTATGTAATTTAAAGCCTTCCTGCCATCTTAGCTATATGACTGGCCACTGGATACTGATCCCAGCGCAGTTCACATGAACCCATTGGTATAGCTCTCACTTTCCCCATGACTGGTGCCAGTGTTCCAAGAATTGAAATCCATTTTTGCCTTTCATTCAACTGTCTTGTTTTATTTACTCTATGCCAACTTGCTCATGGGTCCGGTAATAATTGAGAGGTTCTGCTTTTCAGTTTAATCCCTAGCTCGGTGTTTCCTAATTTCTTTCCCAGTGGGATTTCATTTTCAGCTTTGAACGTTTTTTTGCAACATCCCAGTGAGAATGGTGAAAGTGAGCTCATGGCTGTTGTAACTTGATCAGAGTTCCATCGTGATCAATTCTTTCTCAGACCTCGTGACACCAAATTTTAGCTTGAAGTCCCTATTTCCAATTTTAGAAGCCCTGTCCCCGTTACTCCTACCCCTTAGAAATAACTTTGATTTTGGTGTGACATATGCCGCTGTTGCCTGTGTGGGCCACAGCAACTGGACCCTCACCCTCCCACTACAAATCTCTTCTGTCCAAAGCAGATACCCTGAAGCCTGCTCCAAGGACTGTCTGTCCCTCTTAAGCGATTATGCTTGGTATCTACCATTGCTGTGGATGCCGTTAGAGAGAGGTGGGCACCACGAGGGATACCATGTGTTATTTCCCCCCCAAATCCATTTTTATTTGGCTTAAGCCATTCTCCCTATTTGTCCCCGTCTTGGCTGGTGAGCTTTGCATATAAGTGAAGCACAGGTGATTTTCTAGTGGCAGTTAATATCTAAAAAAAAAGTCATGGTGATTTGATGGTGATAAAGCCATTCAGTTGAATGTAGGTGCACTTCCAGATAGAGAAAACAAAAAAAGGACAACAAAGATATAAAGCAGACTCATGCCCAGGCAGTGGGCAGTAGGAGGGGAAAGCAGAGAGTCATTTCTATTGACTGTTTGGTCCTCTTCTCTGGCTATGTTCATGTAAGTGAGGGGGGCACCCTTCACTCTGTTGATGATCAAAAGTGGACTGATGGGGCAGCAAGTGGGCTGGTTGGACTTCTTCTGTTTTTTGCATACAAGATTTTTCTGGGAAATTTTCCACATTGTCGTTGTACTCGAACAACTTGGATAGGAGTTCACTATGTTCTGGAGCCCGCATCTTCAGTCCTATTTTTGAAAGTTGTCAGGGCCATAGCCTTTACTTCATCCAGTGTCTTCAGCCTGTTTGTGGATATTATATGGAGTGAATCAAATTTGCTAAAGACTGACATCTGTAAAGAATTACGGACGTTATGGTCCCAGTTTGTAAGGGAGTATTTTGCTGTTTAAACCCTTTCTACAGTTTGTTCTGCCACAGAATAGGTGACTGTCTTTAAGAGGGTAGCACTTTGGGAGGGCACTGGGGGACAAGAAAAGCCAAATGGCTGGATACTACATTCTGACACCTCCTTTTATTTGATTGCAGAGCAGAATTGGTGAACGCATTCTGTGGGATAAGATGTATGGCCCCTTGGAGGAGAGAAGTAGACAAACTGGGAGAAATAGAACACACTATGACAATCCATTAATTCACTCAATCTGAGACACAAGATAAGATTCCATCCTAATTTAGATTTATTATTTAAAACGGTAAAAGCAAGCAATTGTCAAATTCATATGAAAAGTTTTGTCACTTTGTGTAGTCATGAACGTGTTTGTCTGCTGCCCCATTGTGGTGGTTATAAGGAACTGTTATTGCTTTTCACTCATTGGATGACATTTGGTTTAAGAGGAATTGGGAGGAATTGTCCATGCATCCGGATAAGCTGAGACTGCATTAAAATGGAATTAATAAGATGTAAGTTTTAAAATGCTAACAACTGATGCTGTAGTGCAATGAAGAGAACCATCACTTTGAGAAAAGAATGATTTAAAAGTTGAACCAGAGAAAGACCTTACATTTACATAATGCTTTTCATACTCTCATAATATTTTGTAGCAATCGAGATTCATTTTTAAAGTTTATCAATATTGTTTTGTTTGGACATGTGACCCCAATTCACATAAAACCTAAAGTCTGCCTACAAGAGTCAATAAGAACATGCAGACCAGCTCCATGTTTCAAATGTTATCTTCATCTGTACAGAGTACAGTTTGGCAAACTCTTCAAAGCCTACTTATTCCACTTTACTTGATAAGTGTATTTGGATAGTCTTCCCACATTAAGTGCAGGAGGGAAATTGCAGTCAAAATATATTTGACATTACATTGGCTCAAGTTGCAGTTTAACTTTCTGTTAACATTAATTTGCATAATCACAAACAAAGATCTTCAATGAAGCCCCACAATTAGGCAGCATATAAGAAAGAAATCATACTTTTTCCATAAGATGTATTCCTTAGGTTACTTTAGAGTGATAACCAGGTGAAGTTTAATCATTTGACTGAAAACTGGTTTAACACCAAAGTGATTATTTTAGGGTGTTCATTCCACCAGCTGTAAGTCCCCAATTTAAAATGACTGAAAATTATTTTAAAAGTATACTGAACACTTTCATTATCTGATTAGAGCACACCATTCAGTCTCTTTGTAAATTACACATTTTGTGACGAGAAAAAATATCTAAAGTAGAACTACTCATGCCTGTACACTGAAGAAATTTGATCAGATTTCAAGAACTTTCCTGAATCATCCATATTTTGAAATTTTGATCTAGCCTTTGCAATAGAGGCCTAATCCAAGCTCCTTGAATCTTGAGGCGTGGGTTACAGAAAACATTAATGTAAGTGGTTTTAAATGTAACCAACATTGAAAATTCTCTGATCTTTTGCAACTGTTTGGCCAATTCTGCTTGGATTCAACTGATTTTGCAAGAGTCTTGAGTCAGATTATTCACAGAAGACAATAAAATCTCTCAAAGCTGGAACACGCTAAAATATTGAGGAGTCCACCATCATACTATGATAATTTCCAGTCAAATCTTTATCCCTGGGCAACAATCATTGACAAGAAATGTTGTCAGCTAATGTTTTCTGCCTCAAGAAATAGGTTTCTGTATTTAAAGCAATAGGTATGTATGAAATGCGACTACAGTTGCCTTGAAAGCTTTATCTGAAACGACATGTCATTGATTTATGTGAATAGTAGACTGATGAGTATACTGCCTATATTTAGAAAGGAAATAAATCAAACCCAGGTACTTCCAACCACATTAGCCTTACATCAACAGTAAGAACAATACTGGAACTATATTCAGAAACAGACTGGACAGACGCCTCGATATTAATAGCTTTATAAGTAACAGCTGGCACAGATTTAGAAAGTTTAATCCTGCTTGACCATTTTGAGAATGTTACAAATGACATCCTTTGCACCCTTGACAAAGTTTTACACAAAAGAAACTGGATCTTGTAACCCAAGGGAGGTCAGGGTCAGGGATAATGGGAACTGCAGATGCTGGAGAATCCGAGACAACAAAGTTTAGAGCTGGATGAAAACAGCAGGCCAAGCAGCATCAGAGGAGCACAAAAGCTGACGTTTCAGGCCTAGAGGTCAGTGTCACATTTTTAAACAAAATGCAGTTATTTGTCAAGTGCAGTCGGGTGCTTTGGGAAGCATCTTGGGGGTGGCACGGTGGCTCAGTGGTTAGCACTGCAGCCTCACAGCGCCAGGGACCTGGGTTCAATTCCAGCCTCAGGCAACTGTCTGTGTGGAGTTTGCACGTTCTCCCCGTGTCTGCGTGGGTTTCCTCCCACAGTCCAAAGATGTGCAGGTTAGGTGGATTGGCCATGCAAAATTGCCCATAGTGTACAGGGGTGTGTGTGTTATGGGGGATGGGTCTGGTTAGGACGCTCCAAAGGGCGGTGTGGACTTGTTGGGCCAAAGGGCCTGTTTCCACACTGTAGGAAACCTAATCTAATGTAATCTAATCTAATCTCCACTCTGTGGTAGGGATGGATAGATCAGTCAGAATCTCTCAGCCTGGTGCGGGAGTCTCCCAGCATGGCATGACAACTTTCCAGCCTCCTTCAGTAGCCTCCTGGCATGACATGTCACCGGCGCAGTGTGGAGCCAAGCCCAGTGTGGGCTGAAAGCTCAGTGCCAACATGGTCTGTTGTCCTGAACTCCTTTCTATAATGCTGGGACATTTTACTTCTGTATTGTCTAAAATCCTGTAACTAAAGGAGCTATGCCTAGGTACTTTTGTATCTAAGTTAGCGCTGTAATTGGTGCCTTATAAACTTTTCATGATACTTATTGAGTATACATGACACTTTGGAGCACACGGCCAGCCTTCATCAGAATACTACTGCCAGGAAACTGTATGCTTGACTAGGCACCTAGTTTGTGGATTGAACAAGGCTGGCTACTAACTCATACTCTGAGTTCATATATTGTGAGGTTACATGGATGCTGACAGCATCTCTGCTTTGCATTGCCTCACCTTTTTGCACTTTGCCGCTCAGTTAGCTCCAACAGGCTCACAGGCCTTCTGTCTTGCCTTGCCTTTTAACTCAGACACAAGGCCAGGCAGTCTGCCATGGTGGTCAGCAATGATCAGTAAAGGGAGTGGAAGTGTCGAGTAGTGTTTGCACCAAACATACTGCGCGTGCCTCAAACAAATGGACATATCTTGAAGTCTAAGAGGAGTAGTTCTCATTCAAATCAAGGGAGACAACCTTCAGTCAGGAATTTCCAACACATAAGTCAAAGGCAGTCTTCAATATCAATCGCAAGGCCTTGGGCAGCGTCGATTTGTCACTTGAGTGGACATGGTCATGATCCTCCGTATTGCAGGGATGAAGAACAGAATGTCACACACCACCCAGCTATTTTGCTTCTTTCTGCCTTACCATGGGCTGTTTTCTTCTGTAATGAGAGAAAGGGAGGGATTGAGTGAGATGCAAGCTGAATGCTCCAGCTGTTGGCTACAGGTGGTAGAAAGCAGTGAGGCGTGCTGACTGAGTGGGCAGTAAGCAGTGCAGAGGCCATGTGGAGTTACTGCTGTGGGGGTTGGGCTGGGTGAGAGCTAGCGAGGAAAAATGTTGGGTGTAATGGCGAAAGAGGTAGAGCACGAACCTTGGTGGGTACAGT
Source organism: Stegostoma tigrinum (assembly GCF_030684315.1). NCBI lineage: Eukaryota > Metazoa > Chordata > Chondrichthyes > Orectolobiformes > Stegostomatidae > Stegostoma > Stegostoma tigrinum. Next base: position 19,982,948 of record NC_081377.1, read on the forward strand.
AGAAGAGATACAATGAGGGGTGAGGTGGCAGAGAGAAGATGGTAGCACTCAGCCTGCATGAAGACAGAAATTTACCGCCCTTTTTCACACACTGCTGGACATTTCTGAAATGGCTGAGACTGCACTGACCCAGATGGTCACCTCAACCTCAGCTGGCAGCTGTTGGTGAACCCAAACCTGGAGTATTGTGTCCAATTTTGGTCTCCTTACTTCAGGAAGGATGTCATGACGGTTCTGACGATGCTCACCAGATTGATTCCAGGGATGAAAGGGCTATTGTAAGAGGAGCAGTTGAATAGCTAGGGCTTATCTTCACTGGACTTCAGAACAATGAGGTCGTGTCTGATTGGTGTATAAAACGCTAAAGGGGATTGATAAGGTAGATATTGATCAGAAGCTCCCCCGTGTAGGACAGTCTCAAGCAAGAGGCGATAGATGTAGAGTGAGAGAAGGTTGGTTCAAAACTAAGATGGGGAGAAACTACTTCCCTGAGAGGGTTGTGGATCTGTGGAATTCACGGTCTCTAGTGCAGTGGAGGCAATATCAATCAACAGATTAATGAAAGAAATAGATATGTTTCAGATGAAAAACAGTATAAAGGGCTATGGGGAGCAGGGAGGAGAGTGGAGTTGGGACAAGGATAAGATCAGCCATGATCATGTTTACTGGTGGAGTGGGCTCAAAAAGCTGAATTGTTTACTCCAGTTCCTAATTGCTCTATTAGGCTGGGGGTGGCAGAATTAAAACAGAGATGAGGAAGAATTTCTTCTCTCAGAGGGTCGTGCATTTATAGAATTTATTACTACAGAATGTGGTAGATGCCAAGATGCAGGATTAATTTAAGGAGGAGACACAGATTTTTAGTTGTTTTTGGGTTAATAGGCTTGAGGAGCAGGGAGGAAAATGGAGTTGGGGCCAAGGGGAGATTATACTGAAATGACAGACAAGCGTGACGGGCTCAGTGACTGACTCCTACCCCTGGTTCTTACTTATGCTTCAAAATTACACCAATGGTGATGGATGTGATTCATGTTCTGACTCAGCGAGACAATAACATCCTCACCCCAAGATTAGAAGGCAATGGCAAGCCACCACTGTCAAAAACTACAATACACATCTAGCTCAGAATGCAGCATCAGCAGACAATTCAAAAACCTTTCCTTCACAGTACACACGAATGAATGAATGAACATCAAAACCACAGCATGGCTGTAAATCTAACGTTATGATCATAAAGATAATAACGACTCCACGGGACCAATTGACACCTTCTCCTTGATCCACTGACTTGCGCACTTTGGGTTCAGAGCAGTTCGCAGTGTGCGACTGCGCTCCGGCTCCAGGGGGCAGCAGAGCTCCATGCGGTGAAGGGTGAAAATGGTAAATCGCGCTCCTGTTTTACGGCAGGCCGACAAGTGGAGCTGCGTGCGCGGAAGAGCAGAGGACGTTTGGGAGGTGAGAGAGAGGCCTGGGCGGTCAGGATCGAAGGAACAGAGGGCAGGAAGGGGTGTGGGCGGTGGGGAAGGGGTAACGCAAGCAGGGTGAGGGTGGCAGGATCTGGGGGAGCCAAGGAGGTGGTGGCGGCAGTTGGAGGAGAGTTCTTGCTGAAGGTGAGAAATGTGGCAGAAAACCGCAAGAACGGCGGATGCTGGAAATCGGGAATAAAAACAGAAATTTCTGGAAAAGCCCTGCGGGTCTGGCAGTATCTGTGGAGAGAAACCAGAGTCACCTTCAGATAACAAACTGTGGAGCTGGATGAACACAGCAGGCCCAGCAGCATCTCAGGAGCACAAAAGCTGACGTTTCGGGCCTAGACCCTTCATCAGAGAGGGGGATGGGGGGAGGGAACTGGAATAAATAGGGAGAGAGGGGGAGGCAGACCGAAGATGGAGAGTAAAGAAGATAGGTGGAGAGAGTATAGGTGGGGAGGTAGGGAGGGGATAGGTCAGTCCAGGGAAGACGGACAGGTCAAGGAGGTGGGATGAGGTTAGTAGGAGATGGAGGTGCGGTTTGGGGTGGGAGGAAGGGATGGGTGAGAGGAAGAACCGGTTAGGGAGGCAGAGACAGGTTGGACTGGTTTTGGGATGCAGTGGGTGGAGGGGAAGAGCTGGGTTGGTTGTGTGGTGCAGTGGGGGGAGGGGACGAACTGGGCTGGTTTTGGGATGCGGTGGGGGAAGGGGAGATTTTGAAGCTGAAGTCCACATTGATACCATATGGCTGCAGGGTTCCCAAGCGGAATATGAGTTGCTATTCCTGCAACCTTCGGGTGGCATCATTGTGGCACTGCAGGAGGCCCATGCTGGACATGTCATCTAAAGAATGGGAGGGGGAGTTAAAATGGTTCGCGACTGGGAGGTGCAGTTGTTTGTTGCGAACTGAGCGGAGGTGTTCTGCAAAGCGGTCCCCAAGCCTCCACTTGGTTTCCCCAATGTAGAGAAAGCCACACCAGGTGCAATGGATACAATATGCCACATTGGCAGATGTACAGGTGAACCTCTGCTTAATATGGAAAGTCATCTTGGGGCCTGGGATAGGGGTGAGGGAGGAGGTGTGGGGGCAAGTGTAGCACTTCGTGCGGTTGCAGGGGAAGGTGTCGGGTGCGGTGGGGTTGGAGGGCAGTGTGGAGCGAACAAGGGAGTCACTGAGAGAGTGGTCTCTCCGGAAAGCAGACAAGGGTGGGGATGGAAAAATGTCTTGGGTAATGGGGTCGGATTGTAGACGGTGGAAGTGTCGGAGGATGAGGCGTTGTATCCAGAGGTTGGTGGGGTGGTGTGTGAGAACGAGGCGGATCCTCTTTGGGCAGTTGTGGCGGGGACAGGGTGTGAGGGATGTGTAGCGGGAAATGCGGGCGACGCGGTCAAGGGCGTCCTTGATCACTGTGGGGGGGATGTTGCGGTCCTTGAAGAACTTGGACATCTGGGATGTGCGGGAGTGGAATGTCTTATCGTGGGAGCAGATGCAGCGGAGGCGGAGGAATTGGGAATAGGGGATGGAATTTTTGCAGGAGGGTGGGTGGGAGGAGGTGTAATCTAGGTAGCTGTGGGAGTCGGTGGGCTTGAAATGGACATCAGTTACAAGCTGGTTGCCTGAGATGGAGACTGAGAGGCCCAGGAAGGTGAGGGATGTGCTGGAGATGGCCCAGGTGAACTGAAGGTTGGGGTGGAAGGTGTTGGTGAAGTAGATGAACTGTTCGAGCTCCCCTGGGGAGCAAGAGGTGGCACCGATACAGTCATCAATGTAACGGAGGAAGAGGTGGGGTTTGGGAATATCTTTCGATTCCTCCCACTTCCTACAGCTAAAGGGGGTGGCCATGGGCACCCACATGGGCCCCAGCTATGCCTGCCTCTTTATAGGATACATGGGACAGTCCCACTTCTTCTCTCTGTGACTCCCTTGTTCGCTCCACACTGCCCTCCAACCCCACTACACCCGGCACCTTCCCCTGCAACCGCACGAAGTGCTACACTTGCCCCCACACGTCCTCCCTCACCCCTATCCCAGGCCCCAAGATGACTTTCCATATTAAGCAGAGGTTCACCTGCACATCTGCCAATGTGGTATACTGTATCCACTGTACCCGGTGTGGCTTCCTCTACATTGGGGAAACCAAGCGGAGACTTGGGGACCGCTTTGCAGAACACTTCCGCTCAGTTTGCAATAAACAACTGCACCGCCCAGTCAAGAACCATTTTAACTCCCCCTCCCATTCTTGAGATAACATGTCCATCATGGGCCTCCTGCAGTGCCACAATGATGCCACCCAAAGGTTGCAGGAATAGCAACTCGTATTCCGCTTGGGAACCCTGCAGCCCAATGGTATCAATGTGGACTTCACCAGCTTCAAAATCTCCCCTTCCCCCACCGCATCCCAAAACCAGCCCAGTTCGTCCCCTCCCCCCACTGCACCACACAACCAGCCCAGCTCTTCCCTTCCCCCCCACTACATTCCAAAACCAGCCCAGCCTGTCTCTGCCTCCCTAACCTATTCTTCCTCTCACCCATCCCTTCCTCCCACTCCAAGCCGCACCTCCATTTCCTGCCTACTAACCTCATCCCACCTCCTTGACCTGTCCGTCTTCCCTGGACTGACCTATCCCCTCCCTACTTACCCACCTATACTCTCCTCTCCACCTATCTTCTTTTCTCTCCATCTTCGGTCCGCCTCCCCCTCTCTCCCTATTTATTCCAGAACCCTCACCCCCATCCCCCTCTCTCTGATGAAGGGTCCAGACCGGAAACATCAGCTTTTGTGCTCCTAAGATGCTGTTTGGCCTGCTGTGTTCATCCAGCTCCACACTGTTATCTTGGATTCTCCAGCATCTGCAGTTCCCATTATCACCTGCGGACAACTTGTCTGAGGAAGGGTCACTGGGCCCAAAACTTTAACTCTGATCTCTCTCTCCAGCAGATGTTGCCAGACCTGCTGAGTTTCTCCAGGAATTTCTGCTCTTGTGTGTTGGAATATGGCAGTTTTAAAGAGAGACAGAGTGAGAGCGCCCAGAATGTTGATTGCTGAGAGTTGGAAAGGTGAAGAGGCTGTAAGTGTAGGAGGTGGTTTAGTTAATTTTTTTTTTAAAAAATCAATTAACTGAAAGACAGTGCTGGATGGTTTCATTAAGGTAAACTTGGAAAGATAGTGGGGCCCAGTGAGCTCTGGAAACCGTAGGCCACTTTATAGATGTTGTTATAGAATCCCTACAATGTGGAAACAGACCATTCGGCCCAACAAGTCCACACTGACCCTCAGAGCATCCACCCGGACCCATCCCCCTTTCAATCTACACATCCCTGAACACAGGGCAACTTAGCATGGCTAATCCACCTCGCATGTACATTGTTAGACTGTGGGAGGAAACCCATGCAGACATGGGGAGAATGTGCAAGCTCCACACAGACAGTCACCTGAGACTGGAATCGAACCCAGGTCCCTGGAAATGTGAGGCAGCAGTGCTAACCACTTGATATCTTTAAAACTAAGAGTAACAGTAATAAGAGTAGTTCAATAATGCAGTGGATGCCACACACTTGGATTGCTAAGGTACAATGTGGTAGATGTTTGTCTGCAGTGTAAGTATATGAAGTTGGTAAGCTAATGAGAAAACAGTATGAAGGTTAAAGATATTTCTTCAGACTGGCAGAAGCTAGGCGTGATTTGGGTCTGAACTAGCCATTTCCTGTTTAAGCATGTGGACAATGGATTCTGAAATCCAATTTCAAAACTTGTAGAGGATGCCAAATTGTAGCAGTGGTTAATACAAAGAAAGAATGTGACCAAATGCAACAAGATTGTAATACCTTTACAGAATAGATGTGTAAATGACAAACAAATTACAATATGGTTACAAAGAGTTGAAGAACAACAGTATCCCTGTTGTTAAAAGGAGCCCTGGAAATTAACACGCCCAGTGATTAGGTGATACATTTTCCCAATAACACATCACATAGATATACCGCCCTTAGATGTACTGCTCAGTGACAGCAGGGAGTGCCAACTACAAGATGCACTGCAGAGTCACACTAAGGATCTTCAATGACCTAAAAAAAACCTTTACAGACCCGGAAACTAGGAATCCTGCACATTCTTGCCTGACTTGATGTTGTGTTACTCTTACGCCAGTATATCTGGTCAAAGTCCCGGAATTCATTTCCCAACAGCAGTGCAGATGCCTCCACCCCGAGGTCTGTAGTTGCTCAAGAGCGTGGCTCTAAGCCAATTAGGGATCAGCTGTATTTGTGATATGCTGCACCTTGTTCTGTAAGTTAGTCACTGTGAAAACAATTATTTACTAAAATTTAACCTATTGCTTCCTTCTGCTTGTGCGTGTATTTATTTATTCTGGTCTCCTTAATCTATGTAGATTGTTCCACATGTCCACCTAAGCCAATTCTAATCCTTTCATTATTTTAAAAATTTTAATCTATCCAGGTGTTTGTTTTTAAAAACAGTTTTTAGGCCTAGTCATAACTGAAGACCTTTGAACAAAGTATTGTTCCAGTGGCCCTCCACTGAACCTTGGCCAGGGCCTTTGTCATCATCAGCAGCTGAAGGATCTTTGTCTGGGAGCAGTAACTATAAACAGCCCTGTTTTTAGATTTAAGTCAGAAAGTGAAAGAAATTCCAGAAGAGAAACCTGCCAGGCATTAACATGAGGGGGCCCACCAGGTCTTCTGGCAGATGTGCAGCTAGTTGGCTGCCAATGGACTTGCTGCTCCAGGGTCCTAATGTCAGCAGGAAGCTGTGCCCATCTTGAGCAGGCAGCCACTCAGAGGTTGGCAACTTCAGAATCTGGCATCGTCATAGCAGGAGTCCACCTGCTCGCGGGATATCAGTCCCTGAAGGCCCAGGTAAGATGCTGCTTGGCCTGCTGTGTTCATCCAGCCGCACACTTAGTTACCATGAAAGATGTGTTGTTTCAGTGCAATTTCTGGAGTTAGCTGCGGCAGGGAGAGGCAGAGAAAGAGAACTGAGAAATATTTGTGGAAATGTTGCTGTAAGTGGTCAACTGCTCTGAACCTAGCATCTGTCCTAAGTCCAGTTACTAGGTCAGGGACAAATTAGATCAAGGAATACCAGCTGCACACACGTCCAAAAAAACTGAACAGTCTGCCCAAACCAGTTAACCTTTCACACACCGGATGTGGGTGATGCTGGCTGGTGCAACATTTTTTGCCTGTCCCTACTTGAAATTGGCAATAAATGCTGGCCCAATCGCCATCCCATAAATGAATAAATGGAACACTTTCTCATCCCACCTGGAGCTGCAGGAGTTGTAGCCTGAGCAGCATGAGGGCCTTAGAGGACCGGCAGTGCCTCAATTGGCAGTGGGGCAGTAAAGTTGAACTTTGGTTTTAATGCCTGGAATCCAATTCCTTTGGAGGTGGGAATGGGCAGTTATCTCCTTGTTGCCAAAAAAAATCATTATCCACCCCAATTTCCTTCTCTTGCCACCTTCCTTATTACTCTTGGCCATTGGTTTGGGAGGGATCCATCCAATATTCCAGTTGAGATCAAGGCATTTTACTATGACATAATAGTAGTCCTTACTTTATACATTGTCATGATAGTATCTCCTAACACTTTGATTTTATAATAGCCTCGTAGTGCTGTCTTTACTAAAATTGTAATGACTGCATTAAAATTCTAGAATTCCTTCCCAAACCGCATTGTGAGTTTCCTACACAAATGATTGTAGAGGCTCGAGGTATCTCCGCACCAGATCTTGAAGGCAGTTAGGGCTGGGTAATCAACGTTGGTCCAGCCAGTAACGTTCATGTGTCCAGAATGAAGTTTAAAAAAAAAATACCCAGATCGTTCTCCCACTCGTACATGATCCAAGCTTACTGCTTGGAAATTGCCATGTTTACTTCCATCAGTTAATTGAGTGTCTTGTGCTTCCAGGCTGTCAGCCATGCCATTCGTTAATCTTCAGGAAAAAATAGGAATCGATATCGACAAATGGTTGCTGATTCAAAGTGGCGTACAACCTAATGGACGTGCAGCTCGTTGCCATGTATTTGAGAAGGACTGGATTGAATGTGCACACGGAATTGGGAAGATCAGAGCCATGAAGGAATGTCAACTGGAATTGGAAGATTTCCGAGAATGTTTACACCATCAGAAATTGGTAAGTAGCCAGATATAGTGGGGAGGGCCATAATGTGCTGTCTTGTTACAAAGATTTTCGTAAGCTGCAGTTGGGAGTATAAAATATTCTTGTAGTTGTAGATTTAGTTCTTCAAGCTTGGGTTAGAAAACTTCTTTTAAAAGTCACATATATGAACTAAGCAGTGTTTTCTCTTATTGTAGTGGTGAAAGTAGTCTGAAATGTGAATGTTACCATAGCTTGATTCAAGTACCAATTTCCTCCCCAGTTTTCATTGATGTCATACCCACTTATTTAATGTACATGACGACAGTGTTACAATGTTGTAAGGATGTTTTCCTAACATCCTGATGTTCTTACGTAAGATATGATTCGCCTGGATAGCACACGAGGCTGTAATTTTCACTATCTCAGTACATGTGACAATAAATCAAATCATCTCCATAAACTACCAAATGTATTGCTTACATTGCTTCTTCATGTTGCCTTTTTCCCAGAACAAGAGGCTGCATGATATCAGAATGCAAAAGGAAAAGCTAATAAAGGAAGGAAAATATACTCCTCCAGACCACCACACTGGCAACAATGAACAACGACCATAGGTGCTGCCCTCACTTCTTCACACTGGCAAGAGCAACCATCATCCCAGCACTCAGACTGAAGCATTGCACTTGGTCTGCTAGAGATTATTGTGCAAGCATTCATGCCATAAGTACCAAAATTCTTGTGCGTATGGTCACTCGTTAATAATAAATCTGTATGATTTACTATTGAATAATTAAATTCAAATTCAGGATGACACTACTTGCTGCCTGTGTTTTTGATTTGTTTAAAGATGCTGCATCCTCAATATTGTTTTGTTGGTACTGTTTCACATTGTGCAGTCTAGAAAACTCACATGTTAAACTTTACAGGCTAGAATGTGTGCATTAGAATTGCAACCACCTAACTATCTTTTTTCCTAATTATGGTCTTAGAACTGCACTGCTACCACCTTGATATCTAAGTCACCCTGAGCTGAGTCCCTGTTCCTTATCCAAGACCACTTACATACGCCTTGCTAACATCACCCATCTCTGCCGCTGGCTCAGCTCATCTACTGCTGAAACCTTCATCCCTATTTTTGTTACCAAGGGAGTCAACAATTGCCTGATCCTAGCTCTTGACTACACTCCCATCTTGCATTCTCTGTAATCTTAAACTAGTTTAACACTTAACTCATTCCAAGCCTTTCACCCAGCGCTGATATGCTTGCTGACGTGTAATTGCCCCTCATCCAGCATAATTTCAATTTATATATTCATTAAATTCTCTGTTTTAAAAGTCTTCTGTGATATCACCCCTCCCTATCTCAATAGCTTCCTCCAGCCCTATATCCCTCAGATATCTGCACTCCTCCAATTCTGAATTCTCGTGCATCCTAATTTCAGTTGTTTTATCATCAATGGTTCTGTCTATAGCTCAGTCAGCCCACAGCTCTGGAATTCTGACCCCCTGCCAAAAAAATCTCGCGCCTTATTATCCATTTTAATTTGATGCTGTGTAAAATATACCTCTTTCACTGTGTTTTTGATTGATACACATGAGGAAATGGGGCAGACAATGTCAACGTTTCTAGATGCTTCCAAAAGTTAGCTTTTTTTTAAACTACATTAACCTCTATATAAAAGCAAATTATTAGTGCATGTGAAAATTGTGGTAATAATGAAGTTGTATCTCAACACGTAATGTGCGGTTCTCAGGATCATCTGGTTCCCCCTTATTCATTGCACATATTGTTGTTCAACTCTTGCTGTTCACACTTGAAGAACTCGAGTTATTCTACCACTCCTTGCTGAGAATTACTGGTAAACTGTTCCCATTTCTTTAGTGACCACATTTGGGACCTGAACATTGATAATGGTAAAATCAATACTGTTTTCAACCCATTTCCACAAAACAGTTGGTGTCCCCACATTTAAGCCTGCTACTGTCATGGATTTGCCACAAAACCAGCATTTTTGATGTTTTCACTGCAATGTAAGTGAAGTTTTTCTAAGGGTTTTAATGGTCGATCACTTTGAAGAGTAGATCATCTTGAAATAACTTTTAATTTCTACAGAGGGTTTTCTCTGCATCAGCTTCCTGTTGTCTGTATCCTCCAGCTCCAGGAACCAATTGCTGTTTATGTTGCTATAAATTCTATGAAAAGGAACCTTTGGATGGTCACTGATTCAAATGTCACAGTGAGCATGATTCTGGGAGTACAGAAAATAACAGGCTGGCTCAGTTGAAGCAAGTTTTGATTTTTAAAACAAAATGGATGCAGTTCAAAGTCACCTAAGTCAAACAGTAATTCTGAAAATATCACTACATTACTGTATAATGTAGAAATTAGCCAGTTGCTTTCCTAAAAATATAACTATTGTTTGTTTTGAGCCATAACTTTTTGCTTATCCTTAATTTTGGTCATGTCCGATGCGCGAATAGATAAAATAAAATGTCAGTCACAGGTGTCTAATTTTTACCTATTCCACAATCATCAATATTTGCCAAAACTTCCTTTTTCTCTTCAAAATTATTCACTGTGTTAATGTACATGGTGTTCTATTTTAAAACACCTGAAAAGTTGAACACTGTTCTCTCTAGCTTTGTATCCAGATCATTGCACACAGTGTATAGTTGTTGCTGTCACAACTCAACATCACATTTCTGACATAATAAAATGTGAGGCTGGATGAACACAGCAGGCCAAGCAGCATCTCATTTTATTATCTTGGAATCTACAGCATCTGCAGTTCCCATTATCTCTGATCACATTTCTGACAGTCTGCTCTCGAGTCTTGTTTCTTCATTCCCTCAAAACAAGTTTTCACCCGACTTTCTACTTGCTTATTCAATGCTCTCAATCTTCCTCAACAGTCTTCTTTTCCAGAGGCCTTTTGAAAATCTGTTAACTCTACATGCTCTGCATTTGCCTCCCCCACCCCCATCCATCTTATCTGTTACCTCCATTACCTCCACTTAGAGTTCTATTAGCTTTACCTTGCACAATCATTTGAAATAAGTGCAGCTGAAGTTGTATAAATGTCGTAGTTAATCAGAATCCCAAATTATCCCAATGATCAGTTTTAAACTAGCAATGCTGTAATTGTGTAGACTAAATCTTCAATACATTTTTAAAAATGGTGATTCATTTGCTATTCTCCAGCCCTCAAGCACATAGGCATACATTACCGAATGATGAGATGTTATGTCTTACACTCTGCTCCATTTTCTGCAGGAATTCTTGGATACAGTCTCAAAGGTCCAGGCATTTTGCCTTCCCTCAGTTGATCTCAATTCTTAATACTTTAGTGATTGTATCTTTTCACCCCACTTTTAACCATTTGCAGTTTTACCGAAAAAATGTAGCGTCTTTGTAAAGTATCCTTACCAATTTCCATTTATCCAGAACCAGTTATCTCCACTTTTCAAATGTTAGTAACAGACGATGAAGGAAGAGTGGTTATTTGACCTTTTGTTCCAGTTCAGCCATTCAACAGGATCGTGTTACACCATGCATTAAAAAAACATGATATGCTTGAAGTTTTTTTTTGACAACAAGAAGGTGTACTTTAGGTGAAAGATGTGTAAATCTGTGATGCTAAAAATGATCAAGATGCATCACTGTTCAGCCTTAGGGGTGAAGGAAAGAAGGTTTATTGTTCCCTTTGATCTTAATCATTGTTTTGTTGGCTATGAAAAAAAAGACTGAAGTCCAGTTGTGATTCTCAAACTCCATCAATCTGAATTTACAAAATACTATTTAAGCCACTTGCCCACTGGAAGTGGGAAAGCTAATCAGTTGTCTGCTTGCATTTCCTTGCCATTGTTCAGGCTGTCAGTATCATGTCAAAACATGAGTCTACATTGTGTAGATGAAAGTGAGATAGCTGCTGGTTTCTGAAAACTTTTTCAAAGCTGCAAATAAATATTGTTTAAGTGGACTTTTTGTAAAAACATAAACGACAGTCAATTAATAGCTTTAATCAATGATCAGTGGGGTTTTTTAAATTCCAAGAATTATGATTTTCTAAATAATGGATAATCCACAAAGAATTTCTTTAATTTGTTGGTGTTTCATAATAACATATGACCCAATGGGATCCTGTGGAAATGTAATTATGGTAATGATCAACAGAATTTTATTTATTCCAGATGTTCATCATTGTAGATTCCTTCCTCTAATCTTCATCTTCCTTTTGGAGAAATCTACCTTTGGGGCATTAATTGAAATTGGAGCTCACAACTAGATAGGCTGACATAGTGATAATGGGAACTGCAGATGCTGGAGAATCCAAGATAATGAAATGTGAGGCTGGATGAACACAGCAGGCCCAGCAGCATCTCAGGAGCACAAAAGCTGACGTTTCGGGCCTAGACCCTTCATCAGAGAGGGGGATGGGGTGAGGGCTCTAGAATAAATAGAGAGAGAGGGGGAGGCGGATCGAAGATGGAGAGAAAAGAAAATCGGTGGAGAGGAGAGTATAGGTGGGGAGGGGATAGGTCAGTCCAGGGAAGACGGACAGGTCAAGGAGGTGGGATGAGGTTGGTAGGTAGGAGATGGAGGTGCGGCTTGGGGTGGGAGGAAGGGATGGGTGAGAGGAAGAACAGGTTAGGGAGGCAGAGACAGGTTGGACTGGTTTTGGGATGCAGTGGGTGGAGGACCGCTTTGCAGAACACCTCCGCTCGGTTTGCAATAAACAACTGCACTGCCCAGTCAAGAACCATTTCCACTCCCCCTTCCATTCTTTAGATGACATGTCCATCATGGGCCTCCTGCAGTGCCACAATGATGCCACCCGAAGGTTGCAGGAACAGCAACTCATATTCCGCTTGGGAACCCTGCAGCCCAATGTGGACTTCACCAGCTTCAAAATCTCCCCCCACCACATCCCAAAACCAGCCCAGTTCGTCCCCTCCCCCCACTGCACCACACAACCAGCCCAGCTCTTCCCCTCCACCCACTGCATCCCAAAACCAGTCCAACCTGTCTCTGCCTCCCTAACCTGTTCTTCCTCTCACCCATCCCTTCCTCCCACCCCAAGCCGCACCTCCATTTCCTACCTGCTAATCTCATCCCGCCTCCTTGACCTGTCCGTCTTCCCTGGACTGACCTATCCCCTCCCTACCTATACTCTCCTCTCCACCTATCTTCTTTTCTCTCCATCTTCAGTCCGCCTCCCCCTCTCTCCCTATTTATTCCAGAACCCTCACCCCCAGCCCCCTCACTGATGAAGGGTCTAGGCCCGAAACGTCAGCTTTTGTGCTCCTGAGATGCTGCTTGGCCTGCTGTGTTCATCCAGCCTCACATTTCATTATCCTGGGCTGACAGTGTTGCTCTCAGCATCAACAAGATCAAACTTTGGGTCTCTTTGAGACTCACTTTGGAACATGTCAAACAACTTTAAATTTTTAAAGAAATTCATTTGCAGAATGTGGGCATTGCTGGCTAGCCAGCATTTATTGCCCATTCCTAATTGTCCAGAGGACTGTTGAGAGTGAACAACATTGCTGTGGGTCTGGAGTCACATATAGGCCAAACGAATTAAGGATGGCAATTTCCTTCCCTAAAGGACATAGTGAACCAGATAGGTTTTTCCAACAGTCATCACGATCTAAGGTTTTGGAGTAGATCTGTAGCTCGGGTTGTGGGTGTTGGGGTCGGTTGGCGCGCCGAGCTGGTTTGTTGTTCTGCACACATTTCGTTACCACGCTTGGTAACATTTTCAGTGCAGCTCTGATGAAGCGTCGATGTGTTTTCCTGCCTGGTTTTTAAACTCTGGGGTCCATTGCGATGGATTGCCTCACTTCCAGGTTTCCTCCATAGTCGAATGTGTATGGGGTTGAGTTCAATGTGTTTGTTAATAGCATACTTCATGTAGTGTTTCTCGCCGTGTCTGCAGGGGATCTTGTAGATGACACTGGTCCTGTCCATGGTGGGGAGTGGGTCTTTAGTTCAGGTGAGCATTTGTTGTAGGGTTGATGTGGGCTTGTGTGCCTCTCTGATGCCCAGCGGTCATAGAAGTCTTGTGGTGAGTTCTGACATGTTCCTGATGTAGGGTAGTGTGATGAGTGTGTCAGAGCGTGTAGAATCTTTCTGATGCTGTTCCCGTAGGCATCTCCTGACCCTGAGCAAGAAACACTACATCAGACAAACATGAAGGAAACTAACAACAAGAGTACATGAGCACCAACTGGCCACAGAAAGACACAACCAATACTCACTCATCTCAATCCACGTGGACAAGGAGAACCACGACTTCAACTGGGACAACACCAAGGCTAGGTAGAGACAAGCATGAGACAGAGATAGATTGTTGATTGGGGGACCAAGGCTTACAGGGAGAAGAAAGGAGGATGGCATTGAGAAACATATCAGCCATGATCGAATGCTAGACCAGACTCGTGGGCCGAATGACCAAATTCTGCTCCATTATCTTATGGTCTTAATGAGCTTTTAGTGCCAGATTTTTGTTGGATTCAAATTCCACAATCCGGCAGGATTTGAACCTGCGTCCCCAAATCATTACCTTAGTCTGTGGATTAACAGTCCAGCAATAATCCGGTACCACTAGGTTTTATTCTTTTTCAGGTGACAGTGGCTGTCCCCTAAACAGCCTTGTGAGAAAGTGATCCCACAATTATATTGGATGAGAAATTTCAGTAACTATGAAGGAGCAGTGATGCTTGAACAAATCTAAATGCTACATAGCTTGGAGGATAACTTGAAGGTGAGAAGATTTGCCACAATGCTGTGCTCTTGTTCGACTCGCCAGTACAGGTAGTGGGAGGAAGACACTTGAGATAAACATTTGTTGTGTGCATTTGTAATTGTACAAACTGTAGGCAGTGTATGTTTGTGTTAGAGGGTGTGGCTATTGAACCTGATGACTGTTGATTAATCAACAACAGGAATTAAGTTGTAAGTATAGATTTTATTATGGGAATAATACAAGCAACACATGCAGTGATGTATCAGAAATAATGGGAACTGCAGATGCTGGAGAATCTAAGATAACAAAGTGTGAAGCTGGATGAACACAGCAGGCCAAGTAGCATCTCAGGAGCACAAAAGCTGACATTTCGGGCCTAGACCCTTCATCAGAGAGGGGGCTGGGGTGAGGGTTCTGGATTAAATAGGGAGAGAGGGAGAGGTGGACCAAAGATGGAGAGAAAAGAAGATCGGTGGAGAGCAGAGTATGGGTGGGGAGGTGGGGAGGGGATAGGTCAGTCCAGGGAAGACAGACAGGTCAAGGAGGCGGGATGAGGTTGGTAGGTGAGAAACGTCAGCTTTTGTGCTCCTGAGATGCTGCTTGGCCTGCTGTGTTCATCCAGCTCCACACTTTAACATGCAGTGATGTAATGGCTGAGGTGACATCACATTTCACATGTTGTGTTCTAACCACACCCAAATGTATCTGGCATTTTAAGATCAGCTAAAACACCATTCTGTAATGCCTGTTCCTTGAAACCAATTTACTACTCGTTGACATTGGGTCATTTACTCTCAAAATACCAAAGATTGTCTGTCTGGTCTCAGGAGGTGAAAGGCTTCACAGCGCAGTTTCAAGAGACTGCCACATCTATTTCCATGTACAGAAAAATTACTCACCAAACCAGATAAGCTGTTACAGCTTCCAAGTCTGCCTTTGATACCAGTACCAGTCTTGCACATTTCTCTCTTTAAGACATTCTCCAGAAAATAGTTATTTAAATACGAAGAAATTGCCTTTTTACCCACAAGATTGAATGTTTACTTTAAGTTGGAATCCAAATACCACTACACCAAGCATTTCTTCTCCAACAATCATGGCTGTCGACCAAATGAACTGCAGTTTCATGAATTGCAGTGAGTTTCTTGAACATTGCTGCAGCTGCGTTCATCGAGTTACTGGTTTGTCATCACACTCCTGACTTGAGTCTTGTCGGTGCTAGAATGGGTTTGATGGGGCCAACAGGTGATCCACTCCTCACAGGGGAGTTAGTCTTTGCCTTGTTTTAGCACCCAGAGTGTTTTAGTTCCAATTCCATTTAGGTGGTGGAAGACTTAACAATATCACAATTAGCTGTGATAATGGGAACTGCAGATGCTGGAGAATCCAAGATAACAAAGTGTGAAGCTGGATGAACACAGCAGGCCAAGCAGCATCTCAGGAGCACAAAAGCTGACGTTTCGGGCCTAGACCCTTCATCAGAGAGGGGGATGGGGTGAGGGTTCTGGATTAAATAGGGAGAGAGGGAGAGGCAGACCGAAGTTGGAGAGAAAAGAAGATAGGTGGAGAGGAGAGTATAGGTGGGGAGGTAGGGAGGGGATAGGTCAGTCCAGGGAAGACAGACAGGTCAAGGAGGCGGGATGAGGTTAGTAGGTAGGAGATGGAGGTGCGGCTTGGGGTGGGAGGAAGGGATGGGTGAGAGGAAGAACAGGTTAGGGAGGCAGAGACAGGTTGGACTGGTTTTGGGATGCAGTGGGTGGAGGGGATGAACTGGGCTGGTTTTGGGATGCGGTGGGGGAAGGGGAGATTTTGAAGCTGGTGAAGTCCACATTGATACCATTGGGCTGCAGGGTTCCCAAGCAGAATATGAGTTGCTGTTCCTGCATCCCAAAACCAGTCCAACCTGTCTCTGCCTTCCTAACCTGTTCTTCCTCTCACCCATCCCTTCCTTCCACCCCAAGCCGCACCTCCATCTCCTACGTACTAACCTCATCCCGCCTCCTTGACCTGTCCGTCTTCCCTGGACTGACATATCCCCTCCTTACCTCCCCACCTATACTCTCCTCTCCACCTATCTTCTTTTCTCTCCATCTTCAGTCCGCCTCCCCCTCTCTCCCTATTTATTCCAGAGCCCTCACCCCATCCCCCTCGCTGATGAACGGTCTAGGTCCGAAACGTCAGCTTTTGTGCTCCTGAGATGCTGCTGGGCCTGCTGTGTTCATCCAGCCTCACATTTCATTATGTTGGAAAACCTCAGCAGGTGTGGCAGTAGCTGTGAAGAGAAAGGTTAATGTTTCAAATCCAATATGACTCTTCTTTGGAACTTAACGGAGCTGCAAACTGTTGACAAAGGGGGAGGTGGATTGAGTGGAACAGATGGTGAAGGCACCCACAGCAAACAAGAGGGTGTGCTAAAGATAAAGGAGGAGAGCTATAGATGTAACATTGGTGTGAATGATAGCTGTGACTCGTAGAAAATAGGTCAGCTTGGTTCAGTGCAAATCCAAGCAAACAAGATACCGGTGGAAAGAAATGTAATCAAAACGTGGGACAACATTCATGGTCTGAAGTTGATGAATTCAGTGTTGAGTTCTAAAGACTGTAAAGTGCCTAATTGAAAAATGTAGTGCTTCCACCTTGTGTGGGCTTTGCTGGAACACTGCAGCCAGTCCAGGACAGAATGTTAGCTAGAGATGGCATATTGAAATGGCAAGCCTCTGGAAGATCAGGGTCAGTCTTACAGACAGAAGAGGTGTTACACAAACCAGCCACTTCTTTCAATTTAATCTCATTAACTCACAACTGACAATGCGGTCTTCTCTACATTGTTAAGACTCCTCCCCCCCCACTGGGACTTCTATGCATGAACATGCTCCAGGCAGGGCTAACCTATTCCCTTCAATTCACACACCTACAATCAACACCTGTTTTCCATTTAAATCTGACCTCAAACAGATACTTTGTCTTTTACTCTAAGTACCCGCACCACATGTCATATACACAGGCCCCAAACCCCACCTCTTCCTCCGGTACATTGATGACTGTATCGGCGCCGCCTCTTGCTCCCCAGAGGAGCTCGAACAGTTCATCCATTTCACCAACACCTTCCACCCCAACCTTCAGTTCACCTGGGCCATCTCCAGCACATCCCTCACCTTCCTGGACCTCTCAGTCTCCATCTCAGGCAACCAGCTTGTAACTGATGTCCATTTCAAGCCCACCGACTCCCACAGCTACCTAGAATACACCTCCTCCCACCCACCCTCCTGCAAAAATTCCATTCCCTATTCCCAATTCCTCCGCCTCCGCCGCATCTGCTCCCACGATAAGACATTCCACTCCCGCACATCCCAGATGTCCAAGTTCTTCAAGGACCGCAACTTGCCCCCCACAGTGATCGAGAACGCCCTTGGCCGCGTCTCCCGTATTTCCCGCAACACATCCCTCACAACCCGCCCCCGCCACAACTGCCCTAAGAGGATCCCCCTCGTTCTCACACACCACCCTACCAACCTCCGGATACAACGCATCATCCTCCGACACTTCCGCCATTTACAATCCGACCCCACCACCCAAGACATTTTTCCATCCCCACCCCTGTCTGCTTTCCGGAGAGACCGCTCTCTCCGTGACTCCCTTGTTCGCTCCACACTGCCCTCCAACCCCACCACACCCGGCACCTTCCCCTGCAACCGCAGGAAATGCTACACTTGTCCCCACACCTCCTCCCTCACCCCTATCCCAGGCCCCAAGATGACATTCCACATTAAGCAGAGGTTCACCTGCACATCTGCCAATGTGGTATACTGCATCCACTGTACCCGATGCGGCTTCCTCTACATTGGGGAAACCAAGCGGAGGCTTGGGGACCGCTTTGCAGAACACCTCCGCTCAGTTCGCAACAAACAAGTGCACCTCCCAGTCGCAAACCATTTCCACTCCCCCTCCCATTCTCTAGATGGCATGTCCATCATGGGCCTCCTGCACTGCCACAATGATGCCACCCGAAGGTTGCAGGAACAGCAACTCATATTCCGCCTGGGAACCCTGCAGCCCAATGGTATCAATGTGGACTTCACCAGTTTCACAATCTCCCCTTCCCCTACTGCATCCCTAAACCAGCCCAGTTCGTCTCCTCCCCCCACTGCACCACACAACCAGCCCAGCTCTTCCCCCCGACCCACTGCATCCCAAAACCAGTCCAACCTGTCTCTGCCTCCCTAACCGGTTCTTCCTCTCACCCATCCCTTCCTCCCACCCCAAGCCGCACCCCCATCTACCTACTAATCTCATCCCACCTCCTTGACCTGTCCGTCTTCCCTGGACTGACCTATCCCCTCCCTACCTATACTCTCTCCACCTATCTTCTTTACTCTCCATCTTCGGTGCGCCTCCCCCTCTCTCCCTATTTATTCCAGTCCCCTCTCCCCATCCCCCTCTCTGATGAAGGGTCTAGGCCCGAAACGTCAGCTTTTGTGCTCCTGAGATGCTGCTTGGCCTGCTGTGTTTATCCAGCCTCACATTTTATTATCCTATTCACTCCTCCTCTTTTATCTACAGCATAAAAATCATTTTCCTGCCCCCTTCAGTCCCATGGAAATGCCAAGTAGGACTCAATATGTTACTTCACAGAGGCCCTGTTGAATTCCTTCTGTTGCATCTGCAGTGATTTCCTTTTATTTTGGATGTTGGACATGGACATTACCTAGTATTTATACTGCACATATATTACCTGCTATTTGTCAGCCAGCTAGACCAGCTACAAGATGACATTGACTTGTTTTGCCTGAGGATTTCTGAATACATTTGAGGACTGGAATTGTCAGCAAAAATATCACTCCTGACCTTGTGATGGAGGAGAGATCATTAATGGAGCAGTTGAAGATGCCTAAGCAGCAGTTTGCTTTTCTGTATGTAAATGCACAATTTATTTTAGATCATTAAGTGAAATGCACATTACAAGTCAGGTCACTTTTTTAGAACATAATGAAGATAAAACTTGGTGTGGCTCCTACTGCAGGCTCAGTCAGGAAATTTCACCAAAAAGCGCAGATGTTTTCAATGAGAAATTATATTTTCACTTCTGTACAAACTAATTTGCATAATCCCAAATATAGCATTTCTCATGACCGTGTTCAATGCAGCTTTGTAACAAGCATAATAATTTGAGACAGGGAATAACCAGGGCCTCAAGTAAATAAACTTTACATTCATATTTCTCTCTGTGAACCTTTTATTGACATGTGTCATATTTAAGAGAATTGATTTAACTGATATGATATTCTATCTATTCTTCAGGATTAATGAGGTTCTTGAAATATCAAGGCCAAGAGTTCACAAGTTTATCTGTCCAGGTTTTACTGTGGTAATGATGATTAAACCGACAGCTTTTCCAACTCTACTCCATTGAAACTGACAGCAATGTCAGATTTAGATATGTGGAGTTCTGCATTATTCTGCACAACCTGCAGTCAGTGACTCTGTTCCTTCACAAAGTGCAGTAAAGAGATTTCCTCAACAGAATTCTACAGTGCAATCATGAAATGATAACTCCTCTCTATTACTCTTAACTTTGCTGTAAAATTATAGGAATGAATCTTGCATATTATTTAAATTGGGGTTTTAACTGCACATTAGCTTCATTATTACTACTAGATACCCCTTGAAAAGCCAATTTTATATTTGAGGGGAGTCAAATTAAATCAAAAAGATCTAAAAAATGACATTTTTTGAAAACAAATTGTTGACAACCCTCTCTGATGAAGGGTCTAGGCCCGAAACGTCAGCTTTTGTGCTCCTGAGATGCTGCTTGGCCTGCTGAGTTCATCCAGCTCCACACTTTGTTATGTTGACGACTGTGTTTATTTTACATTCTGTCCTAGCGCAATCGTAGATTTATTTACGCTGTAAAGATTTTAAATGCAATTAATTTCCTGGTTTGCTCCCTGTGAGTACTCAATTAGATTAGTTAGTTAGCTGCTTGCTGACTTAATTGTCCATGAGCTCATTTGAAATTGCTGGACTATTCACAAATGAACCACTCAAGGAAGCCATTGACATCTACACTGCAACATTATGTCATGGTGATCTAGATAACAAACACTATCTATTGAATTTAAATACTCAGCTAATCATGAAGTTCTGTTAAGTTTCAATGACTCCATGTATGCTGAAAAAGATGCTTTTGCAATCAGACCACCAGTAGGGCCAGCTTTTGTAAATATCTTTGTCGGATTCCATGAGAAACATGTCTTTGATGGAATGGCATCTAACATCCTATTGTACATTTCCCATACGTAGTTATTATGGTTGCTCTAGTTGAATCTGCAACTGCATGTAAGAATATCATTAAATGTCTAAATGAGCTCCATCTTCAGCTCACATTCATGTGTGAACTGGAACAGTGAAATGATCTCCCTCTCCTCGATTTCTAATTGTGAAATCAGCCTGGACATTTTCCACTATTGACTACCGTAAACCTGTCTTCACTGGTCATTATACATATTGGGATTCCTGCAGTTCTACATGCCATAATTATTTTTAACCAATCTGTTCAAGAGCATTATTACTCACGTCACACAGGTGGAATTGGAACCTAGGCATCCCGGACTGGGGTGGGGATATTACCACTGCCCCATAACAATGATCAGCATTATTGGCAACCACATAAACAGACCTTGAGCCATTTGTTAAACATTGAAACTTGACACTGAAATCCAACACATCAAAGTCATCTTGTCAGTTGAGGATTACCCTGATCAGATCACATCTTGCTATATATCACACAAACTCATAAATAACCCTAAGGTGCTCATTCTTGGTCAGGTAAAGTGCCCCAATCTACCTCAGATTAACCTGGAAGGGTAGGTATCTTAAATGTTTGAATAAAAGGTGAAGCTTGCTACTATTAGTCAGTAATAACATGAGTGGTGTTCACCACTAACAAGCTGCTGCCACCAAGCGTAAAGAGGTTCTACCTATTATATGATTGAGTACAGTCATTTCAGTGCTAGTATCATGCCAACTATGCAGATTGTACATCCCAAAGACAGAGCATCTCAAATAAAATTTCCTTTTGGCTGTTCTCAGCAAGTATGGTACTGGCCATACCCAACCAGCTTATGCGTGCAAAACCCACAAAACAGCATCCAACATTAGAAATGACTTTGCGATTGGACAACATTTGCTGGCTGACCCTGAGTATACAAAGAATTGTGCTGACAGCTAATTTAGTATTATCAGTGAGGCTTGCAGTACGGTGCACTTACATATATTGAAAGCTACATACATCAAAACACAAGGCATTGCTCATTGCAGATGGAAAGAACATGTACACATTGTGCCTGCTTTAACTCAATCAAGTCTCAACCTGTCTGGTTTAAAATTTAAAAGAAGTCTGATGGTTTACTGTCAGTCAGCATTAATGCATGTGTTCCCTATAGCTCTGTCAATCAGAGTCCACTTTCCAATAGACCAACATTCTTCTCTCATAAATTGTGAATAATTGGCATTCTAACAATTGTTCTGATGATCACAAGGTGAAAAGCTCTAACAAAACTTTTGTCAGCAAAAGATTTTGAACTATTGTCACTCTGCTACTTTAGGAAATGTAGCAGCCAAATTATTCACAGCAAGCTTCCAGAAACAATAATGGGATAATGATCACTTTATTTAGTGATGTTTATTGAGATATAAATATTAGCCAAGACACGTGGTAAATCTCCCCTGTTCTTAAAACACTGCCATTGGATTTTCTATGTCTAACTGAGGGGGGGGGGTCTCAGTTTGACTCTCAATCAGTGGGCTGCAACCAATAATGCAGTGCTCTGTCAGTACTGTTCTAAAGCGTTGGCCTAAATTATATGCTCAAGTCCCTGCAGTGGGACTAGAACTCCCAACCTTCCAACTCAGACTGGACAGTTTATAAGCTAATCCACAGCTGTGCAACAGAAAATCTTGTATCCATTGTCTGTGACTTTCTGATGGGTGCTTGCATTACGCACAGATATTCTGTCTTCCAACAATGGCATTCTACACTTGTAACACATTTAAAGCAGTAAAACTGGCCAAAGACAAAACATCAGAGCATTATCAGAACTACAGAGCAGTTCTACAAAGATTTCATAACTGAAAATGGCTCAATCTTTTTACTTTTTTTGTTTTTAATGCCCATAATTTGGATTCCTATTTGTCCCTATCAAAGTTACCAGTTAAACTACGACAAGGTCACAATCAAAATATCCTGCTGGGCCATTCCCTGTTAAAAATGCAGTTTTTTTAATTTCAATTCAGCTCCGTTCCTCTTCATTAGACACAAGTGAACTTGTCTACCCGTGACACATTGTTTCACTGTCTGTTGCAGTTGTTACTCTGTATTTTAAATCTTACTACTCGTGTTACCTTATACCCTCTTTTAAACACATGTTTATTTCACATCAGCATTTGCAAATGTTGTGAGGCAAGGCTCAAGTTAACAATTCATTGATTTCCAACTGAGAATTGTACCGTAAATGTTGAATAGTAACTATTTTTAGACAATACAAATTAAGAATCGTACTTCCCTATGTAGCAATATCTAACAGCAACACACAATCGTATAAATCAATGAAAAATTAATCATAGCATCGCATTAGCACCCATGTAAATTTTATTCAACCTTTTCTTACATGAAGCAATTGTCTTGTCACAAAATATTTTTAAATAAAGAAGTTAACCTAATTGTAATGTGAAAGAAATGAATCAGTTTGCAGTATATTCCTGAGAACTTACAGGCATTTTTGCATTAAGATTAAGTTATACAATAATTTGAATATAGTTTAAAAACTTAGTAAAATAGAAATTTAATGCAGAAAAATTATTATCGGGTTATACAAATTAAGATAAGTAATTTGTACAGGTTTTCTCACAACAGAGATTCAACTTATCACCTTCTCATATTAAATAAAGAGACTATAAAATAGTCCAAATGGAATTTCTTTTGAATTGTTTCATTTATAATTTCTGAAAGTAATTTATGCAACTCATTATTATGATAATGATGGTCATAAGAGCTTGACACCATTAAATGATTATCCTGTTAGAGACAATATTTATTGTATTTGTTGAATTGATTCATTCAGGGTCTTGTAGTTTGCCATATTTCTAAGGAAGTGGTGGATGAGGATGCAATTACAACGTTGAAAAGACATGTGGACAGATACATGAATAGGAAAGTTTTGGAGGAATCTGGACGAGGAGCAGGCAGTGCAACTAGTTTAGTTTGGCATTATGTTCGTCATAGACTGATTAGGCCGAAGGATCTATTTCCTTGCTATATGACTATTATATAAGGAAGAATAGATAACAAAGATGAAACAAGAAAATGGGGAAAGAGGTTATGGTTTGTGATGTCACCTGATGTCCTCCAGAACCAAAACTTTGACAACCATCTGAACCCAGACTGTATTACTGCCTTCAGCATTCTAACAGCCATCTGCCTCAAGTAGTCAAATCTATCATCTACCATCTTCTCAGAAAGTTGGACTCTGACCTAGGTACAGAGTTATAAATCAAAATCACATTGATTTATGTGACTTTGTGCTGTCATGTCTATTGTAATCAAGAAGAAAATGCATTTCTATATCGTCAACAATAAACTGATGTTGGTTAAGAGAGTGATCAGTGATAATGGGAACTGCAGATGCTGGAGAATCCAAGATAACAAAGCGTAGAGCTGGATGAACACAGCAGGCCAAGCAGCATCCCAGGTGCACAAAAGCTGACGTTTTGGGCCTAGACACTTCAGAGAGGGGGATGGGGAGAGGGTTCTGAAATAAATAGGGAGAGAGGGGGGAGGCAGACCGAAGATGGATAGAGGAGAAGATCGGTGGAGAGGGGAGTATAGGTGGGGAGGTGGGGAGGGGATAGGTCAGTCTGGGGAGGACGGACAGGTCAAGGAGACGGGGTGAGGTTAGTAGGTGGGAAATGGAGGTGCGGCTTGAGGTGGGAGGAGGGGATAGGTGAGAGGAAAAACAGGTTATGGAGGCGGGGACGAGCTGAGCAGGTTTTGGGATGCAGTGGGGGAAGGGGAGATTTTGAAGCTGGTGAAGTCCACATTGATACCATTGGGCTGCAGGGCTCCCAAGCAGAATATGAGTTGCTGTTCCTGCACCCTTCGGGTGGCATCATTGTGACACTGCAGGAGGCCCATGACGGACATGTCATCTGAGGAGTGGGAGGAGGAGTTGAAATGGTTCGCGACTGGGAGGTGCAGTTGTTTATTGCAAACCGAGCGGAAGTGTTCTGCAAAGCGGTCCCCAAGCCTCTGCTTGGTTTCCCCAATTTAGAGGAAGCCACACCGGGTACAGTGGATACAGTATGCTACATTGGCAGATGTGCAGGTGAACCTCTGCTTAATATGGAAAGTCATCTTGGGGCCTGGGATAGGGGTGAGGGAGGAGGTGTGGGGGCAAGTGTAGCACTTCCTGCGGTTGCAGGGGAAGGTGCCAGGGGTGGTGGGGTCGGAAGGGAGTGTGGAGTGGACAAGGGAGTCACGGAGAGAGTGGTCTCTCCAGAAGGCAGACAAGGGTGGGGATGGCAAAAATGTCTTGGGTGGTGGGGTCGGATTGTAGATGGCGGAGGTGTCGGAGGATGATGCGTTGTATCCGGAGATTGGTGGGGTGGTATGTGAGGACGAGAGGGATTCTCTCATTTTCACCATAGACGTCCAGTCCCTATACACCTGCATTCCTCATGCAGATGGCCTTAAGGCCCTCTGCTTCTTCCTGTCCCACAGGCCCAACCAGTCCCCCTCCAACGACACCCTCATCCACCTAGCCGAACTGCAGCCCAATGGTATCGATGTGGACTTCACAGGCTTCAAATTCTCACCCTCCCCCACTGCATCCCAAAACCAGCCCAGCTGGTCCGCGCCTGCCTAACCTGTTCTTCCTCTCACCTATCCCCTCCTCCCATCTCAAGTCGCACCTCCATTTCCCACCTACTAACCTCATCCCGCCTCCTTGACCTGTCTGTCCTCCCCAGACTGACCTATCTCCTCCCCACCTATACTCTCCTCTCCACCGATCTTCTCCTCTATCCATCTTCGGTCCGCCTCCCCCTCTCTCCCTATTTATTTCAGAACCCTCTCCCTATCCCCCTTTTCTGATGAAGGGTCTAGGCCCGAAACATCAGCTTTTGTGCTCCTGAGATGCTGCTTGGCCTGCTGTGTTCATCCAGCTTCATGCTTTGTTTTCTTGGTTAAGGGAGTGTATTGAGTTCATTACTTCTTTTCGCCTTCCAAAGGCAGTTAATGGCATTATAGGGACACCTAATGGCACAGCCCACATTGCAATGTTCTGAACGTGTTAACCTTAGTCATTTCATTGTAGAATTATTGAAACATAACTGAAGGATTTCCCCACAGCAATGAAGGAATATCAGAGATTGTAAGATTTACTTATTTAATAATTTGACTTGATCAAGCAAATGAGAAATTGAATTATATTTTGTTGAATTGTGGTTTGTTGTACACAGTTTCTGTAAGGTAGAAAGCCATATGGCCCATGTCAAAAGTAATGCCATAGGATTGTGGTTGCATGGTTATTTTGATAGTTCAGGCTAATGTAAACTTAAGCTGATAAATGTGAAAATGTTTTGAGGTAAAAGATTTTTATTAAAGGACACAGTTTTGATTTAGCTTTGTAACTTAAAGCTGTAAAAGATCAATGGGTATACATGGAAGTATACACATACATCTATTGTTTGGTATGTCGTTCCACAGTGCGTCTTATAGTCTTCTTGTTGTTTCGGCCTTTCAAAATATATGTCAATTGGGACATTTGGGGTAATAGTTAATCATAAGGAGGTGACACTACATGCTCTAGGCAGACCCTTAAAATAGGCTCATTTTGCTATTGTCTCTTGGTAAAAATCTGTGGAATTGGTAAACATTATAGGGACTTGTCATAAAAGGGATGTTCTGCAGACTTTCTGGAGATCTGAGTGTAATTGCCCCTTCTCTCAGCTCTGTGACAAACTGCAATTTGATTGTAAAAGCTGCTGTTAAGCAGTTTTTAACACAAAGACACCTGGTGCCAGCATGTCTCACACAAGTGTCAAATTCAGATTCTCCAAAAGAACATAAGACCACAAGATGTTGGAGCAGATATAGGTCATTCAGCCCATTGAGTCTGCTCCACCATTAAGAATGATTGTGTCTGATTTGAATATCTTCAATTCCACTTTCCTGCCTTTTCAAGGCAACCCATGATTCCCTTTCTATTAAAAATCTGTCTAGCTCAGCCTTGAATATAATTAACAACCCAAAATCTATAGCCATCTGTGGTAAAGAATTCCAAAGATTTACTGCTCACTGACATAAAAAATGCCTCCTCATTTGTCGTCTTCTTTGGCAATCCTTTATTCTGACATTATGTCTCTGGTCCTAAACCCTCCCACAAGAGGAAACACCTTTTCCACATCTCCCAAGTCTCCTCAGAAAATTATACGCTTCAATAAGGTCACCTCTCATTCTTCAAAACTCCAATGGGTAAATGCCTAACATGTAGTACTCAGCTTCTACTCAGAAGACGGTTCCTTCATACCTGGGATCAACCTGGTGAACCTTCTCTGCTCTCCCCAAGATGCCAGTATATTATTGCTTAAATAAAGAGCCTAAAATTGTTCCTTGTGGTCTGACTAGTGACTTGAATAGTTTTAACAAACCTCCCTGTTTTCATGCTCCATTCCCTTTGAAATAATGACGAATATTTCATTTGTCTTCCCTACTACCTGCTGAACTTGTATGACAGTTTTGTGATTTATGCACAAGGACCCCCAAATTCTTCTGTGCTGTAGCTTTCTGCAGTCTTTTTTCATTTAAGTAATACAGTTCCTCTCTTCTTCCTGCCAAAATGCATAATTTCACATTTCCCCACATTATATGCCGTCTGCCAGTTTTTCCCCTCACGCTTCACCTGTCTGTATCCCTCTGCAGACTCTGAGTCACCCTCGTCACTTGCCTTCCCAATTATTTTTGGGTCATCTGCAAACTTGGCTACAGTACATTCACCTTCCTCATCCTAGTCATTAATATATTGTGAATCATCTTATCCCCAGCATCAATCCCTGTGGCACTCCACTAGTTACAGCTAACCCAAAAATGTACTGCTTATCCCAACTCTGTCTTCTTTTAGTTAGCCAATTCTCTATCCATGCCAATATACTACCTCTGAACAGTCTCTCATTTTATTAAGTCACCAAATGTGTGTTACCTTATCAAATGCCTTCTACAGTGCACCAAGGCATTGGAATTTATGAAAAACTCCATTCACCACATAAAGAGGAGGATATTTGACATAAACTGTAAATGCATATTCTAATGATGCTCCTCGGATTGCTAGGATATTGTACGGTATACAGTTTATAGAATTCCAACTCTTATGTGAAGTACTTCTGCAAAGTTTTGTGAATAAAATGTATTTTTGAGAAAACCGCCCAAGACATATGCTATACATCAACATAGTATATCTCAAATGCACAGTAAAACTAATATCTACTCAGAATGCAGACGCTTTATTTACGTTTGGGCGTTCCCAAATTTTGAGGGACTGATCTCAAGCAGAGTGCCAGGTGTAAACATGCACTTAGTGTTTATTTGCATAATGAGAATAGTGAATATGAAATTGCAGGTGCCAGGCCAGAGCAAGACAAACATACCTGCAAATAGCTGGCTGAAACATACATATTTTCACAGCTTTCAATAGATATTAGAGGGAAAAAAGGATCCTGCTGTTCTACCTTGTCCCAAGTTCTGGATTTACTAAGATGTCACATTCCCATGATTACTTTAGGAATGAGATGAAATCGAAGAAATATTGTTTAAGTATTAGCCAGCCAAATTGCCTGGGTCCTGGAGGGAGGAGCTTTTTGGTGACAAGAATCCATGGCACATTCAGATATTGTTACTCTTAGGATTTATTTGGTTTCTTTGATTCTTGTAATTTAAAAAAAATACTTTAGTGTAATAGTGAAAAACCACAGAGATAATAACAATGATGCATTCAGCATTCAATAACCTCTTTTACAAAATTACATTCCTTGATGTCTGACTTAAGCTAGTATGTGCATGTAGAGACAAAGAAAAGTGTATTCCAGGACAGAGCAGCCAGCTCAGCTTACTTGCTGACCTCTGTACTCGCCTGCAAAGCTGAACAGTCACAACTGATCCCAAAACCACACATTCATTACTGCAGCTATTTGAAACAACATTTCTCAAAAACAGTTTGTTTGGCCTCTAAAGCTGAAAATAATTTCAAAATACTTAACCCTTGTATACAATATTAAAATATTAAAGTTCACAGAGGGACATTCCCTACACATTTTAAATTAACTGTGCTACCCAGGCATAAAGTGAAGTCAGGTGAAAACATGTTCAGGCATTTCCTAAAGACAAGAAAGTTATCCTGAGGTTGGCATCAAGAGTACAAATAGTGAAAAAAAGCATTTATCATCACATTTCAACTATAAGATTTGATTGTGTGTACAAGTCTTTTGATTAATGTGTGTAGACTGAAGGTGTCAGTCTGAAGACAATATATTTCTTTGTGTCACCTTGAACCCACTACTGTGGACCATGGGCTCCTCCACTAGTGCAGTAACAGCAGTTCACATCTGACCCACCTATTGACTGAGATATCATACTGTCATCCATTTATCTTCTACTGCTGTTACTTTCAAGCATGAAAAGACAAGTACCTTGTGTGAGAACAATTTCAAGACAGGACTGTTCTCCAGGAAGTTGCTGTTTTTCAACTTTGATACTCAAGAGCATTGACTTACTTTTGGTACTTTAAGGTAACCAACAATATCAGACAAAAAGTTATTCTAAGTTATCATATTCTATTGCATTAGTGTCGAGGAACAAATATGCCACTTTACTATTCCAAATAACAAGGCTATTATTTGTTTCTTTCATGGTTATAATCAAAAGACCCAGCCAGAACTATAAATTACAAAGATGTCAAAGATGAAAAGGTACAAGAAAGGTTAAATACTTTTGTGACCAAATTGACGTATTGAACATGGATAATCTGATTCTCAATCAACCATGGATTCGACAACAATACAGTTCCTCTTTTATATTTTTATCCCTCTCCTTCTCCAGCACTTCAAAAGGACAAAAATCTGCTATGTTTTTATTCACTTTGTTGATGCACTATTCACATTTAAGATCTAGATCTATCTGGTGCCTATAATTTGCATTTCAAATGTAACTTGAACATGAAAGTGAGATCCACATGAACATATTCATTACACACAGAGACAGGGTTTCTCAGTAATTTTGCTCATCAAACTTGAAGCTTAAGAGTGTTTTTGAAGTACTTAAAAAAATCAAGATATAAGAATAATTTACGAAGAGGCAATTCTTCAAATAATTTTCAAGCATTCTAATGTTTTGCTGAAGTCGTGTACATTTTTCATTAAAAATAATCTCATGGTTTAGGAGAATGTCAGCAACAAAGAAAATCATGTTCATGATATGCGACAACAGAAATGTATATTCATTGAAAAGTAATCAATATGATCTTTCATGAGAATACACAGTTTATGACATTCATATTTAAAAAGGGCTTTGTGCAATAATTTTAAACATATAATCACTTTGAATGCAAACATTTTTATGGCTTAGATCAAGGCGATAATTATGGAATCATATCTGCAATCATATCTATTGAGATTTGGAGGAATATTTCTCTCTGTACTGGGTTAGCTAATCTCATCTGGGGACACTATGAATGACTTCTGTGCCCTTGTGTTTTGAGGGAATGCGGCAGAGGGTGTTCGATGAAGGACAGAGATAAATATCAAACAGGTTCCCACTCCTGATCAGAGTTCTTCCGGAAAATGATTTGTGCAAACTTGTAGTTACAATGTCATGCTCAGCTAACTGTGTTGCCTTTCACAATGAATTACTCTGCTGACTTACAATAAGGGTTGATATGTAAAGAATGGTCATGTGGTAAATGAGCAGAAGCCATTTGGTTGCTGTGAAATTACACTGAAGCACAAATAGTACTTTGGTAAAGTGAGGTGAGAAATCTCCCCCATAAAAACTTACAAGTAAAATGTGAAAAATTATGTGAAATTGTTAAAAGTCTTCTCCTCTCCAATTATGTGGAGCTGATTTTATCTTAAATTAAATGGAACTGTTCAACAGAAATCCATTCTGTGGAGCTGAACCTCTCCAGAAATTGGCTAAATATCATTTCCAACTGCTTTCATGGAGGGTTTCTCACTGTGAGGCCTGACACTATCATCTCAATCTTACCACATTAAGTGTACACCACTTGCCTACCATGCACTGTTGGCTTGATACCAGCACATATCTCCCACTTGCCTTTGGCAGAAGTATCATCACTGCTGGGATATCCCAATTCCTGGCACCATATTTAACAGACCCTTAAGTGCTGGCAGCCTGGAAGTGCCCTGCATAGTTTGTGACTTTTGCCCCAGATATGGCAGACAAGGAAACATTGCTGCCCTTCTTTGTGTTCAGGGTCGTGGAGGCCCTGATGGACCAAAGGAAGAATATCTGCTTCTTACAGGAGTGGTCACAACACCAGAAACTGCCAGTATGGTCCAAGGTTATCATTCTGATCAGTGCAGGCTCCAGCAAAATGTCCAGCAACACCACAAGATGGTCAATGACTTTTCCACTCTTCCAGGGTAAGTGTCATCATCTTCTATCTTCTACTTCACCCTCTATCTCTTCTACTGTACTCACCTCTCAAAGGTCATGCTGTACCACTCTCACTATTCCATGCAATACCTACCCTCAATCATTCTCACCCACCAAATCTTCCCAAGCTATAACCCAGCATATTCACTCAATATTATGCTTTCATCTGGCTCAATCCCTCCCTTTATTTCATTTCAGGAGAAAATAGCCCACGGTAATGCCAAAGGAGCCAGGATAGGTAGTGGAGAGCCTAATATTCAGGTCCTCACCACCTATAAGTAGACAATCTAGGCTCTTGCAAGTAAGGATCAGGACCAGTCCCATGAGAGGCAGCAACATTCATGTTTCGGCAAACAAATAAGAAGCATTCACAGGGAATGTTCGGTAATGCTCAACAGGTCTGGCGACAGCTGTGGAGACAGAAAAACAGAGCTAATGTTCTGGATGTGAGTTTGCTCGCTGAGCTGGAAGGTTAGTTTTCAGACGTTTTGTTGCCATTCTAGGTAACATCATCAGTGAGCGTCCAGTGAAGCGCTGGTGTTATGTTCTGCTTTCTATTTATCTGTACAGGTTTCCTTGGGTTGGTAATGTCATTTCCTGCGTTGGTGATGTCATTTCTAACGCTAATGTTTTGAGTTAGTAAGAACTGCCAATGATGGAGTCAGAGATAACATAGTGTGGAGCTGAAGGAGAACAGCAGGCCAGGCAGCGTCAGAGGAGCAGGAAAATTGATGTTTCAGGTCGGGACCCTTATTCAGAAATTGGGAGGTGGAAGGGGGCTCTGAAATGAATAGAGAGAGGACAGGTGGGGCTGGGAAAGGTAGATGGGATGGTGATTGATGAGCGCAGGTTGGCAGTGGTGGGGATTGGTCAATGAGGTGGGAGGTATGGATAGGTGGGAGAGAAGATGGATAGGTTGTGTCACATCAAGGAGGCAGGGATGAGTGTAAGGACTGGTCATGGGTTGAGGGCAGGGTGGGGAGAATTTGAAACTAGTAAAGCCCACATTGAGACCATAAGGTTGTATGCTCCCAAGGTGGAAAATAGGGTGCTGCTCCTCCAGTTTCTGAGTGGCGTTGTTGTCACACTGGAGGAGGCCCAGGATGAATGTGTCATCCAGGGAGTGGGAGGGGGAGTTGAAATGGTTCGCAACTGGAAAGTGTCGTAATTTGTCGCAAACAGAACGCAGGTGCTCTACAATGCGGTCTCCGAGCCTCCGCTTGGTCTCACCGATGTAGAGGAGGCCACATCGGGAGTTCCAGATGCAGTAGACCATACTGGCGGATGTGGAGGTGAACCTCTGTCTGATGTGATGGGAAACGCAAGAGATGTGGTCGAGAACATTCTCAACCACCGAAGGGGGGATGTTGCTGTCTTTCAAATAAGAGGACATCTGGGATGTTCAGAAGTGGAATGCCCCATTTTGGGAGCAGACATGGCGCAGGTGGAGGAATTGGGAGTCGAGGACGGCATTCTTGCACTAAAGTGGGTGAGAAGAGGTGTAATCTGGGTGTGGCTGTGGCAGTCGATCGGCTTGAAAAAGATATCGGTTTCGAGGCAGTCACCAGCGATGGAGACAGAGAGGTCCAGGAAGGAAAGAGAGGTATCAGAGATAGTCCAGGTGAACTTGAGGTTGGGGTGAAAGGTGTTAGTAAAGTTGATGAATTGTTCAAGCTTCTCGTGGGAGCACAAGAAAGGGCCAACACAGTCATTGATATAGCGGAGGGAGAGGTGGGGAATGGGACGTGTGTGGCTGCGGAAGAGGGACAGTTCCATGTTTCCTATGAAGAGGCAGGCATTGCTTGGGCCCATGCGGGTTCCCATGGCCACCCCCTTTGTCTGTAGGAGATGGGAGGAGTTCAAGGGGAAGTTGTTAGGGGTAAGGACAAGTTCGGTTAAGAGGATGAGGGTGTCGGTGAAGGGGCCTGCAGGAGAGTGAGAAGTGGAGGGCTTTTAGGCAATCTGTATGGGGAATGCAACTGTACAAAGATTTATTGGAATTCATGTTGAGAATTCTCAGTGCCTACTTTTTATCTGGCAGGTGAGAGAATGGGAAACTGCTTATCAATGAAAGTGAAAATAAGTGGTAGTCCATGCTAATGGGCCTGTTGCTCTTCTTTTGCAAGAATCTCATTTGGCCATCCAACATTCGTTTGATAAATGGATTGTTCTCAATGTCAAGAAGTTCCTCTCTGACCATCTTACCAGAT
This sequence comes from Stegostoma tigrinum, assembly GCF_030684315.1. Lineage (NCBI taxonomy): Eukaryota > Metazoa > Chordata > Chondrichthyes > Orectolobiformes > Stegostomatidae > Stegostoma > Stegostoma tigrinum. The sequence goes on from NC_081377.1 coordinate 20,016,219, forward strand.
TTTCCCCACTTTCTCCATATGGCCCGCATCATTTCAGGGGCTGGGAAAATTCCACTTATTGCTCTGCTTTGTGTATAGGAATGTGAAAGGATAAATGAGAAGTTATGATTGTTCAGATCAGTTCTATCAGGGTAGTGTCTCTTAACCGCTGTGCTAAGTATCCTCTGGACTATCCATAGAGAGCTTTTCTGATAGTCAAGGCACACTGATGTATCAGATGGCACAGCAGATTTAGCCATTATCCAGTCATCACTGGGAACTGATCCAAACACAACTCAGACTGTTAAGATAAAAATGTATCCTTTCTTAACACAGTCAGGATCAAATAAAATGAGTTTCACACAGGTGTCATATTGGTGCATTTCTCTTGAGGCTGGGATTAAAGCATGTTGCTGAGACAGCATGTCACCTTCCAAGCTGTGCTGTACCTAGCTGGAAATGCAACATTTTGACATGCCAAATAAAATATTCAATTTCCAGTGCTTTCATCATTTATATCACAAATCAGATGCATATTTGGTTTACCCTAACATAAAAATCCATGCTGTGCCTTATCAACATCTGTTCATTTGACTTCTCAGGAATGTTTCTCCTCATTTTTATCCATTAAATTCCTGTAGGTAATTGCTGACTTCTGTCAATTCCACTGCATCACAGCATTCAACATTGTACTGTGATTCATAAAAGTCAGCCCCATCTACCTGTAGTATCTTGACAGGCATTAACATTTCATCTGTCTCTATGACCGCAATACTTAAAGCAGTTTCTGTGTCTGGAAGGTCGCTTGTGTTTTCAATTAAAGGGATTTGCGATGTATAAAATATCATCCACTTATATTCATCTGCTCTCAAGCGAAGTAATTTTTTTTAGCCAATTTTTCTGTAGAGTTAAGTATAAAATGGTGAAGACAGCATTCCCTGAGAAATAAACTGAAACGTTTGTAATAAGAACCATTATTCTGGAACACTGAAATGTGCTGTTCTACACTGTACTTTTAATTTAAAGTCATTCTGACAGGTTTAAACAACTGATACATAATCTAATAATTATTTCAGGGATTGAACTACCACTGAATATCCATTGATAAGCACGACCTCCATCCCTTTGTCTCTTTATTTTTCCAAATTCCCTAAAGATGCATAATTTTCAGTTTTTGCCTCAAATGAACAACAACTTGTATTTATATGGCACTTTTAACAAATGAAAATGTCCTAGTATGCTTCATGGGTGTATTCATAAACAAAAATTGATACTGAGTCACAAAAGGAGATAGTAGGGTTGAAGACCAAAGTTTCAATGAGATCATCTCTTAATTTTTTAAAGTATAGGGAACATAGATTCAGTTTCCTCGACACCTCCTTATAAGAAAAAACCATCAATCCAGGATTGGTCTGGTGAACTTCTGCTGAACTTTTGTCTTTGGCAAGTATATCTTCCTTCAATAAAGAAAGCAATACTATAGAGAGTACTGTAAGTGCTGTCTCACCAAAGCTTTATAATATTGCAGCAAAACATCTTTAATTCCACACACAAATCCCTTTGTAATGGAACCTAACATACCATTTGCCATTCTTATTGATTGTCTGCATGCTGGCTCTGAGTGACACATGAGCAAGGACACACATATCCCTTTGGACACTCACTATTCCCAACCTCTCACTGTTGATGCATGGCCTGTAAGTGAGTATATTCTTAATCCCATGTGGTACATGCCATTAGTTCTCTTCTTTCAGCTCTTTTTTTGAACTCATAATGTAGTCAATGTAATTAAAATGTATTCTGCCAATGAACAGAACTAACGTTCTGTTGGTTGTCTTCAATAAGTATTTTATTCGATCTCTTCTCCACTGGAAAAGTTGGTATTAATGTATTTTCTCTCATGTCATTGTTAGAAATATTTCTGGTTTCAAACATTACTTTAAAGGTGTCAAAGTGACCAAGACAGAATAATATAGTGACATATAGTAAATTCATTCACAGATTTTGTAGCAGATGGTGATACATTTCTAAGGATAAATTTTCCTTTCTGTGGAGAAGATGCACAATGATTGTGATTACTGACCTCACTTTGAATGCCTGGTAATGTTTTCTGTTTTTGCTTCTTGTACATGAAAGTTGCAAGAATACTTCACATAGCAATTTGAGGAGAAGGAGATGCCACTAATTTAGTATTTTTAAAAGAAATTTGTAGAATATATTTTCATTCAAAAGTCCATTCCTTAAACACCCCTATACCTGGTACAATTGAATTCTTATTTGCTGAGGTGAAGAAATAAACTATTTTCAGACATGAAATTTATATTTAGCTTGTGGTAACATGTACCTTTTAAAAACATATGGAAGTATTCCTAGAAAATTTCAGCCTCTTTTTGTAACTTACTGCCTAATGCCAGTGAGACCTTTGACTAAGTACTTTCCTTCTACCACAAAAATGAGTGTCAATAATGTTAGTTGTCTGAATGTGGCAGGCACTATATTTTACATAAGTACAATTACTTCATTAATCCCTTATAAAGGAACACATTTGACCACACAGGTTCACCAGAATCTATGTTGTGGCTATTTTTCAGTTAGAAAGATTGTGGAGTCATTCAGCTGACATTTGGGACGTGGTGACTGGTAGGACTTTCCCAAAGCTGCCATCCTATCAGTCTGGAACAAAATAGGGTAACCATAATCAACAAGTCCAAAAGCAGGAAATGAACATTGCACAGAATTCTAAATGCTATTTGGCTAAATTAATTGCCATTATTAATTTTAAACATTTTTAAGTTCACTTAAGTAATTTTTCCTATAGGCCAAAGAGTAAATAACCTCTGCAGGGATGATAAGAACTGCCGATGCTGGAGTCAGCGATATCACAATGTGGAGCTGGAGGAAGACTGCAGGCCAGACAGCATCAGAGGAGCAGGAGAGCTGACATTTCAGGTCAGGGCCCTTCTTCAGAAATGGTGACACTCCAGCTTTCCTGCTCTTCTGATGCTGCCTGGCCTGCTGTCTTCCTCCTGCTCCACACTGTGTTATAGTTGCTTCTGCAGGTTGTTTTTCCTTATCCTTCAGAGTAATAAAGTGGTTTCAGCCTATTTACAGAATCACAGTGATAAAGGCACTGAATTTATGTTGATAATATTTTTAAATTTGAAATAATACAATAATTCTATCACCTACTTTTTTGCACCCATGTCTTGTCAGTCTGGTGATAGATTGATAACTTTATTTGTCAGTTTTTGATTGATTCAATTCGGGAGTCATGATTTTTTAAAATATTTGATGAGCACAACAAAAATTTTTCCATTGTTAATTCTCTGCCTATGAACTGTCTCCTTAAATTTATTGTCCCTACACTCAGTCACCCTGAACTCCAACAACTTGTACAAATAATTTATTGGATATTTTGTCACTGATTAATCTTAACATTTAATTCCCTTTACTGCATTCGACCTTCCCCCTGTTCACCAAGCCAAACCTCCCCTAATGTTTGTTCTGCCCTAGGCCTGAAAGCATATCTTATTTTAAATAAAATCAGAAATTGCTGGGAAAGCTCAGCAGTTCTGGCAGCATCTATTGACAGAAATCAGAGTTAACATTTTGGGTCCAGTGACCCTTCTTAAGAACTGATTGTAACTAGGAAAATGTTGATATTTATGGTAAAGATGGGTTGGGGGTGCGGTGAATAATAAATGGAGATGAAGTTCAGAAAGAGAGAGAACTGCAGTTGGACAAGCAAAGTAATGTGTAACGGTCACCCTGGGAGAATAAATAACTGTTAAGGGGGGCTATTTGTGGCTGACAATGGGCTGTTTATGTAGTAGCCCATGTGATGACAATGCCATGTTTGTTGCGGATGAGCTAAGGATACGGAAGAAGGTGCTCAAGCTCTAAACTCGTTGTACTCGACATTGAATTTTTTAATATCTTATTTTGGTTTCTCTTCCACTTAGCCCCCCCTCTCCTCCCACAAGCCAAACTGTGCACAAAACTATAATTTTTCTCCTTGAATATTTTCTCACTAAACTGTGAGCAATCCAACATCCACTTTCTAGTTCTCATGCCAGTTCTTATTGGAATCAATCTTTTCTCTTTAGCTATTGTCCCCTCCCATTTGAAATCACCACCCTCTCACAATCCTGTTGCATGACACCTCCCACAAATCTGTGCCCATTTTTAACACAACGTCATAATTGAATTTCTCCAATTAGATATCCATCCCTGCCATAGCAAATGATAGCTCTAATTAAATGGTATCATCCATAATTGTGACTGAGACAAATAACCCCTCCTTGTTGTACTTGATTTTTTTAGCTTTTGAGATGTTGGTTATGTATGTCATCATGCCTTTCTCTTGTGCAGCTTGTAGAAATGCCTTCAATTTGGTTTCAACTGCGCCTAGCCAAATGACACAGCACTGTGTCCCATAGTGTATGTCCATTTCCTATTGAATCATGGAGCAGGCTGAAGAAGCTGAACAGCTGACTCCAGTTCCTTTTTCTTAGGTTTTTATAGCTCTGTCTCTCCATTACCTCCTTTGACCCATACTGCATTGTCACTCTTTCAGGAGGTATGATTTCCTCCAGCATAAGGAGATCAAAACCAACATCAGTCCCCACCACAAAATCCAATCTCCCAATACCAATTCTGTCCCTTACTCTGACCATTCTCAGGTTGAACCAAGTTGCTTACAACTGCTATATCTTATTTAACTTTGAGCTCACCTCAACCTCTTTTCCTTCTTGTTGAGACTACCTACTTCCACCTACATAAGACTGTCTACAATAGCGTATCTGCTGCTGACATTCTCATGCGTGCCTTTGTCATATCGGGACTTCATTTTTCCAATGTTCTTCTGGCTGACCACCACGCTCATGTAAAATTAAGTTGCCCGTGTTCTACCCTACATCAAGTACCACTGACCAATAAGACCAGATAGTGCTAGAGAAACTCCGCAGTTCAATTCTGCAGAAGGGTAACTGGACTCAAAACATTAACCACAATTATTTTCTTCAGAGACACTGCCAGACTGCTGAGTTTCTTCAGCAAGCTCTGTTTTTGTTTGTTTCAGATCTCCAGCATCAACAGTTCTTTGTTTAATCTCAGTTACCTATCTCTGCTGAGCTCACTGAATTTGATTAGTTCCTCCAATGTCTCAAATTTAAGAATCTCATCTCGTAACTAAATTTCTTTCTGGAATCACCCCATCCTAATCCTGTAACCTTCACCACCCTTAAAACATCCCTACTCTAAGAGCTCTCTATTCCTCCAAATTTGACATTGTGTGGTTTCTCATTTTGCCTCATCTTTAATGGCTGTCCCTTAAGTCATCAATGCCCTACTGTCTGCAATTCATTCTCCTAATCTCTTCATTTCTTTCCTTGGAGACCCAAAGTCTTAAGACTCAAAACGTTGAAACAACATTGTTAACCAAATTCTAGGCATCCTTCCTAATATTTTCCTCTTTAGTGTTGATTTTGTCTGATTCCAATGTTGAGTAATGCCTAGGAATGTTTGTACACATTAAAGGCATTTTCGAAAGGCAAGTGATTTCTTCTGCGGTTGCTTAAGGTACCTAAATAGAATTTGAATAGCTGCATCATGGCTGGAATTCACCATACTTGTAGCTGATGGAGAGGAGCCTTTATGACCTTATTTAGAATACATGATTCCAAGTGGTTCAGTGTGAAAAACCATGGAGACTTACATAGATGCATTCATGATTTAGGGGCAATCAAAATAAGAATAGGTGTTAACTTTCAGAATATCTGGTTGCACTCTCAAGGCCTACAGAGAAGAGTATGGATAAAACTAGAGTTCGATTTGCCTTAGAAACGTTGTTATCCAAATTTAAGTCTGGCTTTTAGTTCAAACTAAACTTCATCGTGCCCTATTAAACTCAATGTTTATCCCACGCAAGAAAAACAGCCAGTTCACATATTTGAGCCAATTACTTAATCCAGAAACGTCTCTGAGAATAACAGAAACTTTGTGCAGTGAAACATTTCTGTGACAATATACCGAAAATGGGTCCATTATTCTGAAGCACATTAACATGAGCAGAATACCAGACTTTGAAAAGGCCCACAAGTCATACAGTGGTGTTCCAGGAAGGAAAATGAAAAATGATCTTTTATATGCCCGCCAATCCTGAAACAAAACATAGAAAGAAAACTTGCAGAGAATTACACAAAATGTTTCCATCAGCTCCAAGGAAATCAGCAGCGATCTGTGCCAGCAAGAAATGTACAAAGATTCTTTTGGGGGACGAGATACAAATGAATTGAGTATTCACTTTCAGTCCACAGTTTCTAAGCTGTTTCCTTTGGTTAAGTCTGCCTTATTTTTCACTGCCTACCTTCTGTGCACATCAATTAAAGAATTTAAGTGATGTCTTTTGAGGAAATTATATTCACAACAGCACTAAGCTGGTTGCCAAACCATTTCTTTTGGCAACTGTTACTTCGTCACTTCAAGTGCCAAGAAGAACATCTTGTGCTTTCTCTTCTACTTTTGCTACAATAAGCTTATTTTCTGTCAGGCACTTCTTTTACTTTTGAATTTAACTTCCCCAGAGTCAGCAATCTTTCATCCCAATCCAGCTATGCTTACTTCATCCAGGTACTGCCACAAAGTTTAATCAATTAAAGAGAATTGCTGTTTTAAATTCACATGATTTCTACCAAGCCAATAGCAATCTGTGCTGTGATATATATTTGTATTCCTTGTTGTCTTCCATTCTCTGAAGACAGAGATGGGTTTTACACACAATGCTATGAACTCCAGAATGGGTAGGACAAAGAAATAGGTCCCAAATCTTATCCATGCCAACCATCCAACCACCTAGCACACTCAAAAGTCAGAGTTGCAGTGGCCACATGTATGTCTATGTGTATACTGTAAACAACATTGCAAATTTTAAAGTTCAGTTGCTGCTAGCCCAGCAGAAAATGTAGCTCAGTGAGGAATGGATGTGGTTCATGTTAGGATACAGGCAAATACATTTAGATTAGCTAATTTATGGATGGTAGCGAATGGAAGGCAGACCAAGAAAATTGGATTTGTATTACTATTATGAGGTTTGTAAGATTGGTATGTCTTGTCATGAATTATTTTCTCAAATGCCTGCCATTGTTCCTCATAGCTTTTGCTGCTAAACTCATTTTACAGTTCACTCCAGCCAGCTCTGCACTCATTCCTTTGTAATTACCCTTACTTATGCTTAGCACAGTTGTTTCTGGCCCAAGTTCCTTCCTCTCAAACTGGACACTAAATTCTATTATGTCATATTTACCGATTCCAAGGGGATCTTGTAATCTGACATCATTTATTACTCTTTCTCATTGTACATCATCAGATCCAAAACACATCAACCAGATCCCTGGTTGGATCCACAACATATTGTTCTAGGAAACTGTCTTGAATACATTCTCAGTTCTTTGCCTTGGTTTTCTCTGCCAATCCCAAACTAAAAGATTAAAGTCATCCATGATTGACATAATGCCTTGCATACATGTCCTCATTACCTCCTGATTTATTCTGTGTCCCACTGCATAGCTACTGTTGGGTGGGGGGAGGGAGGGTGCCATAAACTACTTCTAACTGTGTCTTCTTTCCCATTTATTTCCTATGTTCACCTATATGGATCCCACATCTTCTGATCCAAGGTGATTTCTTGCTCTCTTATTTATTTCATCCCATGCCAGTAATGCTACCCATCCACCTTTTCTTTTTGGCCGGCCCTTTGAAAGGTCAGAGTCCTGAATATTTATTTCTCATTTTTGATCTCATTGTAACCATGTCTCCTTAACAGCTACAATGTCATATCCTCAACCTGAATTTCTGTTGTTAATTCATTTATTTTGATCTGAATACTATGCACATTCAAGTAAAAGACAATTCAATTTACCTTTTAATTATTTTTCCTTCTTTAAACTATTTACTGCTGTTTTTCTATGTTTGTATACTCATCTTTCCTTTCCCACTCTGTCAGAACTCACACGACTCCAGGTTGTAGTCCAACAGGTTTATTTGACAACACAAGCTTTCTAAGCCTCAATCCTTCTGCAGCTGTTAATGAGAGAGGTAGTATCAGGCACAGAATTTATATGATCAAAGGGTGATCAGGATGTATTAAACCAACCTGAGATGCTGTTAATTCTTTAATCAGTTAGAATGGTTTAATTGATTAATATGTATATTTAATTCCCCAAATTCCTTTTCAAGTCACTGTCCTGAGAGAACTAAAGGTTTTATAAGTGTCAAGAAGAGGTGACATTTTAGGTTAGACAATGCATGTTGGGTGTGAGGCCTAATTTAAAATCTGTTTGTGTTTTGATTTGGAGTCAGATCAGTTTTATTTCTAAGCGATAATAGAAACTGCAGATGCTGGAGAATCCGAGATAACAAGGTGTGAAGCTGGATGAACACAGTAGGCCAAACAGCATCTTAGGAGCAGGAAAGTTGATGTTTCGGGCCTAGACTCTTCATCAGATATGGGGGCGGGGAAGAGGGTTCTGAAATAAATAGGGAGAGAGAGGGAGGCAGATTGAAGATGGATAGAGGAGAAGATAGGTGGAGAGGAGACAGACAAGTTAAAAAGGCGGGGATGGAGCCAGTAAAGGTGAGTGTAGGTGGGGAGGTAGGGAGGAGATAGGTCAGTCCAGGGAGGACAGACAGGTCAAGGGGGCGGGATAAGATTAGTAGGTAGGAAATGGGGGTGCGGCTTGAGGTGGGAGGAGGGGATAGGTGAGAGGAAGAACAGGAACAAAAATAAAGTTGCTGGAAAACCTCAGCAGGTCTGGCAACATCTGTGGAGGAGAAAACGAGTTAACTTTTCAGGTCCAGTGACCCTTCCTCAGAAATTCTGAGGAAGGGTCACCGGACCCGAAACATTAACTCTTTTTTTCTCCTCCACAGATGCTGCCAGACCTGCTGAGCTTTTCCAGCAACTTTGCTTTTGTTCCTGATTTTCAGCATCCAAAGTTCTTTTAGTTCTTATGAGAGGAAGAACAGGTTAGGCAGGCAGGGATGAGCTGGACTGGTTTTGGGATGCAGTGGGGGAAGGGGAGATTTTGAAGCTTGTGAAGTCCACATTGATACCATTGGGCTGCAGGGTTCCCAAGCGGAATATGAGTTGCTTTTCCTGCAACCTTCGGGTGGCATCATTGTGGCACTGCAGGAGGCCCAGGATGGACATGTCGAGCGTGGAATGGAAGGCTGAGTTGAAATGGTTCACGACTGGGAGGTGCAGTTGTTTATTGTGAACTGAGCATAGGTTAAGGAGGAATTTACAAAACACCACATTGACTGGTGATCTATAAATGTTGTGCTTTTTGAACAAAATAGAATGTATCTGCAAATACAAATTCACCCCATGCATTCACATGTGTGTGTGCTTTGCTGAGTGTGTGTGTGTGTCTGCGCGGGCGTGTGGGAGAGAGTGCGTGTGAGTGTGTGAGAGTGTGTGTGTGAGGGAGTGGGAGAAAGAATGTGTGTGGGGGGGTGTGTGTGGGTGTGTTTATGTGTGTGTGAATCCATGGAATGAATTTGAGTTTGCAAATATGTTCCATTTTGTTCAAAAAGCTCACAATTCACAGACAGTCAGTCAATGTGACGTTTTGTAAATTCCTGCTTTAGAAGTAACACCAGTCTGATTCCAAACCAAAATACAAACAGATTTTATATTATTCCTTACACCTAACATGCATTGTTTGACCTAAAATGTCACCTCTTTTTTACACTTATGAAACCTTTAGTTCTCTCAGGACAGTGACTGGAAAGGAATTTGGGGATTTTTATATGCATATTAATCAATTAAAACATTCTGACTGATTAAAGATTTAACAACATCTCAGGTTTGTTCAATACATCTTGATCAGCGATGTGTTCCTTTGATCTTTTACTTATAAATTGTTTATCTGATACTACCTCTCCTACTGACTCATGAAGAACGAGTGAGGCTCCAAAAACTTATGTTTTCAAATAAACCTGTTGGACTATAAGCTGTGTTGTGTGATTTCTGACTTTGTCGAGCCCTGTCCAACACCAGCACCTCCACACATCATGGCTTTACCATTCTGAATTATGTTATCCAAATAGCTGTCCTGTAATGCTGCCATACCCTGTTGCTTTATAAGCCTACAAAATTCCTCTTTCAAACCACCCCCACCTCATCTCCTCTAGTTAGTTTAAAGCCCTATGTGTAGCCTTAGTTATTCAATTCAGCAGGACAACATAGGAATAATTTTAAATTAACTATAATCTGGCATAAATCATGAAATTAATTCAGATATTAACTCTTGTTCTGACATTGAGAAGTAATTTGTCATTCCTTAGAGGCATAGGTACAATGTTGCCATTTTCCATTCCCATGTTCTATACTGAAAAATATATAGCTGACAGCGCTTAATAATGTTATAAGCTAACCTATACAGTAAGAACAGTTTATATTTCAACGGTGTCTTTAATGTAGTAAAATGTCCCAAGGTTCTTCACAGGAGCATATGGAAGTTTGATATTGAGTGCTGTGTGGATATTTGGACAGACAACCTGACGCTTGGTCAAAGAGATACATTTTAAGGAGCGTCATAAGGAAAAAGGAGGTGAAAAGTTTTTGTCAAGGATCTTTAAGGGCAGCTGAAGATGCATTCATGCAATCAATTTGATACAAATCCAGATCCAAGATGTAAAATAAAATAGCCTTTAGTGCCTCGTAAATATTTCAAAACTACTTTATCTTATATTATGGAAGTTGCAATTGCACTGTCCACTTTGTATCTACTTTCCTGTATCCTATTCATTTAAATCAAGTTTAAATATACTCTAGGTTTGCATTTCCCAATTCTACGCCCATAATAATTGTACAGTCATATAAATGAACATCTCTGTGATGCTTTCTTTCTTTCCAGAATAAGGATTCTAACGTTTTTCCCATAACTGAGACCCTGATTTTTAAGATCAGCCAAATAGCTTTTCTCTTTGACAACAAAGTGTGGAGCTGGATGAACACAGCAGGCCAAGCGGCATCGCAGGAGCACAAAAGCTGACGTTTCGGGCCTAGATCCTTCATCCAGCTTTTCTCTTTACCCACTCCAATGAGTCATGTGGCACTTGTGTCTTGGCAACGAGAATGTGACACAGCTCCCAAGTTCTGTTCTTACTAGACCATAGTGCAGTTTTACCATGACTTTTTGTTTTGCATCTGCGCCCTTCACCCTTTAGGTTTATTCCCTGAGTCTAGAAATTTTGTGTTACTTTTGAAGACCTTGAGCTTTTCCCTAAAATGCCTCATTTCAGCATTACTATTGATTTAATATAATTTCCCACTTCACCACATCCTTCTTCATGGTTCACTGAAGAATTATACTACATTTATTTCAATGTAACGGGTCTTACAGGTGAGGCTGATGAACTCAGGACATGTACGGGACCTTGGGGCTGGGACATTGTGGACACTTAGCCAATGGAAAGACAGGACCGGCCGTTCAATGTTTCATAGAATAGAATCCCTATAGTGTGGAAATTGGCCCTCTGGCCCAATAAGTCCACACTGACCCTCAGAGCATCCCACCCAAACTCATCCCCCTATAACCCACACAACCTAAACATCCCTGAACACTATGGGCAATTTAGCATGGCCAATCCACCTAGCCTGTATATCTTTGGACTGTGGGAGGAAACGGGAACACCTGGAGGAAACCCATGCAGACATGAGGAGAAAGTGCAAACTCCACATGGACAGAGGGTGGAATCGAACCTGGGTCCCTGGTGCTGTCAGGCAGCAGTGCTAACCACTGAGCCACCGTGCCACCCATATTTCTGAGGGATCATCATGAAATGGGTAGAAATTAGAAATAAGAAAGAGACGATCATCTTGAAGGGATTGTACTATAGCCACCCACCACCCCCCAACCCCACCAATAGTCAGAAGAAAATTGAGCAAGAGTTATGTAGAGAGACCTCAGATATATGTAACAATAATAAGGTTGTTTTAGTACAGGATTTTAATTTTCCAAATATTGACTGGGACTGCCACAGTGTTAAAGGCTTGGGTGGTGAGGAATTTGATAAATGTGCTCAAGAGAATTTTCTTTATCAATATTAAATGTACGTTATAGAGAAAGAGTAAAACCTGACCTCTTGGGAAATTCATCAATAAAGTGATTGAAGTGTCAGTAGGGGAAGACTTGGGACTAGTGATCATAATTCTACTGGTTTTAAAGATTATCCTTCCATAAAAGTTAAAGTTCTTAATTGGAGTAAGCCAGATTTTAATGGTATGACACAAGAATTTTCAAAAGCTGATTAGAGTAGATTGTTTGCAGGTAAAGGGACAACTGACAAGTAGGAGGCTTTCAAAAGTGTGACAACGAGGGTTCAGAGGTTCCTGTTAGAGTGAAAGGTAGGCCTGGTAAGAATAGGGAACAATGGATGAATAAAGGTAATGAGGTTCTAGAATCATAGAATCCCTACAGCATGGAAGAATGCCATTCAGCCCATTGAGTTTACACCAACCCTCTGAAGAGCATCCCACCCCCTTACCCTATCCCTATAACCTGTAACCCTGTGACCCTGCACTTTCCATGGCTAATCCACTTAGACTCACAATGGGCAATTTAGCATGGCCAATCCACCTAACCTGTGTATCTTTGAGCTGTAGGAGGAAACCCAAGCAGACATAGAGAGAATGCACAAACTCCACACAGACAGTCACCCAAGGGTGGAATCGAACCTGGGTCCCTGGCACTGTGAGGCAGCAAAGCTAACCACTGAGCCACTGGCCTGCCCCGACCACAGAGGCAGTGGCAGTTGCAGGTACATTTACAAAATTTAAAAGACATTTGGATCAGTACATGAATAGGAAAGGTTTGGAGGGATGTGGGGCAAACACAGGCAAGTAGGACTGGTTTATTTTGGGAACATAGTCAGCATGGACTAGTTGAACTGCAAGATCTGTTTCCATGCTGTATCACTCTAATTGTAATTCCATCATACCATGAACCACCCCATTTCTTAAATCATATCACACTTCTGGATAGTTTTTATTAAAATAGTTCCATTTCGATGTGAATAATTACTTCTGATCTGTTGCTAAATTCTGGGCTCAATACTGCTTTTGCTTTGTTTATCTGTTGATTTAATGTTCTAGGGATTCATTCGCCAACCAAACAGCAAAAAAAGTAGCAATTTTATCACTTTCACACATTGAAGCAAGTTATACCCTATGTATTTATTGTTCATGGAAAAGTTCAGGTTTTACAATTTCTTTCATTGTGTACTGTTTTTATTGTTTGGACAAAGTGAAATTATTTTGTTGGCATGCCAGTTTATTTGTCCACCTTTATTAGATAAACACCCCTGTTGAATGTTGTCATCTATCCTTTCTGACTTAGACTATTACTGCAATATCCTCAATAATATCTTTGTTATTACATGATAATGTCCCTCACTGGTGCAATTTTTGATGCTACACATGTCTCCATTATTTTAATTATGTACATGTTGATTGCATTGATCTCAATTTATTAAAACATTTTCATTTCCAAATTGGAGAACCATGCCAGATTTCCCATTTTGTATATTATTGTGTATTGTAGATATATTGACTCTGTGGGGAAATCTATTTTCTCCTTATGTTGCACTCATGGTTGAACCAGACTGTTTTTTCTCTTCACAAAAATGTAATTTATTTATTTGGTAATACAGACTTTGAATATGCAGGAAGCTTTTTATCTTGCGCTCATCAGGATTTACAAGGAAGCCAAGGTAAAGGTATTTTAAACCAAGTAGGCTGAGTCAGATTTATCAAGATATTGCCTTGAGAAATGAACCAGTGAATGCTGTCACTTAGTTGAACTGAAACAGGTGCAATGGTGCAGTCCGTATACACATTTACACATTCCTTTTGTCTGCAAAGAACAAGGACCTGTGTATGAATATATGTATCTTCCAGTAAGTGCAAGTGTGCCACACTGTGCCTAAACTAGACTACATAGGTCTTCATGTACTCAGGATTATCCAGCAAATGCTATCCAATTAGAAATGATGAATTGCATGTTGAACAATGTGCTGTGCATTCTACAAAAGCAGTTTGGTTGCATAAGGTCAATAACATGCTTGTTGCCAACAACTGAAGGAATATGCCTTGTCCAGAGTCAACTTGCCAAGTTTAAAATTTAAACAAAGTTTGACAATTAACTGTCAGCCATTATTAGCTGGTGCACTCCCCATTGACCATACCTCAAGCAATCAATGACCACTTACAAACCAATAAACTCTCTCCTCTTAAACAGTATAAATTTTGATTTGCAATTCTTACAAATTGTCTTGAATAGTGCAAAACAAAATACTTTCACAAAATGCATTTTTCAGCAAATATTTTATTTACAAAATATCCAGAAGCGTCCTCCAAAATATTTCAAATCAGACATCATAAAAATGATATAAATTACAACTTTTCTCCTTTGACCATGTTGCATCCTTAGGTGGTTCAATAAAAATACAAAATGTAATATTTACATAATGCATTCAGTGTCAAGCATCCAAAGGGTTCTGAGATTAGCAGCCCCTCCAAACACTACAGCTAAAAGGCCTCAGACAATGATCTTTTCCAATTATGCTTTTGTAGCTTTACCAATCCCAAACCTTAGTGCACTCCTTGACATGTATTCCCGGACTGTGGAATGTGCCAGTGTTATAACACTCCACTCAAGCCAGCTCTCCTACATTGGTTAAATCGTGGGCTTTGTCCATACTTGTCTGGATGCCCACACTTTCACAATTATTTCACAGAAATACCAGCTAAAACCTCGCAAAAATTTTCCGTTTCTTTACATAATAGCACTGAATTCTAATTGAGAACAAGTAACCGACTTCCTTCTGTAAAAAGTAAATTTCTATCTCCACAATGAGTTCTGTATCTGTTCATGGTTTTTGAAAATGTGCATAGAATTTTAAAATATATTAGCTATTATTTTCTACAAATTGCTCTTAAAATCAGAGTTTGAAGACAATTTTTTCACTATTGCAAATTTCCATATCTATTTCACTGTCAGTAGTAAGGAAGTAAATTTCTGATAACTCAAATTTGTTTCAAAAATATCGCTTGTAATCTGCAATGTATTTCTATTGCCATGAATCATCTATACTGTTATTTCCTCTCTTTCACCTGCAAGAGATTATCATTGCAAAACAAAAATGTTTATCTTCCAATTTCCATCCCCAGGGGTTGTATTTTTTCTATTATCTCTGTGCGTGCTTCTCTTTCATTGTCTGATTTCCTCACTGTTTAATCTTCTGTCCTTTGGCGCATTTAGACTTGGTCTGAACCGGACGCCACGATTTCACCTTGAGCAATATTTACAAATGTTGAAAATCTGATGGAGGAGATCAGCAATGGCATTGCAAGGTGGGGTCATTGACCTGAAAGGCTGTCGGGGTCATTTTCCCAGGTGACGGGGCTCTCGCCTACCAGCTGTAGAGTCGGCTGCAGTCTGCCACTCTTCCCGACACTCTGGGGGATGGTTACTGTGTTTAGGGCCAGGTAGGGGAGTCGCTAGGGTCAAGGACGTGGGGGCAGAACGAGCTGTCAGTTGCAGGCTGCTACTCTATGGGCTGTATAAAACTCCACGAAATTCTGTTTCTCTCGCTACAGACGCTTCCAACTGGCTGAGTATTTTCAAAATGTTCTGTTTTTCTCAGAGATGCCCAGCATCAGCCATATTTTGCATTCGGGGTAAGGACGAGGTGAATGTCAATAAACTAAGCCAATACATTACAGTTATTAAAGAGATGCAGATATGGCGAAATTAAAAGACACTGTTTGAATTTTAAAGTCTATTTTTTATTCATATTGCAAATTTCCAGCCGTTCTAAAGACTTTTTCATTTCCTAGTACCAGTGCAAGCAAGATGTTTTTTATCGATTTGCACAACATTCCGGGTATGCTGTGATTATGGTTGTATAATACAAATGAACATATTTTATTCATAAGTTTTCCGCTTTGACTACCACAATGTGGCGCTCCCTTTCCCAATGACCAGGAAAACACATTTTCAGCTTTCAACTAACCCTGTGGGAAATCCGAATCCCTCGCTGTTACTAGCAAGTCTTTTCTGTGATTTTAAAATGCAAATTTCTGCCGTGATGTAAATTCATTTTGGGCGCGGTTTTAATATTTCTGACGAAAAAGAACGCTGTGAAAATAGCATATAATCCACAGTTGCTAATGGAAAACAGTTAGAACCTTGTGGATTTTTAGATTTATTGGGCGTGAATTACCTCCCGACAATTTTGGATACATGACAAGAAAGCCGCCATTTCCTACCAGCGTCAATATGTGACTCGCCTCCCACTCGCCTCGTTTCCCAAACCGTGGCCACTTGCATTTTATTAGATGTAGAACAGGCCAGTCAACAGCATCTCCCTCCTCCGCCGGCAATAAACAGATAGGCATGCAGGCAGGGATGGACACAGTCACAGTTGCACAAAAAAATACAGACACACACAGATACAACATACATACACAGATACCCACACGAATACACACACTCACAGATACACATACATACAGATGTAAGCACACATATACAAATAGACACGCACAGATAGCTCTGCACAAGAGATAGATGCACAGAGATACACAGACATGCAGGAATTATGGGTACCAATATAAATGAAGATTTTCATACAGACATATAGAACCTTGGATGCAAATACATAAATGGTCATCAACATTATATCAGCCATGCACATACATCCAATGGCATACTTAAATACACAGGTACAGGCACCAATGTGGACAAACTTAGACATAGCCACAGGGCACACATGGTAACAGACAAATATTTGATACCAATACACATGAATTGGGAATTCACTATGGTGAGCAAAGTCATAGAATCATGCAACACAGAAATGTACCCTTCACCCAACTCATCCGTGCCAACCAGGCTTCCTAAACTGAACTAATCCCATTTGTCTGCGTATGGCCCATATCCTTCTGAACCTTTACTATTCATGTACCTGTCCAAATGTCTTTTAAATGATTGTAAACACTTCTACCACCTCCTCTGACAACTTGTTCCATATATGCACCACCCTCAGTGTGAAAATGTCGCTCCTCAGGCCTCTTTTAAATACTTCCTGACTCACCCCTAAACCCATGCCCTCTGGTTTTGGACTCCCCTACCCTGGGAAACAGACCTTGGCTATCCAGCCTGATTGTGCCCCTCATGATTTTGTAAATATCTATAAGGTCATCCCTCAGCTGCCGATGCTCCAGGGAAAAATATCCCAGCCAGTCTAACCTCTCCCTATAACTCAAACCTTCCAGTCTTGGTAATATCCTCGTAAATCTTTTTTGCACCCTTTCCAGTTTAATAACATTCTTCCTATAGCAGGGTGACCAGAATTGTATGCAGTACTCCAAATGTGGCCTTACTAAGGTCTTGTACAGCTGTAGCATGATGTCCCAACTCCTACACTCAGCGTTCTAATCAATGAAGGCAAGCATGCCAAATATCTTCTTCACCATCCCGTCTACCTGTGACGTCACATTCAAGGAACTTTATATCTGCACCAGTAGGTTTCTCTGTTCAACAACACTCCCACAAGCCTTATCATTAACTGTGTAAGTCCTCCCCGATTTGGCATATCAAAATGTGACACCTAGCATTTATCAGCACTAAACTCCATCTGCTATTCCTCAGCCCACTGGCCCAGTTGATCAAAATCCTGTTGTACTCTTAGATAATATTCTTCATTGTCCACTATGTCACTAATTTTGGTGCCAACTGCAAACTTACAAACTATGCCTCCTCTCCAAATTGTTTATACAAATGATAAACAACAGTGGACCCCAAAGCAGTGTTTGCAGCACACTGCGGGGCACAGGCCTCCAGTCCAGAAAACAATCCCCTACCACCACCCTCTGTCTTATACCGGCAGGTCAATTTTGTATCCAATTGGCTAACCATCCCTGGTTCCTATGTGATTTAACCATACTAACCAGTCTACTGTGCAGTACCTCAATGAAGGCCTTGCTAAAGTCATTGTGGACAGAGTCCATCACTCAGCCTTCACCTATCTTTTAGATCATCTCTTCAAAAGACGCAGTCAAATTTGTGAGACACGATTTCCCGTGCACAAAACTGCAGTGTATCCCTGTTCAGTTCTTGCCTTTCCAAATGCATCTAGAACCTGTCTCTCAGAATCTGTTTCAACAACTTACATTATAATAACAATGTTAGGTGACTGTCTGTAGTTCCTTGGCTTTTCCTAAATAATGGCACCACATTTGCCAACCTCCATGACTGTTGATGATACCAATATCAGTGCTAGGGGCCCTGCAATTTTCTTCCCTATCTTCCCACATTGTCCTGGGATACACGTGTGTGTTGTTAACCAATAGCATCAAAGATGAGCATCAATATAGCACTTTTAACATTTAACCACTCAGCAGATAACTTCACAAAAGGCGATTTGACAAAGATCAAAAACTAACCAAATGCTGCCTCTGGCTATTAGAAAAAAAGGGTTGAAACTTTTACTTGTAAGTTGGCAATAAAGAGGAACATTAGGAGGAAAGGAAGGTGGAAATGAAAGGACAGGAATAACGTGTTTCAGGCCCAAACAGCTGAAGCAATGACTACCAATAGTAATTTTTAGATTATACAAGAGGCCAGAGGTACAAAAATGCAGAGGTTTTGGAGGATTGTAGGCTGGACCTTGTTATCCACAGTTTGGCTTAATTGGATAGCGGGATGGTCTTTGATGTAGTGTGACTTTGACACTGTGGGTTCACTTCCTGCGCCAGTTGAGGTTACCATGAAGGTATTTCCTCTCACTTCTCCCCTTGCCAGAGATATTGTAACCCTCAGGTTAAACTACCGCCAGTTGTCTCTCTTTAATGACAGAGCAACCCTACGGTCTGGTAGAAATATTCTTTACCTCAAACAGCTAATATTCTGAGTCAGCACCAGTAGACAGTAAATCTAGCAGAACGCTAAATATTATGAGAAAAATGGTTTGTTACTGATATTTAGTATTCAGAATAATAGGAATAATATCCACATATTTTGACAAATTACCTATCAATGTACGAAAGAAGGCTTTGCTTGGTTGAGCAATGATGAAACTAGAATGCAGTACTGGAGATAACAAGGTGTGGAGCTGGATGAACACAGCAGGCCAAGCAGCATCAGAGGAGCAGGAAGGCTGACATTTCGGGAGATTGGTTTATGTGATTGGAATGCCCTCGACCGTGTCTCCTGCATTTCCCACACCTCATCCCTCACACCCCGCCCTCGCAATAACCGCCCCAAGAGAATCCCCCTAGTCCTCACATACCACCCCACCGATCTCTGGATACAATGCATCATCCTCCGACACTTCTGCCATCTACAATTCAACCCCACCACCAAAGACATTTTTCCCACCCCACCCTTGTCTGCCTTCCAGAGAGACCACCCTCTCTGCAACTTCCTTGTCCGCTCCACACTCCCCTCCCACTCCACCACACCCGGCACTTTTCCCTGCAACCACAGGAAGTGCTACACTTGCCCCCACACCACCTCCCTCACCCCCATCCCAGGCCCCAAGATGACTTTCCATATTAAGCAGATGTTCACCTGCAAACCCGCCAATGTGGTATACTGCATTCACTGTACACAGTGTGGCTTCCTCTACACTGGGGAAACCAAGCGGAGGCTTGGGGACCACTTTGCAGAACACCTCCGCTCGGTTCACAGTAAACAATCGCACCTCCCAGTCGCAAACCATTTTAACTCCCCCTCCCATTCCTTAGGCGACATGTCCATCCCGGGCCTCCTGCAGTGCCATAATGATGCCACCCGTAGGTTGCAGGAACAACTCATATTCCGCTTGCAAACCCTGCAGCCCAATGGTATCAATGTGGATTTCACCACCTTCAAAATCTCCCCTCCCCCACTGCATCCCAAAACCAGTCCAGCTCGTCGCTGCCTGCCTAACCTGTTCTTCCTCTCACCAACCCCTCCTCCCACCTCAACCTGCACCTCCATTTCCTACCTACTAACCTCATCCTGCCCCCTTGATCTGTCCGTCCTCCCCGGACTGACCTAACCCCTCCCTACCTCCCCACCCATACTCCCCTCTTCACCTATCTTCTCCTCTATCCATCTTCAGTCCGCCTCCCCCTCCCTCCCTATTTATTTCAGAATCCTCTCCCTATCCCCCTTTTCTGATGAAGGGTCTAGGCCCGAAACGTCAGCTTTTGTGCCCCTGAGATGCTGCTTGGCCTGCTGTGTTCATCCACCTCCACACTTTGCTATCTTGGATCTCCTGCATCTGCAGTTCCTATTATCTCAGATGATCGACCATGATCTCATTGAATGACGGCAGAGCAGGTTGAGCCGAATGGCTTATTTGGTATGTTTCTAGAAACAATAGTTCCAAATGATTGGAGGTCAACACGGGAGCTCCCGCTGGGTGATCTCTGCGGATTTCAACTCCATTCATTGGTTGCAAGGGGGAGTTTCTTCCTGGAAACGCAGGCTCCTTTCACATGAAAGGACCGCCTGCCCAAATGAAGAGTCCAGGGGCAGGATTTAAATTCAATTCAATCAAACCAGTAAATGCAATGTTAAATCATCATGACGCGAAAAACAAAAGAAGCAGTTAAATCCATAAAATTTGCGTTCTCTGTTCTTTTACTGGAAATGAATTTAAACGTTTACATTTAGAAAGGGGTGAGTTATTGAGAAGGCTTTTAAAAAACGAGCTTTCAGTGTCACTCAATATATGGCGACGGCTGGAAATTCGCATATTTATAACGTTCCCGAGTGAATAATTTTCAATATGGGATTGATGGGAGTTACTAAAGCAGACTGTTTGGGAATACAGAAATCATATACAGATATAATAGAGTGAAAGCATTTAACGCTTATTTTAGATGAGAGCTAATCTAACCAAAGATCACTTTAAATCGACGATGCATACAGTGGAAGAACATAATTAAAATCACACATTTTTAAAAAATACAATGCCTGATGTTTTCCTTCACTGAATGGGAATATTTTACTGCAGTAAAATACAAAGCAGGAGATGTAGAATAGTTTATTAAACCCGCGCGGCTGGACCAATCCGGGTTGTGAGCAGCGTGGACGAGTCTGAGGTTATGGTGTGCAGGGATAATCCGTGTGTTTATTGCTGTTGGTGGTAATCTCCTTTTTGCTCTCTCACTCCGCGAGTTGGAAGAGCAGAGCGCGTTTGGGTGGAAGGGAGGGCAACGCCAGGAAATCCAAAGAGAGAGAGAGAGAAAAAAATAAGAAATTCTCCAGGTGTGTCACCTCATCACCGTGCTGGGTAACCAGAGACAGTGCGAAGGAATTATTGGAAGGAAACACTGCACGGTCGGATTGACCGTTGTGAGAGAATATTTTACAATCGGCAGTGATTTAGTGACAGCCATTTGCGGAGTCACAAGGTCAGCTCAGTGTTCACAGGAGACAACAGGAGTCAGACACTGCAGCCGCCAGCTCACGGGAAGAACCTGCTACTCCAGCAGGTTGAAAACAGGACATTTCCGTTCTCACTGTCCACACCCCCACTCCCCCCTGACATTCAAAGTGAGCCTCCCTTGAGAAACCCACACGGTGAAGTGCTGCTCTGTTCTCCAATCTTTGTGTGTGAGAGAGACTGAGAGAAGAAGAAAAACGACATTTCTCCTCATGTCTTCTTCAGACGAAGAGAGTGTGAGCGAACGGTCGGGAAGCTTGTCCCCGTGTCCGGGGGATACTTTACCCTGGAACCTTTCCAAACATCAGAGGTCCAAGAGGCAAAGCCAGGAGTCGGTGCTGGACCCCGCGGAGAGAGCTGTGGTCAGAGTGGCTGGTAAGAAATCTCTGTGAACAGGATGTGGATTGAGAGAGAGAGAGAGAGAGCTGCATGCCGCCCGGGCTCTCAAACCACTTCATAGGTTTCAAACCATTTACTGACATCGAATGTTTTGAACGAAATGTCATCATTTGGGGGTAGGGGGGTAATTTAAATATCAACCAAATATTAAAGAATAAAGCAACAAGCAAGGGGAAAGATGCTAAAAGCACGTGTGCTTTTACAAACGGGCGCCTCTAATAGCTCAATACCAACCGGTCGAGTTGCAGATTAATTCCTGATTAATGGTCTAATTCACATGCTGCATGTCCTAATGTTTTTCAGTTAGAAATATGAACAGCGGGTTAGGTCTGTTTGTATTGTATGGATTGACCATCCCCTGGCCTGAAGTTCTTGGGTGGATTCCTTCTGCTCGGTCTCTTCTCGCCCTATTGGAGAAAGCCCAGCGACAGATCAGAACGCTGGGGACCACTCCCGCTTTAGCAAGTGCCTATTCGTCAATGAGCAGTCCCTGCCACTCAGCTTTGCAGCAGATAACACGGGTTTATCTGGAATTGATGGTAGAAAATCTCAATGTTTTTTCATTGATTGCTGAATAATGCTACAATTCTATTGACTGACACCACTGTGGATGTGGCTAACCGAAATCCGTGATTTAAACGGACTCGGAGGATGGGAGTAGCTGGTGTCTTGGTTGCCATGGTTCCGCCCACGGAGGAGTACTTTGCATTTGTAATGGAGTGTCTGAAATGTTACAAATGAAAGCCCCGCCATCAATCCTGATACTACCATCTTCTCCAACATGTAGGCGTGACATAGAAACAAAATGCTGCTAGTTCCACGAAATTAAACATTAGCATTTCGAATGTATATATGCATAAAACAAACAATCTGATCTAACAGGCATCATACAGTCCTCAGTGTGAACATCGATCCGGATGTATGGAGTCACTGGTATTTCTGGTTGATAGCACAAAGCTATTTCAATTTTATGAAATCTCCAGTAGCCCCTCACGTCAGATTTCCTTCTGTACAGAGGCGTGCCACGTGAAAACCTGGTAGGGATAATGGAATCAAAATCACTAAATTGTAATCGTGATAATTTAAACACCAACCAACATCAGGGACTCCAGCTGCTGGCTGCAATGTAAAACACCAGTGAACCGTGAGCACCATAAGAATCAGTAATCCAAAATTGTGAAAAACCAGCCAAAAGCCTCCATTCTAAAAAGCAATCGACACTTGGGCGTGTCAGACGAAAAACTGCAAGCACTCCTGAAAAATTTATCACCAAGTCTCAGTTCTTAAAACGTGATGAAATCCTAAAAATATCTCTGGCAATCCTGAAATAATTGACATCGTCGAATGATGCTGAAGGGGTTTTAGAAAAAAATCAATAACTAATGATATTTGAAAGACTGTTTTGAAAGATAAAGTCGTTCGGTAATGTTGATATTTAAATCGCCAGTCATGCTTACGGGATTTTTAATAGTCCAGCTGTGTTGAACACCAATCTATATTTCGTCATTATAAAACAACAATTATCTTGTAAGGTAATAAGCCAGCGAAAAATGTTGTGATACAAAATAAGAGTCAAACGAATTTGTAATATGAAATACTAGACAATAATCTTGAATTATAAAAGCCAAATATACCATACTGTAATACAAAAATGAGCCAATAATTCACTAATATAACACACTAACTGATAAGCCTATAACAAAAAAGACCAACCTGTGACCTTATAATATAAAAGTTGCCAGTATTCCCATAATGAAAAAGAACTCAATCAGTATTTTCATAATGATAGATCATGGAATGGGATCGTAGAAATTCAAAATGAAAGGAGGCCATTAGGTCCATTATGTTCATGCAGACTCTTGGTCAAATAGATTTATCTAATCCCACTTCCCCATCCTTTATAGAAAACCTGGCAATTTTTTCAAGTGATTATCCAATTTCCTTTTGAAAGCCACAATTGATACTGCCTCCACCACATCCTGAAACACTGCATTCCAAATCCAAATCACTCATGTGTCATTTACAGATTGTGAAATTGTGTTCTGCACATCCAATTACAGACCAATGATGCAGATTAGGAAATGCAATGGTTCCACTACCAAAATTTGAGGAACTTTACTTTATATCTTCCTTCTGTGTGAAAAAAACAACTATGCAACACTATTCTGTTTCTTGTCATTCATTCAATTTCAAACTTACGTTGCCACTATCTCTGTTATTACACGTGCTTCAACTTTGCAGATAGGCTTGTCATGTGACATTTTATAAAACTCCCTTTGCTTTAAAGTTTGAGAAGATTTGTTACTCAGGTTGTGGATGAGGCTGCAGATGTGCTCACCGAGCCGATGGATGTGGTTGCAAATGTTTCATCACCCTGCTAGGTAACCTCGTCAGTGCACCTCCAGTGGAGCATTGGTGGTCGGTCCTGCTTTTCATTAAAAATGTCTTGGTTTGCTGGGGTGGTTGCTATTACTTCCAGTTTTGTTTCTGAGTGGTTTGTGCACAGGGTCTAATTCAATGTGTTAGTTCAATTTCATAGGCCAAACCGGAAGAAAATTGACTATATGGATACATGAACACCAACTAGCCAAGAGACACAACCAATTCTCATTTGTCTCACTAAACACGGACAACAAGGGACACAATTTCGACTAGGACAATGCAACAATAATCGCACAAGCCAAACAGAGACTCCAGCAAATTCCTAGAGGCCTGGTATTCTAACTGTAACTCCAACAACAAACACATTGAATTCTGAGGAAGAGTCACCAGACCCAAAATATTAACTCTGTTTTCTCCTTCACAGATGCTGCCAGACCTGTTGAGCTTTTCCAGGAACTTTGTTTTTGTTGCTGATTTACAGCATCTGTAGTTCTTTTGGTTTTTGTGTTGAATTAATCCCTTTGTAATAACCACTGTGAAAGAAAACCGGAAGTAATACCAGCCACCCCAGCAAACCCAGGCATATAAATAACAGGTGGGACAGAACACCGATGCTTCACAGGAGGCACACTGACAATGTTCTGGCAGGGTGACAAAACATTTGCAATCAAACCTACTGGCTTGACGAGCATGTCTACAACTCCTTTTGGTGTCTATGTACATTATATCAAACACAGTACCCTCAACAGTTCTCAACATCACTTCAGCAAAAAACGCAGACAAATTAACTAACATCGTTTATTCTGTTAAAAACACTTCACTAATCCTGTGAACACTAGCCAACAATCCCACAAAAGAAGAACAAGTGCAATACAAATCACCAGTTGATAATCCAGCAAAAGGAAATGTCAGTCGACAATATGGAATAAAAATAATCAGCAATTATTTCTATGTATAAAATACAAAGTAATAATTTAACATCTAACATTATTTATCAATCTTGTGCTGAAAAATACAAATTTATCATATTGCATTATCAAATACTCATCAATAATCTTATAATTCATTACCTGAACTGGCAATTCTGCTGTATATCGGTGCTATATAAATCTATGATTCTAAGAGGTAGAGGTCGGTAAAATACCACATTTTAAAGGCCTCTGGATGGATACATGAATAGGATGGGTTTAGAGGGATATGGGCCAAATACTGGCAACTGTGACTAGCTCAGTTTTGGATAATGGTCGGCATGGACAAGCTGGACTGAAGAGTCTGTTTCTGTGCTGTCTAACTCTATGTCTCTATGACTCTATAAGATACCAGCCAACAATTAGTTAAGATAAACATGTATGGGAACCTAAAGATTATCATGTTGGACCATCAAAATTTCTGAAAATTTGTGGACCAGCATGAAACAAAATATTAAAGTTCTTGCATCATCAGCCAATTGATTCACTAATTTTCAAATTAAATCATTGAATTTTGAATTAGGAAGGCACACCACTTTGATGTGTGATCAAGAAATTTTGATTATTAACAAATGAATAAAATGAAGTTACAAGAAAGAATCCATTGCCTTTCATTCTATAGTCCTCATAATCTCCTTTCCATTGTAATGAAATTTAGCATTCATTCGGCTTCCTATTCTAGTTCTTGAATTTCCCAAGCCCCAAATTTTAATGCAGGATAGTCTGAGAATTCCTAGCTTCAACAATGACATAGCATCTGAAAAATATCAATACTTTTACTGTGGAATCCAATTTAATAACTAGTTTCTCTGTAGTTTACTTCAATATCTAGATATCAAAATTTGTTCCGCAGGCCAATGGTGTCAAGAAAATCAAACTTTTGCTGTGGGTCTATCACATACCTCAGGAGGAGTTCATCCTTCACCTTTGTGTCTCATAGTGCTGGAACTCCAGTAGATTGCTGTGTTCTGTGTTTAATTTTCTATGGTGGTGCTGCTGCTGCCTTATCTCAGACTTTCTTTGCAGTCATGATTGTCTCTAAAACTGGCCCAATTAGCTTCCCACCAGCGAGTTTCTTCATGGCTTGAACTACACCTGTTCCCTTATTTCTAAGTGCACTCTTTCCCATCTCTCTAAGTACTTTCATTTCTGAAATACTTTATTTACTGTGGCCAACTGATTTCTTCCGGATGCTAACTACATATGCTGCCTTGGATCTTCTCTCACTCTATAGCTTCTGATCAGGCTTTCCCATTCTCTGGTTCAGTGCCTAAGTATTCCTTTAAGTCCATCACTAGGTGGACTGTACCACTGCGGTGCTTCACTTCAGATATTTCCAGACCTCTGGGTTTGTATTGCAGAGCCTGGCCTTGTAGTTTAACATAATTGGCTCTTATTCATCCACTTCTGTTGCACAGGTCTGATCACCATTGTCATGTGGGTTATAGTATTTTAGTGATGTACTATGCTCTTGTGAGTGAACAGAAACAGGCTCTATGGAACATGTCTATATACATAGGATTGTAAGAAATAACATCTTAGTTGGAACCCTAGAGACACAGCTCAAGCTCCATATCATTTGACATTCATCCTGACATTGCTCCTCTCACATAGGGTTAATAGCTATACCCAAAGTAAAGGTATGGATCCCTTTACCCACAAAACACAATATTTTCTTTATTCATGGGTTATCAGTGTTATCAGCAAGGGAGTATTTATTGTCAGTCCCTAATAGCCCATGAGAAAGTGGTGCTGAATTCTGTTCTTGTATTTTGAAATCCATGTGGTGTAAAGACACCAACAGGGCTGTTAGGTAGGGAGTTCCAATATTTTGAAACCAATGATGGTACAGAATAGCAACAAATTTCTAAGTAAGGATGATGTGTTACTAATGGATGGTGGTTGTATTCCAAGCATCTGCTGCCCTTATTCTTCTAAGTGGCAAACCTCAATAGCTTTGGAACATGTGATAAAAGGAGCCTTGGTAAATTGTTGAAGTGCATCTTGTAAATAGTAAGCCCTGGTAGCGGATGGAATAAATGTTCAAGGTTATGGATGGGGTGCCAGTAAAACAGCTGTTTTACCCTGGATAGTATCAAGCTTCTTGAGTGTCATTGGAGGTGCGCTCATCGAGGTAATTCAAGAGTATTCTGTTACACCCAGACTTGTGCCTTGCAGAAAATGGAAAAACTCTGTGCTAATGAGTTACTGAGTGAGAATGTAGTTATTGGAAGCCAATCATTTTGATCAAGGACATCATGTAGCAGTTTCATAAAGTAGGGTCCTGTAATTTTTGAGCTGTTTCATTTATGACCTACAATTCATTGTAAGTTAATGAGTAGGGATTTTCACTTGTGACTGTGAAATAGTCTGTTAAATTTGCAGTTTCTAAGATAACCCAGCAGTCTATGTCCACCAACAGCAAGAGCTGGGCAAGGTTCAAGCTTGGATTGATATGTGACATTTTACGCCAAGCCATGAACATCTAGAGAGAATCTAACCACTTAATTTTGCTAACAATAGCAGGATAGGTAGAAAGTAGGCTATCAGAGGCACTAGAGAGGCTGTAAAGGGATATAGGCAAGTTAAATGAGTGGGTAAAATTTAGGCAGGCAGCATATAATGGGGGTAAATATGAATTTTGCCATTTTGACAGGGAGAGTAGAAAAGCAGTTTACTTTTTAAATGAAGAGAAATTGCAGAACTCAGTAGTGCAGAGGCATCTGGAATTCCTGATAAATTAATCATATCCTTGGGGCAGTACTTGGTAGAGTGGCTCAGGGGGTGAATGAGACCAAGAGGAGAAGGGCATTAGATCCGGATTTTGGGGGAGAGGTAGAAACCAGGGCAAACACATCTAAGAACAAGTAGGGAAATGCTGTTGAAAAGAAGATGGGAGGTGGTCTGAAATGTATGTGTTTCAATGCAAGAAGTATAATTGGCAAGGTAGATGTCCTCAGAGCTTTGGTTAGTACTTGGAACTATGACATTATTGCGATTGTGGAGACTTGGCTGAAAGAGAGACAGAATTGGCAGCTGAATGTCCCAGGATCTAGATCTGATTATGGTGCGTGATTTGAACTTCCTCTGTGTTGACTTGGAATCACTTCAAGCTAAGGCCTTCGATGGATCAGAATTTGTAAGGACCGTTTAGGAGGATTTCTTGACGCAATATGTAATCAGTCCAACCAGGGATGGGATTATATTGGACCTAGTTTTAGGAAATGAGCCTGGCGAGGTGAATGAAATTTCAGTGGGGGAGCATTTGGGGAGTAGTGACTATAATACCGTGAGCTTTAAATTACTCATGGATAGGGATAACAGCAGTCCCCCAGTGAAGGTATTAAAATGGGAGAAAGCGAGCTACAACTATATTAGGCAGAAACTGAGGAGTGTTGATTTGAAGTGGCTGTTTGAGGGTAAATCACATTGGACATGTGGGAGCATTTCAAATGGCAGTTGATAAGAGTTCCGGTGCGGCATGCTCCTGCAAGAATGAAGGATAGGTATGGCAAGTTATGTGAACTGTTGATGACCCAGGGATATTATGACCTTGGTCACAAAGTAAAATGAAGCATACGCAAGGTCTACGAGAATGGGAACTGACAAAACCCTTGAAGCATATGAGGAAAGTAGGAAAGAACTTAAGCAAGGAATTAGAAGGGCTAAAAGGACACACAAAAAGTCGTTAGCAAACAGGATTGAGGAGGATCTCAAGGCTTTTTATACATACATAAAAAGCAAGAGGGTAACCAAGGAAAGGGTTGGCCCACTGAAGGACAAAGGAGGGAATCTATATGTGGAGCCAGAGGAGGTAAGTGAGATATTAAATGAAAATTTGCGTTGGTATTCACCAAAGAGAAGGAATTGGTAGAGGATGACCTCAGAGAAGGGAGTGTCAAATTTCTAAAACGAGTTGCAATTAAAAAGGAAACAGTGTTGTGCGTCTTAAAAAGTATTAAGTATTGACTTATTAGCGATAAACAGCATCATTTTGTGTGAGGGAGGACCCTCACTAACTTGAACAGGTTTTTTGAGGAGATGATGAAGATGATCAATGAAGGAAAAGTGGTTGATGTTGTCTACATGGACTTCAGTAAAGCCTTTGACAAGGTCCCTCATGGCAGATTGGTACAAAAGGTGAAGTCACATGTTATCAGAGTGAGCTGGCAAGATGGACACAGAGCTGGTTTAGTTATTGGAGACAGAGGGTATTTGTGAAAGGATGCTTTTTAGAATGGAGGGCTTTGACTAGTGTGTTTCAAAGGGATCAGTGCTGGGACCTCTGCTGTTTGTCATATACAAAAATGATTTGGAGGAAATGCAGCTGGTCTAATTAGTAAATTTGCAAATAATACAAAGATTGGTGGAGTTGTAGATAATAAGGAGGATTGTCAGAGGATACAGCAGGATATAGGTTAGTTGGGAGCATGGAGTTCAACACAGACAAATATGAGGTGATGCATTTTGTAAGGCCAAGTACAGGTAAAAATTATGCAGTGAATGACAGAACCCTTAGGAGCATTGATATGCAGAAAGATCTGGAAGTACAGGTCCACAGATCACTGAAGGTAGCAGCGCAGGTAGATAAGGCAGTAAAAAAGGCCTATGGCATGATTGCCGTTATTAGAAAGGCATTAAGAACATGAATAGACAAGTTATGCTGCATCTTTATTGAATTTTAGTTAGACTACACTTGGAATATTGCACAGTTCTGGTCACCACATTACCAGGATATTTTGGAGAAGGTACTAAAAAGGTTTACTAGGAATACATTTCATCTGGTGCTGGAGATTTATCTACATTATATCCCGCCAGACTACTCAGAACCTCCTCTCTGTCTATACAAATTTCTTTAAGTATATCACAATCCTTCTCACTAGTGAACACCAATACAAATCATTCATTCAGAACCCTACCTGTGTCCTCCAGCTCCATGCACAAATTACCACGGTGGTCTCTAATGGACCTGACTCTTTCTTTAGTTAGCCTTCTACTCTGAAACACAAATCGCTGGAGACACTCAGCAGGCCTGGCAGCACCTGTGGATAGAGATAGAGTTAACATTTCAAAGCTAGGGATATTATTTCAGCATGCACAGTTTTTTGTTTTATCCTTTTACCTTTCATATAATGCAGTATAACTTGGGATATTCCTTTATTTTATGTGTCATTATTCATTCATGCCTCCTTGTCCTCTCCAAATTTTCTTTTTTTAAGTTTCTCTCTGCATATTCTTTAATTCTCTTGGGCTTGTGCTGTTTTGAGGCCTCAAAATCTGCTATAAATCCCCTCTTTCCCTTCACGCAATCCTGTATACCCCCTGATATTCACCAATCGCTAGATTTGTTGGTCCCACCCTTTATCTTTATTGGAACATTTTGGCCCTGTATTCCCCCTGTTTCTTCTAGAGTGTGGCCTCCCTTTCTGACACAGATTTGTCTAAAAGTATCTGCCCTTAGACCATTCTAGCCAAATTATATTTCATCTTATTAAAATGGGTCTTCAGCCAGTTTAGAACTTTGATTTTAGGCCCATCCTTGACCTTCTCCATAACAATCTTGAATTTCCTACAGACAAAGGGGGTGGCCATGGGAACCTGCATGGGCCCAAACTATACCTGCCTCTTTGTAGGTTACGTGGAACAGTCCGTCTTCCACAGCTATACTGGCACTGTCCTCAACCTCTTCCTCTGCTACATCAGTGACAGTATTGGCACTGCTGCATTCTCCCACAAGGAGCTTAAACAGTTCATCAACTTTACTAACACCTTCCACCCCAACTTCAAGTTCACCTGGACCATCTCTGATACCTCTTTCTCGATCCTGGACCTCTCTATCTCTATCACTGGTGACCACCTCGAAACCAATATCTATTTCAAGCCGATGACCTGCCACAGCTACCTAGACTATAGCTCCTCCCACCCACCTTCCTGCAGGAATGTGATCCCGCACTCCCAATTCCTCTGCCTCTGCCGCATCTGCTCCCAAGATGAGGCATTCCACTCCCAAACATCCCAGATGTCCTTTTATTTCAAGGACCACAACCTTCCCCCACTTCAGTGTTCAAAAATGCCCTCAACCACATTTCTTGCGTTTCCTGCACATCTGCCCTCACACCCCTCCCTGCAACAATAAAAAAGACAGAATTCCCCCTTGTCCTCACGTATCATCCGGATTCAACAGATCATTCTCCGCCTCCCCACCCTTATCTGCCTTCCAGAGGGACCATTCCCTCCGCAACTCCCTCATCCACTCCACACTCCCCACCAGCCCCACCACCCCCGGCACCTTTTCCAGCAACCGTGGGAGGTGCTACACCTGCCCCTACAGCTCTCCCGTCACCTCCATCCCAGGCCCCAAAAAAAGCCTTCCACATCAAACAGATGTTCACCTGCACATCCTCTAATGTGGTCTATTGTATCTGCTGTTCCTGATGTGGCCTCCTTCACGTTGGTGAGACCAAGCAGAGGCTCAGGTACCACTTTGTAGAACACCTGCGCTCAGTTAACGACAAATGACAACACCTCCCAGTCGTGAAACACTTCAACTGCCCCTCCTCCTCCCGCATGGCCTGGGTGACATGCCCATTTGGGCTTTCTCCAGTGTCATAATGACGCCACCTGGAAACTGGAGGAGCAGCACTTCATATTCCACCTTGGGAGCCTACAACCCAATGGCCTCAATGTGGACTTTACTAGCTTCAAAATCTCCCCAGCCCCAGCCTAATCCCATGACCAACCCTCCCTCTCAGCCCTGCCTCCTTGACCTGTCCATCTTCTCTCCTGCCTATTCGCTCTTCCCATCTCACTGGCCAATTCCCACCACTGTCCACCTGCACTTTCCAATCACCATCCCACCTACCTTCCCCAGCCCCTCTTATCCCCACCTCCTTGACCTGTCCATCTTCTCTCCCCCATCTGCTCCTCCCACCTCACTGAACAACCTCCACCAGTATCTACCTGCACTCACCTATCACTATCCCACCTACCTTCCCCAGCCCGACACCCCACTCTATTTACTTAAGAGCCCTCTTCCCATCCCCCATTTCTGAAGAAGTGTCCTGACCCGAAACATCAGCTTTCCTGCTCCTCTGATGCTGCCTGGCCTGCTGTGTTCCTCCAGCTCCACACTGTGTTATCTTGTATCTAATAGAGTTGTGATCACTGTTGACAAAATGCTTCCCCAGTGATATTTCAACTACACGCCTGGCTTCATTACCTAAATTGAATTCAAAACAGCATCCCTCTCGTATAGCCCTTTACATTCTATGCACTGGCTAAAAAAGCTCTCCTGGCTGTATTTTAAGAATTTCACTCCCTTTAAACCTTTCATGGTATGATAATCTCAGTTAATGTTGGGCAAATACTATCAATACCTTATTACTTTTACATTTCTCTGAAATTTGCCAACATATCTGCTCATCTATTTAGCTCAGACCGTTAGGGGACCCAGAGTGCACTCCCAGCAATGTCATTATTTCTTTTTGGCTTTTAAGTTCTACCTATATTGTTTCACTTGAAGACTCTCTAAGATGTCATCCCTCTTCCTTACTGTAATTGATTCCCTAATCAATATTGCAATATGCTCACCTCTTTTAACTCCTTGAATTAAAATAAATATTATCCCACCAAACTCCTTTCTCCCTTAAATGGTTTATAATTTCCATGCCTTCTTGACTCACTTTTTCCTCATTTTCACTGTTCATCTCTCCTTGCTGAACATTGTCTCTGAATCATAGCCCCCTACCAAGTTAGTTTAAACCTTTTGAAGTAGCATTAGCAAACTTGTCCTGAAGTATGAATAAAAATTTTAAATTTTATCAGGGCTTTAACACATTTAAATTAAATTACAATATAATTTCTTAGCATTCGAGCATCTACCATTATTTTAGGATTGCTAGGCACTGAACTTGAGACATGGCAGACGGTGCAATTTGAATCTAGTAAAAATCTGAATTAAGAATCGAATGGGTTCAAGTCAGACCTGCTCCACCAGAGGTTTGTTATAACACATCTAAACAATCTGATTAAAATATCTACCCAACACCAAGGTATTTAGATGTTGGACGTACTGTTATGTGCATATTTGAAGAAGGACTTCCCCAGTCCTCTGGATTGCTAGACTATTAATCTAGAGACCTTGGTAATGTTCTGGGAACCTGGGTTCAAATCTTGCCATGGCAGATCGTGGAATTTGAATTCAGTAAATATCTGGAACTGGGAGTCTAATAATGACCATGAAACTAGTGTCGATTGTCAGGAAAAACCCGTCTGGTTCACTAATGTCCTTTAGGTAGGGAAACTGCCATTGTCTGGTCTACACGTGACTCCAGACCCAAAGCAGTGTGGTTAACATTTAACTGCACTCTACAAGAAGAGAAGGATAAATGGACAAATGCCCACCATGTTTGATTACATTCAAACTATTCCACAAGCTCATAACAAAATTCATAGTGGTGCATTTTTGTTAGCGAAGTTGGTGTACCAAACTTTGATTTACATGGAGACCATGGCAAAGTATGCCAGTTACATCTGACAGTAAAATGCCTCCAGAGGCACAACAGCACTGGCAACATTCCCAGGTAATGCTGGGATTATTAGTAAATGAGCAATACATTTGTCTATTGAAGGATAAAGTAACTGCTGATGGTCTATTTACTTGAGCGAGCAGTTTGATTCCTTAATGGGCCATTGTCTGTGGTCTGTCCTTATTTGCTTTCTGCTACCTAAGCAAGTAATAAAGGGAAATAGTAAAAGTGTTGGAGTCCTAAGAGAAAACACCATCATTTATTCTTAAAGAACTATGCCACAACTGATAGCTGCTACCTCATCATGTCCACCAAATGGTCTCTTAGGAAATCTAATGGCACTAAATAGATCAGAGCAGCAATACTACGTTGTTCTGTCTAAGCAATCAGGAAACTTGTGTCAAAATGAGAATATATGGCATATAACTATCTGGCACCCCAGCCTCCGTGATAATAGTCTTACATATAACTGGAAAATCACATAATCCCACTGGATAAGCGCGAGGTGATTCATTTGGTCAAGACAAACAAGGCAAGAGATTTTCTGATAAAGGACAGGACCCTGGAATGTGCCAAGGATCAGAGATGTGTGCGTGTCCGTCAGTCGCTTAAGGTATCAGGATAGGTAGGTAAAGTGGTTACGAAATCATATGGGACACTTACCTTTATTATCTGAGGCATAGAGTTTAAGAGCAAGAGTATTATGCTGGATCTGTACAAGAAGTTGGTTAGGCCATAGCCAAAGTATTGTGTGCCGTTCTGGAATCTACATTATAGGAAGCATATGTTTGCACTGGAGAGGGAGCAGAGGCAATTTACCAGGATGTTACCTAGGATAGAGAGTTTTAGTTATGAAGACAGATTACATAAACTAGGAATGTTTTCCTTGGAGCAGGAGAGACTAAGGGGGTACATAATTGAGATGTATAAAATTACGAAGGGCATAGATAGGGTAGTCAGGGAGAAACTTTTCCTCTTGGTGAAAGGATCATTGACCAGGGGGCATAGATTTAAGGTGAGGGGCAGAACGTTTAGAGCAGATGTGAGGAAAAATCTTTTCACTCATAGAACAGTGGAAGTCTGGGACTCACTGCCTGTAAGAAATATTTAGATGTAAATTTGCAATGTCAAGGCACTGAAAGCTATGGGCCAAGTGCTGGAAAGTGGGATTAAAACAATTAGATGGTATTTTTGACCAATGCAGACTCGATGGGCCAAAGAGCCTTCTCCGGTATTGTAGATCTCTATAACACTATAACTCAGTTACAAGTGGGATGGGTATCTCTGATATCCTAAAGTTTCCAAAAGCTACATTATGGACTGCCTTGAGGAAAATGATTCTAAAATGCTCCAGTTATTAGAATCTTCCACCTGAACTTCGAACTGCAAGTCACTACTCGTCAATGTACCCAGTGACCAGATGTGTGTTTGATGATCAGAAAATAGTTTGCAGATGATGAAGGGTGCTGACCTCAAGGCTTTTCAAGGCAAATCCCTCTAACTCTTCTGCTGTTACATGTTGCTCTTACTGCCATACCTGGGTTTACCAGAGCATGTCACTGGTTCCTGAAATATATCCAGAGAGGGTGAAAAGGGAATCAAATAATAATGGCAGCCTCCTGTGCGGTCTTTAAATTTACAGTAATATTAACGGGGCCCATAACAGCAGGAAATGAGGTGGAATTCTTCATTAAGCAGGAGCTGAAATCCTGGTTTTCCAATTTCAGGTCGAGTGTGAAAAATTCATTTGGCAATGTATTAGCAGCATCATTGTGCCTGGTGGCAGGAACGTACTCATCATACATTTACTTGGTTGTTTAAGCTTTGAATCTGAGATGAGTTTTTTAATTTAATTTTGTGTTACAGGTGAGAGCAACAGGAGAAGCTGAACAGTGTTGTTGCAGAAAAGAAGTTAGAGAAGAAGAGGGAAATATAGAGCAAAATAATCCAGGGCTTTCTGGATGATGAAAGAGACAGAGATTAAAGATGAAGCAGAAAAAATACACTTCTGACAGATGCTGTAAATTGGATAATACAATTGAGAACCAGACTGCATATGGAAGATTCAGAGGAGAATTTAAAGGAAAATATGGAAAGCAACAAAGATAATGAGAAGCATCTGGCAGCTAACTTAAAAGGGAATCCAAAATGAAATAGCATATAAGTATTTAAAGTGTGGGTAATAGGAGGAATAGAACTGATTCGAGGCTGTTATGTTCGATGACTAAGATGCTGAAGTATTAAATTAATCCTTTGCATTTGTCTTCACAAAGGAAGAAGATGCTGCACAGTTCAATACGTAAGAGGAGAAAATTCAGATGCTTGAAGAATTTAAAATTGATAAAGAAGAGGTATTGGATAGGCAATTTTAAAATTGATAAGGAATCTGTATTGGAAGAGGTGCATTCAAGATGTTGAAGAAGGTATGAGTAGAAATTGTAGTGGTGCTGGCCATAATTTTACAATTTTACTTTTTAAAAAATTCATTCTTAGGATGTGGGCATCATTGGCCTGGGCAGCTTTTATTACCCAAGCCTAATTGCCCTTGGGACAGTTACATGTCAGCCAATTGCTGTCTGTCTGGAGTCACATGTAGGCCAGACCAGGTAAGGATGGTAGTTTCATTCCCTAAGGGACATCAGTGAACCAGATGGATTTTTCCTGACAATTGACAATGGTTTCATGGTCACCATTAGACTTTTAATTCCAGATATTTGTTGGATTCGACCATCTGCCTTGGCAGGATTCAAGCCCAGATCTCTAAAACATCAGCAGGCCCAGAGGTAGGGGTACTACCACTGCACCACAAGACTCTCTTAAAAAGCTTGGTGTTGGATAAGTTTTCAGAAATGATATCCCTGGATAAAATTAGTTGTTAATTGCACAAATACAGGTTAACTAAGGAAAGTCAGCATGGATTTATTAAGGCAAATTGTTTTTAACTGACTTTTGATGATTTTTGATGAGGCGACTGAAGAGATTGATGAAGGTAGCGCTGCTGATGCTGAGTTTGGATCCACAAAGTGCATTTGACAAAATGCTGTGCGACAGATTGTGATAGCTACACCTCATGATGTAAAGGGATAGTAACTACATGGACATAAAACTGATAGAGGAACTAGAAATACAGAGTAATCATGAACAGTTATTTTTCTGACTGGAGGAATGTTTGCCGCAAGTCCCCAAGGAATGGTTTTAGGAACCCTGTTCTCCTAACATATATTAATGATCTCAAATGTTGTATACAGGCACAGCGTCAAATTGTGTGGTTAATACAAAACATGAGAGTATTGTGGGCAACGAGGAGGACAACTTCAAATTTAACAAGTACGTAGATGGTGCTTTACAATGTAATATCTTGAAAGGTTTAATGTTGGAGACATTTCTAAGCTCCACCCTGTCTGAAGATGTCATAGAGCCTTGGCTGGAGAAAAGAGGAGTCCAGGTGAAGATTCTGATGCAGACACATGTGACATCATTGTCTCCTTATAATCTTATCACAGTAATTACACTAACTAGCCAATGTAACTTGAGTACGTTGCTATCATACAATAAAGTTACATCTTGTTAAAACAAGTGCCTCCTCTCATTAGGATTCACAAGTGGTTAATCGTCTACCATAGCTAACTAAATTGGCTCCTACTCCCCGTATAGAAAAGATGATTGAAGAATTGCCATGGTCCAGTGGATGTTTTCCCTATCTCTGAGCTGAAAGATCTGGGATCAAGTCCCAACAACTCCAGATGGATATCGTACCATGTCTTAA
The DNA here is from genome assembly GCF_030684315.1 of Stegostoma tigrinum. Taxonomy (NCBI): domain Eukaryota; kingdom Metazoa; phylum Chordata; class Chondrichthyes; order Orectolobiformes; family Stegostomatidae; genus Stegostoma; species Stegostoma tigrinum. Next base: position 20,053,748 of record NC_081377.1, read on the forward strand.
TAGGTTGATGTCGCATTGCCTTCAGAATACAAATAATTACATGTGCATTACCATCCAATAAACTTTGAACTATAACATATTGCCACAGTGTTGCCAAGTAAGATGCCCCACTCTTCATTCATCAATGATGCCAATCAAGAAGCATAACAATACAATGACAATTCTCTGGGGATGTCCAAAAAGTGCACATGGTGATAAATTATAATGTGAAATTTATATACATGTGCATAACTTCATAGTATTTCATTACCTACGCAGCAATGAATCTTCCTAATATCTTAATTCTTCTCATGTTGTTGTCATGCCCCTGTTATCAGCAGACAGTTAACAGTGATGCCTGTTGCTTGTGATGACCTTGGCAGAGGTAATCTATTGGGCCAAAGCCTGTAGAACATAGGAGAAGGACATCCTGCTCAACCTTACCTACCGAAGGGTCCAGGGTATCATACCATGAGAATGAGGAGCACACACTCATTTTGGAAGTTCCTTAAGATTTTGATCCCTAGAGCAATTTCCATTGTTCCTCCTTCTCTTGATGCACAATAGAACCTCCCTGCATCCCTGAGGAAGAGGGCAACTTGGAGGGAGGTCAAGGTGCTTTATTCTACTGCTACTGCTGTTCTCAGCCCATGGCCAGAGTAGTGGGATATAGTTCCTTGCGCGTGTAGGTCATTTGATAGACCTGGCTGTCAATGACAGTTGCCAACATCTCCACTGAAGAAGCCAAGTGCTCACATTCTAGACGCAAGACAGAACTTATGATTCCAGATATTTATTGGATTCGACCATCTGCCTTGGCAGGATTCAAGCCCAGATCTCTAAACCATCAGCAGGCCCAGAGGTAGGGATACTACCACTGCACCACAACAGCCCCTTAAAAAGCTTGGTGTTGTGACTAAGACCACAGACCTTCATCAACATGGGCTCAGTATTGGCCTGTTCCCAAATGACTCTTCCATTATCAGGGACCTCACTTGACATAGCATTTTAATCAAGTCACTGGGATATATCTCTAAAGTGATCACAAGCGCTTGTCTAAAAAATCTATACATTAATACCGTGAAATCTGCTTGCGTGTATTGGAGCTGGTGGGGGATCAATACAGCCAATTGATGATGTACCATTGGGGTGTCATTGATCATCATCAGAGGCAGAGTCATGGTTTCCACTATGGCTTTCATGGAAGTTGAAGGGGTTGGGAATTGGTGGCCAGGTTGGGGAGGCAGAGGGGAGTTGGGGCAGTAGGAATCTGGCAGAAGTGTGGAGTCCATGGCGGGGGTTTGGGAGGGAGAAGTGTTCAAGTCAGTGTTGTCCTACATCCTAGTGGCCCAGGTCAGTGGGCTGTTGACAGTGTGTCTGGTGAAAATGTCAGGTCAACATTAAAACATTGATTGGAGTAGATAGTTCCAAGGACGGCTGACAAGTGGAAGGCTTTCAAAAGTGTGATATCAAGAGTTCAGGGCCATTATGTTCCTGTTAGAATGTAGGATAAGGCTGGTAAGAGTATGAGCCAACAGATAAATAAAGATATTGAGGTTCCAATCAAGAATAAGAAAGAATCATATATTAGAGTTGGGATCAAATGAATCTCTTGAGGAGTACAAAGGGTGTAGCAACATTCTTAAGAGGAAAATTAGGAGGGTAGAGAGTGGATATGAGATAGCCTTGGCAGATAAGGTGAAAAATAATCCAAAAAGATTCTATGTTAAGAGCAAAAGAGCAATTGGAGAGAGAGTAGGATTCCTTAAAGAGCAACAAGACCATCTTTGTGTTGAACCTCAAGAAATGGGAGAGTATTAAATGAATATTTCATGTCCATTTCTACTGTTGAGAAAAAAATGGTGGCTAGAGAACTAAGGGAAATAAATATTGAAGTTTTGAAAACAGTTTGCATTATAGAAGAGGATGTGCTGGATATCTTAGAAAACATAAAGGTAGATAAATCTCTGGGACCGGATCAAGTGTACCCCAGGATATTGTGAGAAGTTAGGGAGGAAATCTAGCAGAAATACTTGTGTCATCCATACCCACTGGTGAAGTATTGAAGGTCTAGTGGCTTGCTCATCTTGTGCCATTGTTTAAGAAAGGCTGTAAAGAAAAGCCTGAAAACTATAGACCTGTGAGTCTGACATTGGTGGTGGGTATGTTGTTGGAAGTGATTCTGAAAGATTGGATTTACATGCATTGAGAGAGGAAAGTATTGATTAGGGATAGTCACTTGACTTTGTGCGTGGAAAGCTGTATCTCACAAACTTGATTAAAATTTTTAATGAAGCAAAGAAAAAGATTGAGGAGAGCAGAGTGGTGGATGTTGTTTACTTTGACTTTAGTAAAACCTTTATCACAGTTTCGCGTGGTAGACTAATTAGTAAAGTTGGAGCACATGGGATTCAGGGTGAGCTTGCCAAATTGGATACAAAGTTAGCTTTATGTTGACAGATCGAGGGTGGTGACGGAGGGTTGTTTTTTGGACTGGAGGCCTCTGAGCAGTGATGTTCCACAAGGATTGATATCGGGTCCAAGATAACAAACTGTGGAGCTGGATGAACACAGCAGGCCAAGCAGCATCCTAGGATCACAAAAACTGACGTTTTGGGCCTAGACCCTTCATCAGAAAAGGGGGATGGGGAGAGGATTCTGAAATAAATAGGGAGAGAGGGGGAGGCAGACCGAAGATGGATTCACTTTTGTTTGTCATTTATATCAATAATTTGGATGAAAATATAGAAGGCTGGTTAGTAAGTTTGCAGATGACACCAAAATTGGACAATGAAGAAGGTTATCTAAGATTACAAAGAAATCTTGATCAATTGGGTCAGTGGGCTGAAGCGTATCAGATTTAGTTTAATTTTAATAAATGTGAGGTATTGCATTTTGGTAATACAAACAAGGACAGAACTTGTACAATTAATGGTAGGGCCTTAGGTGGTGTTGTAGAACAGAGAGATCTAGACGCTCAGGTCCAAAATTCTTTAAAATTTGCGTCACAGGTAGACAGGGTGGCATTTGGTAAACTTGCCTTCGTTGTTTAGACCCTCGAATATAGAAGTTGGGATGTCATGTTGAGGTTGTACAGCATGTTGGTGAGGCCTCTTCTAAAGGGCTGTTGCAGTTCTGGTCACACTGTTATAGGAAGGATGTTATTAAACTGGAGAGGGTTCAGAAAATATTTATCAGGATGTTCCCTGGAATGGAGGGTTTGAGATATAAAAACAGACTGCAAAGGTTGGGACTTTCTTCACTGGACCACAGGAGGTGGTGTGCTTATTGAGGTTTATAACATCATGATGGGCATAGATAAGGTGAATCACAAGGGTCTGTTCCTTAGGGTTGGGAGATCAAAACTAGGGGGCATATTTATAAGATGAGAGGAGAAAGTTTTAAAAAGGACATGAGGGGCAACTTTTTACAGAGAGTTTGAAATGAACTGCCAGAAAAAGTGGCGGGTACAACTACAATGTTTAAAACACATTTGGATAAGTTAATGAATAGGAAAGGTTTGGATGGATATGGGCCAAACACAGGCAGGTGTGACTAGTTTAGTTTAGAAACATGGTTGGCATGGATTGGTTGGACTGAAGAATCTGTTTCCATGCTGTATGACTCTACAACTCTATGACTCAAAGATAGGGATGGCAATACTTTGTGACATTGTGTTTGGCGCTTTTCTTTGATCTTCCTGGTTGAGATTAATCACGCAGGACAGAGGATCATATCTGATATCTCTAACATTTGCATTGACTCAGTCATTAATAGGACATCACAATGAGGCATTAAGGGAGCTCAGTGATAAATCTCCATTTATCACGTTTAGAAGTGTGGGTTTACATTGTTAATTTTTTAAAAATGTTGGTATGTAATTTGAGCTAGGACAGCTGCAGAACACATTTTCAACCTCCTTAGAGAAACAGAATGCTATTATGTAGAAGAGCTGCAATAATGCTTATTCTATGACTCATATTACCATGAGAGATTCAATTCTAATTGTAGGGCTAAGGATTGTTTGTTCTTGTGTCTCCATTTTATATTGCAGCATTTTCTAAATTAGATTGTAAGGCAAAGATTTTGTGACATAGTTTGCAACATCTAATAATGCAGTGCAGCTTATTAAATGTTTGTTTGTTATACAATGCCATATTTTGCAGCCCATGTCCAACTCCTCTAAAGATGACCTGTAACAGAAGTTTCATGATACTACTCCCTATACTCTGGAATTATCACTTGAAACTTTCTTGTTACATTTGATTCCATCGTAGAAATCTGCTCTTTGACTGTACTGTCCCCCTTACACGTGCTCAGGTATGACTCAAAGAGTGAAATGTTTCAGCACATTTTTCCACAATAAAGATGCGATTTAAGTGTCTTTCTGAAAATAAAATGTAACTCTATATACAACAATATATACAACAATGCAATATCTGTTATTATGTGGATAGATATGGCAGCAATCTTCCACACTAGATTCTCAATGATGAGTTGAATGGCTAATTTTTTTTAGCTGATCTTGATTGAGTGAGGGATGTTGCTTTGGCCACCAAGTAAGTACCCAGGTCTTTTATTGCATTAAAATCATTGATGTCCATCTGTAAAAGTGCATATGACCTCTATTGCCAAAGTAATACACCTTCATTATTGCATTGGAGTGTTAGCCTAGATTACATACTTAGGTCCTGCAGTGAGGCTCGAATCTACTTCATTCTAACTCAAGAATAAAAATGCTATCAACTAATACCAAAAAGGTACCATTCAATACAATAATTGCCTCGAAGATAGTTGCATAAAATGGAATATTAAGATTGAAAGTAAAGTATTTATTTTGAGGAATACATAGCTTCAAAACAATAGACGGTGCCGGAGATAGTAGGAACTGCCAATGCTGGGGAATCTGAGACAACAAGGTGTAGATCTGGATGAATACAGCAATCAAATCAGATTGCTGAAGGAAGGTCCAGACCTGAAACATCAGCTTTCTTGCTCAACTGATGCTGTTTGGCCTGCTGTGTTCATCCAGCTTTACACCTTGTTATCTCAGACAAAGTACCAGACTTCTTAATCAAAAGTGGTATATCTTTCTTACCAATAGAACAGACCCACCAAAGGAAGTTGTAGAGTGGTAAGCAGGTAAGCAGTTGGGAAAGAATTGGCCTACAAGTCTAGAATGAAGAATAGGATGATCACCACGTAAAGTTTCAGTTTCATCCAATATCCAGTTTGGATTCCACTATGAACACTATTTTCCAGATCTCATGAATGGATTTTTAAAATTACAGAGTGATTGATAATTATGTCTATCATAATAGCAAGACTGATTTTGGTTGAAAAATGTTTTTTGTCTCCACTCCCTATTTACAAGGGCAACCTCTTGTGTGATATTCTATGGGCTGACCACACTGACAATTCTTAAATATTTGCAATTGTGTTAGCACATTGTGTAAATAAATTATGTATCTCTTAATAGTATTAGAGCTGAACTGGAAACATTTTCTACGTACCCTGTAACTTATGGATGTTACCATTCAAGAGAATTATAACTAACTATAATGTCAGTGCCATCCAAAATTCAGGAGGAACGTTTTGCTGTTGCATCTAGCATAACAAGGCTAGAATGTGTTTAAAAATAACTAGGAAAACTTCTGGACCCTCTACCATTTTAACTTCAGTGTTTGAAGTTATGTAGACACAAACAGGCGTAGGCATGGGTCTTGCGAATACCTACAAATTGATGTCATTTGGACTGTGATATGAAATTGGGGCTTAGCTGGATTCCTTTGTATTTTTACTTTATGCTTTCATAGAATTCTGAAGAAAAATTACCGGACCCAAAACATTAACTCTGATTTCTTTCCACAATTGCTGCCAGGCCTGCTGAGCTTTCTCAGTAATTTCTGTTTTTGTTTCCAATTTCCAGCTTCTGCAGTTCTTTCGGTTTTTTGGCTTTCTGACAACCTGGTGGATATAAGTTGAAGGATGGCTAGGGAGCAGATGTACTAACACCCTGAGAAGCATCAACATATGCCACTCCCATTGTGCTGCTTCCTTTCTAATGGGGATATATCTGATCACTGAATCTGAGCATAAGGACTTTAAAGGTCATCCACCCTCAGCCTATCCAAGATAGAACAGGTACTGGAGCCAAGACATTGAATTAATGCAGTTTGAGCTTCCAGCAAAACGACAAAAGTTAGAATTACAAACTCCTGTTGAGAAGACCAGTTGTAGTGCCACGGAGTCACCATACACTCCACTGTAGACTGCCAAGTACTGACGTCCTGCCACAGGCCACCACACATCATCGAAGCTAACTCAACTGAACTTTCGCACATTATACAGCAATCTCCTGGCAAACTTTCCAGGACGGTTCTGATGAAAAGTCATTGATCTGAAACTTCAATTCAATTTCTCTCACTACAGATGCTGTCAGATTTGTCAGCAATTTCTGTTTTTATTCTTAAGTGTGTTGAGGAGAGCTTACTTTTAAAGGATGAATTCCTAGAGTCAGCATCTCTGATCTCATCAAAGCTTGGAGGCAAGCTCGCCCTGAGTTGGAACATGTCCTGGCTTGCCTATTCCATGTGTTCCTGCTTGTGCTCACCCATGCAAGGTGCACACCTCTCTAACTCGCTTCAACCTACCTAGGTGCCAAACTCTGTGCTGGAACTTGGGAGGGATACAGTGAATGATTTACAGTTTCTAGAGGATCAGTCTCATCCAAATACCCATTGACAGGTCCCAATTACTGAGAAAGATGTAGAGTAAGAGACAAAGATTAGAATGGGACTGACAGGCTAGACATTAGCTGATGCAAGGCTTCACTCTGCCGCACAATGGTGGCCATATAAGTCAATGTGTAACTGCTGATGCTAATATAAGGGAACAAGCAATAAGCAGAGGTCATACTTACTCAAAACCCTAGTCTTGCCATAGGAAAAGCTTTTTTTCTCACGATGACCTGCAATCTCCAGGGCTGCATACTCCATTTCTCTACATATCATGATGATTGTCCTACCCATCAATTTTTGTTGTCTTGGTCAGACAATCTTCCTTGCAAAAGGAAAGTGAAATTATTAGTGCTCAGCTGTGAAAAGCGAATATAGACAAGATCATGTGGTTCATTTCCAACGAGAGGGACAAGAACAAGTTAGTGAGAGTGGGGAGATATTGAAGTGATAAGTCAATAACTGGACTTTGAAACCAAAAAGGACTCATCGGAGGAGTTTATTGTTTACCAATTGTTACCATGTACGAAAAGATTGTTGGTAGATTCAACTGTGATGGTAGGAAACAATAGTAGGGGGTGTGTGTTTGGAATTCAAGCAGAGTTAATACTTTGTGATTGCTGGAGATGAATTTGATGTATAACAGGGAGATATTAGTATTGTTTTCTATGGGAAGGGTGGGAAGGATGTTGCCGGTTAAAATGGATTGAACTGGAAAAATTAAGTATCTTGCAGATCTGCTATCGACTATTAAAACCTCAATAATCTAAAGGAAACTTATTGCAACTATCAAACACAATAAATTTTCATGACAAAAGAACTTGGTTTTAAATAGCAATGGATAAACAATGAAGCATAATTTGATGTGACTGGCCAACTAACAGTATGTGGGAAGATGGAGGCATCTGGGACCTGGGTGAGCAGGGCAGTAACTGTATCTTCTTAATCAGCTGGATTGCTGAACTGTGAAATCAACAATGCAAGGGTTGGAAGAGTAGTGTAAATTAAACTATGTGAATTTAATGTAAAATCAAGAACAAAAAGTGAAATAGACAGATGAAATAGTGAAAGACAAATAGGAACATCAAACATTCTGTTTTAAACTTTCATATTTTAACATCTTCAATAATAATTAAAACCTGAAGAAGTAAGAATCCATCCTTGTAGTAGTTCATGTTCATTACTGGAGAGAAGGATTGGCTGTAATAAACACATATCATACTGTTAAAAGTCTACTGAAATTAAATGGACCTGAAGTAACCTCCTGTGGCAAGATAGGCCATATCAACCCCACAGATATAACTATCTATCAGTTTCAAAAGTGAGGCAAACATTGTGACACAGTTTTCACAAAACTGACAAGTGAGCAGTCATGTGTGGCTACTAACTTTGGTTATTTGAGTTTAATCTCTAAACAGCTCAATGCTTGAATTTGCTGTTGCATTGGCGCATTAATGACAGGTGCATCAATCATAGAATCTTTAATCAGACAGGAAATTATGACACATTATAATTATAAAGTCAGTTGAATTATGTTGATCTGTCTCATTTTACATTTCAATCAAATTGAAACTGTGCCTCCCACAGCGAGGAAAATGAAGAGACAAACCTTTCTAGGTTGCTTCTGGGCTTTTCCTTGAGGCCAATCACAGCTGGGTATTGGCATAGACCTGTTGGTTAGTCACCTTCCCACCCAATGTTTTGGCAGAAAATGAAGTAACATGAAATAAAGGGACTGCAGAAATCCAAAAAAAATGAACAAAATTGGAACAGTTAGAAAGTTGTTTCAAAAATAAGACTTTCTAAAATACATTTTCAAAGAAGGTCTCAGTCTAGATCTTCATGTTGTCTCATTACACTCTCTGCGAGTGCTTATAAACACTAACGAAGATGTTACTTAGATACAAATAAGGTACTAAGATTGTCAGAGTTGTTGACAACATCAAGCTACAGATTCAGGTAACCACCTTTAAGGGGACTGGCAACTAAATCTAATGCGGCTAAATGCAAATTAAATAAAACAATGAGGTGTGCACATCATGATAGATTTCAATTAAACAAAGTCTAGTTCCACACATAAAATCAAAAGCTCTCCAAAGCCAAATTGAATTTTGAAAGATATTTGTAATTGCTGATCAGGAGTATACTAACAACCCTTAGCAGTTTAATTACGTACAACTGGCTCAGATAAATTGTTTATTGTTACACTAGAACTTACAGTAATTGGAAATCCACTACAATGCAATGCCCTCTACAGGAGATTAGAAACTTGTGAGAATGGAACAATTCTTGCTTCTTTGACAAATTAGTTGAAGAACCCTTACTGGGACAAGTAACTCGTGATGGACTTTGGTCTGTTTTGATTTTGAAATTTTAAAATCCTCAAGCTTGAACTCATTGATCCTTCTTCTGCTTTTAACAGAGGCAGGGTAGGGTGGAAGGGAGGGGCAAGGGAACCAACTTATTCTTAGGGTGTGGAATGCTCAATCAAAAAGTTTCAAGAGATTATATGTATTAGATTTTTATCTAATTTTGAACTTTAAGTCTCATTAGCTGGATTACTAGTACCTCAGTAAATCTGGCAGCTACAGGGATGTAAAGAGGTAAGCATATTTACAGCATTGCTTGTGGGCCAGGAGGACCAAGAGTACTTCCCAGGGAGATCTGCTGTCCTGTCACCTATCATCAAGCCAGCTCACTATGTATGGCCCCTCTCCATGCAAACTTGCATGTAACAACCTCCAACCTATGAACCAACTGCCTCTGAGATCACTAACCCCCTTTTCTCAATTACGCGCCCTGCCACCACTGATCCTCTCATGATCCCCACCCCATGATCAGCAAAACTGCAATGAGAACTCACTGTCTCATTGTAACTGACACCTGTCCCAAAATCATTGACTCATCTGGTACCTAGTCTCTGGCCCAATATATTTCTAACACTTCCTGATTCTTTAATCCATGCTGCATCCAGTTCACTACACCTTGCAACCTTTATCAGAGCAGCAGGAGAGCTAACAATGCAGAATCTATCTAATGATGGCAGATAACCTTTCAAGTGCTAACTGACTTAGACAACATTAAATATTCCCTGCGTGAAAAATGTTGCCTTATGAACCCATAGCACACAAAGGAGAGTAGCCGTATTGCTGATTACTCTTTATTAAGACATGAAGAAGGATCACCATGCTTCACTACCCAATACTACATATAACTGTTAGTTATATATTTTGAAAGGTAAAATAAGAGCCTGTTCTATTGTCAATTACTTTAAATCTTTAAACTACCCATGGTTCTTAATCATTCCTGCAATGGAAATAATTTCTCCCTATTTACTCCGTCCAGACACCTCATCATTTTGAATATCTCTGTCAAATTTCCTCTCAATCTTCTTTTCTCGAATGAGACCATTTCCAACTCCTCTGATCTATCTATGTAACAGAAGTTCTTCATCAGGAGAACTATTTTTGTGAAACTTTTCTGCACCTCCTTCCCAAATAGTGTGCCCAGACTGGATGCAGCACTACAGACAAGGACAAACCAGTGCTTGAGACATGTTTAACATAATGTCCTTGCTTTTGTAATCCAGGCTTCTACTGATAAAGCCTGAGATGTAGTGTGTTTTATGATCCATTCGCTCAACATGTCCTGCTACAGTCAGTTATTTATGAACATGTACGCCGAGGCCCCAATGTTCTTGCACCTCTTTTCCAATAGCACACAAAGGAGAGTAGCCGTATTGCTGATTACTCTTTATTAAGACATGAAGAAGGATCACCATGCTTCACTACCCAATACTACATATAACTGTTAGTTATATATTTTGAAAGGTAAAATAAGAGCCTGTTCTATTGGAATATTAACATAACAGATTATTTAATAGAATACAGCATTACATACTGTCTATTCTATAATTAACAAGCATTTTCAGGTTAGTATTGCTGAAAAAAAGAAATTTTGTCAAAGCTTTTTGTCTTGTACTTATCAGGATGATTTGTGTGAATACCAAATCAAAAGGGAAACCAACATTTATAGCTCATGAATGCTGATTGGTTAGCAAGTGGACTCTGGTAATGGCTTTATCGTGGAGAAAGTGTGAATTAATGATGATTGACAGTTAACTGTCAATCTTTGTTTACATGTTAAACCAGACAGGTTGACTCTGATTAGTCAGGGCATTGCCCACATAAATTAATTAGCAAATAGCTGTCGCTATTTGTTGAGTTGAAACAAATGCAGTGTCAGTGCATGTTCTTTCTGCCTGCAAAGAACTGGGCCTTGTATTGTCCAGCCTCATTTGGTCTGTAATTTATTGAAAGTCAGTGATTCAAATGTTGGGAGATCAATCACAACCAAACTTTGTTGTTAAGGACTCAATTGCAAGATGACATATTAGTAACTATACTAAGGCAACGATTGGAAGATTACTGCAAGTATTGATGGACAGCATCAAAAAGGAAATCAAACAATTTTATTTTTCAAAATAGTATATGCATAAGTATATTATTGTGGTTTAATTTCATTATCAATAATAAGTAAACATAGCCCTTTGAGATAAGCCAATGAGCATATTAGAATCAATTAGTGACTGCTTAACATATTTTGTCTTTATAAAAGATGCAATGTCAATTTACTGAGAAAAAATGCAATATAAATGACAGAAACAAAACAATACTATACTGTAAGGGTAAAAGAATGCTCTGAAATGAATATACATGGTATTTAATTGCTACGTTGATCATCAAAGAGTACAGCTTACAAGTTTATGTGATAAAAGGAAATTCATTTGCTGGGCACGCGCTGAAGCCTCGCAGCATTAGAACTTATCAGTTGAATGAATGTTATGGATCATCACAAAATCTCTATTCAGACGGAAGGGAGATAAATGAAAACTATTTTCAAAAGACTAACAAAAGCATGTAGATTAAAATAACAGTTCATTGTTGTTTCTTCAGTGCTAAAATGAATATGAACATAGGAATTAATGGTAGCTTGACTCAGGCTGGATACAGGATCAGTGATCTATTTACTGAGCCACCTCATTTCTGTGTCTATAAATACAAATCCCATGGTGCATTCATGATATTATGCCTTTGCTATAATATGTAGCTGCTTAAATGGTGCCAACCCTTTTTCAAAAGGACATACATGGTTTGAAAGAATGTCTAAAAACTACCAAATATGCAAACAGTTTTATTGCAATTGTTCTTTGTTTACACCTCATTGAATGACAATATATGCCTTGCACATCGGGTAGGCAACAGAGTTCACACAAAGCACTGTGCTAGTGAATGAGAGTTATTGAGCAGGTGGGATTGCTGATCACCCAGGGGGTTGATTTCAGCTAGAGTGTGCTGCATTTACCTGCTTTGGCAGTGTCAAGGGATTTGACTGTGTCACTAGTTCTCCAGTATAGTTAAGATGCAGTATACTCCAAGAAATTGAAATGAAACTTATGGGGAACTGTTGTTAACATATAATAAATCATTGGTGCAGGCTAGGAATAGGGACACAATTTTAAATAACTTCCTCTAAGTTTTTGGGAACTTAAAATCTGCACAGACCTGGATACCTTGCATAGTTACAATTCACCACCTACATCCATACTGCTATTTTAATGTAAACTGTCTATCTCAATATCGCTTCCTCAACCCTCCATCCTCATCTCCAAAATAAGTGCAAGAAGCACATAACATCTTTGTCATTAATATTGAACTATCCAAGCATCCTTTACTGCTCCATCCTGTCATAACTCTGAACTTGTATTTTGTTTAGTTGTCTCTCATTTTCCCTTGTATCCTTATTAGTTCATTTTGTCCAAGAGACCCAACTCATGCCACCCTTGTTCTAGTCCCACAAAACCAGTTATCACTGTAGTTCCCCTTTTGATTCACATGTTAACTTATATTGTAAAGATTTCTCCCTTTTTAGCTTTTCTGACCTTCTCCTGTAAATAAATAGCCCTTGATCTCACCACCCTAGCAAATTATGGCACTACCTTCAGCTTCCCTTTCTCTTCAAAAACCTTAGATTAGCGTTGTCTCCAAAAACTAATTGTATGCTTTCTGAAACTCCATGTTTCATCCTTTCAATCAGTTTTACACCACAGCCACAATTACTGAAAACACCCTTATCAAATTCATGAATTGGTTTTAGATGTGACTGTATTAAAATTTATCTCATTTTTTTCAGCTGTTTATGGCCTTTGAGTTAGTTGGCCACACCATCCACCTGTAAAGACCTCTCCACTGTCATCCAACTTGGGCAGACTGTTCTCACTTAGTTCCATTCCTGTTTATCTAACATAGCCATTCATTTCAATGCCTGTCAAAGATCTATTGGCCACTTCCCTATTCTAGGATAAAGGGAACAAGAGTTGGTCTCTTGGACAAGATGAACTCAGGAAGAATATGAGGGAAAATAAGAGACAACTAGACAAGTTACAAGTTCAGGGTCAGTGTAGGACAGAGCACTAAAGGATGCTTGGACAGTTCATTATTAGTGACAAAGATGTTATGTGCTTCTTACACTTATTTTGGAGATAAAGATGGAGGGTTGAGGAAGCAATACTGAAGTAGACAGTTTACAGTACAGTTGTGGTATGGATGTGGGTGATGAATTGTAACAATGCAAGGTAGCCAGGTCTGAGCAGATTTTAAGCTCCTGAAAACTTATCGGCAACATTATCAAAAGGCAAGGTGTTAATTTTCACATGTAGGCTGTCAACAGTCAGCTCTATCTAACCACCAATTTCTCAACTCTTCCACTGTTGCTAGGGTATCGGACAGGGGTCGCACAGTGGCTAGCATTGCTACCTCACAGCACCAGGAACCCGGCCCATCATTGGGCGACTGTCTGTGTTGAGTTTGCACATTCTCCTCGTGTCTGCGTGGGTTTGCTCCGGTTTCCGCCCACAGTTCAAAGATAGAACATAGAACATAGAACAGTACAGCACAGAACAGGCCCTTCAGCCCACAATGTTGTGCCGACCATTGATCCTCATGTATACACCCTCAAATTTCTGTGACCATATGCATGTCCAGCAGTCTCTTAAATGACCCCAATGACCTAGCTTCCACAACTGCTGCTGGCAATGCATTCCATGCTCTCACAACTCTCTGCGTAAAGAACCTGCCTCTGACATCCCCTCTATACTTTCCACCAATCAGCTTAAAACTATGACCCCTCGTGCTAGCCATTTCTGCCCTGGGAAATAGTCTCTGGCTATCAACTCTATCTATGCCTCTCATTATCTTGTATACCTCAATTAGGTCCCCTCTCCTCCTCCTTTTCTCCAATGAAAAGAGACCGAGCTCAGTCAACCTCTCTTCATAAGATAAGCCCTCCAGTCCAGGCAGCATCCTGGTAAACCTCCTCTGAACCCTGTCCAAAGCATCCACATCTTTCCTATAATAGGGCGCCCAGAACTGGACGCAGTATTCCAAGTGCGGGCTAGGTGAATTGGCCATGCTAAATTACCCATAGGGATGTGTAGTTTAGGGGGAATGAGTCTGGGTGGGATGCTCTGAGGTTTGTTGTGGACTTGTTGGGCTGAAGGGCCTGTTCCACACTGTAGGGATTCTATTAAAAAAAGAAGAATGGATAAGGAAAGATTTCTTCCAATGAGTAGGCTGAAATCTTTGTTTTTAGCTTCTGCTCCAAGTTTTGTTCCTTGGAACCTGACTCCAAAATTCTCTTTGGCAAAGACTGTAACTTTTTATAAAATTCATCCATGGAATGAGGTCATTTATTACCCAGCCTTAGTTGCCCTCGAGAAGATGGTGGTGTGCTACCTTCTTGAATCATTGCAGTCCATGTTCTGTGCAAAACCCACGATGCTATTAGGGTGAGAGTTCCGGGGCCCAAAAACACTGAAAAGGAACAGTGATATATTTCCAAGCCAGGTTAGCAAGTGGCTTGAGGGGAACTTACAGATGGTAGTTTTCCCATACATCTGCTGCCCTTATCACTCTGGTTGGAAGTGGGCATGGGTTTAGAAGGTGCTGACTAAGATCCTTGGTGAATTTCTGCAGTGCATCTTGTAGATGATACACATTGTTGCTGTGCATCAGTGGTGGAGGGAGTGGATGTTTTTAGACGTACTGCAGCTTTGTCTTAGGTGGTGCCAAGCTCCTTGAGTGTTGTTGGAGCTGCATTCAGTCATGCAAGTAGGGAAAGTTCCCCACACTTCTGCCGTGGGACTTGGTAGATAGGCTTTCAGGAGTCACAAGGTGAGTTGTTTGCTGCAGGATTCCTAGAATCTCATCTCCTGCTGTAGCCACTGTATTTATATGGTGAGTCCAACTGAGTTTCTGATCAATGGTAATCTGCAGGATGCTCATCGTGGGGAATTCAGTGATAGTCACACCACTGAATGTCAAGGGACAATGATTAGATTTTCTCTTTTTGGAGACGGTCTTTACCTGTCATTCGTGTGGCACAAATGTTACTTGTCACTGGATATTGTCCGGGCCTTGCTGCATTTGAACTTCCATATCTGAGACGTTGAAAGTGGTTCTGAACATTGTGTAAGCAACAGTGAATGTCCATATTTCTGACCTTTATGATGGAGGAAAGGTCACTGATAATGTAACTGAAGTTAACTAGGCCTGGAACACCTGCAGAAATGCCCTGGAACTGAGATGACTGGCTACCAGCAACCACAACCATATTCCTTTCAGCTAACAAAGTGTGTAGCTGGATGAACACAACAGGCCAAGCAGCATCTTAGGAGCACAAAAGCTGACGTTTCGGGCCTAGACCCTTCATCAGAAAAGGGGAATGGGGAGAGCGTTCTGAAATAAATAGGGAGAGAGGGGGAGGCGGATCGAAAGTGGATAGAGGAGAAGATAGGGGGAGAGGAGACAGACAAGTTAAAGGGGCGGGGATGGAGCCTGTGGAGGTGAGTATGGGTGGGGCGATAGGGAGGGGATGGGTCAGTCCAGGGAGGACGGACAGGTCAAGGGGGGGGGGATGGTTAGGAGGTAGGGGATGGAGGTGTGGCTTGAGGTGGGAGGAGGGGATAGGTGAGAGGAAGAACAGGTTCGGGAGCCGGCGACGAGCTGGGCTACTTTTGGGATGCAGTGGGGGGAGCAAGTCTGTTTGTAAACTTAGTCTGTAAACATTTGATCCTGAGAGCAGCTTCCAAGCTCATAGTTGTGCCATTACTAAGAACATCTCCGTTACTTCTATAATATTGTCTGAATTCATCTCTGTCTTACCTAATCCATTGCTGAAACCTCTCAATCATGCCTTCATTATTTGCAGACTTGACTAATGACTCCAGTGCACTCTACGTAGTCTTATGTGGAGTGCACCACCTGTAGATTTAAATCATCCAAAGTTTTCCTATCTGTTTCTACATGAACTGAACCAAATGATATCAAACCTGTGCAAGCCAGCCTACCTTGAACAGAGGTCAAGCAAAGTTTTAAAATTCTCATCATATTTTCAAATCTCTCCAAGGCCTCTGCCACGCCTTTTGTAATTTTCTTCAGTCTGACAACTCTCCAAGTTATCCATGCTCCTCTAATACTAGTCTCTGTACAGGAATAAGTTTAAGAACTCCACCATCAGTGATTCTGCCTTCAGTTGTGGAGGCTTAAGCTCTGGGATATTCTTCCAACAATTTTCCACCTGTCCACCTTGTTTTTCTTCTTTATGGAACTCTTAAAAACTCAATGCTTTGAGTATGCTTTTGGTTATCTGGCTTAAAATCACCTTTATGTGGCCTAGATTCACACGAGTGTGTTGAAGGGTTGGGACATGTCATTCCATTAAAGGTGTTGCATAAATACAAAGAAGGGAGGAGGGCATGCGCTAGAATACTTACCCACGTCATATTGTATTAACTCAGCATCAAAGACTTTTAATTTATACATTTGTAATACATCTTTTGACCCATAAAACATGCCAATAAAATTTACAGTCATTGTAGCTATACAGTTTTCTGACGCTCTTCCCTGTCTAGTTGATTCTCTGTAGCTATAAAGTTGAAGAAAGAACATTTTAATAGAGAGCTATTACCTCACTGAGGAGGCTTCAGGACAATCCATATTTACATGGTGCCCCAAAAACTTTAATATTTTAAAATCTGTGCTCAATTCCACCACACCATTCACAATGTTCTCAAACAATGTTCTAAACAAAATGCACCACAACCTTGTAAAAGAATAATTTGACTTCTTGCCCAATATTAAAAGTATTCCTGGATCTACATCCAGAAGCACATCTTCACCTAAAACTAATGAGTTCTTCCTTGAACCAACTTTTGTTAAAATTCATTCATTAGTGTTTTTAGATGTATTGTTTACAGACAGACAAGCAAGGCAAATACTCTACCTCTTTTCACCTTCAATTGCAGAGCTAATGAATGTAAGTTCTTGTTTTCATTGCTAATAATTTGTGCCCCAATTTACATTGATCTCATGCCACTATAGTGGGACACATTGACATCCAGATTAAGGACAATTATCATGTTGAGATGATCACTATGAAGAGGACAGGCAGACACTCCGTTAGGATCACAGTGAAGAAGCCAAGTAGATTCTGTGTCTGATCTGGTTCACAGGGATGCATGCGATTAATGGGAGTCCTGTAGTACCTTTTGTTAGTAGGACTGAATTTGGGGCACAGCTAGCAACTGCTGTCTTTGCTCTACAGCCTTACAGCATTCTGTGTGACTCTATATCTCAACCTGTGCATGCCAAAGCATTGCATATGACCTGAGAATAATTTTGATATGTTCTTACAATTTACAAAAGGCATCCTACACATTATCTGCAATGCCTCTCTCATAGGAAATCTTTGCTTAATGCTAACTATACAGTCATAGAGTATATAGCATGGAAACAGTCCCTTCTATCCAACTGAACAATGCCAACCAGGCAGCCCAATCTGACTTAGTCCCATTTGCCAACATTTGGATCAAATCCCTTTAAACCCTTCCTATACATACACCCATCCAGATGCCTTTAAGTGTTATAATTGTACTCAATTCCACCACTTCCGCTGGCATCTTGTACTGTAAATAAACCTCCCCCTGTGTGAAACGTTACCTCTCAGGTCCTTTTCAGGTTTTGCCCCTCTCACATTAAACCTATGCCGTCTAGTTTTGGACTCCCCAACTCCAGGAAAAAGACCGTTGCTATTTATTATCATGACTTTGTAAACCTCTATAATGTCACCTCTCAGCTTCTGGCACTCCAGGGAGAAAAGGCCCTGCCAGTTCAGTGTCTCCCTGTAGCTCAAACCGTCCAATCCCAGCAATATCCTTGTAAACATTTTCTGCACCCTTTCAAGTTTCACATACTTCCTACAGCAGGGAGACAAAAATTAAACATTGTATTCAAACGTGGCCTAACAGTGTCCTGTCCAGCTGCAACGTGATATCCCAATTCTATTACTCAATGTTCTGACCAATGAAGGCAAGCATGCCAAATGCCTTCTTCACCACTTTGTCTCCCTGCAACTCCACTTTCAAGGAACTATGCACCTGCAGCCCTAGGTCTCCTTGTTTAGCAATCCTGGCCAGGACCCTACCATTGACTGTATAAGTCCTGCCCAGTTTGCCTTACCAAAATGTAACACTTCAAATCTGTCTAAATTAAACTCCATCTGCCAACCTTCGGCCCATTGGCCCATCTGAGATGTAAGCTTACTGGCCAATCTAATACGCAGAACTTTGTCAAACGCTTTGCTGAAGTCCATACAAGGGGATGGTGATGGCCTAGTGGACTGTTAATCCAGAGACCCAGATAATGTTCTGGAGACCGGGGTTCATGTCCCTTCAATGGCAGATGGTGGAATTTGAATTTTTTAAAAATCTGGAATTAGAAGGTAATGATGACCGTGAATCCATTGTCGATTGCTGGAAAAAAACTATCTGGTTCACTACTTCATTTAGGGAAAGAAACTGCCATCCTTACCTGATCTGACCTACATGTGACTCCAGACCCACAGCAATATGGTTGACTCCTAACTACTGACTGGGCAATTAGGGATGGGCAATAAGTGCTGCCTTGCCAGTGACGCCCACATCCCATGAATGAATAAAGAGAAAAAAATACAGACGTCTACCACACTGCCTTCATCAATCTTCTTTGTCACCTCTTCAAAAAAGCTCAACAGAATTAGTAAGACATGATTCCCACACACAAAGCCATGTTGACTATCCCTAATTAGTTCTCGCCTTTCCAAATGTATGTAAATCCGGTCCCTCAGATGAAGACTCACCAGTCTATAATTCCCTGGCATTTCCTTACAGCCTCTCTTAAATAATGACATCACATTAGTCAACCTCCAGTCTTCCAGCACCTTGCCCATGGCTGTCAATGATGCAAATATCTCAGCAAGGGACCCAGCAATCTCTTCCCTAGCTTTCCACAAAGTTCTGTGAAATGCCTGACCATTTTCAACCAATTGGCAATATAGGTTCCTTTTATCCATGGTTTTGCTGTGTTTCACAGTTTTGTATATAAACATGCTCAATGTCAAAAAGCAAACAAATGAAAACACAATGACATGGTAAATAGGTGAAGAATTTCTTGTTTTTCATACCTTTAGTCTAACCTCGAACGTTGTGGGAGACTAGAGAAGAAATTGCAGAGGCCCTTCCAGAGATTTTTGCTTCATCTTTAGCCACTGGTGAAGTTCTAGAGACTGGAGGGTGGCTAATGTTGTTGCATAGTTTAAGTAAGGCAAACTGGGCAGGACTTATACAGTCAATGGTAAGGTCCAGGCCAGCATTGCTAAACAAGGAGACCTAGGGCTGCAGGTGCATAGTTCCTTGAAAGTGGAGTTGCAGGGAGACAAAGTGGTGAAGAAGGCATTTGGCATGCTTGCCTTCATTGGTCAGAACATTGAGTAATAGATTGGTCAGTAAGCTTACATCTCAGATGGGCCAATGGGCCGAAGGTTGGCAGATGGAGTTTAATTTAGACAGGCCAGGGAACTACAGGCCAGTGAGCCTGACATCAGTGGTAGGCAAGTTATTAGACAGGATAGTGAAAGATAGGTTCAACCAACATGTGGGTAGTCAAGGTCTGATTAGGGATGGTCAGCATGGATTTGTGTGTGGGATGTCCTGAAAGAGGTGACCAAGAGGAGGATAGATGAGGGTAGGGCAGTTAGGATGTTGTCTATATGGACTTTAGTAAGTCCTGGACAAGGTCCTGCATGTTAGGCTAGCCTGAAGGTTAGGTCACATGGGATCCAAGGAGAGCTAGCTAATTGGATTCAAAATTGGCTCAACGGTAGGGAGAAGGGGGTGATGGTTAAGTTTGTTTCTTGGGCTGGAGATCTGTGACAAGTGGTGTACCACGGGGTCAGTGCTGGAACCATTATTACTTGTTATTTACATAAACAATCTGGACGTGAATGTACAAGGCATGATCAGTAAGTTTCTGGATAATAAAAAATTAGGATGTTATCACTGATAGTGAGGAAGGTATCAAAAACTGCAGTGAGATCTTGGTCAGATGGGCAAGTGGGCTGAGGATTGGCAAATGTAATCCAATACAGATAAGTTTGAAGTGCAGCACTTTGGAAAGTCAAACGAAGGTAGGACTTGTACAGCAAATGGTAAGGTCCTGAGGAGTGTTGTAGAACAGAAGGACCTAGGAGTACAAGTATGTAGTTCATTGAAAGCGATGCCATGGGTAGACAGGGTGGTGAAGAAGGCATTTAACACATTTAACATGCTGGCCTTTATTAGTTGAGGCACTGAGTATAAGAGTTAGAATGCTATGTTACAGTTGTACAAGTCAGTGGTGAGGCTGCGCTTGGAATATTGTATCAGAGATAATGGGAACTGCAGATGCTGGAGAATCCAAGCTAACAAAGTGTGAAGCTAGATGAACACAGCAGGCCAAGCAGCATCTCAGGAGCACAAAAGCTGACGTTTTGGGCCTAGACCCTTCATCAGAGAGCTTTTATGTGATTATCGGGATGAGGGAAATCCAGTTGATGTATTTTATGCAATTTTAGTAAAGCTTTTAACAAGATCCCACATCTCTGATTCCAATCCATTTTACCAAGTTTTGCTCAATTCCACTGTTTCAACCTTCATTAGTCTGTGTGGGATCTTGTTAAAAGCTTTACTAAAATCACATAAAATACATCAACTGGATCTCCCTCATCCCGACGATCACATAAAAGCTCTCTGATGAAGGGTCTAGGCCCGAAACGTCAGCTTTTGTGCTCCTGAGATACTGCTTGGCCTGCTGTGTTCATCCAGCTTCACACTTTGTTAGCTTGGAATATTGTGTACAGTTTTGGTCATCCTGGAAAGATAAAGTTAAACTGCAAAGAAGCTATGTGAGGATGTTGTGAGGACTAGCAGGTCTGACTTTTAGGGAGAGATTGGCCGGGATAGGACTTTATTCCTTGGAATGTAGGAGAATATGGAATGACCTTATTGTCTATGTATAAAATGATGAAGGGGAGAGATGGGGTAATTTTTTTTATTCATAATGGGATGAGGGCATTGTTGGCTAGGCAGCAGTATTCACCCATCCCTAACTTCCCAGAGGGCAGTTCAGAATCAACCACATTACTGTGGGCCTGGAGTCACATGTAGGCCAGGCCATGTAAGGATAGCAGTTTCCCTCCCTAAAGGGCATTAGTGAACCAGATGGATTTTTGTTGACAACCAATTCATAGTTATCATTAGATTCTTAATTCCAGATATTTTGTTGAATTCAAATTCCACAATCTGCCATGGCAGAATTTAAACCTGGGTCTCTAGATTAACAGTTGAGCAATAATACCACTAGACCAATGCCTCCCGTAAACGCAGATCATCTTTGTCCCAGGGATGGGAAATTTAAAACTAGAGGGCATAGGTTTAAACTGGGAGGGGAAAGGTTTAAGAGGGGCAACTTCTTCATGCAGAGAGTGGTACATATATGGAATGCGTTGCCAGAGAAAGTGGTTGAGGCATGTACAATAGCAACATTTAAAACACATTTGGATAGGTACACAGATGGGTAGGGTTTAGAGGGAAATGCAAGAGAACATCGTGGCCCGGACTTTTTGCCAGGCAATTCCCTTTACCTGGAATGTTCAACTGGAGCTGGGGCATTCTTTGCTTAAGCTGTCTTGACTCACATTAACAAAATTTCTTCAAGACTGGGATAGATAACTGTTCTAAATGTCTGTTTGGTCAAGTTGATCCAAGATTTTCGCCTTGTGCTTCAGATCAGATGATAAATTCAGTGGTGGAATCTCCACTTCTTTATGGTATGTTTTTCACTTCACAACATGGTTTTCTACTTGCTGTATTAGCTTCATTTTTTTCTCCAGTCGATGTGACTTTTTAACATTCTTTCAGATTTAATGATAAATGGAGGGTTTCCTCAAATTCAACTCATGTGTTACCGTGATTTCACAGTATCTGCTCCGGTTATTTAGGATGGTCAGATGACATGCTTTTTCAAACTTGATCATCAGCATTCCCACTACTTCTTTTTTTGTCTGTGCAAACCTCCAAGATCTGTGTTCAGCAGTGACATTTGGAACTGGAAGTTAATGCTGCGAATAAAGTCAGCATGTCATTTGCTATGCATGGACCCTAGAAATGGCAACGCAGCTTACAGGGAACATTGCTGATCTTTAGGCATTCTTCTACTAGATTTTCTATTCTGATGGCAGGAATGGCTGACAACGTCAACACAACTGGAGTTTGACTTATCCAATTTTGACTTATCACAATTTCACTGTAGAAGTGACTATTTAGGAGGATACAGTCTCCTTTCAATTGGTTCTACTATCCTAATAGCAGTTCTGAGTTATATCTCTAACAAGAGTGGTGAGCCTGTGGGATTCTCTGTTGCAGAAAGTGGTTGAGGCCAAATCATCAAATACTTTCAAGAAGGAGTTAGATATAGTTCTTAGGTCTAAATGGATCAAAGGGTATGAGGAGACAGTGGAAACAGGGCACTGAGTTGGATGATCAGCGACGATCATACTGAATGGTGAAGCAGGCATAAAGGATCTAATGGCCCACTTCTGCTCCTATGTCCTACAAAACATAAAAAAAATGCATTTACTTGAATCATTAAAGAAAGTTCAAGAAACTTTTAACAGGAAGTAGGTATTGGATTCCGCCTATAGTGCTTACTTTGAAAAGGATTATTTTCCTCATCAGGGAGAATAGGAGTGGTATTCCTTTAACTTTGTCTTCCTAGATTGTTTTGAACATTTCTGACAAGTTATGTAAGTTTATTGTTGCACAATGGTTTTGTTAACCTCTTTGTATTAGATATTTATGGGAATCATGTGAAGTGAAATATTGTTTATAATTCTGGGAGTGATTGTGTGCTTAACTCATACCTTCCACTCCATGTGGTTTATTTCATGTCTTAAGAAGATATTGAATCATTTTTCACAGCTGGAGCTGTTAGGGATGGAGAAATTAAATCAAGTTTTAGCATACTTCAATAATCCTATAATGTTCTTATTTAGCATTGTAATCATTTAATAATCTAATTTTAGGATCAGTGAAATGCCATGGGTGTTTTTAAATGATACTTTCAAGAAACATAGCCTTTTGCTTTTTGCAGTAGGCGCTGATGTTTCACACTCTGATTACAGTAACATAATTTACTGTTGACTTTCTCATGCATTACCTTGTCTATGATACTATGCATTCCCTGTACTTGCAGTAGATATCATTGTCTTTCACTGCAGAACAAGTTGGTTGTCATC
Source organism: Stegostoma tigrinum (assembly GCF_030684315.1). Taxonomy (NCBI): domain Eukaryota; kingdom Metazoa; phylum Chordata; class Chondrichthyes; order Orectolobiformes; family Stegostomatidae; genus Stegostoma; species Stegostoma tigrinum. Next base: position 20,077,171 of record NC_081377.1, read on the forward strand.
TGGTTTCACTTTGTATGTTGTAGGTTTTTAATATCATTTTGTAGGTATTCCCAATGTTTGATGCAGTAATAGTAAATTGAACAGCACGCTCTTCCCAAAATTCCACTCATGTCACTGCTAGCTGTCTCCATTTTATTCCATGTCTTATATAACTTACTGATCATTTAACACCCATTCTGTTACTTTTGGTTATCTCTACTCTTCACTTCTTTACTTCACTTTCCCTCACTTGACAGTAACAACAATATGACTAGTTTTTTATTTCTCTGCAATTTCTATCACACACTGAGCACTTCACATTATTCTGCTTTGACTGACATTGCTCAATATTGCAATGTCAATGCATTGCATTATTAGAAAATCAATTGTTTGGATACTATAACTTTGAACTGCCTGCAATTTTAGTGTTGACGGAGTTAATACAGAATATTTTTTACAATATGTATTCTGTAGAACAATGTGGCAAAGCATCCCTGCCTTGGAACCAGAAACTCCCGTTTCAATTTATACTTGAGGACTTAATGGCCAAGGAAAATGCGCTCTTAATGTGACCAAAGCAACTGAGCATCAACCTTTAAATCCTTCCAGTACACCTGATAGCAGTTGGTAAGCACAGTAGTCTCCAGGTCAATAATTCCCCAGAAGGAAACAACAATTCACTTTGCCATGCATAATCAAAGAACCAATGCCTCTGAAGGCATGGTACCTGAGAAGAATTGGAGAATCATAAAATCCCTACAGTGTGGGAGCAGGCTATTCAGCCCATTGCTTTAAATGGCATCATTTCCAGACCCAAATCGCATCTCCCACAGCTAATCCACCTAGCCAGCACATCCTGAAGATTGGGTCAAACTGGGTCCCTGGCACTGTGAGGGAGCAGTGCGAACCACTGAGCCACTCTGCCACCCAATGAGCAACGAACTTCTAGCTATGGTAAGTGCTCAGACTGATCTGAGTCGCTAATGTTCAGCCTGCTGTAACAATGTCTTAAGAGAGTTTGAAGAGTTTTTTACATTTTGGAAACAGATGGCAGCTGTTAGAACAAAGTGTTATGACTGTAAATGTGGTAGCTCTGAAACTGTACTCATTGCCATCAGTTATCCTCAACTCTATCTTGTTGCAGTAGTATTTTGTTACATTCAAAACTGTTGTTGTCCAATCCGACAGTGTGAAGAATGTAACTGTTTAACCCAACTTGTATTACAAGTTTACTTCTGGTGTTGAACTGAAGTGAAATAATTGGCTACTGTCCCTGGTCCCCCCTCACATAAATTTACAACAGCTGGCATTTCGCTCTGAAGTGACATTGCTGTGGTTGATGTGTCTATCTAAACTTGTGGTATGTGATTTCCATCTTGTATTTTAAACTATTACTGTCTCACATTACAGCAATGTGATTTGTGTTCAGTGTTTTGTGTCAAGTTCTGTTGATATCACATTTTGATTTGTTGTCTCAATCAATCTTCACAAGCTGTGCTGTTTCTTATATTTATGGGTAATTCGGACCAGTTGTATTTTTGAATTTAGAGTATAGGCGCTTGTAAGCATAGGTTTCATTTGAGGTACCGATCACTCAAATTTAACACAGCTGTTCACAGGCCACTCAATTTACTGCTAAGACCGAATAATGAGGCCATGCTACTGATATGTGTAGCTTTAGTATTAATATTTAAGTACAATGACAGTCCCGTGCTGAATTTTACATACTGAGGTGAGGTTCTGTCTGAAGTATGCGACCTTGCCCTATGAAACGAAAGGGGAAGTGTAGATTTTTGGTAGAGCTGTTTTATTTGAAAAGATTTTTTGAATTTTCCTGCACCTTATATGTTCTTTGCTGCATTTCTTCTACCCATTACTTGGCTCAATTTTGCACTTAAATGATTAGCTGTTGTTCTCCAGTTTTAGTTGACAGATATGATTGGCTGCTGTAGCTTTCCTTTCATCAGGCTGTAATATCATTGGTTGAGATGTGAATAGTTTGTATTCCCATATATCATTTGTGATTTGCTGCTGGCATTGACATCCCAGAAAAAATATTATTCAGATTGCCTCATTTAAACGTTTAAGTAGTTCAAGAAGGCAATCACCACCACTATCTCAAGAGCAACCAGGGATGGGCAATAAATGCTGGCCCAGACAGTGATGTCCATGTCCCATGAATGAATAAAAAATTATAAACAGTACATAGCAATGGACAAGAAGGATATGGAAGATGGTGATCACAGAGCCAGCTGCTCGTACTACTGCCAAGAAAGCCCAGCTTAGTTAGTCACTACCAGTGGAATGAAGTATCAATCAGATCCAATGGCCACTCTCTTCTCTATTAACCACCATCGCTTTATTGGGCTAGCAATGCTTCACTGTTATCAGAACTGCAGGAATTTGGCGTGAATCAATGCTTTGCAGTAAGGTCAAGGCTATGATATATTGTTATAATGTTTAAAATAGCAGGTATTGTGGCAACAAAAACAGAAGCTACTGGAAGCTCCGCAGCTCTGGAAACATCCATGAAAAAAAATCAGAGTCCAGTGCCTGTTCCTCAGAACGGCAACTTGAGTTTACATAACCGTGAACAAGATCTGCACTGACACTTGGGCTCATTTGGTTGCCATGATGGAGGTGCCATGGAATTGGCAGCTCTATACATAGTTGACAGCATCTTCACAATTGCCTGCAGCATCAACAATTTAAGATAGAGATGATGAGGAGTTTCTTCTCTCAGAGAGTTGTGAATCTGTGGAATTGTTTATTGCAGTAGGCTGTTGAGGTTGGGTCACATTGTATATTCAAGGCCGAGATAGGCAGATTTTTAATTGGTATGGGAGTTAAGGATTATCAGATCAGCCATGGCCTCATTAAATAATGGAGCAGACTCAACTGGCTCAATGGTTTACTTCTGCTCCTCCATGTTACACATCTTATGGCCAACAACCTCTGCTTCTCTCTGCAATCATGGATATTGTTTAGGAGAGGACTGTCAATACATTGCAGACATCCGATCACCTTCAAAGATTATAGCTTTTGTTGAAAGCCCCTGATATCTAGCATCTGTGCAACTAATCGTATTTTGGACAGGGCTACCTTACTGTGCTTTTGCTCACTTGTGAACAATGAGTCACCAGGTGAAAACTGGATTACTGGACTCAATGTAGAGCGTAGTAAACAGGAACTCTATAATGGTACACATTCATAAAGCATGAGTGTTTCTAAGTGTTAGTCATCAAGGACCTCCACCAACTGCGTCCATACACACTAGGATACTGGAAAGGAGAAAGGATTTGAATTACTACTAGCAAGGTAACAATGTTACAACATTATGAAGATGATCATATTTCACTTGCTATTGAAATCAAATCAGCATGGCCAAGTGTTAAGTGACTCGTGGATCACTGATACTTTATTCCATTGTTGGGTATCTATAATCTCTTCATCTTCAATGATTAGGTATGTTGAAACATCACTGAATTTGCTTCCTCTTTGTACTGTGAAAGACTCTTTATCCCCCTATCTTTCCCTTGTAGGGCACACTCATTTAACCTCCAGAGAGGTTACACATGAATGACTAGTGGCACATTTTAACGAATGCAATGAATTTAATGTAGTTGACTGTCAGAGAGAGCCATCAAATTGCATCAATATTAAAGTGACTTGTAATATAGATGGATAGATGGAGGTGCAAGGAAGTGCATACAAAAGAAATGATGTGTGCATGTGAAAGATAATTGGGTGTGTCAAGTTGTGACTTGATATACATAAAACGGTCAGGAACGTGGCTAGTGTGGGGCTGCAGCAGTTTGGGACCTCCACTGAGTGAGATGAAGGCTAACTGACTACTATTGGAAATGAATTCAAAGTGGAAACTCAGCTGGTATACCCTTTCCAAGTACAGTTGGTAGAGATAAAATCAAATTAGATATGTAAGTAAAACAGCCCAAAATAAAGGACTGAGATCTGACTGATTACTGTCGGAAATTTGATTCAAAGTGGAAATTCGGTGCAATGTAGAGCAGAGGTGCTCTAACTAAGGTTAGAGATTGGACAAACAATAATCGGAAACCATAAATGCCAGAGAGTTGAAAAAATATTTTGCATCGGTCTTCACAGTAGAAGACAATAATAGCTAAGGAGTGCAAAGGAAACAAATGGAGGTGAAGACTGTTAAGTCCTGTGGACTTCATCGGATATACCCTAAGATATTCAGGCAAGTAGCTACAGAGATAATTGATGCACTGGTAGTAATCTTCCAGGGAATCTCAGATTTTTTAAAAGCCCTAGAGGATTGGAAATGTAACAAATCTATTTAAAAAGTGAAGGAGACAATAAGTCAGTGACTATAGGCCAGTTAGCTTAATGTTTGTTACTAGGAATATGTTAGTATCTGTTTCAAAGGATGTAATAGCAGAGTATTTAGAAATGCATAATATGATCAAGCAGAGTCACCATGGCTTCATGAAGGGGAAATCATACCTGACAAAATTGCTAGAGTTCTTTGAGCATGTGATGAGCAGGTTAGATAAAGGGGAAACAGTGATGTAGTATATTTGGCTTTTCAGAAGGCATTTGATAAGGTGCCACATATTAGGCTACTTAAGAAGAGCTCATGTGTTGGAATTAGTATATTAGCATAGAATATTGCCCAACTTATAGAAGACAGAGGGTTAGGATAAGCGAGGCATTTTCAGGATGGCAATTTGTAACTGGTAGCGTGCCACAGGATCAGTGCTGGGGCCACAATTATTTACAAAATATATTAACGACTAGGATGAGGAAGGTGAATGTTTGCAGATGACACAAAAATAGATGTGAAGGCAAGTGGTAAGCATGAAAAAGAATCTGCGGAGGAGCACAGACAGTATACGTGTGGACAAAAACGTGGAAAATGGAATATAATTTGGAGAAAAGTGAGGTTACATACATTGACTGAAAGAACAGAGGAGCTGAATATTATTTAAATTATGAAAGATTGTAGAAAGCTAGAGAACTGAGGGATTTGGGAGACTGCATCCAAAACAATCATAAAAAGCTAATATCCAGGTTCAGCAGGTAATAGGGATGGCAAATGGAATGATGGCCTTTATTTTCAAAAGGATTGGAGTATAAATGTAGGGAGGTTTTACTAAAGGTACAAAAGGCTCTAGGTGAATCACTGTAGCTTGAGGTTTTGGGCCTTTATCTAAAGAAAGATATACTGGCATTAGAGGCTGTCCAGAGGAGGTTCCCTAGGCTGAGGTGAAGGAACTGTTTTATGAGGAGAGATTGAGTAGATTGAGCTTGTACTGCCAGGGATTTAGAGGACATGACAGGGTAAAAGATTCTTTCCCCTTGTGGGAGAATCTAGAATCAGAAGCATAATCTCAGATTAAGAGGTTACACATTGTAAGACAGAGATATAGAGGAATTTCCTCTCTCAGAAGCTGTAAGTTACTCAGTATATTCAAGGCTGACATAGACAGATTTTCAACAAGTAAGGGAATCAGGGGTTATGGTGAAAAGGCAGCATCTGCAGTTCCTACTATCTCTGAAACCATCTTACTTTAGGCAAGGTTTGTCTCTAAACTGTGAAGTGTTTTCTAACCAATTCCCATTGACTGAAACCACACTAAGGCTCTTAATGCCATGGTTGGTCAAATGGTGCTTTGATATCAATGATAGTTACCTCAACCTGAGTTCAGTTGTTTTCTCTGTTTGGACCAAAGCTGTAATGAGGTCTGGAGCTGTAGTGCTTTGGGGGATCCCAAACTAAACATGTGTGAGCAAGTTGTTGCTCTTTAAGTACTTCTAACACTCTGGATGTGAGTTTGCTCGCTGAGCTGGAAGGTTAGTTTGAAAACTAACCTTCCAGCTCAGCGAGCAAACTCACATCCAGAACCTCAACCTGAGCTACAAATCTTCTCAAAACTCGCTAACTTCTAACACTGTTAAGCACTGTTACCAATACCTTCCCTAACTTTGCTGATGATCCAGAGTAGTTTGATGGGGATGTAGTAGGCTGGGGGATTTGTCTAACTTTTTGTGAAAAAGGGCATACCTGGGCAATTTTCCACATTATCAGGTAGATACTGGTGCTGTAGCTGTATGGGAAAACCTTGGCTAGGGATGTGGCTTGTTTTGATACACAGGTTTTCAGTATCACTGCTCTAATGCTGTCAGGACACATCATTGTTTCAATGTCCAGTGCCTTCAACCATTTTCCCCCATTATAAAGGATGAGGTTACATATGACACCTCCTTTGTCTGTTATCTAATTTTCAACCAACATTCAACTCTGGGTGTGGCATGATTGCAGAGATTTGAACTGATCCATTGGTTATGGGATTGCTCAGTTCTGTACAACACATACTGCTTCTGCTGTTTGGCATGTAACTGGTATTGTGCTGTAATTTCAGCAGGCTGACAGCTCATTTTTAGGCATGGCTGGGAATTGCGTCTGGCATGTGCTCTACTTTCCTCATGAATTAGCATGTGATTTGTGAGGCAAATACTGGATCATGAAGTTACAGAATTCAGTTGAATGCTATTCTACTGCTGCTGCTGGTCTACAGTGCCTGGTGGATGCCCAAAAGTTGAATTGCAAGGTCTGCTCAAAATCATATGAGGTGAATGGTCGATATTTCAATAATCTCTTTTGGCAGTAATCTGAATGGCCAATATCTCGTGATATGATGGCTTAATCTCCTCATAATCCTGAAGTGTAGTCATTGGTTGATTATCCCAAAAGGCTCGCCTGGCTGTGATGTGATCGCCAATTTCTCTAAAATTTCACTTTTAATAGGTTGATCTCCTAATAGTCTCACTTGACAGTAGGACTGTCCTGGATCTCTCCTAAAATTTATGTTTTTGTTTGATTCCTCCATAACTTCACTTGACAGTGATGCAATTGGTTGATTGCTGCATAATCTCATTTGACAATGATGTGATTGGTTGATTTCTATAACCTCAGCTGTTTTCATATGTGTTTCATTGATCACTCTATTACCTTACCTGGTAGTAATGTGATTAGTAGATTTCACCAAACTCTTATTTGAGAGTGATTTGATGATTCACCTTTGCATAGCCTCACTTGATAGTGATCTATGAGGTTGATCTCTCAGAGATCTCATCTGTTTAGTGATGTGATGTGATTGGTTGACTTCCCATTATCATACTTGGTTGTGATGTGATTAGTTGAGTTTTGCTTAATTTCACTTCATGGTTCAGTTTTCCATAATTCATGTCTCAGTGATATGCCAATGCATAACCTCACATGACACTGCTGTGATTGATGGATCGCTAAATAAATTCACCTGCAGCGATGTGATTGATGGACTTCTGCATGAACCCATCTAACCGTGACATGATCAGTCAATCTCTGAATAAAATGGCTGGATTGGTTGATTTCGCAATAATCCCACCAGGTAGTGGTATGTTTGTTGATCACTCATTAATGTCACCTGGCAATGGTGGAATTGCTTGATCTCTATGCGATCTCACATGCTAGTGATATGTTGCTTTGATAGCTGCATTATTACACCACATAGTTGGAAGTTGCGGATTTCTATCTCTGACTTGGTGATGGTACGATTGGTTGATCTCTGCATGAGCTCATCTAGCAAAGATATGATTGGTTGATTTCTCAATCAGTCTTGATGGTGATATGTTTGGTTGATTGCTGTATATCACCTACCTAGCAGTGGTGTAAATGTTCAAGAACCCAACAACCTGCCTTGGCACTGAGGTGAATGATTAATAACTAATTATTCCCTGGCAATGAGGTGAATTGTTGATATTTGGATTGTCCTCTGCCTTGGGGTGAATGGGCGGTACCCAAATTCTCACAGAAGTGAGCTAAATGATTGATATTAGAATATTCCTATAGCAATGAGGTAAATGGGGCACATCTGAATACACCCTGGCACTGAGCTAATTAGCGAACAACTGAATATGTACTGGTAGTCAGATGAAAGGTGGATTTTTAAATATTTCCCTGGCAGTCAGGTGAAGGGTGGATTTCTGATTACACCCCTGACAGTCAGGTAAAAGGTGGATAACCAAGTACTTCTCTGGCAGTCAGATGAATGGTGGATATCTAAATACTCCCCTGGCAGTCAGCAGTCAGGTCAATGGTAAATATCTAAATACTGTGTTGGCAGTTAGATAAGTAGTGGATATTTGAATACTTCCCTGGTAATCACGTAAAATAAAATGGATATCATAGAATCCCTACAGAGTGGGGGGCAGGCCACTAGGCCCAACAAGTCCACACAGACTTCCTGATCAGCATCCACCCAGCATTTCCCATAGCTAACCTACACATTCTTGATCACTATGGGCAATTTAGTATGGCCAATCCACCTAACTTGCACATCTTTGGGATGCAACTGGTGCAAACCCCACGCAGAAACTCGCGGGGGGTGGGAGCGTACAAATTCCACACAGACAAAGGGTGGAATCGAGATAACAAGACGTAGAGCTGGATGAACACAGCAGGCCAAGCAGCATCAGTGGAGCAGGAAGGCTGACATTTCGGGCCTAGACTCTTCTTCAGAAATAGGGGAGGGGAAGGGGGAAATAAATAGGGAGAGACAGGGAAATGATAGAAGATGGATAGAGGAGAAGATAGGTGGAGAGGAGACAGAGGCGGGGATGGAGCCAGTAAAGGTGAGTGTAGGTGGGAGTTAGGCAGGAGATCGGTCAGTCCAGGGAGGACGGACAGGTCAAGGGGGCGGGGTGAGGTTAGTAGGGAGGAGATGGGGTGGGGCTTGAGGTGGGAGGAGGGGACAAGCTGGGCTGGTTTTTGGATGCGGTAGGGGGAGGGGAGAAATTGAAGCTTGTGAAGTCCACATTGATACCATTGGGCTGCAGGGTTCCCAAGCAGAATATGAGGTGCTGTTCCTGCAACCTTCCGGTGCCATCGTTGTAGCTCTGCAGGAGGCCCAGGATGGACATGTCGTCTGAGGAATGGGAGGAGGAGTTGAAATGGTTTGTGACTGGAAGGTGCAGTTGTTTAGTGCGAACCGAGCATAGGTGTTCTGCAAACGGTCTGCCAGCCTTCGCTTGGTTTCCCTGATGTAGAGGAGGCCACAATGGAAACAGCGGATACAATATACCACATTAACAGATGCGCAGGTGAACATCTGTTTGCTATGGAAGGTATTCTTGGGGCCTGGGATTGGGGTGAGAGGGGAGGTGTAGGGGCAGGTGTAGCACTTTCTATGGTTGCAGGGAAAAGTGCCGGGTGTGGTGGGGCTGGAGGGGAGTGTGGAGCGAACAAGGGAATCCTGGACAGAGTGGTCCCTCTGGAAAGCAGATAAAGGTGGGGAGGGAAGAATGTCTTTGGTGGTGGGGTTGAATTGCAGATGGCGGAAGTGTTGGAGGATGATGCGTTGGATCCGGAGGTTGGTGGGGTGATACGTGAAGACGAGGGGGATTCTGCTTTGGTTGTTATTGTGGGGACGGGGTGTGAGGGATGAGTTGCGGGAAGTGCAGGAGACACAGTCAAGGGGTTTCTTGACCACTGTGGGGGGGATGTTGTGGTCCTTGAAAAACGAGGACATCTGAGATGTATGGGATTGGAATGCCTCATACTGGGAGCAGATGCGGCAGAGGCGAACAAATTGGTAATTTTTGCAGGAAGGTGGGTGGGAAGAGATGTATTCTAGGTAGCTGTAGGAGTTGGTGGGCTTGAAATGGATATCGGTTTCCAGGTGGTTGCCAGAGATGGAAACAGAGAAGTCCAGGAAGGAGAGAGAGGTATCAGAGACGGTCCAGGTGAACTTAAGGTTGGGCTGGAAGATGTTGAAGTGGATGAACTGTTCGAGATCCTCGTGGGAGCAGGAGGCGGTGCCGATATGGTCATCAGTTTAACGGAGGAAGGGATGAGGTTTAGGGCCAGTGTAGTTACGGAAGAGGGATTGTTACACGTAACGTACAAAGAGGCAGGCATAGCTTGGGCCCATGCAGGTACCCATGGCCATCCCCTTTGTCTGCAGGAAGTGGGAGGAATTGAAAGAGTTGTTGAAGGTTAGGATGAGTTCGGATAAGCGGATGAGGGTGTCAGTGGAGGGGGACTGGTCGGATCTGCGGGACAGGAAGAAGCCGAGGGCCTTTCGGCCATCTGTACGGGAATGGAGGTGTATAGGGACTGGACGTCCACGGTGGAATCGAACCGGGGCTCCTGGCCCTGTGAGGGAGCAGTGCGAACCACTGAGCCACCCGGCCGTAAATACTTCCCCTGGCACTCAGGTGAATGGTGGATATCTGAATACTCCTCTGGTAATCACGTGAAAGATGGGCATCTGAATACACCCCTGGCACTATGCCCTGGTGAATCTGCCGTTGGTCGCGCGCAACACGGCGCGCGGGGACGGTGCTGTGCGCAGCCGCGGGGAGGCGCTGGCCCAGACCAGGGACCGGTATCCTGGAGCCGGGAGGTGCTCGTCCGGAGTCCAGAGGCGGCGCTCTGGCTGCTCTTGGCTCCTCGGGAATTTGGTCGGCCTATGTGCGAGGGTGAATCAGACTCCGGGCGGCGCTGCCTAACAATCCGCCAGCGGGTGTGTGAACCATTCATCAGCAAGAAATAAAATAAAAGGAGCTGGGAATCGGTGGGGTGGAGACTGATCCCGAGGAGGGGAAAAAAAAGCTCGTACGAGTCCGCTGCAGTTGCATTCCCAACCCACAGCGAGTCTGGGAACTCCGTGCTGTGAGCCGGCGAGAGAGGCCGAACGCACTCGGTGTCTGGGAGCGGGGAGGCGGCGAGGATTGCGACCGGAATACTGCCACTATGGCCAGCTATGTGCCGGGTCAGCTACCCACCACCTTCGCCGAGGAGAAGGAGTATGTTCAGGCCTATGAGGACGTTTTGGAGAGATACAAAGGTACTGAAATGCTCTCCCATATAATCACCTCTTCAGGAGGGGCCCGGCATCTGTTCAAGACCATTCCAAGCTCAGATTTTTTTTCCTTTTGAATGTTCACGTTCTCGCAACGCTGTGATGTATTCGCCACAACTGCACACTTTTTTTATCCCCCTTTCTCTCCTTCCCGTTTTGTTTGTTCCTTTCATCGGGTCCGAGATGTTAATTTAACTGCTGAAAAGATTTTTTTTGTTGTAAGTGGTACACCTCCAATATTAATCGTTTAAATGCCCCATGTTGAAAATAGAAATGCCAATGAGAAAGATACTGTCAAGTCCTGCAGGGCTTAGAATTCTCGGGTTTGTTTGGGCATAATTCCTCTTTAAATTCATGACGCCCTTTTTCTTATTCATGTGACAGATCCTTGTGTTATTTTCGCACCAGGGCTCATTTCCGAAAGAAATCTTAGTGTGTTTATGCGGGGGTTTTTTTTTGGCTTGTCGCTTTCGTATGCGTACTTGCCGGCGGCATATTTAATAGCATTTTTAAAAAAATCTAACACATTCTCCCGTCTGCCATTAACCGATCTTGTATTGTGATGACTTTTGTCTGGAATGTAGCTTAGTCAAAAATGCAGAAATCTGTCCTTAATCAGTAAAAGAACATTTTTAAATTTCAAATTGTGAGCTTGGTTAAATTGCTCAGTTGATGGACGGTTAGATTTGGAGATAACGTCTTAATCCTAATAATGTTACTCTAAACTCATAAGCTCTTTTAAAACTCATCCTGCTGATTTGTCAGATGTCAAGGTGTGACAGACTAGGGAGGCGGCTGTATTGCGAGTTTAGAGTTTTACCGAACAATAGAAAGAGGATGTTCGTAAGTGAGATTACTCTGTGGTCCTAATCCTGGTGATGTTAGAAACTTGTACAGCTAAACCTGTGCGTAGTCTCATCCTATTTCCAAAACGAAATTGGATGATTTCTGCTTTCATACCATAAACCGTGATAAATCCTATGTTGCAACGCTGACCTTTTTAACCTTCTGTTGTAGTTAAAGAATGTTATGGATTTTTTTTATAAAGAATGTAATCTTAAGTATACTGTTGGATTTAAAATCACTGTAGCCTGCGGCAGATATAGTTTGCAGCACCATAATTTCATATGCGTTCCTGAAGGGAAACATGATGCCTATAAACAATAGACCTGTATCTGCAGCGATGGGTCCGTTTATTCGAGTCCGTTTGACGAATGCAGTATTCCTGTCTTTCTGCCTGTAGTGCTCCATCGAGACACCTTAAGCACAGTTTTACCTGAGCCACTCAACTAACGCATGCGTGCTGACAAGAGGGGTGTGCGCACTGGGATTTGCTTCTGGGGAAAGAGGTTGAATCGAATAGTAATATTAACCTACAGGGGTACGGTCTAAGGAACTGAAGCAATTGTGAATTGCCGAATATAAACTTGTTTTGTTTTCAATTGTAATGCTACTAACACTGGTTTTGATTTCAAAACGACCAGTTTCAAACAGTACGCTTAAGATAATTGGTTTTCACATTGGCATCGTGCCTCAGTATTAATGGTTATACTTCGTGCTTGTAGTGTCAGTGCTTGTGCCTTGTCACCAAACGTTACTATATTAAAATATTTTAAATTAATATTTTGTATAATTGTTCACAATTTTTAAAGTGGTGTTGGGTATAATACAAGCTTTTTAAAATTATTTTTTATTTCCTATTTTATGCCATTGTGCAATTGGATCAGAATATGGAGGTTTTTATTTAAAAATCTCACCAACAAACTCTCTATAGTAAACCATTCAGCCCTCATGTCTGTTCTGCCATTCAACTTGATTGTAACTTTCTTTTTTTATATGCCAAAATGGGCATGTTGCCCATCCCTAAAGCCTGTGAACTGAGAGCAGTTAAAAGACCATCACATTGCAATGGCTCTGGAGTATGTGTTGGCCAGACCAGCTAAGAATGAGAGATTTCCTTCCTGAGAGGATGTTAGTGGATGAAGTAGCTTTTTAATTGCAATTGGAAAAAAAACCGTGGATGCTATAAATCAGAAACAAAAGCAGAAGTTACTAGAAAAGTTCTACAGGCCTGATTCTCTTCACAGATGCTGCCAGACCTGCTGAGGTTTTCCAGCAACTCGTGTTTGTTCTAATTAATTAGGTTGTTATGGTCATTGTTACTGAGGCTAGTTTTACTCCCTAGGTTTATTATTTGAATTTAAATTCCGCTTACCATGGTTGGATTTGAACCATGTCCCCAGAACATTTGACTGCTCTCATAAGCCAGAGGCAATGTCATGACTATATCACCATCTCCCTGCATAATATCTTAGCTCCATTTATTTACCTTGGGTTTTCATCTTTTTTATTATATTTGCAAGTTATTTCTTCACTTCAGTAACCTAGCTGCATAAAATAGTGGTAGTGTTAGTATTTTCATGTAAGCTGAATGATATACAGACAATCTATATATCTGGTCCTTCTCTATCTAGTAATAGACTAGGGGAGAATCTGCAACTGTGTGCATTTAACTTTTTTGTTTGATCTATCTTCCATTTGTGAATGCCAGTAGAAACAAAGTTGAACACAGCCTGTGGACTGGATGCTTTTTCCTGAAATCTTGCGCTGTTGATTTTTTTTTCTTTTTGATTTTGCAGTGTTTTGTAATATCGAGACAAGTACTTGAGGTGGAAATGAATGTGATGCATAAAGCTTTTTTAAAATTTTGAAAATTGTCATTTGAGCTGTTCTGCTTTTAGAACTTAGTGTGCAGAAGTGGTTACTATTTCATGTTACTTAAATGCTTTAAAATGTTGTTGTAAAAAATAAACTTAAGTTAATTACTAACTTTGAAAGCATTAAATTGGTACATGTAGCTGACAGAAGATGGGCAATAAAAGCTGGCCTTACCAGAGATGCCCACATCCTGTAAACAAATCTAAAGGTATCTATCTAATTTACATGTTGCTGTAATAAAAACTAAATTACAACATAGAAAAGCATAATTCTCATCTAGGATTTGTCTGCAAAGTATTTAGCCAAACTAGTTAATATCCAAACCAGTGGGGGGGGGGGCTTCCTTCAGATCAGTGCTGTTTTTCATCTTTGCGTGCATTGGTTCATAAATGGAGATTTCATTTGACTGAAATTTTTTTTGCCTTGTGTATAAAACCTCCCAAGTAATCTTTGATTTAGCAATGGAGGAATTAACCCATAAACTGTATTTTGTGCGTCAAAGCTTGTTGATGGCTGTCTTGTCCACACAACTAATGATATTATTTCTTCTTGTGCTTTAACTTTTTAAAAAATCTGCCATTAATGCCCACACTTGCATCTAACTGACTCATGGCAGCTGGGAGCACTAGGTGTCAAAGGCTATGGGATCCAACAACACTGGCTGAAGTATCAAGGAGTTCTCATTTTACATAGCAATTACTTTCTAATTGCTCAGTATGGGTTCCATTCGAACTTCTGATCACAAATGAGTTGAATTCCTGAGTTCAAGTAAGAGTGGTTACCTCTTTTGATATACTGTCTCACCTGTGAGTGCTATGAAGGAACCCAGTAAAATTCAAATATGGAGAAAACTCCACTGGCTGTAGTCATGACTAGTACAAAAGGCACTTATGTCATGTGGGGTATAGCATCAAATTGGTATTATCACTGGGTTAGTAATGCAGGGGCCTAAGCTTGTACTCTGGAGACAGGTGTTTGAACCCCACTACAATGTATGGTAAAATTAACAACTATTAAAGCTAGTCTAATAATAACTAATAGTGATCAATAATGTACTACATTGTTCTTTTTAGGGAAGAAAAATCTGCTAACTTCAGCTGGCCTGGGCTCCCTGTGTCTCCAAGTCAACAGCAGTGATGCTTAAATGTCCACTGAAAGTGCAAACTACTTTTTGTTAACATGGTCACCAGAAAGTCTCCTAAAAGGAATGAAACTGTGTGGACAACCTGACATTGACCAAGACACTCAATGACAATGGTACTCCCAGCTTTGACCTTGCAAAGTCCTTTATACTGGCATCTGGGGCCTGAACAAAATTAGGAGAGATGTCCCAAAGAGTAGTCAAACAGCCTGACATAGTCATGTTCATGGAATAATAACATATAATGTCCCAGACACTTCCATCATCATGTTAAGGATGTCCTCTTCTAGGAGTAAGACAGAATCATGAAGGTGGTGCTGTAAGTGGTGTACAGTTAAGTGGAAGCTGCCCTGGGAGTGTACAGCATTGACTCAGGATCCCATGAATTCTCATTGTTATTTCATAAGTGGACAAAGGCCTTTTGTTTATCACCCACTGTTCCCGCTCAGATGACAAATTAGTTTTCTTCTATGGTCAATGTCACTTAGAGGTTGTACAGAGGATGGCAAGTATGCAGAATCTACTCCCCTCCTAGATAGGTGGGGAATTTGTCAATCGGTAAAAGTGACTTATTGGCATCAAAGTGACTGAACTGGTAACTAAACTGGACTAAATTGGAAACCATCCTTACCAATCCACATGCATCTGATCCGTCTGTCACAATCAGTCTTTTGGTGTAGAAGGAAGCCATTTGGCCCACTGTGTACTGGTACTCAATGCACATTGACTCTGACTTTCTGTAACACTGTACATTGTTTCTATTTAGAAAATCAATGCCTCTTGATTGAATCTACCTCCACCACACTTCTTGGCAATGCATTTTCAGACTTTTTCTACCACTGCATGAAAAGATTCTCTTCTCGCATTTGTTACAATTTCAAATTTTACCTCCTTTTAAATCTCTTCTTACTTTCATGATCTTTTTGAGTGGAAACAGTTTCACCCTACTAACTGTCAAGACACCTCATGCTTTCAAAAACCTATCTAATGTCCTCTTAGCCTTCTCATCTGCAGAGAAAGCAGTCTCTATCTCCAGTCTGGCTTGATAAATGAAGCTTCTTGTTCCTGGAACCACACTCCAATCTCTACTGCACTCTCCAACATGTCCACATCCTTCCTGAAGTGCAGCATCTAGAACTGTTTGGCATCATAGCTGGTGTCTTAGATAAGTCAATATAATCTTGCCCTTGTATTTGGAAGCTTTATTAATGAAGCCTAGGGTAATGTATGATTTATTAACAGCTCTGTCTATCTGTGCTACCACCTTTCAATGACTCATGCATTTATGCACCCAGATCCTGTACACCTTTTGGAGTAATACCCTTTCTTTGTACAATTTCCTAGTCTTCTCTCCACCCCCCCCCCCCCCCGTGTTAAATTGCACTTCTCTTTTATTAACTTTAATCTGCCACTTATTTGCCCATTCTACAACTTGCCAAGTCTTTTTTTTGAAGTTTTACACTGTCCTTACCACAGCTTCCAAACTTTATTGTTGGGCTTGTTGATCTTTGACTCCTGTACGTGGCTTAGTATAATTTGGGAAAAGAGTCCTTGGAAACTCTCAGTACAAATCTTATGCCCAAAAAATACCCATTACCATTGCAGTACTTTCTATCACTCAGCCAAGTTTGTATCCAAGTTGCTATGCAACTTTTTAAAATTCCATGAGTTCCAACTTGCAACAAGAGCATTTAAATACACTGCATCCTTTTTGTTTTCCAGTAATTTTTTTTATTGACCTCAAATAGAAAAAGTTTTTAAAGCCAAGTGGAAAAATTTTTCACACTTTCTAAAAGCAAGTTACCTGTCAATCGTTGGGTGCTGGTTAGACTGCTATTTGCTCATGTAGTTCAGAGGGGGTGGGGTGGACCAGGAGTCAAGTTAGATCATTAAGATATGGGAGCAGAAATTAGACCGTTTAGCTAATTGTCTGCTCCACCATTCAATCATGGCTGATAAGTTTCTCAGCCCCATTCTCCTACACTCTCTCCATAACCCTTAGACCTCTTGACAATCAAGAACCTATCTATCTCCATCTTAAATGTACTCAGTGACCTGACCTCCCCAGCAGTGAATTCCATAGATTCGCCACTCTTTCTCCTGTTTATCTCTGCTCTAAAAAAGCTTTCCCCTTTTAAGGCTGTGCCCTTAGTTCCTAGTCTCTCCTACCAATGAAAACATCTTCTCAACTTCCACTTTGCCCAGGCCAATCTGTATTCTGTAAGTTTTTTTCAATTAGATTCTCTCTTCTCCCCATCCTTCTGAACTCCAATGAGTATAGATCCAGTGTCCTCCATGCTTCTCCTGTGTTAAGCTTTACATTCTTGGGACCATTCTCGTGAACTGCCTCTGAACCCACTCGAGGGCCAATATCTTTCCTGAGATATCGGGCCCAAAACTGCATGCAGTACTCCAAATGTGGCCTGACCTGAGGCTTAAAGCCTCAAAAGTACACTGTCTGATTTATATATTAAAGTTCTCTCAAAACTAATGCCAACGTTGTATTTGCTTTCCTGACTATTGACTCAACCTGCATGTTTATCTCTATAGTATCCTGGAATAGAACTCCCAAGTCTCTCTGCAGTTCAGATTTCTGAATTTTCTCCCCATTTAGAGAATAGCCCATGCTTTTATTCTTACCAAAGTGCATGACATCACACTCTTCCCACATTGTACTCCACCTGCCACTCCTTTGCTGACTCGCCGAACCTATCCAAATCCTTCTGCAGCCTCCCTGCCTCCTCAATACTACCTGCCCTTCCACCTATCTTTGTATCATCTGCAAACTTAGCCAGAATGCCCACAGTTTCTTCATCTAGATTACTAGTGTGTAAAGTGACAAATTGTGGTCTCCACATGGACCCTTGTGGAACACCACTTGTCACTGGCTGCCATCCTGAGAGAGACCCTTTTATTCCCACTCTTTGTCTGGCAGAAAGCAAAAAAAAACCATCTTCTATCCATGTTAGTATCTTGCACCTAACACCATGGGCCCTTGTCTTACTCAGCAGCCTCTTGTGCGGCACCTTGTCAAAAGCCTTCTTGAAGTCCAGCTAAATAACATTCGATGGCTCTCCTTGGCCTAACCTGCTTGTTCCTTCTTCAGAATTCCAGCAGACTTTGTCAGGGAGGTCTTCCCCTTGATGAAGCCATGCTGACTTTGCCTTATTTTACCATGTGCTTCCAAGTATTTGGAAACCTCATCTGCAATGGACTGTTAATCTTCCCCGTGACTGAGGTTAGGCTAATTGGCCTGTAACTTCCAGTCTTTTGCCTTACTCTCTCTTTAAAAGAGAGCATCATGTTAGTGATTTCCCATCCTCTGGGATCCTCCCTGAATCTAGCAATTCCTGAAAGATCACCACTTAAGCCTCCACTATCTCCTCAGCTATTTCTGGAGCTAGAAGGTGTGTAAGAATGGCAATTTGGCTGGCTTCAAGTAGATTGGTGTATGTAATGGTGACCTCTAGTAGTTGATGAAGGCCTTCTGCCTGCCAGCAGCTTTGTTTTGGCTCCCAGGTAGCTGAACAGCTTGTGGATGTGAATGATAGGGTCAGAAACCTGAAGACAGTCAGTTTGCTTTCCCTTGCCAGTTGTTGTTAGCCATACCTCTCTTGTTTTGTTGTCAACAAAAAGTCAGACTTGTGTAAATTGGGAGCCAGTCCCCTTGTGCCATCTTTAAGCAGTGGAAATAGCTGGAGAAGGCAGATCACAGAACAGTGAGTCCTTGCAAGCCATATGGATAACTTCAGCAAAACCTGTGGTGTGCATGTGTGCTGGTGAAGTATTCCTGTTCAGTACAGAAACCAGGCCTGTTTTCTCTAGTAGCTTGTGTCTACAAAACAATTAATTTGGGGATCTTTTACTACTTTTGATAAAACGTGTAACTTTTGTGGTCATTGGGAATGACAAGGCTTCACTTCCAGTATGCTACCCTGGTGGTATGTGGCATATTGCCCTCATCAACTGTTAGCCTTTGCTCGCTCGAATTGATTGATTCGATCTGTAATTTCTAAGGTTATCCTTGCACCCTTTCCTGAAAGAGGGCAGAGTGTTTGCTCTTCACTGGTTCTCTGGCAACACTCCTGGCTCTAAGAGACTGAAAATTAAGGCTAATGTCTCCAATTTTCGCATGCTGTCTTGTGTGTCACCACAACCTGGCTGGCAAGAGTCCTTGCCAAAGACAAATGCAAAGTATTCCTTTCAGTATCTAAGTCATGACCCCTGTTTCCATATGTAAACCCCCTCATGGCACCTTACTCTTTAGCCACTTATGGTGTTTTTTAAAACCATTCTTCTTCCTATAGAAGACTTGAGGATTCTTAGTTAACTGATTAGTCTCTTTTCACTAATCTCACTTTGCTTTCTTACCACTCCTGGCAGCATTCTTTCTTTTAACTTAACTTGTATTTCCTTTTCGGTGAACTCTGAATTAGTTTGCCATTTTGTTTGTGTGTTTTTTTTTTGGGGAATATATCTTGACTGTCCTTGAACTCTTTGAAGGTAGCCTGTTATTCAGCTGCAGTTTTTCCAGCCAACCTTTGGCTCCAATTTTACAGCTCTGTTCTTTCTCCATTAGGTTTCCTAGGTGGTAATCTTCTGGATTATCTATTTCCACCATCTTAAACCTTAGGCAATGATTTCTGCCCACCAGTATTCTCCATGCCAGTGTTTGATGTTTGCTCACACCATTCCAAGAACTGAGTTTAGCAGTGATTCCTTTTCTTTTTTGGACTAGGCACCTAATGCAATACAAACTTTCCTGAAAGCAACTTGAATGCTCCCAACCCTCGCCCATTATCCAATCGCTCCTCCAACCTACATTTGGATGATTTTCTTTTAATGTTTCCATCTCCTGAGGTATAGATTTGACCAGAAGACAAGGAGTGGAAGTAAGGCCATTCAGCCCATTGAGTCAACTCCACCATTTAAATCATGGCTGATGGGCACTTCATCTCCACTACCCTATACTCTCCCCATAGCCCTTGATTCCTTGTGAGATCAAGAATTTATTGATCTCTGCCTTGAAGGCATTTAACGTTGTGGCCTCCACTGCACTCTGTGGCAACGAATTCCACGGGCCCACCACTCTGGCTGAAGAAATGTCTCCTCACTTCTGTTTTAAACTTACCCTGTCTAATTTTAAGGCTGTGCCCACAGGTCCTAATCTCCCCACCTAACAGAAACAACATCCCAGCATCCACCCTCTAAGCCATACATTATCTTCTAAGTTTCCATTAGATCTCCTCTCAACCTTCTAAGTGTTAATGAATACAATCCCAGGATCCTTAGCTGTTCATCATACATTTAATCTACCATTCTGGGGAGCATCCATGTGAATCTCTGTTGGACATGCTCCAGCACCAGTATGCCCTTTCTGAGATGTGGGGCCCAAAATTGGACACAGTATTCTAAATGGGGCCTAACTAGAGTTTTATAAAGTCTCCGAAGCACATTGCTGCTTTTATATTCCAACCCTCTTGAGATAAACAACATTACATTTGCTTTCTTAATCACAGACTGTACCTTCAAGTTCCCTTTTTTAGGGAATCCTGGACCAACATTCCCAGATTCCTTTGTACTTCTGCTTTATGAATTTTCTCACTGTTTAGAAAATAGTCCATGCTTTTTTTTCACCCAAGTGCAAAACCTTGCATTTGCTCACGTTGAATTTCATCAGCCACTTCCTGGACCACTCTCCTAAACTGTCTAAATCTTTCTGCAGCCTCCCCACCTCCTCAGTACTACCTGCCTGTCCACCTATCTTCGTATCAGCAAACTTCGCCAGAATGCCCCCAGTCCCTTCATACCGATCATTAATATAAGGAGAACAGCTGCAGCCCCAACACTGAACCCTGTGGGGCACCACTTGTCAGTGGTTGCCATTCCAAAAAAGCCTTTTTATCCCAACTCTCTGCCTTCTGTCAGACAGCCAATCCTCAATCCAAGCCAGTAGCTCACCTCTAACACCGTGGGCCCTCACCTTACTCAGCAGCCTCCCGTGAGGCAGCTTATCAAAGGCCTTTTGGAAGTCTAGATAACCTCTACTGGGTTTCCCTGGTCTAACCTACTTGTTACCTCTTCAAAGAATTCTAACAGGTTTGTCAGGCATGACTGGCCCCTTACTAAATCCATGTTGACTTGCTCTAACCTGATCCTGCACTTCCAAGAATTTAGAAATCTCCTCCTTAACAATGGATTCTAGAATTTTACCAACAACTGAGGTTAGGCTAATCAGTCTATGATTTTTCATCTTTTTTCTTGATCCTTTCTTAAACAAGGGGGTTATGACAGCAATTTTCCAATCATCAGGAATGTTCACAGACTCGTGACTTTTGAAAGGTCACAACTAAAGCCTCTGCTATTTCCTCAGCCACCTCCCTCAGAACTGTAGGATGTAGCCCATCAGGGCCAGGAGATTTATCAATTTTTAAACCTTTTTTAGCTCTTCTAGCACTCTGTGTTTTGTAATGCCTACCATACTCCACTCTGCCCCCGTCTCCTTTAATTGTTGGCGTACTACTCATGTCTTCCACTGAAGCAAAGTACTTAAGTTCTTCAGCTATTTCCTTATCCCCCATCACTAGCCTTCCAGCATCAATTTGGAGAGGCCTAATGTCTACCCTTGTGTCACGTTTGTTTCTCATGTATTGAAAAACTTTTACTATCACTGCTAATATTACTAGCTAGCCTACCTTCATTTTTGATCCTCTTATCCACTGGGTTTTGTAGCCTTCCCAATCCTCTGATTTCCTAGTGCTCTTGGCCACTTTATAGGCTGTCTCTTTTTCTTTGATACATTTGCTTTCTTAATCGGACTCTACCTGCAAGTTCTCTTTTTAGAATCCTGGAAGGATGTCTAATGGTTGTCTAATCCCACCCCAGATAATCTATCTTTTCTTTGGGATGAACATCTATACTGTGTCCCCAGTTATACTCAAACTCCTGCCATTGTTGCTCTACTGTCTTCCCCGCTAGGCTCTGTTCAACATGACCACTAGTTGGTGGCCAGTAGACTGCAACAAGTAAGATAATTGCACCCTTTTTCTTTTTAGCTCTAGCCAATTCTTCTGTCCTCTGAACCCTGTGGGATGTTTTCTCCAGCACTGCAGTGTTGTCTTAACCAATACTGCCAACCCTCAAATTTCCAGTCTTTCCTGAACATGCTGTTTCTGGAACCAGTTAACACAGTCCTGCTGTTCCTTGAGCCAGGTCTGTTATATCCACATCATAATTCCATGTGGTAATCTGTATCAGTAAATCACTAACCTTTCTTATATGCTACCTGCATTTTGATGCACTGTAACAATGTTTTCAAAGTTTCTTCCACCTATTAGCTTGTCCTGTATTTCAATACTGCCTGTCCCAGTATTTTGTACAGACACACCTCAATCCTTGGGCTGAGTGACTGTCCCTGAAGAATCTTCTACAGCTGCTCTGTGACATCTCTGACCTGGCTTAGAGGTGACATACCTACAGCTGCAGAAAGCTTCCTTTACACTTGAGCGATAAACATCTGGTCACTACTGCTCTTCCACTTTCTTTCCTTTACCTTCGTTGCAACTCCTTTTGAGGAATCATTGTCTGATTAGTATCCAGAAAGTATGCCCTACTATGACTTGAGCTCCAGAACTCAACTATTTTGTGGCTGGTGATTGTTTCATGTACGTGATGTGAAAGGTCTAAGATTCCCCACATATCACATGCTTTGCATTCAGCACAAGCTGCTTTATTCATCTTAAACTTTGGAATATCAATTGAATACTGTCAATTGGTGATTAGTGTAGAAGGTAGATTTTTTTTCACCCTTACTCTCTAACAAACTTATTCATAAGTTTGTTAGAAGTTGAGCATTAACCAATTCCTACATGATGAAAGTTTCTTTTTAAAAAAAATTCAAATGACCAACTCCTTCCACTCGTCACCTATCTTGTCAACTCGGCAAGTTTCCAGTACTCCTTTTTAAGCAGCACCTTCAATACTGACAGTTCATGATGCTATTCACTATAGTTGATCGCTGCATGGTCTTTGTGGAGATGAAGTCCCTTCTCATTGAGGATACCCTGATGTTGTGCAGTACTGCTGGTGAGCTGATGGAATAGACTTCAAACCATTCCAGCAATTCCAGACTGGGCATCCATGAAGCACTATGGGCTGAGAGCAACAGCAGAATTGTATCCAACCACAGTCTGTAACCTCATGGTCCTTTACTGTCAAGCTGGAGGATTAAACCCTGGTTTAATGAACAGTGTGGGAGGAGCATCCAGGAAGAGCACAAGCATTGACAGCTCATCTTTAGGCAAGCTGGTAAAGCTACAACACTGCTTGCATTCCAAGCAGTGTAAGCCACCCCAGACAGCAATCCCACCTTCAGTGTGTCAGATCTAAACTTTTGTGTGATATCAAATGGCTGAAGGCATTAGCTACTAAAGGTGCTAACATTTTGGCAACAGTACTAAAGACTTAGTTTCTGAGCTAGCCATACCTCTAGCTGAGTTGTTCCAGTACAAGTGCAACAGTGGCATCAACCTGGCAATGTATAAAATTGCTGTGTCCTGTCCACAACAAAGTCAACATGACCAATTGTTGTGCCATCAGGCTATACTCATTCGGGCAAAAATTGATGCAAGGTGCTGTCAACAGGGCCATCAGTTGGCCCTTAGTCAACAATAACCTGTGCACTGATGCTCGGCTCTAGTTCTGGAGAGCTGATCAGGACTTGATCTTTTGTGTCCTAATAGGAACTATCATGCTCCAGTTGGCAATTGAAGTTAGGGTGACTGCCATTGATATCAAGGTATCACTTTTTGCTTGGAACCTGAGCAAAATGGGGATTGAGGGAAAAATCTCGAGTTATCCTGGCAAAAGAGGTGATTGATTGCTGGAGGTCAGTCATTCCACATAAAGGACATTACTGCAGGAGTTTTATAGGGTTTTGCTGTTGGCCCAACCATCTTCAGCTGCTTTACTGATCTACACTCTAACATAAAGTTAGAGGTGGGGATGTGTAGTCATCAACGAACAATATTTAGCACTATTCAAATGTTTCACTTTGAAGTATTCATTACTCCAATGTTGCAATGCCTAGGCAACCTTCTGACTTGATAAGTGGTAAATATTCGCTCCAAGTAAGTGTAGATAATGACCATCTCCAATAAGAGAATGCACTCGTTTTTCCCCTTGATATCCAATGGCATCATCCTTCTGAATGTCCTCCATTATCAACATCCAGGTAGTTAGAACAGACCAAAACTGAACTCTACCAGATGTAGTGTGGTTACGGCAACAGGTCAAGAGACTTATTTTTAATTCACTCTTGAAATGTGGGCATTGTTGACTGGCCAGCATTTATTGCCCATCCCTAGATGCCTTTGAAAAGCTGGTGAGTTTCCTTCTTGAACTGCTATAGTCCATGTGCTGGGCTTAGGTTTATGATGCATCTAGGGAAGTCAGTGATGGATTTTCATCTCCTGACTCCCCAGAGATTGCCCACCTTCTATAAAAGCACATCCCAGGAGTGTGAGAGAGAATACTGTCCACTTGCCTGGATGAGGGCAGTTCTTGTCCTGATAGCATCAAATTTGCCCAAAGGGCAAATGCTCAATTTCAGTAGTTCTCTTTAATCAACTGGTTCAGATATATTATGCCCCTAATTTAAAACAGCTGGGAATTGAACCCAGTCTTTCTGGACCAGAAGTAAGGCCACTACCACTGTCACAACAGCCCTCTTGCATATGCCATACTGTTTTGTTTCCAGTGTATGACTGTCTCTCTTGGAATTTGAGCAGCTGTTGTGACCATTAGATCCAGATCTGAGTTTGCATTGGTAAAATGAGCTTTTTATTTCACACATGCACTGGGGTGATCTCTTAATTTGCTTGTGGTCAGTCCGTGTTTCTTAACAAAACTTCAGACTGGTAGCTGAGAGAGCTAGAGAACTTTATTTTGCCATGGAGCAATGTATTGATATTGCAACATGCAGTTTGCAATGCTGCACTGACACTTAATTCACAAAAATGTCAGTTTCTACAGTGTTGAATGGATTCACATACTTTGCAGTTGAAATAAGTCTGTCTTTAAAGAGGTTTTTCTTTCTGGTTTAGTGACTGCCATTATAGTTGTGCTGGCCTGTTACTTGTCAGAATGTTTTATCTCCCAAAATGGGAGAATCACCTCCATGTGATGCATTAGGCTGTGCAGTTTAGCGATGTGCAACAATTTTACATTGGCTTCTTCATCTTACAGAAAGTGATATCCTAATTGTATTTTAGCTTCTCAAATTCTGTTAACTTTGGAGTTCTGGCTACTCTTGATTACATCCTTACACTTTAATATTCATCTACAATCAGTAGTACATCTTCAGAGTAAAAGCACTCTAATGCTAAATAGCTGGACTTTATTCCAACTTTAATGGAAATCAGATGCTGCTTCACATATACAAAAGAAGTGAATGCACATCAGACAGTGCTAATGTTTTGACCTATTGAGTTTACTGTCAGCTTCAGACTGTTACATGGATGAGGGACCTAACTTGTTAAATACTACAGGCTGTACAAGTTGGTTTGTGGCTTGGCATTCAGATTTTTTGATTTAAAATCCCTTAGAAAAAGTTAGTGAATTGAAACAGTAATACACTGGTGTGTGGTTTTCTTTTGGTGAAACTGCAAGGCTTAAAAACAATGTTACTTAGATCTAGAATCTTGATAGTGGCTGTCTGTACCAACCTGTGGAAGAGCGTCTCAACCTATCTTGTAACCCTGCATTTACCATGGCTAACCCACCGAAACTACACATCCTAAGACACTAAGGGGGCAACTTAGCATGGCCATTTCATGTAACCTGCATATCTTTGGACTGGATTCCATTCTGTTCCCTCTTGTACTGTTTGTTAGCATACAATGAGGTGAACTGTTTTTATGTCTACTAACCAGTGTAGCTGCTTATTGAAACCCTAAGAAAACACTTGTCTGTGAAGTTATATATAGGCTGGGGAAAATCACAGGTTCTATTTGCCCTTGCCTGCTGATATTTGAGCCTCACTACTCCCAACGTCATCGCAAAAAACGTTAGATTAAATCAAATTACTCAAGGCCCTAACTTACCTGTCTGAACTCTGGTTAACAAAAGATTGACCAGTCATCTTACCAAGAAACTAAACTTTGTTATCAGCAGGAGATTGTGGCACAGATTTTTGCATGGATAACACAACAGTGGACAGTGCTAGAATGGGAATTCCCTATCCCAACAGACCAATTTGATCTTTTTAGGCCCTCCCAATTTGGGGGGGCGCAGCGGGGAAGTAATCATTGGATCCATAGATAATGAAACTCAATCAATTTGATCTTCCTTGTAATAAACTTTTTTTTTGTATTTTAATCATGGGGAACAATGTGAAATAACAGCATGCTGCTCTGCTAGCTTAAGCAGTATCCCCTTCCTAAACCCTACACGCATATGCTGATCAAGTAAATTTTTCATCGTTGTAAAGAAACAAAACATAACAAGGAAATACAGTTCAAATACACCATTACACAGCACTTGTTGAGATGGGTTTTTCTTTTCTCCCACATTCTTCAGATCTGTAGTCTCATATCCAGATTCTTCCAGCTCTTCACTGACTATGAAGGCAGTTGGCAGTTTTTCAGACACTGGTTAGAGGCAACAGCTGACTGCCAAACCTTTTTTTCTTAACTTTTTTGTTCATTTTGTAATTTTTCCTGACCTGAATGAATTGGAGCTACAGAAGCAAAATGCTTTGGATGCTGGGAATCTGAAATCTAAACAGAAAATGCTGGGAATGCTCCTGTATCTCTTTTAATGAAAGATCCTCAATCTAAAGTGTCTTGTTTTTTAAAATTGTTTCCCACCTAAAGTGGCTGCCAGGCTGTTCAATATTTAACATCTGATTAAATGCTGGTTTGAAAATAGTAATAAACACAAAAGGATACTGTTGCATTGTTTGGATGCTCTGAATTTTCACTTTTTTTTTGTTGAATACATTGACCAGCAATCATGATTTTGCAGCAATAGCTGTATTTTATTGGTGAATCCAGTCAGTGAATGACAAGTGATATTTGATTGTAGGAGCCTTGCAGTTGTCTTTGCTTGATGGCCACATACACATTCTAGCAGGAAGGGAGCCCTGATGGAATTTTCAATCCCTTCTTTCTGTCCTGAGGTAATGAGACCAATTGTGGAGCTGCAGTTACTTCCTTAGAATACAGATCTTCACCTAATTTTTCCCTCCATCTACACACTTGTGTAAACAACAGCAATGCCAAATTATCCTCGTGACGTTTTTGGTGTGAAGTGAATCCATGTGCTTAAGATTTCGGCACATATCAACTGGTATAGGAAACACTAACTTACAATGTTTGGTGTAGTCACATCTTATCCTAATCATTCTTGTTATGACTCCCATTGGCATCAGTGTCCCTAGGTTTGCAAAATTGCAAACACTTGTCATAACATGTTATAAATACTCTTTTTGACCAAAACACAGACAGACAAATCACTTTATTTATTTAGACCCTCCATCATACTCAAATAAGACACTGTTCTAAGGCAATCCTGTTGGACACAAGATAACTTGCTTATTTTTCCCCACTGTGGAGTTGTGGGTCCTGAGATGACTGACTGACAACTGGCTCAGTGAGGGATCTCCATATCTGCCACAATTGGGGTAAATACTGTTTGAGATAAGTAGGATGTTTGTTACACTATGATCACATTTTTTTGTGAAGTAAGCTGCCTGTTGCTCAAACTGCATTTGCAGGTAGATTTGAGGCTTAAATATGATCACTTTTGAACTTTTTTTTGTTTTTTTCATTACTAGAGTTGATTTGCACCATGAGCAGCAGATGTGTTGAAGTGCAAACTTAACAAAAGATTGTTAAAACAATCCTGTAGTGCAGTGATAGTGCCCCTAATTCTGGACCAGAAACTAAGGCCAGAGCTGTGTAACAACATCCCTGAACATGTCTAACAAAAATATATCTTTTGGATCATGACAGATTCAGATTTCCAGACTCCTTTTTGTGGGACAAAACAACATACTTTTTTTAAAATTTCAGACATTTTTAATCAGATTGTCCCAATTTTGAACATTTTTATCTGCCAGACTTAGATTTTTTTTCCCATTAAGAAGAAGCCACACTATCTAACCTATTCACCTTCTCTTTAATGGATTTAAAAACCTTTGAATTAGTTACAACACTTTTTGGCAGCCTTGGAATATGGAATGGAGAAAATGGAAAGACGATGTGGACATTGGAAATGAGGTGAGAGGTTGGAGCAAGTGTGACTTCCACTGTAATTTTGGCATAGGAAAGAAAATGTCAATTTATACTTGTAATACCTTCTTAGTGTTGGAAAAATGACCCAAGCACCTTTTTAAGGATGTATAGTTGGAAAAACATTGACCCAAGCAAAGGGTATTAACAGGTTTTAAGTTGGGAATTTGAAGTTTTGAGGAGGGGATTCTGGATCCCGGGGTCCTGATCATTGAAAATAAGTCTACTGTTAGTAGCAGTAACAGTAGATTGGAGTTCAATGAAGATCATGTTTTCTCTATAGTCAGCTTTTGGTACAGATTAGAAAGGGGAGGTTTGAAGACATAAAAGGATTATGGATAATGTGCTTTTAGGAAGACTGATGTCATGTTTATTGATATTCCTCTTGCAAGTGTGTGTGAGACAGTGATTACTATGAATAGTTGAGTGCATGAGAAACCAGGGAAGCAGGAGTAGGAGGCAACCACCTGTTGCATAGTGACAGGATTCAAGTGTCATGGAGACACCTTCAATCGGAAGGCAAACTGCATAAAAGTTCAGTCCAAGTAGAAAGGCTCTGTTAGTTGAGTAGCCTCAAATGTCAAGCCTGGAGAAAGGTCCTGAGTGATTTTTGATTTTGGGGCGGGGTGCATGCGCAGGGAGTGGGGGGGGGGGGGGGGGATGTGTGGTGGTGATGGCATGAAGAAGCAGAAAATCACTGGAGGCAGTGGTTGTAGAAATCCTATAAGTT
Organism: Stegostoma tigrinum; assembly: GCF_030684315.1. Classification (NCBI taxonomy): domain Eukaryota; kingdom Metazoa; phylum Chordata; class Chondrichthyes; order Orectolobiformes; family Stegostomatidae; genus Stegostoma; species Stegostoma tigrinum. The sequence goes on from NC_081377.1 coordinate 20,105,920, forward strand.
TGGTCTGAGGTTTTTAGTGGGTAAAAAGGGTGGCATCCGTAGGTTTGATTCCAGCCTTGAGTGACTGTGTGTGGAGTTTGCATCTCGACCCAGTGACTGCGTGGATTTCCTCCCACAGTCCAAAGATGAGCAGGTTAGGCCAATTGGGCTGTGCTAACTTGCCTGTAGTGTCCAGGGATGTGCAACCTAGATGAGTTAGCAACAGGAACTGCAGGGATAGGGTAAAGCTGTGGATCTGGGTGAGATTTGCTTTAGCAGGTCAAGGTGGATTCTGTTTCCACACTCTTTTCTATGATGAAAAGGCTGTATTAGCTTATTACAGCTCTACCAACTGAATAAAGAAGTTTTAAATTCAACAACTCTTCACTAGGCTTTGTGTATTTACATGGCAGTTGTTAAAGATAGAAGGGTTGAATCACTCTTACAGATATTTGTAATCAGACAACTTCAGCTTGTCATATGTAATATTTTGTTCCTCTTTCATAATAAACATTTGCATCCTCTTAAAGTATAACTGGCAGGTTTTAGCAGTCAGTATTATTTTGGAGATGCTTCCTTCAACATTGCTACTTTATCTATCTGAGAAAAATAGAACAGATATGGATAGAAATAGCTAGGAAAGCTCAGCAGGTCTGCCAGTATCTGTCGAGATAAATCTGAGGTAATGTTTTGAGTGAAGTGCCCCTTCCTCAGACCTGCTGAGCTTTTCTAGCAATTTGTTTTGTCTCTGATTTTTGTCCAGAGTTTTTTGGTTTTACTTAAGTATGGATAGGGTGGGACTTTGGTCCCTGAAGGAGGTTGAGGGTAACCTTTTCAGAGTATTAAATCACCGGGCATCAGTCTTGACATGCTGTATACCTGTGTGGTGTAGTTCTTTCCATGTTGAGATCTCAAGGTTGTCAAGTGTCTATTTGGAAAATAAGGTATTTATTGAGCTTTGGATATTGCAGCAAGCCACGAACAGAAATTTTAGTATGAGAGCAAGAGTTTGTTTTTGACATGGGCAAGTGACTAGGTGGTCAGGGTCATCTCTATGGACAGAGTGGCAGTGTTCCACAAAGCAGTCATTCAGCTGGTGTTTGGTCTTGCAAATGTGAAGGCGACCATGTTGTAAGCAGCAGACTGGATTGAGGGTACAAATAAATGCTGCACCTGGAAGGTCTCTCTTGGTACCATGGGCAAGTGTTACATGGAAAGGTCCCACTGGGTGGTGGGGAAATGATAGTGATGGAAGAGTGGAATGTGCTAAAACTGAAGGGTGGGCTAGGGAGCAGATGTTTTGGCATCATGCTGATGGTATTGGACATGACGGAAGATCCTTCCGAATATGCAGGTTGGAAGGGTAGAAAGTGAAGACACAAGAAGCTTTACTTTTTTTTTGAATGGAAAGGAGGGAAAAGGATGAGAGTAGAAATGTGGGAGATGTGTTGCACACAGCTGAGGGCCCTATTGAGCACAATGAGGGACTCCCTCGGTTGAGGGAATAGTAGGTTATGTCAGAGGCAGGTAGAAGGTGCATCTGAGAGCTGCCTAAAGATTTAGGTCATGCTTTTCAACTGATCTTTAATCACGTAATCAAGGATTGCTCACTGCAGTGGTCACACCCAGTGAGTTTACAGTAAATCATCTGCAAGTTGTGTAATGTTTCATTGGATTGGCTGTGGAATTTGTTGTTCTGATAAGTCCCAGATTTTTGCAGATGGAACACTTTGTTTAAATTTGCAGTGGTGAACTTAGTAAGCTTAATGTGTCAGCCATTACTTAACCTGCATTGTGTGCATCTTTTTAAAAGAAAAATAAATTAAACTGGTAGCATGAGTTCAGGAGAGGTTTCTATTCTTTGAGACTATTATGGGATTAATTGACTTTTTGCTCTTTTGTGATTTGACCTTTTCTGAAGTTATACTCACATGCTATACAATTACATCATGCCTGGGATTAACCCTGGTTGAATGGAAAATGCAGTGTGGCATACCAGTAGCAGCACCAAACATTATCTAAAAATGAAGTATCAACCCAGTGAAGGCTACTAAACAAGACTACTTGAGTGCCAAACAGCAAAAGCACAAGTGATAGACAAAGCTAAGCAATCCCACAACCAACAGATCAGATCAGTTTCTGCAGTCCTGCCACATTCACTTTGTGAATAGTGGTTGATAATTCAACAACTTGCTGGAAGAGAAAGCTGCACAAATATCCTTGTCCTCAGTGATGGAAGAGCCCAACGCATCAGTGCAAAGGACAAGTGGGCACACTTGTGACCAACTGCAGCCAGAAAATGGGAGAATTTTCTGAGGATCATCTTTAGTATTCTCTTCCCCAAAAAGCAGTGGAGCCTTGATCATTTGAATATGTTCAAGTCAGAACCACGTTTTAGTCTAGGCAGGAGTCAAGGATTTGCCAAACAAGCAGGAAAGTGAAGGGAATGCCATAATCCTATTGATCATCCATGATCTTTTTCAATGCTGGAACTGGCTCGATGGGCTGAATGGCCTGCTCCTGTTTCTTACTATCCACATGGAAAAAAATGTGGAGCTCATTTGTGAAAGTAAAGCTATTGGAAATAGCTTAAAAATTTTTAAATTTTTATCTTTTAATCCCATTGGTTTAATAATACCGAGGATAAAGTATGTTACATTGCACTTGATCTGCTCAGACTTCATTTCAAATTGCATTATTTGGGTAGATGATCAATGACCATCTGCCATCTTTTTGGTTTTTCAGATCTTTGAGTATCAGCATTTTGGAGTGTAATTGTTCACCATATAAATGACCAGAGATATGATATACACCAGTTGAAGGTCAGAATTTGTTCCAGGCAAACCTTGTGGTCTAAACATGCAACCTGTTAACGAGTGAACTTCTATTTTTAGCAGCAAGTCACTTTATTTGTTTTTGCTCTGCTCTGGTTTTCTTGCATTTGGTAGGTAAGGCCAAGGCATGAGCACTTCACCTTCCTTGTTAAAGAACAGTATGTGAAATTGCACACTGATTTCATCATTCTAAAATAGTTTTCAGCCAGAAAATAAACTAACATTGTGAATATCTAGGCAGTAGTTAAACAGTTATGAACTCAGCACATTAGTGATGTTTATGAAGCAAATTGTTATAATTTAACATCCTGAACAAAGTCATAGCATGAGAAGTAAATATCCTATTACTCAATTGTAGCACTTTTTATCTCCAGTTGGAAGGTCAGAAATCCACTGCAGAATTTAATCACGTAATTATAGTTTGGTGTTTTGTAGCAGTAATGAGTGTTGCATTACCAAGGATGGCACATTTTAGATGTTAAAACATAACCTAAAAAGGTTTGTAGAGCAGAAGGATGCCAATTGGTACATCCCATCTCAAAGAACAAACCAGTATTAATTGTATAAATTCCTTCCTTCCCCCCCACCCCCGTCCCTATCTTTCTTTCTGCTCAGATGTTCATTAAACATTGCGTAACATTGCTTGTTTGTTTTAAGGAAATGAAAGGTTCTCCTGCCATCATCACCAGTGATCATCTCCTAATAAGAATGTGTTTGTTTTTTTTTAAAAAACGTGGTTACTCATTTCCTTTTACATTCCCCTCGTCTCGCTAGCTCTATCTTCTCTTTCTCTTGTGCTTTCTCTCACTTGGACTGATTTTTCTTTCACTCACTCCCTTACTAATATTCTGGAATTTGTATTAAGGCAGTGGCGAGATGGCCAACTTGTGAGGTTTGTAAATGAACGTATTTTCCTTTAAAGAAGGAACTTTAAAGATACAAACAAATTTATATTAATCACTCTACATCCAAGGTAAACAGGACTGTAAACCCATTAGTGGGAGGTTCTATGGAAGGGAATTTTTAAAAATCAAAGGTGCAGGATAGTGAAGTGGCAAATGATGATCTAAGTATAAAAGGAAGTGGTAGAAGATATAAACAAGAATGCAGCAGCAATTAGAAACCGTTTTTTTTAAATTTAAAAGATATAAACACCTGAGACTTCTTAGCTGAATGTCAACAGCATTTGCAACGAGTTGTGTGGGTATAAATTTAAACATGACTTGGTAGCTATTATAGGGTGATGAGGACTGAAACTCTCTCTCTATTCAGGGGTATTTCTTCTGGGAACTAAGGGGGGAAAATAGGAAAAGGAAGAGAATTTACTTTGTTAATAAAGGAAGGTATCACAGCTGTGAGTATGGTTGGGAGGTGTCTGTCGGCTATCAAAAATTCCTTACTGAGGTAAATAGAGAAATCATGGGCATCTAAGGAGGGTAGAACATAGAACATTACAGCACAGCATAGTACAGGCCCTTCGGCCCTCTGTGCTGACCTGTCATACCGATCTGAAGCCCATCTAACGTACGCTATTCCATGTACATCCATATGCTTGTCCAATGATGACTTAAACGCACTTAAAGTTGGCAAATCTACTACTGTTGCAGGCGAAGTGTTCCATCCCCTTCTTACTGAGTAAAGAAACTACCTCTGACATCTGTCCTATATCTTTCACCCCACAATTTAAAGCTATGCCTCCTTGTGCTCACTGTCACCATCCTAGGAAAAAGGCTCTCCCTATCTAACCCTCTGATTATTTTATGTCTCAATTAAGTCACCTCTCACCTTCTGCTCTCTAATGAAAACAGCCTCAAGTCCCTCAGCCTTTCCTCGTTAGACCTTCCCTCCACAACAGGCAACATCCTAGTAAATCTCCTCTGCACCCTTTCCAAAGCTTCTAATCCTCCTTTATAATGCAGTGACCAGAACTGTACGCAATACTCCAAGTGCGGCCACACCAGAGTTTTGTACAGCTTCACCATAACCTCTTGGTTCCAGAACTCGATCCCTCTATTAATAAAAGTTAAAACACTGTATGCTGCCTTAACAGCCCTGTCAACTTGGGTGGCAACTTTCAATGATCTGTGTACATGGACACCAAGATCTCTGCTTATCTACACAACCAAGAATCTTACCATTCGCCCTGTACTTTGCCTTCCAGTTACTCCTACCAAAGTGCATCACCTCACACACTTGTCCGCATTAAACTCCATTTGCCACCTCTCAGCCCAGCTCTGCAGCTTATCTGTGTCCCTCTCTACAGCATCCTTCGTCACTATCCACAACTCCACCGACCTTAGTGTCATCTGCAAATTTAAGAATCCATCCTTCTACGCCCTCATCCAGGTCACTTATAAAAATGACAAACAGCAGTGGGACCCAACACCGATCCTTACGGTACACCACTAGTAACTGGTCTCCAGCATGAACATTTCCCATCAACTACCACCCTCTGTCCTCTTTCAGCAAGCCAATTTCTGATCCAAACTGCTGTATCTCCCACAATCCCGTTCCTCTGCATTTTGTACAATAGCCTACTGTGGGGAGCCCTATTGAACACCTTGCTGAAATCCATATACACCACATCAACCGGTTTACTCTCATCTACCTGTTTGGTCACCTTCTCAAAGAACTCAAGATTTGTGAGGCACGACCTACCCTTCTCAAAACTGTGCTGACTATCCCTAATCAATTTATTCTTTTCTAGATGATAAATCCTATCCCTTATAACCTTTTCCAGCTCTTTACCAACAACTGAGGTAAGGCTCACTGGTCTACAATTACCGGGGTTGTCTCTGCTCCCCTCCTTGAACAGAGGAACCATGTTAGCTATCCTCCAGTCATCTGGCACTGTTCCTGTAGACAATGACGAGTTAAAGATCAATGCCAAAGGCTCAGCAATCTCCTCCTTGGCTTCCCAGAGGATACTTGGATAAATCCCATCCAGCCCAGGGGACTTATCTATCTTCACACTCTGTAGGATTTCTAATACCTCTAAAATTATCATGGTTGATTTTTGCTTCTTAATTGTACAAATCAGCTGGGTGGGTAACGTGGAAGGCACACTTGCAGAATGCCATTAGACACTAGTTTATTTCTAAGAGCAGTACAATGTTTGCTCAACCCACCTGGGAGCAGATGTGATTAGATTGAGCAATATGCAATAAGATGGAGTTAATAGGTGATCTTGTATTTAACAATTCTTGAGGATAGTGGTCACAGCATGGTAGAGTATCAAATTTTGTTTTGCGGGAGAGCAACTCTGGGCTGAGCTCACAATCAGGTGATAATAGTGGCAGACCTTTTTTCAGCAGCTATTTCATAGAGCTCAGCAAAACCTTTTTTAAAAAGCCATGGCTGACAAAAATGGCCAAGGAGAGTATTCAAAGTGGCAAAAAATTGGTAATAGGCCAGAGGATTAAGAATTTTTTAGGGATCAGCAGTAGATGCTTCAATTCTCTCCCTCCGTTATTAGCATTTAATTATGAATATAAATTGGTAAGAGGTATAACCAAAATACTATGAGCTTCAATGGTATACAAAAAGCAGCTAGTGTGTGTGGCCCCCTTGGAATACATGACTTGGGAGTTGATAAGGACTAACTGAAAAATAGGTCATTTAAAGAAACAAAGAAATTGCTGGGGAAACTCAGCAATTCTGGCAGTGTCCACAGAGCAAGTAAAGTTCATGTTTTTGAAGTGTTGCTGGTCCCAAAGCATTAACTGATTTGTGTCAGCAAATGCCAGATCTGTTGAGTTTCTGCAGAAATTTGTTTTTGCTGATAATTTGCCCTCCAAGAGTTTCCTGCTTTCTTCCTCCTCTTGGCCAGTTAAATTAACATCTGCTGAGGAAAATACCTGATCCATTCGCTAAAAGAAATACCTGAATGTGTTTTTTTTTTGTTTATACAAGTTTAACACCATTCTACAGAGTCAACGAAGTTTTGTGAAAGCATAGTACTGTTTAACAATTTTTTATTGGTGTTATTTTGAGGGTGTAACCAGAGTTGATGAATGATAACTGGTACTTGTGATGTTTTTGAAATTTAAAAAGATGCAACATAAAGGTTAGTATGCATGACAGGAGCCCACAGTGTTGGTGGTAATGTATTGGCTTGGATTGAGGATTGGCTATCATACGGAACAGTGACTTTTATGGGCCAGTTTCAGTTTGGGAAAAGAGGTAGCACACTACTAGTTGCAAGGTTTAGTCCTGGATCATCAATTATCTATTATATTATTAGATGGAGGGGGCTGAGTCAATTTGATGAAACATTGAGAATCTAAGGGAATATGAATAGGTGGCTAGGGTAGGAAAAGCGTGCGGCTGTAGTTTAATGCAGGAAAATGTCATCTAGTTTGCTGGAACAAATCAAAAAGCAATCAGTTCATGACTTGCGGCTAAATAGGTTGGACCTTTATTCATGAGTGCTTAGAATGATATCGTTTGGAAATATACAAGGCTCTGAGGGTGCTTGACAAGATAGCTGTTAAGATTTCCACTAGTGGCGGAAATCTTTAGGGGACATAAGTACAGAGTAAGCCGCAATTATTTAAGTGAGATGTGGAGAAATTCCTTCTCCTAGAGCGTGGTGAATGGAATTCTCCATTCCAGTGAGGTGTGGAGGCTAGATCTGAGTATTTTAAGAGCAGGTAAATGGATTTTTGAACTAATCAAGGAGCTGACAAATGCTGTTGGGGTCCTGGACTGACCACCTGTGATCTTATAGGATGACAGGGCAGACTTGAAGGATTGGTTGGTGTGCTTCTGCTTCTGTTTCTTGTGTTCTTAATATGCAATTTTAAAAAAATTAATAGATAGTTATCATTGCACGGTTCTGATATACTGAAAAAAAAACAAGGTGACCTGTCTGGTATTTTTTGGTTGCTGTCATCCGTATTGTTTTCAATACTGAAAAATATTCCTGGTGTACTTGACCCTAACCTGTCCCACCTCTATTGAGCTAGAATCTCACTAACTTTTCTCTTCATCTCCTGAGATAGTAGGAACTGCTGATGCTGGGGTCTGAGATAACAACAAGGTGTGGACTTGGATGAACATAGGCCAGGCAGCATCAGGGGAGCAGGAAAGCTGATGTTTTGGCGGAAGGGGATTCTGAAATAGAGAGGGGAGATTGACAGGCCAGGGAGGTGGGGATGAAGTTGGTAGGTGAGTGTAGGTAGGAAGTGCAGTGGGAGTTGGTCAGTGAGGTGGGAGGAGGGAATAGGTAGGAAGATGACTGACAGGTCAAGGAGGCAGGGACGAGCAGGAGGGCTGGTTTTGTTGGGGATATTTTGAAGTTCAAAGTCCACATTGAGACCATTGAGTTGTAGGGTTCCAAGGCAGAATATAAGGTGCTGCTCCTCCAGTTTTCGGGCAGTGTTGTTGTGACGTTGGAGGAGGTCCAAGATGGACGTGTTGTCTGGGAGGGGGGAGTTGTTGTATGTTTATCATGAACTGCGCAGCAACTACACTCAATGTGGTGTCTGAGCCTCTGCTTGATTGCCCTGATGTAGAAAAAAGGTGCTTGTTTGTCTTTAAAAAAAATTTTCTCTTTTGTGTTTTTCTTTCGGGGCTGGGGGGGGGGGGGGGGGCAGGGAAAAAAGCCCCTAGAACTGAAATTCCCTACCATTTATCCTGTCCATACCCTTCATGATTTTATAAATATGAATCTAGTCACCTCTCAACCTCCCATCCTCCTGTGGAGGGGTGAGGGTGGTGGTGGGGGAAGGTTCCAGCCTTTCTTTGTAACTCAACTCAAACCTTCCACATCCAGTAATATTCTGGTAAATCTCTTCTGGGCCCTCCTTGATTTTCATGCCATCCTGCTACAGGAAGGATATTCAGAACTGGAAATATTACTCCATAAGAGGCCTCAACATGACTTCCCAACTTGTATACTCACAGGATTGAACAAGGAAGGTCAGCATGCTGAATGCCTCTTTAACCATCCTGTCTATCTATATGTGATGGAAACTTCAAAGAATTTATGTACGTGAAACCTTTTGGTCCCTCTATTCTACAACATTTCCCCAAGGCCCTGCCACGAATTGTAGAAGTACTTCTCGTTAGCTGTACCAAAGTGCAATACCTTGTTCAGATTGAACTCTGGCATTTTTTTTCAGCCCATTGATTCAGTTGATCAAGATCCAGTTGTGATCTTAGAAAACCTTCTTCCCTGTCGATGTATTTTGTATCTTATGTCATGAACAGGACCTGATGATAGGGGAGGAGGCTGCAGCTATTTTCTCATGTTTCAGCTGTAACTTTGTTTATTTTAGTGGTGGCTTACAACTTTTCCTGTGAAAAACCAGTCTCCCTTGTCAGTAGCTGTGTTTTTAAACACCTCTGCAACTGTACCTTCTTCCAATACTGACATGTTTCAAATGTACAATACAGCAGTATGTTCAACATAAGGGCATTTATTCAGTGAGTTTAAGGTATCTGCCTACAAGTGTATGGACCTCTGATAGAGTTAAATTGATTTAAAGTAGACCAGGAATGGCATTGCTGCATAACTGCATTTCAGCCTAAAAATTGGAGGTCCAAAGAGAATTGGGAAGTTTGTCATGACCAGGTACAAAAAATAGTGAAATGCAAATGAAATGTTGGCCTTTTTTTACCAAAAGAGGTGTAAAGTACGAAAGGTTGGGTGTCTTACAAACTTCTGGTTAGGTCAGTTTAGGACTCGCAGTGGTAGATACAAAAATCACTTTGATTTTATGGAGTGTAGGACTGATCTTGCTGTGAAATTGGAACCAGATTTCCTACATGCATGAAGAACAAGAAAATGAACAGTGGGCAGTGGGGGGGGGGGGGGGGGGGGGGGAGGGAAAGAGCGCAAAAGAAAGGAATAGCTGCTGCCTAAATGGGATATCCATGGAATGTAGAGTATAATTCCTGGAACTGTGTTTTGTAGCCAGGATGTCTGGATCTGAGTTGATCTGCTGACCATTGAATCAGCTGTTCACTTTTTTAGCATCCAGGAAGCCAACTGTGACATAGTTCAAATTTGAGGAACCCTAGCAAACCCCCAATGTTAGACCTGACGACAGTACATGACTTGACTTGACTTTTCAGTAATGCAAAACTTTGCAAAATTCTTTGGACATTATGAGCAGCACAGATTTGAGGAGCTGTTGATCCACAAATGCACTAGTTCCAGTTGTTTGGTTTGTCATGTATTCGTTGCTTTGGTTAAAATTCTGGGTGAGTGTTTGTTTATATTTGGTGACATTCTCACCGCTGCAGTTACTTGAATTTTTTTGGAATATTGGTTGCAATTTAGAAGACCTGTTTCTTTTGGTTTTTCTTCATGGGAGATTACAAGTTTTTAGTTTTGTGTGCAAATGTAGCTCTCGCTCGTCATCCTGCTCTTTCCACACGCACACGCCCCCTCCATATCAGGGGAAACCAAGCAGACACTTGGGGACTGATTTGCAGAACACCCTAATGCTTGGTGCGCACTAAACTGCACCTCCCCAGTCACAAACCACTTCAACTCCTTCCCCTTCTTCTCTTCTCTCTCTTCCCACCCCCCCACGTTCCTTAGACAACATGTCCATCCTGGGCTTCCTGCAGTGCCACAACAATACCACCCGAAGGATGCAGGAGCAGCAGCTCCTATTGCACTTGGGGACCCTGCAGCCAAATGGCATCAATGTGGACTCGACAAGCTTCAAAATCCACCCCCACCACATCCCAAAACTAGCCCAGCTCGTCCCTAACTTGTCCTTCCTCTCACCAAGCTCCACCCCCATTTCCTACCTACTAACTCATCCCACCCCCCTTGACCTGTCTGACCTACCTCCCCACCTGCACTCACCACTTTTTTAAAACTGGCTCTCGCTCTCGTGTGTGTGTCCTTCCTCCCCCCCCCCCCCCCCCCCCCATTTTATTTCAGAAACTGCCCCCCTCCCCTCCCCCATTTCTGAAGAAGGGTCTAGGCCTAAAACATCAGCCTTTCTGCTTGGCCTGCTGTGTTCATCCAGCTCTAAACTTTGTTATCTCAAGATCATATCGGTTGTGTCTGGTTTCCACCCTTTTTTGGATCCAAAAATTGAGGGTAGAAAGTCAGTGACATGACTGGTCTATGTTGCTAAAACATTCTTGTTATCCCCAACCACAGGATGGGCGAGGGGGGTGGGGGGATGCTTTTAAAAAGCAATGGCAAATGGAAGCTGCTTTTTTATAATTGGTATTGTTCAGTCTATCCTATAGATTTTCAAATAAAGTCTTGGAGTTTCAGACCAGGAAATTGCCATTTAAATGGCAAATTTCTAAGTTGGATTGTAGTGTTCAGAAATTTCCTTTTTTTAGAAGCAGCATTTTTTTTTGGAATGTTTGTTATTTGAGTCCATGTAAAGGTAATTTCCTGTGGACTGTTTTGGGACATTCTTACCTAGAGTAGGTGGTATTAGGTATAATACTAATTTCAATTTTTTTTTTCCCCCTTCTAATCAGGACTGCAGGTTGAGATCTGAAAAACTTAGGTTTTGGGATTGTAAATTACTCAATGGTTTTACTTGCCCCAAGTTGCTCAGATGTTCATAATACCATTCCTAATAAGTGCTTTACAAATTACACTGATAGCTTTCGTGACCAAAGGATGTTCCAAACATCAAATACTTTTGACTGTATAAAGTAGAATTTTGTGGTCAGTCAGCTCAGCTGGATGACTGGTTTCTGGCTGAGTGACTCCTAAAGTCCAAGTTCAGTTCCCGCTTTGTCAACCAAGGCCTTGTGACAGTCAGGTCAAACTCAAAATGAATTGTCTGAGATGTCCTACAGTCCTCCTGGAATTATGGTGATTTTATGAAGTAAAACAATTGAAAATTCAGTTGTTAAAGCAGAGAGCTCTGCCTGTATATACTGTGGTCATTGCTGGTCTACAATTAGTTTCACTAGGTGGAATCACGTGACTGATAGTAGCCCATGTTGTTGTGGTACTGTTTGAGCACTAATGTCTGCAATTCTTTTCTCTCTTTTTCTTGAGGTTTCAGTAATTTTGTAATTTCTCATTGAAATTTTGCATCTATATTCCTGCACAAGCTGCTGGGAAGAGCTGGAGGGAAAATATTTGGCAATACAAACCAGTTTTGAGAAAATAAATTTATTGATTACAAAATCAGCTACTCTTCTTCTTTCTCTTTCTCCCCCCCCCCCCCCCAAAAAAAACACCTAGTCAGTATTTGTTTTTAATGTGGCCTTGAGCAGTTTTTTTTGGCTTTCTTCACAAAATTTCTCATTACTTTTGAATTTACTCAACATGAAATTCCTATGGGAGAATATGTCCAGTAATTAACTGCATTTTAAGGCATCAAATAGAATTGAGAACTTTAAATTTGGGATTTAAGATATATTGTATTTGAATTGCCAGTCATGATTTCAGTATTGAACGTGATCAAATGATCCTTGCTAAATTTTATGCATTCTAGTCTGACTATAGTCATGGGCATGTAACCATTTTAAGTGATTTTCATAGGTTTTGTATAAATCAGAGATCATTAAGTTCCGGTGTCATCTTTCCCAGTGCTGTTTTTATTCATTCCCCTCAGTGCAAGTTTTTTAAAAAAAAACTTAACATTGAAGATGCTGTGGAGGAAAGTTGAAAGCATCCTCTTTTGTTGAGACATTTTGGGACCATCCCATGCTCTAGTGATCACTCTTTCATTTGGTCTTCTACTTCCTTTTTAAAACTGTTGGCGAGACACTGTTTTTGCCTATGTTTCTTTTGATATTAAAGTAGGCCAAACACAGGCTTATTGTGAGCTCAGTACAAGAATTGTTGTTGTCACTGAATTTTTTCACATTGGCAAGACAAGAGCTGAAAACTTAGTGAAGTATTTAATTAGATGAAATCTTAAAGTTGTTGAAATGATTGATTACTGGAGTAAATTTTAAATGGAGATTTTTTCAGAAACCAGCCAACGAGCACTGTGGTACCACCTTGGACATACTGGGGCTACTGATTTCTGGTGCAGAGCTGGAAGTTAGCTTCAGTCAAGTGCAATGAGCTTTTTAAGGGCCTGGGGATGAGGGATTTGGGGTGGGTACAGTGGTAAGATTTTTGTTTTGCACGTGTATTAAAATCAGTAGCTGTATGCAGGCTTATTTCTTTGAAGTCCTACCACAGTCAGTCACGAATGGTGGTAGACAATTTTTAAAAACTCGGGAGGTGGCTCCACTGACCCCCATCTTAAAGGAAGGGGTACCTAACACATCCATACAACCAAGTTGATTCACTCCACGTGATGTCACGAAATGGTTGGGGGCATTGGATTCTGCAAAGGCTATAGGCCCTGACAACGTTCATACAATAGTGCTGAAGATGTGTATCCCAGAACTTGCTAAACCCCTAACCAGGCTGTGTAAGTATATTTACAACACTGGCATTTACCTGGAAATGTGGAGAGTTGCCCAAGTATGTCCTGTATACAAAGCAGGACAGAGCCAACCCAACCAACTATTGCCATCAGACTACACATTAGTAAAGTGATAAAGGTGTCAGCAACTGTTCTATCAAGCAGCACCAACTTATCAATAACCTGCTCACTTGCACCTAGTTCGGGTTCACCAGGGCCATTTAGCTCCTCGCCTCGTTTCAGCTCTTGACCATGGCTGTATTCTAGAGGAGGTCCAAGTGACAGCTTTTGACATCAATTCTGCAGTTAAGTGTGTGGCATCAAGGAACTCCAGAAAAACTTGGGAATCAGGGGAAAAGCTCCATTATTGGAGTCATAGCTGGCACGTTGCAAGGTTGTCATGGTTTTGAAAGTCAGCCATCTGTGCAAGGAGTTGCTCAGGGTAGTACCCCAGGCCCAACCATCTTTGACTGCCTCATCAATGACCTTCCTTCCATCATAAGGTTAAAAGTGGGGATATCCACTGACTTGTACCATGTGCAACTGCTCATACTCGGGCAGGTGTTCAAGTACAGCAAGGTCTGGACAATATCCAGAGATGAGCTGATGAATGGCAATCTAACCACCTACCCTTGACATTCAATGTCATTAGCATCACTGAAACCCTCACGATCAGAGGTAACCATTGGAAAGAAACTGACAGACCAGCTGTTTAAAAGTGGCTACAAGAGCAGGTCAGAGGCTAGGAATACTGCAGCGAGTACCACCTGACTTCACAAAGCCTGTCCAACCTCCTGCAAGGCACAAATCAGGTGTGTGATGGAATACTCCTCACTTGCCTGGATGAGTTCAACTTCAATGAAACTCCAAAAGCTCTACTCTTTCCAGGACATAGGAACCTGCCTGATTGGCACCATATCAACAAAAATTACTCCCTCAACCATCAATGCTCTGTAGCAGAAGTATGTGCAGTCTACAGCATGCGCTGCAAAAATTCACCAAAGTTTTTTAGTCAGTACCTTCCAAACCCACAGCCATCTGCATCTAGAAGAAGCAGATGTTGGGAACAGCATCACCTGCAGAATCCCCTTCAACCCAGACTCTGAAAACTGGTGCCATTCCATCAGTTGTGTTGGCTCAAAATCTTTTCTGAATGGCATTGGTCTACCTACAGCAGTTTAAGAATACAGATCACTGCCACATGCCCCTCATGCTCTAAGCTGCTTGGGGATGGGCAGTAAATGTTGGTCAAGCCAGTGTTGCCTACATCTCACGCGAATATTTAAAATTTGCATCTCCGTTTTAAATGTGTACCCTTATTCTATAACTCTGTCCCCTGTTTCAGATCCCCCTTCAAGTGGAGATGTCTCAACACCTACTCTATTAGGTTCTCTCTGAATCCTATATGTCTTAATAAGATTACCCCTCATTTGTCTAAATCTAATGAATAACAGCCTAACCTGCTTAATTCTTGATAAGCCAGCTCCTTCATTGTAGCAATTCACTGAATTCTTCTGAATTGTCTTTAACACTGTATGTCAACCCCAGATTTTGGCCTCAACAACCCATTGCACTATTTATGCTTTTTGTTTCCATTCAAAAATCTAGCAATAAAGGTGTAACCTCTGTTCATGCTGACTCTTTTTTCTGTAACATACACAAGTAACCAGATGCCTCCTGCACTTTTTGGTTTTGGAGTCTTTCTATTTTAGTGTATCTTATTTAGATTCTTAGCAAAGTCCATGACCTTGCACTTTCTGACCTTTAAACCAAATCCCAAGTTGCTTTCAGCCCACTGCTCAACCTGTCTATATTCCCTTGCAGAACACTGTCTCCTGCCTATATTTGTATCAAAATTCAAAAGATATATTTACATACTTGCTTCTACCTCCAAAGTCAAGAATACAGATGTTAAAAAAATTTGAGGACTGAGCCTTGTGGTACCGAACTATTGCATCTCTTGAACCTGAAAGACCCACTTATCCTGACTGTCATGTGTTAACTGATCCACCGTCCATGCTAATACATAGTATTAATATCATAAGATCCTAACTTGTGCAATAACTGGTATACATCTACAGGTTTCCCTACATTGGTTTTTAATATCCTCAAATAATTCTTAAATTTTTCGAATACAGTTTCACTGTCATGGAGCCATGTTGATTCTGCTTGATTACACTAAGATTTTCTAAATGTCCTGCTCTTGCTTCAAAGCCAGTTAGCCTAACATATTTTCTTATAATATCCTACTAAGTGTCTGTCTGTCTCCCTCCTTTAAACAGGTTCATCAATTTGGCAGTTTTCCAGTCTGTTGGAAATCTGTCCCAGAATCCATTTGAGTATTGGAATGCCTTCACCGATGGTTGCACTATCTCTGCAACCACTTCCCTCAAAACTCTTGCATGTAGGGCATTAGGTTCTGTCAACTTGTCTTTTATTCCACTAGTTTGTCAAGTATGTTTTCCTGATTGATTGCTTGTTACAGTCTCTTCCTCTTGTTAGCACCTTATCGATCTGTTATCTTTTGAGATGTTTTATCCTTCAGGATGGATGCAAAATATTGATTTCAAGGATTCTGTCATTCCCCCATTCCTCATTACTAATTTCCCCAGCTGCATCCTCCAAGGGTCCCACATTCCCCTTCATCTATTTTTTTTTCTATTCTTGGAACTTCTTTCTCTTGATTTTGCAAATTAACTTGCATAATCAATTTTCTCCCACCTATCAGCCTTCCTAAACATCTACCTAGTTGTTTACTTAAATTTCCAATTCTCTGATCTACTGCTTGTCCTTGCTGCTTTGTTGCCTTAGTTTTTGGATGTTTTTTATTAGGCTGATACTATAAAAATGTTAAATGCTTAAATCTCTGCCACTGCTCATCCACTGAGCTTTTCCTTGGTCTATTTTCCCAACCTGCACCTCTTTCCTTAAGCCTCTGTAATTGTTCTAATATAAGTTGAGGACACTGTTTGAGGCTGATGTTCTCCCTCAGACTAAATTTTGAAATTCTACCGTGTTGTTGTGATTTGCTAGTCACCAAACGATCCTTCTCTGAGAGAGTCTCTCAGTGGTGGTTCTTTACACATTACCAGATCTTAAGCCTGTTCTTGAGTAGGTTGAGGTGTGTTGCTCTAAGACATATATTCCTTCATATCCTCTACAAATTTTGTCTTTCACTTTATTCTTGCCCATTTGATCTGTCATCTGCATACTAAAGTAGACAATCGCTCCAAGGCAGCTGTAATGCCCTTCAAAGTCTCCAGTATTTTCCAATAATCTTTTCTGCTCTACAGTGAGGTAACTTCTTACTAGGGCTTGTAGGTGACTACTTTCCCTTACCATACTTTATTTCCATCCACAGATTTCACATTACAATTTATTGCATCTTTATCTCTTTTACTGCCACAATGGTGCCTTCCTCTTAAAGCTGCCCCACCTCCTTCAATTTTTATTTGCCCGTTTTTCTGGAATGTCAAATATCCTTGAATACAAGAGTTACCAGTCCTGGTCAACCCGCAGCCACGTCTCTAACAGCTATCAAGTCATATTCATTTATTTTTATTTGTGTGGTGTCAACACTGTCTTATGGAAAATGCTGGATGCATTCAAATCAGGAGTCCAAGACTGACTCATTTTTATCATCATTACTTTTCTTTCTTACTCCTTCCTGTTACTTTGATTTATAGTCTGCTGCTTTTGGTGCCTTGTGTCTTTGTGCTTTTTAAAGAAACTTCCTTTCAATTTATTTCCCTCTCCTGTCCTGCATGAATCAGTTTGAAGTTCTGTCTATAGCCCTAGTTATGAATCTCTCCAGACATCAGTCCCAGCATGGTTCAAATTAAACTAATGCCAATGGAACAGCTTTCCCTCCCTCCCTCCCTGTGAATTGGAAACCACTTCTGCCACACACCTCTAAACCTGTTTACCCAATGTGGCATTGCACATTGCTCAAGTAGTAATCTAGAGATTTATTACTTCTGTGGTTCTGTTTTTACTCTAGTCCTGAGCTGCTCATAATCCCTTAGCAGATGCTCTTGCCTAGTCTCCCCTATATTGCTGGAACTTGTATTGAATCTCCAGCTCTGTCCCTAACCTTGACAGTGGGTAGGTATCACAATGTCTGTCTGGTGCCCTGTTTGCTGCAGAGAACAGTACCCATTCCTGTAACTATGCTGTACCCTAATGAGTGCTACATTTCTCCTTTCTCACCTGTCTTACCACTCAATTCACTAATCCTCACTGCAGTTGCAGCCGCCTCTACACTGGAAACAAAAGCTTACACCTTTTTTGAGGTGCTTTCAGAGCTAAATACTAGAATCCTAAAGGTTCCCACAGTCTTTTAAGAGATCAAAGGCAGGGTGTTTGTGTGTGTGTGATTATTTCCTACTTGTAATATCGGGTTTTAGCAGCGCTGGGTGGGGGCATCTTTTGGTGTAGAGTCTTTACATGTGATGAGGATACTAGTTGTTTTGATTTTTGGGTAGTTGTACTGGCTAGCTGTTTTTGAGCAGCAGCACATTGTTGTGAGAGGAGAATGTTTAGGGTAGTTCAGAATTCTGGCATACAAATTCGTTGAAAATTGAAATGATTGGATTGTCGTCTTTTACCTTTTTATTGCGTAATTATTTAATCTGGCAAATTTGGATACAGTTTCTGAAAACACAATGATTTGCAATTGGCTACCAGAAATGTCTTTAAACTGGAGTAAAACTGCATTTAAAATACAACAATCACATGATTCCAAGCTTGTACCCTAGTGTGTGTCCATTTGACGCCATTGTATGGTGTCAATGCTGAATTAATCCAGTTACCCTTGTTCTACTGGATGTCTCAAACTTTGACAGTTACCAAGTTTTAAAAACTTGAAATATTATGTTAGATTTATGAAGAATAAAATCCACTGATAGTGGTATGGTTTTGAGCATATACATTGCAATAGATGGCAAACAGTGTGATCTCAGTTTTTTTATTTTAGGAGGCATTGCATGTGAAGTTTTAAAACGATTAAGATTTTGAGTTATACTCTGAAGAAATCTTGCTACTTTGTGTGGATAGGGAAATTATTTTAGAACTGGGAATTTTTACATGTGTACTTGTCGTTCAAAGTTGCATGTGGGTGGTTGCACTTGACTTTTCTATAGTGCTGAAATATTTAAAGAACGAACAGTTCAGTTTCTTTCACCTGTCCATTTTACAGTATTTTTAAACTTTTCACAGGCAGAATGAAAACTGCACCTGTCACGGATATTTGAGGACCTCATTCCAATGTCTGATGTTTTACAGCTGCAGACACAGCAATTTTAAAGACCTCTTAATAGGTTCTCTGGTTATTTTGTTTAGTTGCTGGTTACTTTTGCAGGCCCTTCCTGTTCGACAGAAGGTGAAAGTGCTATCCCTCGGACACAGCCATGGAAACTTCTCTTGAAAAAGACTGCTTTACTCTGTACCGTGTACATACGCTTTACGTAGCGATAGGGCTTTATATCTGGCTCAGTTTAGTTACACCTTTTTGAGGTAACTTATTTCAGTGGAGTATATCATCTTATAAAACTTTTGCGGATATTCCATTTGTCACTTTTTTGTTTATTCTGGTGTCTCTTCAAGCATCCGATGTGAGCACACAGCTGTCAACTCTACCTTCCAGTTTTAAAAACGGGCACAGCAAACTGTGACTACTCATGCACTCAATTGTAATTTTATGCAGGGAAAGGGGATTGTCCTATCTTAATGTTGTTTAGTTTTTTGTGAAAGATGTAGGTTAGAAGCTGTCTAAATGTCTGAAATGAATTGCAGTGGGTTTTTCACTTCAAAACTACAATTCTTGGAATTTGAATATGAAGATGCAAATTTCTAATAGCTGTCCTAGTTACAGCCTCTTGGACTGTAGTGTAGTTTCTGTTTAAATAATAAGCGCTGGCTGATTAAATGGTTGCACAATTTCAGACTTAATTGATCATCAGACATATGCAATTACTTGGGGATATAATTCTTGGTGTGAATGGGTATTTATTTTGCTGTGGTTAATTATGTGCCAGACAAACCCCCCCCCCCCCCCCAAAAAAAAAAATTAACTTTGATTTTGCTACATAAAACTTGGTAAAGCTAACTTTGTTGTAGCGAGCCAGTAAATTCTTAAATGAATATCTGTATTGCATAAACAAGTCTGTTACACTGATCTTATACAATGAATTGACACAAGTCAGTCTTATGGGATCATGTGTATTAGTGTTTCCCATGACCAATTTATAACCATCTTCAAGCATGGAAACACTTGCCCACTTGGAATAGTCAGAGATGCTTAAATAAAGTCACCTGTTTTAAGGACATGCAATTAGGATGTTGATCAACTGTAATAAAGTGTGAAGCTGGATGAACACAGCAGGCCAAGCAGCATCTCAGGAGCACAAAAGCTGACGTTTCGAGCCTAGACCCTTCATCAGAGAGGGGGATTGGGTGAGGGTTCTGGAATAAATAGGGAGAGGTGGACCGAAGATGGAGAGAAAAGATAGGTGGGGAGGGGATCGGTCAGTCCAGGGAAGACTGACAGGTCAAGGAGGTGGGATGAGGTTAGTAGGTAGGAGATAGAGGTGCGGCTTGGGGTGGGAGGAAGGGATGGGTGAGAGGAAGAATAGCTTAGGGAAGCAGAGACAGGTTGGACTGGTTTTGGGATGCAGTGGGTGGAGGGGTGATCAACTGTGGTGGTTTTATTTTGGATGATGCCAGGTTTATTTCAGTATTCTGTGCTGCATCATGGTCTTGGCTTCCCTGTAGATGGGGAGAGGATTCCAGGATTCATAGTACACTAAGGCCATTGTAGGGTGACCTACAGCACTTGGAGTGCAGTGGTTCAAGATGCCACCGTTTTGATGGCAACTAGGGATGAGCAACAAATGCTGGACATGCCCCACGAGTGAATAAAAACTTTAAAGCCCAGGCTTTGGTTGTTTAGAAGGGGAGAAACTTGGTACAGAATTCCTCATCTCTGATCTCATTGTAACTAATTGTTATCTTCCAGAACTTAGTTAAAATTTCTAGTCAGTAGTAGTCCCGGTATGTTAATGGTTGGAGTTTGGGTGCTGGTAATGCTGCTGAATAACCAGGAAAGGTGGATAGATTCATTCTCTTGTAGATGGCCATTGTTGAGTACTCAAGTTTCGAGCAACACGTCAGATCTGAATGAAAGCTTTTGGATTGTTTAGTCTGAAGAATTGCAGTTTGTACTGAGCAATATGCAGTCATCTCTGAACCTCATCCCTTTTTTTTTGACCAGTCATTCTGCACTGGTTTTCTGGGCTGCACCACCACTGAGGATGCCAGTGTTCTTGGAACCTCTTCATGCATTCAGCTATTTAACTGATATCTCCACTCATGAATTTGAAAGTGACAACAATCTAGGTTTGATCCATTGTTGTGAAACTGCTTAGCTTTAATCTGTGATAATGGGAACTGCAGATGCTGGAGAATTCCAAGATAATAAAATGTGAGGCTGGATGAACACAGCAGGCCAAGCAGCATCTCAGGAGCACAAAAGCTGACGTTTCGGGCCTAGACCCTTCATCAGAGAGGGTGAAGGGTCTAGGCCTGAAACGTCAGCTTTTGTGCTCCTGAGATGCTGCTTGGCCTGCTGTGTTCATCCAGCCTCACACTTTATTACCTTAGCTTTATTCTGTTACTGCTTCGACCTCCATATTCCTTGGTGAATTAAATTGGGGACCAAACTTGGTGATGGCTGAGTGAGGGGCATTTGCTGAGCCCCTTGCTTAGATATTATTTTGTATGATTGGGTGAGATGCTGGAAGATTGAAGGGTGGCTAATGTGTTGCCACCTAATTGAAGAAATGTGGTAAAGAAAAGCTAGGAACTATAGGCTGGTGAGCCCAGTGTCAGTGAATAGGTTAAGAAGAATTCTGGAGAGACAGGATTTACATGTGTTTTGGAAATGTATGGACTGATTTAGGGATGGTAAATGTGGTTGTGCATGGGAAATCTGCTCTCGCTCTCGCACTCGCTCATCTTTATGGACTTCAAAAAAGTGGTTGACAAGGTTCCCCTTGGTCTAGTGAGCAAGGTTAGATCATTGGAACCTAATAGGACCTAGCTGATTAGATATAAAATTGACTTGAAGGTGGCAGGGTTGGTAGAGGGTTGTTTTGGACTGGAGGCTTGTGATCAGCAGTGTGCCACAAGGATTGGTGCTGGGTTCATTTGCATTAATGGTTTGGATTTGAATATAGGAGGCATGGTTAATAATAAGCTTGCAGATGACACCAAAGTAGGTGTAGTGGACCGTGAAGAAGGTTGAGTACGACGGTATCTTGATCAGATGGGCCAATCGGCTGAGAAGTGGCAAGTGGAGTTTAGTCTAGATAAATGAGGTGTTGCATTTCAGAAAGGCAAACCAAGGCTGGACTCACTTAATGGTAAAGCCCTGGGGAGTGTTGCTGAATAAAGTCCTTTGGCATGCAGATAGACTGTTCTTTTGAAAGGGTAGTCACAGGTAGACAGTGG
This sequence comes from Stegostoma tigrinum, assembly GCF_030684315.1. Classification (NCBI taxonomy): domain Eukaryota; kingdom Metazoa; phylum Chordata; class Chondrichthyes; order Orectolobiformes; family Stegostomatidae; genus Stegostoma; species Stegostoma tigrinum. The sequence goes on from NC_081377.1 coordinate 20,127,605, forward strand.
TGAAAAAGACAGACACAGGTGGGTGGGAGAGTACCGCAGACCAGGCAGCATCAAGGGGAAATGAGCAGTAAATGTTTTGGGTATTACCATTTCAGGACTGGCATGTTTTGGCACACTCTCCTTCAATGATCAGTGCATGGAGTTGAGGTGTCACACTTTGGTTATGCAGGACATTGGCAAGGTCACTTCTTAGAATAGTTTAGTTCTGGTGACCCCTCTATAGGAAAGATGTTGGTAAACTTGGAAGGGATCTGAAATTATTTAAAAGGATGTAGCTGGGACTAGAAGATTTGAACTGTAGGCTGGGGCTTTTATCGCTGAAATCCTAGACTGAGGGGAGACCTTTCGAATCATGTAAAATCACAGGGCATGGATAGGGTGAATAGCCAAGGTTTTGTTCTTTCCAAGTAGAGTCCAAAACTAGAAGGCATAGGTTTAAGGTGGGGGGGGTGCAGAGATTTAAAAGGGACCTAAGGGGTAACTTCAGGCAGAAGGTGGTGCATGTGTATGTGTGGACTGAACTACCAGAGGAAGTATTGGAGACAGGAACAGAACATGTGAAAGAAATCTGGATTGGTATGTGAATATGAAGGGTTGAGAGGATGCAGGCCAAATGCTGGCAAATGAGACTGCATCAGTTTTTAGAATATCTGGTCTGTGTGGGTGAGTTGGATCAAGGGCTTGTCAGTGCTGTATGACTGGACCATAATGCCAAGGTTTGAGCTGGCAGACCTGTTCTGATTTGCCCCTGTTTAGCTTGGTGGTAGCTTTTCGTAATGTCGAGGGCAAAAGCATGTTCTGATTTTAGTTATACTCAAGGGCTCTTGTTACTCCGACCTTTAGACAGGTGTATCTGCAGTGGGTGCATAGGCAGGTAGTCGCATAAATTGATTTCTTTTGTGCCCTTGCCTGCGCCCACCACCTTTGGTACTGGCAAATGTGTACTTTTTAGCATTTAGTCAATTGTGGTGATACTGATAAGATGCTCATCACTTTGTGGATTAGATAATATGCAGTTTCCACACTGCTTCCAAGTGATGTTCAACATGGAACTCTGAGTCATCAAGTGAAGAACAACAATAGGTCTTAATTATCAGAAGGTTTCCTTGCCTGTATTTGGTCAATGCTGTGAAAATTCAAGGCCCTAAATCATTGCTGAAGTAACCCAGTAGTTGTTGTTGTGCTACTACCTTGGATGGTGGTAGAGAAATCTGGGACATAGGCTATAAAGCATGATTTGGTAAATACAAACTAGAGATGTTCCTTAACTGACTAGTTGGAACAAAAATTGGGGAACAATTCTATGACTTTTTGTGAGGAGGACTTTTTTTTGAGCTGAATGTGCTGCTGTTTCTGGCACTTAGGTTGATGCTGGGTGGCCTCTTCAGTGTTGTTTTCATTAACTTTTCTGTAGCAGTTTGATACAAGTGACTTTGGCCATTTCAGAGGAGTTAAAAGTCAACCACACTGTTGTGGTTTTAGAGTTTCAAGTAGACCAGACTAGTAAAATGGCAGATTCTTGGACTTTTTTCAGTAATCCTACAGTTTCAGATTGTTATCAAGGCCAGTGTTGGCCATTAGTAGCCTTTGTAGAAAGCTAAATGATAAAACTCAAGATACTTCTAACACTACGCATGACTTTTAAGAAGTCATCATTTATGTATTGGATGTGGGGTGAAGGCTGTCTAGCTCCTGTCTAATGCAGAGCTAGTTATCATTTTTATTAGCAACCACAAGAATATATAGTGGTACAGCTTGTGCTAGTTTGGGTTTTTGTCTTGCACTTGAGCAGTGGTTTTCAGAACTTGTATGATTTTTAAATGCAAAGCAGTTATCCTAAGGATGTGGAGAATTTCAGAAATCAACAAAAAATTAATAGAAAATGGGTGAGTGAGAGCATACTGTGACTGTAAAAGTTTCCATGTTCTTACAAAAAGCAGAGGTTAACAAAAGTAGAAGTTGAGTAACTTTTAAGAAGATGCATTCAGGTTTGCAAGAAGCATCCAAAAGATGGCACACAAGATTATTGTGTAAAATTTAATGCCTGGGATTGTAACATGGCTTTAAGGTGGGTAAGTGGGGGGTGGAGAAAAAGAAAAGTGACTAGGAATAATTTTGACCATTTCAAGTTAGAAGGCAATACTAGTGGGGTTCTGAAAGGAAGTGTTGGGTCTGTTTATCTATATTAATGACTTTTTGTGGCCGGGTTGGGGGGGGGGGGGCGGGTGGTGTCAAGAAAGGACTTAGTAACTTGGCATAGTTTATTAATTGCATTGGTTACAAGCTGTTGAACCAAGAGTGCTGCTTTTGTCTGCTTTCAATTCCATTTTAAATTTTCCAGTGCAGCTGCCTTAATGTTCCTCACTTTTTTTTTTGTTTTAAATCTTTGGTGTTCGCGCGCCCCCCCCCCCCCCCCCCAATATAACTTTGACCTCTGATGTGAAGACAGAACATTTCTTTAACATCTCTGCCATTTCCTCGTTCATGTTATCACTTCTTCTCTGTCAGCCTCTCAGGAATCATGTCAGCATAATTTTGCTTTTATCCTGGGACCCACATCTTCTTTGCTGTGCTTCCTCTTCCTTTTCTGGTATACTTCTAAGTTTGGTTAATGAGCTATGATCCTCACTGGCAGTTTAGGCAATTGAAAATGTGCAATTTCTGAGAAACTGGTGAATAAATTTCCTGAATATAGCTGAATTATTTGTTAGACCATTTCCAAGGGTGTTCAAGTTAACCACATTGCTGGAGAGCCAATAGGCCATCATAAATATATCAGATATACTTTCTTAAAGGATATTTGTGAACAACTTTCCATCGATAACACTTTTTTTTTGTTTTCAATTTCATTGAAATTATATTTCCCAGTTGTGAAAGTGGAACTTGATCTTGTGACCCTAGTCCATGACCTGGATATGTAGTCCTAATAAATCACCGATATGCTATTTTATCTCCCTGAAAGAAGAAAATTATTTGGTAATGAATCCCATATCTCCTAAAGGAAGTGTGGCAAGTATATAGAGAATGAACCAAAAGATATTCAAACATGTGGCATGTGAGACATGCGGGGGAGGCAGCAAGCAGCACCCCTTTAATGAGATAATAACATTGTACTTGCAACAGAGCACAACCTATATGGCAGACAAAGCAAAGTTTAACTGTTCCAGCCACCTGGCTGCAAAAGCAGGTCAGAATTTAGGAAGTCTGAGTAACTTTTTTGCCTCCTGATTTTCCCCAAAACTATCCACCATTTATAAAGTAGAAAACAATAGTGTGATGATGAAATGACTTCCAATTTGCTGGGTAAGTGCAACGCCAATTAATTGTCAAGAAACTTAACATCATCCAGCACAAAATGGGATTTTCTTTCACCTGGTGCATTGAACATCCTCCACACTCCCTGCATTACAGCAACAGTATATATCATCTACAAGATGCGCAGCAGTACTTTAAAAATCGTTTGAATGCACCTTCCAAAAGGGATGATCAGTACCACCTAGAAGAACAAGGCCCAGAGATGGGCAAGCATATCGCTGTCCTATTGTGCAAAACATGCCTTCAGTGTAAAATTGAGAATTCCCATTGTAACGGCATTGGCTGTGTTTTGAGTGTGCATGTGTTTTTAAACAATGCTCCATGGACTGCAGTAGTTCAAGAAGATGGCTCACCACCACCTCCTTGGGCAATTTGGGATGCTAGCAGAGCATGAATTAATATTTTTCACAAATTTATCAAGCTGCTTCCAATCAAAGCAATCTTTCTTTTAAAAGTTTCTCTCTACCAGAAAAGATTACTGATTCGAGTTCTGTTTTGATGATGTTTCACTTTTTTATCTTGCATATATTATCTTAATATTTAAATGATTCTTCTGTGCTGTAATATAAAATTGTACACAATGTAATTTGGTACATCACTAATATACACTAGTTTAATTTTGCAAGTGTTGTCGACCAGTAGTAGTAACAATTTTCTATGATGCATACATTTCTATTGCATACAGATGAAAGCTACTGTTTTCTGGCAGTACCTTGATCATCCACTTAAATGTTGGTATCTTTTCTGAGGACAACCACACTTTTTTAAAGCAGTGGAATTTTCTCAAACTTTGATGCTCACCTTTTGTAGTGTGCTTTTGTTTTGTATGGTTGTGTTTTTGTATGGATCATGACACTAGTACGAAATGGCATTCCAGTGGTTGCAAAGCATAAGATATGCTAGCTTCTTTAAAGTCTCTAGCTGAGGAGATGTTGTTTGGTTCATGTCCATTGAATAAACAAGGAAGTTCAAAAGCCTGTTTTTTTTTTGAGCCATGGATGACGACATTACAATTGGTCAAAGTTTAGTTTTTGTGCCACTAATAGGGGTGTTTATAGTCGCCTGTTTGAAAAACTTAAATAGTTACTTCTATGAAGTCGTATCAAACATTTCTAAATGAAATTGTGACTTTGAAAGGTAAGCTTAGATTTTGACACTAACTTTGCAGATGCAGTGTTGTGATTCAGTTTGAACTCCATCGTTTGTGAAATTTCATGTATGTGGTTTGCTGTGGCTCAATTTATTTTCTTCACTGCCTAGACTTGTTGGCAGTTTCAGTGGAAAAAGAAACAAAGGCTATAAATGTTCACTTCACTTTACTTTTTTAAAAAAAAAATTAGCAAGGTGCTGACTTTTTTTGTCACACTCATGCAGTAAACAGTGCATTCTCTTTCATGGCATTTTGTTTTTTCAAAAACGTTCTCAATTTCTCTGTGGATGAAAAACTGAGAATCTGAAGGAATTGTACAAAATTGAATCGGAAAGTTAACTATTACAAACAGTAATTTCCATTTTATTCTTTGAATCAGGTTTAAAAGCATGTCTTGTGACTTTGGTTCAGTAATTCCCCAAAGTGGAGAAATCTGCTCTGGAATTTAGCAAGAAATGGTGACTTTTGTCTGTATTTGAAAGAGATTTTAGTTTTCTACTTCCCCTCCTAGAACAAGTGGACTTTGTGACCTGAAATATTGAATAAATAACAACAGCTTGTCATTTGCTACATAATTTTGACCTGTTAACCTCAACTTTTGTTTATTCAGCAGTAGTTTAATGTTCACAGGACAAATATGCAGCAAACTACTGGAATCTTTGGTAACAAGTACAGAAGTCTATAAAGCTCTTTCCACATTTATAAAATACCCCATCTCACCTTGAGCCACCACAATTGGAAAATTTAAATTGCAGTTTTGGTAGTTTGTTAAATGTTTCACATTGGACTTGTGCATAGTTCATCGGCTAGACTAAATCCCAGATTTCACTTCCACCATCCCAGAGGTGCTAGTATGTAATTACAGATCACTGGCTTGTCTGAAAATAAAATGTTTCAGTAATTTGTCACTTGCTACCTTTATAGACAAACCACCTGAGGTTTTAAAGTTGCTGTACAGACTTGACCACCTTGCTGTGATGGCAGGTTCACATGGGCAGGGCAGGGATTGCAATGACTTTGTTCTGTTTCTTGCCACATGTTGCAACAACATTTTGCTTTGACAATCTGTCCTTGAACAGAACATTCTGCATTTGAGCAATGTCTTTAGTGGAGTCCTTTTCTCATGAACTTTTTTTTGCATTTGTTTTCATTGATTGATTGTTTTTCCAAGTTATGTAGTTGACAGCAATATCCAGAATGACTTCCTCTTTCTTTAAATTTTGTTTCCTCGCCAGTGTTCATGGCTATCCTAACAACATGCAAGATGAACCTCTTTTTTTTTTGTTAACTTTTTTTCCCATTTCATATTGGGCATCTTCCACCCTGTCAGCTTTGCCAAAAACAAAAGTGAAATATGGGTGGAAGGTAAAATGGGGAAGGAGAAGAGAAATGATTTTGAACAGCAAAAACCCTGGCAGATTAATATAGCTATTTTTCAATCAGCTGCCAGACTGATCTGGCATATTTGATTTATTGTGGAAGCTCTGATTTTCATTTTTAAATTTTGGGCTACAAATGCTGATATTACATTATTTGGGCATCTACAGACAATTGGATGGGAAAGCATCCTGCTTCAAAACCTCTGCCAGTATCATCACGTGTTTGAACACAGGACCTTGGTCATTATATGGGCATACGGAAGGAGCAGTGGCAGATGGAAGTTAATTTAGATATCTGCAAGATGCTGAATTTTGGTAGGACAAATCAGGGCAGAACTTGTACATCTTTTTTTAATGTTAGGGTCCTGGGGAGTATTACCAACCAGAGACCTTGGGGTGCAGATTCAGTTCCTCAAGTGGAATTACAAGTAGCCCAGATCATGAAGAAAGCATTTGGTATACTTGCCTATATTGGTCAGATGTATTTGCATGTATGGGTTGGGAGCTCATGGTGGGGCTGTACGAGACATTTGGTTAGACCACTTGAAATACTGTGCAGTTCTGGTCTCCCTGCTACAGGAAAGATAATCTGAAACTTGAAAGGATTCAGAAGATTTACCAGGATTGTTGCTGGGTTGGAGTGTTTGAGCTATAGGAAGAAGCTGCGGCTATTTTACCCTGGAGCATTGGAGGCTGAGGAATGACCTTTTATTGGGCTCTATAAAACTGAGGGACATGGATAGGGTAAATAGTAAAGTATTTTTCCCTTGGGTGGGGGAGTTCAAAACTAGACAGCATAGGTTTAAGGTGAGACAGGATGGATTTAATGCTGATCTAAGGGTCAACTTTTTATGCTGTGTGTGTGACCTAGATATGTATATGAATAGGGAAGCTGTAGGACGATATGGGCCAAACGCTAGCAAAGGGACTAGATTTATTTAGAATATCTTTTTGGCATGGACAAGTGGACTGAAGGGTCTGTTTCTGTGCTGTATGTTGCTATGATGCTATGAGTCGTAACTTGTAAATTGGACTTCTCTCTCTTTTTTGAAGCACCTGCTGTCTGCTCAACTATCAACATTGATAATAAAATAAGAGGCTGGATGAACACAGCAGGCCAAGCAGCATCTCAGGAGCACAAAAGCTGACGTTTCGGGCCTAGACCCTTCATCAGAGAGGGGGATGGGGAGAGGGAGCTGGAATAAATAGGGAGAGAGGGGGAGGCGGACCGAAGGTGGAGAGAGTATAGGTAGGGAGGGGATAGGTCAGTCCAGGGAAGATGGACAGGTCAAGGAGGTGGGATGAGGTTAGTAGGTAGCTGGGGGTGCGGCTTGGTGTGGGAGGAAGGGATGGGTGAGAGGAAGAACCGGTTAGGGAGGCAGAGACAGGTTGGACTGGTTTTGGGATGCAGTGGGTCGGGCGGGGGGGGGAAGAGAGCTGGGCTGGTGGTGTGGTGTGGTGGGGGGGAGGGGACGAACTAGGCTGGTTTAGGGGTGCAGTAGGGGAAGGGGAGAATTTGAAACTGGTGAAGTCCACATTGATACCATATGGCTGCAGGGTTCCCAGGCGGAATATGAGTTGCTGTTCCTGCAACCTTCGGGTGGCACCATGCCACCCGAAGGTTGCAGGAACAGCAACTCATATTCCGCCTGGGAACCCTGCAGCCATATGGTATCAATGTGGACTTCACCAGTTTCAAAATCTCCCCTTCCCCTACTGCACCCCTAAACCAGCCTAGTTCGTCCCCGCACCGCACCGCACCGCACCGCACCGCACCTTCTTCCCCCCCCCGACCCACCGCATCCCAAAACCAGTCCAACCTGTCTCTGCCTCCCTAACCGGTTCTTCCTCTCACCCATCCCTTCCTCCCGCACCCCCAGCTACCTACTAACCTCATCCCACGTCCTTGACCTGTCCGTCTTCCCTGGACTGACCTATCCCCTCCCTACCTCCCCACCTATACTCTCTCCACCTATCTTCTTTACTCTCCACCTTCGGTCCGCCTCCCCCTCTCTCCCTATTTATTCCAGCTCCCTCTCTGATGAAGGGTCTAGGCCCGAAACGTCAGCTTTTGTGCTCCTGAGATGCTGCTTGGCCTGCTGTGTTCATCCAGCCTCTCATTTTATTGTCTTGGAATTCTCCAGCATCTGCAGTTCCCATTATCTCTTATCAACATTGATCCAGTTTCCACTTGCCAAGAGAAAACCAGCATGCAACCTGCAAATGTTATATTAATTTGTCTTTAAGAATGTAAACCCAGCTTTATTCATTCATTTGATGTTTGCAGCCTGTCTTGATAATTTCTCAGTTCACTGTTGTCAAATTACCTGACCTTGGTAACTATGTGCCAAAAATTCTCAGAATTTTGTTATTTTGCTTCAGCTGGCTCACTCCAACTAACTGGGAATTGCTGCATTTTTAAACCACTAACAAATAAAGTTGCTTTAAAAGTTAAATGTATTTTTTACTGTAAAACCAGGAGATTTTTACCACTAGGCTGTAAGGTGGTGAAACTGGAAGCTGAAACTAATTAGTGCTGTAGAAGAAACACAAACACTGAAGGTTATCCAGGAACGTGAACATTTACGCTAAGGCTTCAGGAGGCAATGATTTTAGAATGGATTGAAGTCTTTCAACAGTAAGACGCGTTTCTTGTTTTAATGTTGTTCAGACTGTCCTCACCTAAAGTATTGGAATGGCTCATTATTTTGAATTAACAAATGGCCAAATAAAACTGAATATGGAAATTTAAAACAACTGTGACCCTGGAAAAGCTGGGAATAGTAGCTGTTACTAGCAGTCCAAAGGCCTGGGCAAATCCTTTGAGGCCACCATGATGATATCCTTGGCAACTTGTGAATTTTGAATCCTGTTGAAGAAAAGAATTGAATAGAAAGAAGAGCATCTGGAATGATAACCAATAAAGCTGTGGGATTGTCCAAACAAATTAATTCCCTCTCTTGGTTTGGGGAATGCAACCTGCTGTTGTCTCAGAACCATTGTTACCAGTAACCACTGCCAATTCCTTTGTTACTATCACTGTTCTGTTCTAGCACCAGTGCAGATCTACAAGAAGTTCCACAGTGATCCTGGGAGCCTGGATGTTGACTCAGGACTTTGAGCCTCTTGATTTTTTTTTTTGCTTGAATCAAACGGACATTTGACCACATCTGACCTCCATACAGCTGATTTTTAATCAGTAGTGCTCTCTGTTGAACACTACTTGGGGTACTGAAGCTGAGAGCACAGGTTGTGCACTGGATGGAAGAATCACTGCCCATCCTAAAGGAGTTCAGTAGTGCCCAGTATTGACTGAACTGGCCTAGTTCTGAAGAACATTTGCTTCAAGATCAAATGTTTAGATAACTGACACAAGGGAGGAGCCTACTTTTACCTAGTCCTTAGCAATCTACTTGTCCTTGATTTATTTGTTCATAAATCTTTTACTCATGCCACCGCTAATTTTGTCCATTTACTGTACCTTGAATCAGTGTTCATCAGTTACTGATGCATCTGCAATTTTAGTATTCCTAAGAAATCAATCATTTTGCTGAACAGTTTTGCCTTGTCATTAGGATCACACAAAAATGCAAATCTAAAGAAGCAATCTCTTTAAGAGCATGCTGAATGTAGGGTGGAGGACTTTGGTAAAGGCTTTGCCATGGAGAATGCATGTATAATGACAAGCAATTGACTACCAAACTCTGTTTAAATATGCACCAGGCACGTTGACTTTGGCTTTTAAAAAAAAATCCTAGGGAATGAACCAGAAAATGGCAGACCTCCAATATGCTGTATTGAAAGTGGTGCTGTTTGGATAGAACAGAGCATTATGTATATCTGTAATTGTGTATATCTTTTAAATTTAACCTAATTTTCTAACCAACCTGTTCAAATGTTGTATCTCGACATCAGGTGGGACTTGAACTTAGGCTTCATGGCTTAGGGGTAGGGACTGTACTACTATGCCAAAACTTGCCTCTATTGTATCAAAATTATTTATGCCTTTAACCATCTGTCAAATCTTCCATAGGAATTTTGTCATTGCGAGGAGAAATTAGTTTCCCTATTATTGCTAATAATTGAAATAATTAATGCCTGTTAGTGGCTAGCAAACATCTGGAACCTGTGAGCAATTGACAACACTTCTGAAGAGTGTAGATTTGGTCACAATACATCAGCTTTATTAAATCTGTTTTAAAAAGAAATTTTGTCTAACTTTGCTTTGGTACTGTGTGCTTGTCTGTTTATAAATCGGTTGTGCTTTCTTAACTTGTCTTGGTACACTTAAACACTTGGTATACCATTTTGTAGGTTGCACTTACACAGCTTCCTCTTTAAAATTGTACTACTCTGCTTTGCTTTGTGTCAAAGATAGTAGGAACTGCACGTGCTGGAGAATCTGATATAACCAGGCATAGAGCTGAGCCGGCCAAGCACCATCATAGGAGCAGGAAAGCTGCTCCTTTGGGCCCAGATCCTACCTGAAACGTCAACTTTCCTGTTCCTATGACGCTGCTTGGCCTGCTCTACACCACTTTATACTCTGCTTATGTCTTTGTCTTTCTCCCAATGTCTTGACATTCTCCATTTGACTACATGTTTTTGAGGCTATTTTGATTTTGAAAGTTCACAAACCACAACAGCATCAAGCCCATTTATTCCTTGCTCAAAGAAATGAAACAAATTAACCAAATCTGATGTGCATTTATTAAATGGCACTCTTCCAAGTGACCATGTGTCCTGTAGTTTATCACCCAGGCTGATAAAACATGATTGTTTAACATCTCTCAAGATGAAAACATTGAATAGATAAGAGTTAGATTATAACTCCTTTTTAAAATACGTAAGCTATATAGGTTACTGCACCTTGCAAACGATGGTAGCTAAATAAATGAAGGATCATGTTTTTGTTTTCACCATGTCATTAAAAGCTTTTCAAATGAAGGGGGCAAAAAGCCACATGAAGCTTGATAATTAATGGCTTGTTGTCAAGAATATTTTTAAGCACCTCTACCAAATAAAAGCCAAAATGTGGATGTTTCTAGTATTTATAAGCACAGACACAAATTACTCAGTTTGTAATGTATTCAAGTCCTGCATTAACAATTCTGAATAAGTACCTGTCATTAATAACACAAACAGCTAAAAAGGTGGTAAATTTTCAGTGGTAGGTTGGATTTGTAAAATGGTTCTGGACAGTTGTAATCCTGCCCTGGTCTGACTCAAATGACTCCAGTGTTATCAGCCTTTTTGGTATTTATTTACCTTTATAAACTGCCCTGTGAAGTGCTACTTTCAACTTTTATGAAGCAATAAGACTAGACAAACCACTTGGATCTAACCTAGACATTGAATTGTGTGTAGCTGCAATATTTCCGAGTTGGCCTGCAAAATCCTTCTCATTAACCTTGAGGTTAGTACTAAAGTTCAGAAAGCTCGTCAGACAAGACATTGGCACAGTTGTAGTCATAATTCTAGTAACTACTATTATACATTCTGACCATTCCAGGGTATTATACTCTTTACCATCCATAGGTGAATCTTATTGAAAGAGAAGGGTGTTGCCAAAGCTTTCCATCTGACATTGAGGATGGACAAGAATAGCAAATTTCAAAGGGAACAACAATTTTTATACTGCACAAAAGGGTGGTGATTGATAGGCCAGTTGAGTGTTGTGGGGTGTTAAGTCTTAAGACTTGACTGGTTGAGTACAAGCAGTACTTTGTCCACTATAAAGAGGTGAACTTGCTGTTTTGTTATGATCCAGCAATATTATGATAAAATAATCCACATGATGACAGGTATCTCCTACACCAGCTTAAACATCCACTTCCTCCTATCAATGCACCATAGCTACAGTGTGTACTGTTCACTTGATGCTCTAACATGTTTCCAAGGTTTCTTTCAGCACCTCAAACATATCAATGAAAAGCATGGGAACAGCACTTTTTTTTTTTCAGAAGAATCCCTACACAGTAGAAGCAGGCCATTCAGCCCATCCATGGCCACATCGACCACCTTTTTAAAATATCCCAACCAGATCCACTCACTACCCTAACCCTGTAACCCCCATGGGTTATCCACATAATCTGCACGGCTGATCACAACCTGCATATTTGGACTGGAGGAGGAGGAAACTGACACACTCAGAAGCCCGTGTTTGTGCGCGCGCAGCGGTTAGACAGTCGCTCGCCGCTGTAATCGCACCCAGGTCACGGCTGCAAAGCAGCCATGTTAGCCACCGGAGATAATGGGAACTGCAGATGCTGGAGATTCCAAGATAATAAAATGTGAGGCTGGATGAACACAGCAGGCCAAGCAGCATCTCAGGAGCACAAAAGCTGACGTTTCGGGCCTAGACCCTTCATCAGAGAGGGGGATGGGGGGAGGGAACTGGAATAAATAGGGAGAGAGGGGGAGGCGGACCGAAGATGGAGAGTAAAGAAGATAGGTGGGGAGGTAGGGAGGGGATAGGTCAGTCCAGGGAAGACGGACAGGTCAAGGAGGTGGGATGAGGTTAGTAGGTAGCTGGGGGTGCGGCTTGGGGTGGGAGGAAGGGATGGGTGAGAGGAAGAACCGGTTAGGGAGGCAGAGACAGGTTGGACTGGTTTTGGGATGCAGTGGGTGGGGGGGAAGAGCTGGGCTGGTTGTGTGGTGCAGTGGGGGGAGGGGATGAACTGGGCTGGTTTAGGGATGCAGTAGGGGAAGGGGAGATTTTGAAACTGGTGAAGTCCACATTGATACCATATGGCTGCAGGGTTCCCAGGCGGAATATGAGTTGCTGTTCCTGCAACCTTCGGGTGGCATCATTGTGGCAGTGCAGGAGGCCCATGATGGACATGTCATCAAGAGAATGGGAGGGGGAGTGGAAATGGTTCGCGACTGGGAGGTGCAGTTGTGTGTTGCGAACTGAGTGGAGGTGTTCTGCAAAGCGGTCCCCAAGCCTCCCTTTGGGGAAACCAAGCGGAGGCTTGGGGACCGCTTTGCAGAACACCTCCGCTCAGTTCGCAACACACAACTGCACCTCCCAGTCGCGAACCATTTCCACTCCCCCTCCCATTCTCTTGATGACATGTCCATCATGGGCCTCCTGCACTGCCACAATGATGCCACCCGAAGGTTGCAGGAACAGCAACTCATATATTCCGCCTGGGAACCCTGCAGCCATATGGTATCAATGTGGACTTCACCAGTTTCAAAATCTCCCCTTCCCCTACTGCATCCCTAAACCAGCCCAGTTCATCCCCTCCCCCCACTGCACCACACAACCAGCCCAGCTCTCCCCCCCCCCCCCCCCCCCCCCCCACCCACTGCATCCCAAAACCAGTCCAACCTGTCTCTGCCTCCCTAACCGGTTCTTCCTCTCACCCATCCCTTCCTCCCACCCCAAGCCGCACCCCCAGCTACCTACTAACCTCATCCCACCTCCTTGACCTGTCCGTCTTCCCTGGACTGACCTATCCCCTCCCTACCTCCCCACCTACACCCTCTCCACCTATCTTCTTTACTCTCCATCTTCGGTCCGCCTCCCCCTCTCTCCCTATTTATTCCAGTTCCCTCCCCCCATCCCCCTCTCTGATGAAGGGTCTAGGCCCGAAACGTCAGCTTTTGTGCTCCTGAGATGCTGCTTGGCCTGCTGTGTTCATCCAGCCTCACATTTTATTATGTTAGCCACCGGGCATGGATTGCTGTTCCTCCCTTGACACTTGGGGGAGAAATATTGTTGACTTCCCTTACGAACAGTATTGTTGGAGGCTGCAGAGGCTAATGGCTGAAGCGTGCCAATCTTTTGAGGGCAGCTACATGAATGAAATGCCAGCATCGGCAGTCACACCCATATGCTGAGAACATAAAGGTTGATCTTCTTGAAACTTTGAATTTGCTGGCTGTCTTCAGTTTTTTTTTAAGGCTAGCTTTCCATTTTTGTTTTGCATCCCTTGTGTGGAATTGCAGATGCTCCTAGCAGAAAGTTATCATTGCCAGCATTCCCACTGAAATATTCAATGGCTGTATGCAGTGGTTGAACGGCCAATCTATTTGCCACTTGTATGCATGCATCGCAACTTGAAAATAGCAGCAAAATGCTTAAGCCACAGGAATGGATGCATCCTGTACACAAAACTAACAGCTTTTACTTAAAGGTTTATATGCATATCTAATTTTAAAAGGCTAACAACATAAATACTGAAGCAACACATGAGCTGAAGGTCTTTTTCAGTTATTCAGTGACTGATTTGACTAAGACCAGCAAAACATCTTAGTGCAAACTTTTATTCTGATCTTTAATTGTGGTGATCCTCCGATATGACCTAAATGAAATTGAGTCTGTTATATAAATTACTAAGCACTAAAGTTGTCCACAGTGTCACAACGCTAATTCTAAACCTCGTTGCAAATAACCTTGGTCAGCCAACAAAGCAACAGTTGAAAGATTAGTGACCATTGTTACATTGACCATTGCTTCTATTGCCTCAGACCTCCCAAAACTGATAAATTCACTGATAACTTTGCTGTATCAATGCAGGTTTGTTTTTTCTTCATTTTTGAGGAAATGGAGTGTACTGATTTTACTGTTTTGGTATTAATTGTTCTAAAAGTTTTATAAAAGGAAAACCACAACTTTATGAAATGGGAATAAAATAATGACAAAAACACCAGTTTATGTTCCTAGGATTTGACTGATTTTATTGTTTGATTCCTTAATCAGATTAATTCTTAAAATTCCATTTCTAGGTTGTTCTTATGACTGGCCATTTTTCATTTTAAATGCTTAAAATTAGGTTGCAAAGTATCGTAGGCTAATTCAGCTTTTTAGATAATAAAATGTGTTCTATTTTAATTAAATCCAGGTTTTTTTCATACATAATTTTTCATTTAAAAATCTCTGCTTGGCACATGAACTTGCAATCTGACCTTAGAATGGATAAAATTCATTTGAGGTTCAAAACCATGCAAAGAGCCGGTATGATCAAAAACCTTCTGATTAGGGCACTCGACCTCTTTTAATTGAAGTACTGAAGGCTTTGAGCATTGCATTAATAAACAGTGACCCTTTTTTTTTAACATGTGGAACTTGGAACAGTACAGGCCCTTTTGGCCCACAATGTTGTGCTGACCTACTAGGATTAAACTACCCTGTATATCCTACTTCTTACTATCCTCTCACTCTTGCTCTTACCCCTCTTTCTTCCCACCCTGTAGTCTCCAGTACATGCAGGTGCACCACACTGGGAGCCTAAATGACAGTCTTAAATTTTGTTCTTAATGTAATTTCTTGCATACTCTGGATTACACACATGCTGTCCAATTGCAGAAACACTTCTAATGTTGGTCATTGCTGTGAGTTTTTTTTAAGCACAGTCTGGTTGGGTCTGGTCAGCAGTTTTTATTGTGAATGGGTATGCTGTTTTGATATGATCTGCGAGTCTTTGAACTTAGGTAATTTCTCTCTGTAAATTGTGCAAACTCTTAAATGGCCCCAAAGCTTTCATTGGGAGATTTTCAAATGATGAATTTAGAGACATTTGAGAAATAAATATAATTATGAATAGAGTAATGGAAAGTTCTCTTTGCAACGCTTGTATGTGAAAGGACTTCTGGAGTAATAGATTCTGTTTCTTACGGTTTGACCACTTAAATTTGACTTAGCAACTCATACGTAGGCTATCCATGGTGAGAATTCCTGACAATTTTCTCTAGTTTTTGTTTGTTTTTTTTAGGAGCTATTGAATGCACTGCATACAAGTAGAAATGCTTTAATGAAGGGCTAAATCTCAAACAATCAGGAAGAGGTGGCTTATGGAAAGGGAGGGGCCAGAGCAAGAGTTTATTGGACAAGGTGAAAAAATAATTGTGGAGTATAAGGAGTTACAGAAAATAAGTCAGGTTCTTGTCATGCCCAAATGTTACACAGCTACAAGGATCAAACTGTTGTAATTGACAGGAATTTTGACTATTGACAAGTCTGTTTTGATGATCATGAAGCCATTGGTTCAGAAAAAAACCAACTGCCACAAATTGGTACTGAAGGCAAATATTTAACAGAAGGGGCTACTCACTGGAGAAGTGTTTTTTTAATTGTAAGAATAGCAGGGATGTGCATTGGAAATCACTATAAAAGCTGGAAGAGTGTACTGGATGAAGGGCAAGAGGTTAGGTATGTGGATGGCAACATGAAGTACAAAGGTGGAAGGCACAAAAATGCAGTGCTAGTTCAAATAGTCTGGGATTGACATGACCCTGGAAGTGTTCAGCAACTGTTGAATGGAATCTTATTAACCGGAGGGGTGGTCAAACAGTAGCCACCAAGAAAGAGGGAGGGCATAATTTAACAAAGTTGAGAAATTATAGCTTAAACCAGTAATGCCACCTGGAGCCAAAGCCTGTGTGAATGGGAAGTCTGGTGGTTGCAAACAAACCAAAGATGCATCCTGTATGATGCCAGACAACAAGATTAACAAAGCTGGAGAGAATTTTAGGATGAACAGAACTACCAACAGAGCAACTAACTCTATCTCACAGGTGACAGTGAGGAAAAGGCTAATGACTGGGTGTCTGTGAGTAGATCCACCAATATTATGAAAAGCAGTTGCAAAGATTTTCTGGGCTTCAAATGCTTTGGAGTGAAGATCAATTAATGATCACAATAGTTGCATGTCTGCTGGGAGATCTGCTCAGGAGGAAAGTGTCTTTGTCTTTGCTCACCAAGCAGCTCAACGCTAGAGACTGGAGGTTAAGGCATATATTGCCAGAATGATGCCTATATAGCACTTGGTACTTCTCAGTAAGGTCTGTCTCACTAAAATTGGGCAGTCTTCTGGAAAAATCAAACTGCTTGTGTTTTACAAGCACCATTAGTGGCAGCTTGTGGGTACCATTTTTTAATGATGCATGTAAATAATTACTGTGGTGGCAGGAGTGAATTTGCAAATGTTGTTAATGGGTAGAAAGGAGAATTCAGAATTCACACTCTTCTGAAGAAGGGTCTAGGCCTGAAACATCAGCCTTCCTGCTCCTCTGCTGCTTGGCCTGCTGTGTTCATCCAGCTCTACACCTTTATTATCTCATGACTTGTGTCTCTAGATCTTTAAGTACAGTGGATTGGAAATAACACAATGAATGTGTTGCTTTGCATCAGCAATCCTATTTGGAAAGAGTTAGCCCCCTTCGTATTGGTCAAAGTAAGACCTCAAAAATGATAGTGGCTTCCAAAACTGAGATGGAGGAATTGTGAAATCTAGTTGGACAGCTGGGCACACGGGTGATGTCAGGTTTGAGATCCTGAAGTTGAGTGTAACTCTGAAACAACCATAGGTTGAGGATGATATTTGAGCAAGAATGACATTGAAAAGTTTAAAATGGGGTCTCTTGGTGGGTTTTTGTTTGCAATACCCACTGTTGGGGGGTGGGGGAGCTAGGAAATTTTGAACTTGGTCTTTAGTGATGCTTCTTAATGATCTCCCTGAAAGTCTGTCTCAGGCAGGAAGGCTTGTGGAACAGGAAGGTAAATGCCCTTTTGCTTGGAAACTAAAGATGAGTAGTGAAGAGTCCCTTAACACAAACTCCTTGCAGTGGCCCAGTGGTTAGCATTGCTGTCTCACAGCACCAGAGACCTGGGTTCGATTCTAACCTCTGGCAATTGTCTGTGTAGAGTTTGCACATTTATCTTCCAGTGTATAACAATTTGCATTAGTCTAGCTATCATAAGCTGGTTGTCAATGTAATTCTTCATATGTTCCAGAATATTTGGTTAAAATTATCTCTTAGATACTTTCAGAATTACACCTAATGTAGGGCAACTGTTGGATTTTGCAAGCACAGATGTTTTGGCATCAATTAGCATGTTGCCTGTTAAGCAGATGAAGGAATATCTATTTAATTTAATCCACCAACCTTTTGCATATAAACATGAACATCACACTGACATTGAAATTCATATACTGCCCTACACATCAAAAAACCATATTTTTGGCTTAATGACAGTGTCATGGCTGCCCATTGCTACTGCATTGTAATAATGAAATACTTCCATTGTTTTGATCAATCTTTTTGCAATCCCCAGCCCTTCTCAGATAAATCTGATATGGCCTGGACGATCTTCAACCTGGGGGGGGGGAAAAGCCCTTCACTCATTCATGAGTTTGATATACTGAGAAATGATCTGAGCAGAGTAAGCATCATCCTTGGAATTTTTTATCTTGATAATGGCAGGATGAATCACCTGCTGCATGCCTTCAGGATGTTTCCCTCCTGGAGGCTGTCTCACTCCTCTGCAAAGCCAGTTGGCTGCTACTTTTGCCAATCCATATGAATGCAGATTTAGAAGCACGTAGATAAGCTGCAGAGCTAGGCTGAGAGATGGCGAATGGAGTTTAATGCGGACAGTTTGAGCTGATGCACTTTGGTAGGAGTCACCAGAAGGCAAAGTACTGGGCTAATGGTAAGATTTTTGTTAGTGTAGATGAGCAGAGAGATCTGTGTCCATGTATACAGATGTTTGAAAGTTGCCACCCAGGTTGACAAGGCTGTTAAGAAGGCATAGTGTTTTAGCTTTATTAATAGAGGGATCGAGTTCTAGAACCAAGAGGTTATGCTGCAGCTGTACAAAACTCTGGTGTGGCTGCACTTGGAGTATTGCGTACAGTTCTGGTCACTGCATTATATAAGGAGGATGTGGAAGCTTTGGAAAGGGTGCAGAGGAGACTTACTAGGATGTTGCCTAGTATGGAGGGAAGGTCTTACGAGGAAAGGCTGAGGGACTTGAGGCTGTGTTCATGAGAGCAGAAGGTTGAGAGGTGATTTAATTGAAACATATAACATAATCAGGAGGGGTGGATAGGGAGAGCCTTTTTCCTAGGATGGTGACGGCGAGCACGAGTGGGGCATAGCTTTTAAATTGTGGGGTGAAAGATATCTGACAGATGTCAGAGGTAGTTTCTTTACTCAGAGTAGTAAGGGAATGGAACGCTTTGC
Source organism: Stegostoma tigrinum (assembly GCF_030684315.1). Lineage (NCBI taxonomy): Eukaryota > Metazoa > Chordata > Chondrichthyes > Orectolobiformes > Stegostomatidae > Stegostoma > Stegostoma tigrinum. The sequence continues at coordinate 20,146,424 of NC_081377.1, forward strand.
CTGCAATGGTAGTAGATTTGCCAACTTTAAGTGCGTTTTAAGTCATCATTGGACAAGCATATGGATGTACATGGAATAGCGTATGTTAGATGGGCTTCAGATCAGTATGACAGGTCGGCACAACATCGAGGGCCAAAGGGCCTGTACTGTGCTGTAATGTTCTATAAGGAAGTCTATAACCTGACCCCTCTTCTCTGTGCACTTCTTCCTCTCTCTTCCCCCCCGCCCCCCCCCCCCCCCGCAACTCTTCCCCATGGTGAGGTTAAATACATTCCCTTCCATCAAAATTAAAGGGTTAATTAGTTATCTCTTTTGATCATTCCTTTTCCTGGTAAGTAATAAATGTACAGTCCACAGCACAAGTGTTTGCAGCCAGGTACTTCCAAGTTTTGAGATGTTGAGCAATTTTGTCATCTCGTAAGATGAAGTCTGCTGTTGTTTCCAGGAATAAATACAAAGCATCTTCTACTTTTAACAGCCTAAGTAAGCCTGCCTTTGATCATGAACAATTGAAGTGTCCAGGCTTACTGTCTGGGGTTGCAGTTGTCATTCAAAATTCTGATTGTATGGCTGCTCTTATTTCTTGAATGTTTTGGTTTTTTTTCAACAATGCACCTTGACTCCAGTTGCATGCATGTCATGAATGCCATGTTGGTGTCAACATTGTTTGCAAGTTATATTTAAAACATAAACATGAAAAACAGTATATTTTTAAAAGCTGCTTGTAAAATTTCACTGGCAGAGTTTTTCAGATTTTAAATACCCATATTTGGGTAGTTTTGTAAACTTGACCCAGAGTAATGTTACCACCTACAAATTTGCAAATTATTTGTATTAGAGCATTAAAATTCTGTAAATTCATGGTGTCAGTATAATCTAAATCATTGGAATAACTTGCAATTTGTTTCATTTTTATATGAAGTAATTGTTTACCTGCAATTTTATTACATCATTTAAAGTCATGGCTTATTCATATTACAAAACTGAAGGTGCAACAGGGACCTTTTTTTGTACCTCAAAAGAAAATCATTCACTAAACATTTGTCATTCGTGGAAAGGGCTGCAGTTATACTGGAAATGTGCAATGTGGAGCAACTGATAAGGAGGGCCCTTAGAATCTTCAAGTAAAGACATGGGGTGTGTCTAGTTTATCTAGCATTCTGGAGTTAACAGAACACTGTCCTTTAAAAGGATATGCTTTTTCTTCCCTACATGTCCAAATATGAGAGTTTTTGGAATGATATTTGCTCAGGTTTTAGCTTCAATAATAGCTGTGCATGTTCAAAACTGAACAAGTGCAACCTCTCATCAATAAAAGTAAATGCAAGAAGTACTATTTTTTGATAGGGCCCACTTCAGTTTTAAAAGATGATCAATATACTCAGTCATAAAACACGGAAACAGACCCTTTTTGGTCCAACAGTCCACACCAACCATCGTCCTAAACTATACTTGTCCCACTTGTTTGTGCTTTGCCAATTTTTATCCTTCCAAATCTTTCCTATTTATGTACTAATCCAAATGTCTTTTTAAACATTTGTAACTGTACCCACATCTACCACTTCTGGAAGTTCATGCCACACATGAACCACCCTCCTTTTTTTCTTTTAAAAGAAAGGTGTTGCCCCGTGTGTCTCATCATTCTCCTCTTTCTATTTTTCTTTTTTAAAATGTTCCCCTGGTCTTGAAATTCCCTGCCTTAGGGAAAATACTCCTGCTGTTTACCTTATCTATGCCCCCACGATTTTATAAACCTCCTAAGGTCACCTCCCAACCTCGTATTCTCTGGTGGAAAAAGGTCCCAACCTATCCAACTTCTCTCTAACTCTGACTCAAGCCCTCCATTTCTGACAACACCCTGGCAAATATTTTCTGAACCCTCTCCCAGATTAGTGATATCCTTCCTATGATCAGGTGACCAGAACTGAGTACAACACTTTATCTCTGATGCAAATTTCAAAGAATTATGTACCTGAACCCCTAGTTGTCTCTGCTCTACAATACTACCCAAGGTCTACTTTTAATTGTACAAGTCTTGCCTTTGTTTTGATATGCATTTTTTTAGCAAAATGCAATACCTTGTGTTTATCCAAAAAAACTCCACCTGCTATTCTTCATTCCATTGAACCAACTGATCAAAAACTCTTTAATCTTAGCTAACTTTGACTGTCAGTTATACCAGAAACTGTTCTGGAGAAGCATAATTTGGAGTTGAAATGTTTGTTTGTCTTTCCACACTGATGCTGCCAGACACCAAGTTTTTGCCAGTACATTACTTATTTTACATATCTCTGAATTCTGAAGTATTTTTCTGTTAGGTTAACAGAATCCATATACTTGGGGAACCCGCACATAAATTTTATGTATTGTGTGCAATCTCACAGCTACAGTGTTTGAACATTTTTTTTCTCCAGATTCCTAATACCATAGGTAGTGCACAACTATTAAAGCAAATTACAAACCCTGCACTAGTTTTAGTATTGTGAAGCAAGTTCTGATACAATCTGAACTGCACAGATGAACCCTTCAGTGAAGAGCAGACAAGAGTGCAATGCAAATACAGAATATTTGGCGGTTCTTGTGAAGTTAACCTCTTCAATTATAGCAAGTTTGTATTTAGCTCACTTGTGGTAAAGAGTTCAAAGGTTCGTTTATAGCATTAAGACACCACGTCATTCAGTTTTATATTTTGGAGTAGATAACAAAGCTTTTTCAAAGAATTAGACAACAATGAATATTCTAAAAGAATCTAGCTATGTTGAGATGGAGAGGGCTAAAGAATTTTCATGCTTGGAGCCTCTCCCTCTTAAGCAGTTCCTCATAGTTGAGGAATCTAGAATCACAAGTATTACAGTGTAGGAGCTGTGCCAGTGCCATTCACCCCATGTCTGTACCAGCTCTTCAAATGAGTGTCAATACCTACTGCCAATCTTGCCCCTTGTACATTGTACATTTGAATGTCTCAGTTGAACCAGTCTCCACCATACTCCAACAGTGCATTCCCTACTCTGACAGCCTCCTATGCGAAAAATCTTCTCTTCTCACCTTTGTATTTGCATCTTTAGCAAATCACTTTAAATCTGTGCCTGCTGTTTCTTGGTCTTCCTATGAGGTTCCACACTTGCTTCCACATTAAATATGTGCGCTCAGATGACTGAGGAGTCAAATGCATGCTTTACAGATTCTGTAACAAGTGGAGTGGATGTTGATTGGGGAAGTGGGACAGTACAGTGCCTGGGTTGCTACGCTGCTCTTTCTCCATGTTTGATTTTAGTTTGCCAACAATGACACCATATAGTTTACCTCCCAAATGCTTTCCCTCCCCTTTTTCGCATTTCCCATATTGCAATGAGCATCTTCCACATTTTAAGGAGGTTTTGCGGCTGCCCTTGAAGCATCACCACTGATGTCCTGGGGCTTGTTTACTGTGTTGAATTGCGCGCTCTCTCTGAGTAAGAAAGCTGATATTGGTTCATTGAAGTTGGGGCTTGTCTGTTTGTGACAGTGGCTGGGAGGAGGATAGAGCCAGTGAAAAGTGTGTAATGAGTGTTTGGCAGGGATCCTACACAATGGCTTCAATTTTCATACTGCAGGAAATTGTAGCTTGTACAACTTTTCTTGCCTTGCTGTCCCTCCCTTGCAAAATCATACATTTGAGACAACTCTGAAGGAAGTCTTTCAGCTCATTGTACCTTTTTCTTTTCCTCTTGTTAGCATTTTCTGAACTTTTTTTTATGGGGTTTTGCTTTCTAAACTCTACTACTCATGTGCCTTCTGCATATGACTGAGTCACCATAGCCCCTACTGAACCGTTGGGAGGCTGCTGTCATGAAAGGGATGACTGGTCACGATTTAGTTCAGTCCTCACGGCTCAGGTGAGGGGACAGTTAGAAAAGGAATATTAGCTAGTGCAGAGATTCACCCCATGCTAGTGTTCTATTGCAAATCAACCATCCAGCCATTGTTGCATTTCCATTGTTCAGGACCACTGCAAAATTTTATGAAGTAAGAATTTTACTAAAATATTTTCTAGAAGCTCTGCAAAGAATATTTGGGGCACATACACAGCAATAGGCTTCTTAACAAATTTTAACTTTTGTGGTTGGACAGCCAAGTAACTAATCTGAGCTGAACATTATATTTGGGCTAAAATGGGAGATATGGCTTTCTCTCCACTGTACTCTTTCTCTAACATTCATTCTTTTCCTTTGTTCCATGATGCTTTTGATTGGATATCATCCTTTTTTATGAATTGGGATTTTCCTAATATCTTAGTCAAGTGTCTTGTGTTGCCACATTTTCAATGAATAACGGCAAGCATGTCAGCTATTGCTAAAGCTGGCTTCATTTTTTTACACATTCCATGCAGTGGAGATCCCTGGTTGTTCTTGTATGGGGGGGTGGTGGGGTGGGTGGAATTTTCTGTCCATTCCCTCTGACCAGTGAAAGCATGGAGTCTAACTTGCAGTGCTCCTAAAATGTTCCAGCTGAGGTCAGCTAAACTGGTACTGATGTATGATCCAATACAACTTTCATTGTCTACAACATGGCATTCAGCTAATAAGGATCGATGCATTTCAATATTTCTTTGACATTTTGTTGTAGTAAATGATTTTTTTAGATCAACTAGAAAAGCAATTTTCACTTGCATTATACCTACATAAAACCTAAGTGGCTTTTTGATTGGAAGGAGGAAGTGGTGAGAGAACATGAGACGTATAGCTATTATAAGGGGAATAAAATGGATCTTGAGGCTTTTTGAAAAATGTAAGATGTGGCAAGATTATTCGTTGTAGAAAAATAATACCGTCCTCCTCATTTGGAATGGGGCAGAATATGGTAGCAAAAGCAGAGATTATAAAGTGGAATATGGGGGCAGAAGCACTTGGAGGGGTTTGCCAGTTTGGGTTGTAAAGAGAATTGCAAATGAAAGTCACACTTAAAGCAGTGTACTGTAAAATAAACTTCAAGGTTTACCTACGATTGTATGATTAGAGAATGTCTTTAGTACAGAATAAAATGTTGATCTTGGAATAGCAACCTACTGCTGACACTGGAAAAAGATCTGAAAACACCAAAGCTGGAAATATTCAGTAGCCCTGAAAGCATCAGGACTAATAAACCAAGTTACTATTTTAGGCTGAAGACATTGTTTAAATTCAGAAGACCCTTCTGAACCTGGTGACTATTTCCAGCACTTTCTGTTTTTACTAATTGTTTGTGTTGGAGTTGCATAATTTTGCTGATTTTATTCAGTTTTGCCTGGAAGTGGGAATTTAAGTGGCAGTGAAGATGGTATGAAAGGAGTTGGGCTAGTTTAGCTGTTAGTGGGAGGTATTGGATATGGATAGAGACGAAAAGTACTGAGATGTTAGTACACACTGCTGGAGCAGGTGGGACTTGCCTCTGAGCCAGCAGGCCCAGTTTCAAGGATGCTACCACTGCACTGAAAAGCAACGCAGAGCCAGCTCCTCTGTCTTTATAAATATTTTCTAATCAACCAGCCCAGTGATGTCATTTGTTATTGCCTACCTCTGGAAAAGGTGGGACTTGAAGCTGGGCCTCCTGGCTCAGAGGTAGGGACACTACTGCTCTAAAAAAGCCCTTTTGGGTGTAAGTTTAACTTTGGATCAAACAGGTTGCACACTAGTCATGATTTTGCTTTCAGAATGATTTTTTTTTTGTTTGCATGACATTATTGGTGTGTGAAATAATCAACCATTGGACAGAAAGGAAAAGATACCCCATGAACTGCGAATCAGTACCAATTCTTGGATAACTCGTGCCTCTATCTTCAACTTATTTATGCATTTAAGAAATTTATCCATTTGCATATGAGCTGTCACTTTGGCTTAAACTTACAGGCATGTCAGATAAGAAATTTGCTTAAGAAAACTTTGCTTTTCATAGGGAAGAAATTTTTATTTTAGTAGTTTAGTAACTTTAATATCTGGAGCTCAGTTGGAAAATCACATAACCAAAGGAGGAACACTTATTATAGAAGATCATACATTTTTGCAAGCAAATGAATCTGTCACACATTTGTGACTGATTTTTCTTCAGTCTGTTTTTCCATAAATACAAGTTAGTTTGAAGTCCAACTTCTTTAGCAATCAATGTATACGTCTCATTAAAATTTGCAAAAATAGCTGAGTGGTGAGGATATTCCAGCCTGACTGATTATATCTCATGGAAGATTATCATAACTACTTTTATGAGCTGCGTGCTCTAGGAAGCTACTGCTTTGTTTTATATTTTGCACACTTCTGTATGGAAGTCAGAGCAAATCTATACAATGTTTACTGTTTTTTTTTGTTTAAGAAAGGAAATTTAACAACAGCATTTTTCCAAGATTTGTGGGTTCTGAATCCAGATATGTGGCAGTGAGCAATAAAGACCAGATGGCTTTCATGTTTCATCCCTGGCGTGATGGGACTGAAGTGAATTCATTAGGAATGATGGACGATACAGTTGCTTCAGAATTGTTAGGCATGTTCTTGACCAACCAGTCCATGTTTTGCTATTTTTCTGTTTAGAGATTCACTCTTTAAAAAGCCAATTTTGGTCAAAAAGGAATAATGTTTACAGGTAATTGCTCACATAGGATTGATAGCAGGTTTCTAGTACCCTCTAGAATGGTAATCCAGTGAGTGTGCTGCTTGAGAATCTGGACTAAGGATGTGCAATCTGTGGCAACTTCTTACCGGTGATCATCTCCACAATGTTTAAACATGTAAAATGACATCTTGACTTTACTTTGTCTAGTTGTAACTTAATCCTAGTTACTGCATTTTTGTTTTTTAAAGTTGTAAAACTTCACCTAGTTGAGATCAATCAATTGTTTGTGCAGTTAAATTAACTTCTTGGTCCCTCAGTTGGGTGATGCAACATACATTTTCAGTCTGAGGTGTTTAAGCAAGTTTTCTTGTTCAGATTGAGTGTATGATGAAAATCTAATAATAATCAGATGGGCAACGTTGAATACTTCTGTATTTTATCGAATTCAGTGATTTGGGTGGGTTTGGTGTATTGATGGCATTTTGAAAATGCTTGCAGAAAACTTGCCAATTTTTTTTACTTTGGTGTGGGGAAAGTGGAACTAAGGCCTGACCAGAATACCTTTTTTGTAATTCTAAACTTTCTGAAGAAAGGTCACGCCCCAAAACATCAAACTTTCCTGCTCCTCTACTGCTTGGCCTGCTATGTTCATCCAGCTTCACACTGTGTTATCTCAGATTCTCCAGCATTGGCAGTTCCTACTATCTCTATAACAATTCCAAACTTTCAGTTAGTTTTTGAATTAGTGTGAAATATTATCCTTTGGACCTCCCATTTCTGTTTCTACCCCTACATTTTTCTTAGAACTAGTGCATGTTTTTAAGGTAATGTTTGTCTTTTTTCTATCTTATCCAGTGCAATGACAAATTGAATCGACATCATAATGACCATTATATACCTGGGTGGGTTGATGGTAAAGTGAAATCATGTCTGTTTCTTAATTGCTTTTTGAGAGCATTATGAATAAAGTTCATACAGTTTGTTGTTGGGCATTTCTCCAGAGGAGGGAGAGGTGTTTGGGATTACTGTTGGTATTTTCTAGTAGCTGGTTGCAGAACAGCAAGGGAGTAATGGGCTGAATTAGATTTGCCATCTTTTGAAGGGGAAAAGATGACCCAAATTTTGCTTGCTTGACAAAGTTTGAAAATTTTAAGTCCTCCTGAACCACACCGAAAAGTGTAGATTATTGCGATCCTGTTTGAAGCCAACACCCTATATTTGGAGTGAGTCTGATTGTCTGTCTAGAAAGGTGACTTCAGCGTGGTTTTTTTCATTCATTCTGTATAATGATTGCCCTGTGGTTTCCTGCTGCACCTGTGAAAGCCTGTTTTGTGTTGAGATTATACTTGATACCCAACCCTAGGATGCAGTTACATAAAATACTGCATTGATTTTATTTGTGTTTGTACTTGCTTAGCAGTTCAAATGCTATTGCATACAAACTTTAAACCAAGAACTGATATTCATTGCATTTAGTATATCAATAAAAGTCATTTTGTCATTGTACTAAATACTGTTGAAATTGAATAATAAGAACCAAATTTTATTTGTTCCACTCGTTTTAAAATTTGTTACTGGGGATACATTTATACTGTGTAAAGTGAATATTGTATGATGTATAATTCTGAAATGTTGTTACAGTGCTTTATAAATGGAATGTGATTCACCACTTTGTTCAGAATTTACAATTTTACTGTTTGACATTCTCTTGATTCAGTCAGCTGCTCACATTTTTATTTTTTGTTTTTCCAGCATGTGATGGATTTGAGATTTTAAGATTTTATATTGGAAAAATGTACAATACAGGAATAGAGATGAATATTTGTACAAACGATTGATCCTGTCTTACCAATAAGGTAATAACACTTCTTGTCTGCAAATACTCCAACATGTGATAAGGATCAAAGGTAAACAGCATAATCATACAGAATATATCATTCCGCTGGCTTGTCCTTTGCTACTGCCCTAAAACGAAACAGTTCAAGCGTGCCTGCATGATGGCGAAAAATACTTTGGAACCATTTAAATGTTTTTGGTATGTAGTCACTTACACAGGATATGTGACAGCTAATCGGCAGGCTCCTGTAGCAACAAGTGGTTTATGACCAGATGATCTGTTTTAATGTTAGTTGAGCATTAAAATGTTTGGCTTGCTCATTTGGCATTGAACTACTACTTTCAAAATAGTTTCCTGGAATAGTTTTTAGTATTTGCCTGAGAAGCAGGTACCTCCCCAGATACAACGCATCATCTGCCAATACTTCTGCCATCTACAGTCTGACCCCACCCTTGTCTCTCTGGAAGGCAGACCACTCTCACCAGGACTCCATTGTCCGCTCCATACTCCCCTCCAACCCAACCACACCTGGCACTTTCCCCTGCAACTGCAGGAAGTGCTACACTTGCCCCCCACACCACCTCTCTCACCCTCATCCCATGCCCCAAGAAGACATTCCACATCAAGCAGATGTTCACCTGCACATCTGCCAATGTGGTATACTGCATCTGCTGTGCCTGTTGTGGCTACCTCTACATTGGGGAAACCAAGCAAAGGCTTGGGGACCACTTTGCAGAACACCTACGCTTGGTTCACACTAAACAACTGCCCCTCCCAGTCATGAACCATTTTAACTCTTTCCTTCCTCCTTCCCCCCCCCCCCCCCCCCCCTCATGTTCCTTCGACATGTCCATCCTGGGCCTCTTGCAGTGCCACATTGATGTCACCCGAAGGTTGCAGGAACAGCAACCTCTCCTCCTATTCGGCTTGGGAACCCTGCAGCCCAATGGTATCAATATGGATTTTACAAGCTTCAAAATCTCTTCTCTTCCCCCCAGCCCAGCTTGTCCCTGCCTCCCTAACTTGTTCTTCCTCACCTATCTTCCCCCTCCCCTCCCCCACATCATGCCGCACCTCAATTTCCTACCTACTAACCTCATCCCACCCTCTTGACCTGTCCATCCTCCCCTGGACTGACCTATCCCCTCCCTACCTCTCCACCTATACTCTCCATTTATCTTCTCCTCTATCCATCTTCAGGCTACCTCCCCCTCTCTCTCCCTATTTATTTCAGAATCCTCTTTTTTCCCCCATTCCCCCTTTGATGAAGGGTCTCGTCCTGAAACGTCAGCTTTTGTGCTCCCGAGATGCTGCTTGGCCTGCTGTGTTCATCCAGCTCCACACTTTGTTATCTGGTTTGACATATTTGAAAGATTTGGCCTTTTAACAGTACATCAGTCCTTCAGTGCTGCAAGAAAGGTAAATATATCTGTGTAGTGAAAAACAAAAGTGCACGTTTTGGGTTGGTTACCTTTTGTAATTTTCTTCAGTCACACTCTTCAGGCTGATACACCAGTGAAGTATTTTGTCTTAGGTGACCTTGTTGGAATTAAACTCATGTTCTGGCTCAGGACACCTCAGACGGAGTCACAGCTGCTACTACATTGCGCAGCTGTTGAAATCCAGTCTCATTCTCAGCTACCTAAAAAGCCATATGAAAAATTTCATTTTCTTCCATTAAAGTGGCTTGTAATAGCAAACATTATCGTCAACAGACACAAAGCCCTAGTTTTGTAGAATTGAGATTCAAGCCCCTGTATTGTTCAGTATTAGCTATGGTGTTATTGGCACTCTGCTTCTGAGTGTCTCAAGATTGTTGGTTCAAGATCCGCTCTAGAACTTGAGCAGAAATGAAGGCTGACACTAATGAACTGACATTGGGAATGTTACGCTATCTGAGGTTCTTTGTTAACATTACTGTTGACCTGGGTCCCAAACTCTTCCTTTGTGAACGTTAAAAATGCCATCACTCAAAAATAGTCTGGTTTTTAGCATATTGCTGCTGGATTTTTGGGAGTTGATTTGGTTGCAGTATGTCTTACATTGCAACAGTGATGATATCAGTCACTTTTTTCTATCATGTACTAATTGCAGTTTCTGACAGTGTTGTAAGACTGATTTGAAGCCAACTTGGATATGTTAAGAATTTCTGGAAGTGTCAAGTGAGGTTTCTGCAGCAGGAATGTATGTAAATACACAATTTGAGGATTTGACTATATATTCCCACCTTCATGATGGCACCATCAAGTATTAGCTATCTTTCAAAACTTGCTTCACAGGATTTTGGAATCATTTTGGCAAAGCTAGCAGTTTTTTAAATCCTGTCTCAGCTTCCCTTAAAGGTGTTAAAGCCACCTTGCTTGAACAGCCACAGTCCATTAAAGGGAAGGAAAAGCTCTAAGTCAGGAAACTGACATAATTCCATGTTAATAGAAATGATCTGTATAAATAGTTTGGTAAAAATATCAGAATTGTTGCACTTTCTCCCACCATTTCTTGCTCCTCCAGCAAAGTAGGAACAGCCCCTGAATGCTCAAGTGACATCTTATCACTTAATGTTACAGAGATAATAGGAACTGCAGATGCTGGAGAATGAGATAACAAGGTGTGTTCATCCAGCTCCACAGCAGGCCAAGCAGCATCAGAGGAACAGGAAGGCTGATGGTTCAGGCCTAGATTCTCCTTCAGAAATGGGGGAGGGAGTTAGATGGATACAGAAGATAGGTACAGAGGAGACACAGGTCAAAAGTGGGGATGGAACAAGTAAAGGTGAGGAGTTGGGCAGGAGGTAGGTCAGTCTAGGGAGGATGGACAAGTCAAGGGGGCGTGTTGAGTTAGGTAGGAGAGAGGTGTGGAGCTTGAGATGGGAAGAGGGGACAGTTGAGAGGAAGGACCTGCTAGGGAGGCAGGGATGAGCTGTGCTGGTTTTGGGATGCAGTAGTGGGAGGGGAGATTTTGAAGCTTGTGAAGTCTACGTTGATACCATTTAGGCTGCAGGATCCCCAAGCGGAATGAGTTGCTGTTCCTGCAACCTTTGAGTGGCGTTACTATGGCACTGCAGGAGGCCCAGGATGGGCATGTTGTCTGAGGAATGGGAGGGCAGTTGAAATGGTTTGTGACTGGGAGGGGCAGTTGTTTAGTGTGAACAGTGTAGATGTGCTGCAAAGTGGTCCCCAGGCCTCCACTTGGTTTCCTCAATTGTAGAAGAGGCTACAACGGGAACAGTGGATGCAATATACCACATTGGCAGATGTGCAGGTGAACATCTGCTTGATATGGAAAGTCTTGTTGGGGCCTGGGATGGGGGTGTGGGGGGAGGTCTAGGCAAGTGTAGCACTTCTGTGGTTGCAGGGAAAAGTGCCTGGTGTGGTGGGGCTGGAGGGGAGTGTGGAGCAGATAAGGGAGTTGTGGAGAGAGTGGGCCCTCCAATGCAGACAAGGGTGGAAAGAGAAATGTCTTTGGGGTTGGATTGCAGATGGCAGAAGTGTCAGAATGATGCATTGGATCCAGAGGTCGGTGGCCTGGTACCTGAGGATGAAGAAGGGGCTTCAATTTTGGTTGTTGTGAGGGGGAAGTTGTAAGAAATGCGGGAGACACAGTCAAGGGTGTTCTTGACCACTAAGGGGTCGTTTGGAGTGGTGGGGAGGTGTGGGGGTTGTGGTGGTGGTTTGCGGTCCTCAAAATGAGTACATCTGTGATGTACACGAGTGGAATGTCTCATCCTGGGAGCAGATGCAGTGGAGGTGAAGGAATTGGGGATGGTGTGTTTTTGTTTTGCAGGCAAGTGGGTGGGAGGAGGTGTATTCTAGGTAGCTGTGGGAGTCACTGGGCTTGAAATGGATATCGGTTTCTAGGTGGTTGCCAAAGATGTAGACGAGGAACCCCCATTTCACCATCTTTGCCTTGTTCACTACTCCTTTGCTGCTTTTCTCTTCAAGCAACTTTTTTATTATGCCTCTCCTGCTCATGTTTGCTCTTGCGCTCTCTTCCTTGCATGCGTGCACACACGGTTACATTGCCTGTTTCCTTTCCCCCAGCCTTTGCAGCCAGTAACTTTAGCTTCTGATTTCTCCTTCCATTGCCAGTTAATGCACCTCCACTTCAGAGTTTGTAGCCTTCATGTCTGTCCTGTAAACACCTCTGCTCACATTTGCACCCATTTATCTCAATTTTGACAGATCATTTGGCCTCTTTAATGCCATTGCCCCACTGACTTACAAGGCTGCCTCTGATTGCAAAACCACCTGATCCCTCTCTTGTAGCCCTTACTATTTTGTCCATGATGTCTCCTTCCAGCTTCACCTGTCTTGCATCTAACCTTAAATTCTCTCTCCCAAGTTGCTGACAACAGCACTTTCAAGCTGCCATACGTCTGAACTTTAGTCTTTTGTTGGACAGCTAACTGGACTATCATACCCTAACCTCCACTTTTCCCTTGGCCCCAATAAAACACTGGACCTTTTTTGAAATTAACTCTGTCCAGAAGCACTGTTACACAGTTCTGTTTTCAATCACCAAATCACCTATAATATTATTTCAGCTATTAGGTGAAGCTGGAAGGAGATATCATGTACAAAATGGTAAGGGCTACAAGAGGGATCAGGTGGCTTTGCAATCAGAGGCAGCCTTGTAAGTCACTGGGGCAACTTTTTCAGCTATTAACTACCACCAGTAAATCACCTACAGTTTCTCATTCACAGTAATGTAAACCATCAAAGGGAAGGAAGAGAAATGCTTCATCCCTCCCACACTGGTTGATCATCTGGTTACAGCTGAATCCCTTGAGTCAAAGGAGTGGAAACTTGAATGTTGGTTGGTGGGGACAAGTTGGACAGAATGGTCTATTGCCATGCTGTAAGCCTTTGACTCCTATAACTAGTTTAGCTGTGAATTGTCAAGCCAGTTGTAGCCAACATCACATCTAGTGTAATCGGGCTCTGTTCTGTCTGCCAAACTGCTGACATGTCATGTTCTCTTCCTGGCCCAGTGTTAGCTGACATGCTAAGTTAAATGGTTCCTTCCCTTTGCATTTTGACCCACATCCTTTTCAAATTGATATCATTATCCTTGATAAAACACTGAACCTCTTAACAGACTACAGCTCTACGACCTATGAGATGGCACAGCATGGAAACACTCTTTGGTCCAACTCAGCCACACTGACCAGATAGCCTAAATTAATCTAGTCCCATTTTCGAGCATTTCACCCATATCCCTGCTAAACCCTTCGTATTCGTATAACTATCCAGATGCCATTTAAATGTTGCCTCCTTTAAGTGCCGTTGTTTTTGGCCTTTGGAAAAAATATTAAAACAATGCTTATACAACAGTAATTACTGCAGAATTTGAGGAAATCGGCTCCAACGCTGAAAATACCTCGCAGTTGTTACAGCCACCACCTTTTCCCCATGCTCCATTTTAGATTACCCAGAATCTTCAAATTAACTTCCTCAACTCCTTTTAAACGTATTGTCAAATTTCTGCAACTCTATTTGAAATTCCTCTCCAAATAGCTTAATATTGCCACATCCATGAAATGAAGGCATAAATGGCATTTGTGATAACTGCTGTATTCTTCATCAAACCAATCAAGTATAATGTACCTCTTGCAATGTAACAACACCATGCTCTTCTCTAGTATCCATTTTAACTGAATTGCCCTCATCAGAGGTATTCTTACCTCTTCTGATGTACTCAGAACTTGCTGTGCTGGCTTGGGTTTTCCCCCTCTCCAACTTTTGGTGTTTATGAAACATCCGAATTACGGTCCCCTTCTGTTTGGCATTTACATTCTTTTTTAAAAAGACCATCCAGTAATGTTTTATGACAATTAAGTATTTGTCCCACCCCTTAGACATTTTTTTTTGTCATCAATTCTGTTTGCACTGTCATGCTAAATCATGTGGTGTTTTGGGATTCATGTTTAACACTGAGCTAAGCTGCAGACCAGAATACCATCAAAGGCTGCCTATTTCCAACTTGGTAACACTGTTTGTCTCTGACCTTTTCTATGGTTGATCCTGAAACACAGGACTGTAATGAGGGCCACATCTGGTTTTTGTTTTGTAATTTCAATTTTTCTGATGCCTGTGAGTGCCCTTCACATCAACAGAGCATTTGACTGAGCTTGGCATCAAGGTGCCCAAGTAAAACCTGTCATAAGGAGGAAACAGCAGGGGAAAAATGTCCACTAGTTTGATCATACTTTTTAAAAAAAATAGTGGTGGTTGTTTGGATGTCTTGGGACAGAGATGTCTGACCTCTTTGCAGGAATTCTTAAGGTAGATATTTTCTAAATAGCCTGTTTTCAGAGATGTTATGCATCTTAGCAGGTGACATTTGAGCCCAGGCCTCCTGGTTCAGAGGTAGTAACATTACCCTGAGGAAGGACTCAGCGCAGTGGTAGTGTCCGAGACTCAAATATCTTCACCTGTTTCCTTTTCCCTTTACCATATTGTGAGAAGTAAAGTTGTTTCCTGATTTTGTACAACATTTAACACCATTTGCAACTCCCAATGATGAAGTATGCACTGTTCATATGCAACAAGGTCTTGATAAGTCAGGTTTGTATTAGAGTGCCAAGTAATATTGGCAGCACAAAATTTTGAGAATCTCCAATAAGAGAAACCAGCCATGGTTTCACTTGGATTCAGGAACATTACCCATCACTGAATCCTCCAGTATCAACATCCTGGGACTTAGTATTTCAATAAGTCAACTGGACCAGCATATGAATGTGATGTCTGTATGAGCAGATCAGAGATTTGAGAATCATGTGTCTCTTAACTCCTGACTCTCCAAAGCCTGGCCATCATCTACAAGGCACAAGTCAGAAGTGTAATGGAATATTCCTCACTTAGCTAGATGAGAGCAGTTCCAACAATACCTAAGCCTGACATCATTTGAGGGCAAAGCAGTTCCCTCTCATTGAGACTCTCTCTGCTTTATTTTGAATACTCATGTCCTCCACTACTGACTCTCATTGGCAGCAACTTGCCAAATCTCATTCAATCCCTTAAATCTGTGAACTGTACTCACTAGAATATAAGCAGCATGGACACATGACCAGCTTGAATCTTCCAACCAAGCTGCATATTGTCTTGAGATGGAGTTATTCCATTGTCCATTCACTTGACATTGGGTCAATATCCTGGAACTCTATGTAGAATTGAGTATAAACATGACCATGAACTGTAGTGGTTCAGGATGGTGACTCACCATTCACTGGAGAGAAGGTAGTGACATAGCAGCAATGCTGCTGCATTAGGAATCAGGCTCTCGCTCTCGCGATATTTTTTAAAAAAAATTGATCATTTGGGCCCTTGGGAAATCTGTCATTCTTGCCTGGTTTGACACCTCCTGGTGTGTTTTCAGAACCACAACAGTGTGGTTGACTTTGAAGTGTAAGATAATAGGGATGGGCAGTAAATTAAAGCTTAGTCAGGGATGCCCACATTGTGAATGAACAAAAAACATTTGCAAGGGATGGTTTTATTTTAGTTTCTAATTTCCATGCCACCCTCTCTTTTTTTTTCAATCTGGTCAGGCTGACTCCTCCCTTGCATTCCTGGACACGTTTCCATTTCTGGGGATAAACTGGCTGCTAATGTCCACTACAAACCCACTGATTCTCTTGGCTACCTGGACTATGCATCTTCCCACACTGCATCTTCCCACACTGCCTCCTATAAAGATTCCATTCCATTCTCAGTTCTTCTGTCTCCATGGCATATTCGTCACATTAGTACAGTGCTCAGGGGTTAGCACTGCTGCCTTACAGTTCAAGTCCACCCTCAGGTCACTGTCTGGGTGGAGTTTGCATGTTCTCCCTTTGTCTGCATGGATTTCCTCTGGGTGCTCTGTTTTCCTCCCACAGTCCAAAGATGGTGCAGGTTAGGTAGATTGGCCATGCTAAATTGCCTGTAGTGTTCTGGGATATATAGTTTAGGTGTGTTTTATAGGGGGATGGGTCTGGGTGGGATGCTCTGAGGGTCAGTGTGGACGTGTTGGGCCGAAGGGTCTGCTTCCACACTGTTGGGATTCTGATTATATAATTAAGAGGCCAGCATGACAAAGGAGCCTCTAAAATATCCACTTTCTTCCTCAATTGAGGATTCCCTAGCACTGTTTTTGACAGAGCTGCCAACCAGGTCCTGCACTTCCTCCCTCACCACCTCTCTTCCCTTCCATTACAGCAATGGGGTTCCCCCTTGTCCTTTTTTAATCTATCATCCCACCTGCATCCATATCCAGAAGATCATTGGTTGCCACTTCCACTACCTCCCAGCAAGCTGCCACCACCAGATGCATAGTCCCCTCCTGTGTCTGCATTCTGCAGGGACTGTTCTCTCCAGAACACTGATTCACACCCAACAGCCACCACTCCCACAACAGCACTTTGCCCTGCAACTGCTGAAGGTGTAGCATCTGCCCAATTACTTCCTCCCTTCTCAGTATCCAAGGGTCTAAACATACCTTCCAGGTGAAGTAGCACTTTAACTGCATGTCTGATAATGTGGTCTTGTCTACATTGAGCAATCTATGCTTTGTTTCCCCAATCACTTTGCAGAGCACTTATGTTCTGCCTACAAAAAAGACCGACCTTCCAGGTGCCTGTCACTTTAGCATACCACCCTGTTCCCTGGCCAATATTTGTCTTGGCTTGCTGCAAAGTTCCAGTGAAGGTCAGCACAAACTGAAAAAGAACAATAACTCATTTTTCGCTTGAGGACCCTGCAACCCTCCACGTTCACTGTTGAGTTCAATAATTTGGGGGGCCTGAACACACTCTTGTCCAAGCTTTCAACTCTCGCATCAGGCCTTGTTATCACATTAGTCTGCCATTATACATTACCTATTGGAAGAGAAAACAGTTAACCTTCTTCAGGAAGGGTCACCGGACCCGAAATGTTAACTGTTTTCTCCTCCACAGATACTGTCAGACCTGCTGAGCTTTTCCACAACTTTTTGTTTTAGTTCCTGATTTACAGCAGCAACAGTTATCCCTTTTGATATATACCAGTCTCAGTTAACAGCTACTCACCCTGCTAGCCAATTTATCATCACCACCTTTGTTCAACTGTTGTTCTACACTCGTTCTTGCGCTTGCTGTCTTGTTCTCGCTCCACCTATTGCTTACTCCTTCAATCCTCTCCCACCCTATCTTCTGCATATAAACTGACATTTTCCTGGCTGTCGTAAGTTCTGAGGAGGGGTCTTCGAACCTGATTGTCAACTCTTTGATATTTCTCCACAGATTGTGCCAGCCCTGCTCAGCATTTCCAGCAGCTTCTGTTCTTTCTAGGCTTGAGTCAGGTTTATTGGACCTTTTTTCAATCAATAGAGCCTGCAGGTGGACGTCAAAAACCTCACTCATTTTGAGATTAAACCAAAACTTAATGGTTTGAGCATTTCTAGTTTAACTGAACAGGAAGATTACTGATACAGACTAAAATATTAAATCTTGATGGTTAGAAGAACTTTTTGGAAACTGGCATTTCCAACTGAATTAATGTTGAGATTGGTCAAGAGTGGAACACTACTAATACCAAATAAAACCAGAACGAAACTATTGCCCATCATACATGCTCTTTGTACATTTAAGCAGTTGCCCCTCATACTTAATTTGTTGTATAGCTCTTAACCACAGATCCCACTGCATTGTGGGCATCATGATTGGGTTTATTTTCTCAGCATATCACGACAACACTAGCGTAAGGAGAGCTTGAAGGTCCGTGCTTGTGGTCCATTTCTCTGGAACACCAGAATGAAATTGCTTTTTTTATCGCACTGGTTTGAGGGGAATAAAACAAATTTCCCCAGTTTTTCTGAATGATGAACTTGCAGAAATACAAGTAGCAAGAGCCCATTTGGCCCTTCTGAGTATTGTGCTGTTTGATTAAAAACAGTCAATCTGCGTCATTAATCCCTTTTGTTGTTTTCACCTTTTTGACTTCCATTTAAAATTCTGCAAAGAATCTCTACATCAGAAATAAAATGAATTTTTGCATTTAGACCTTCTATTGAAAAAGAGTGAACAATATGCATTCCATAAAGATATAGAATATGCTGGTATCTGAAAATTTCACTCTGTCTTTATATATGGCCTGTCATTGTAGCTGGGTCTATTGCTCATGTTCGGTCTGTAGTGTTTAATCTTAGTCCTGGGGTATTTTCCACTTTTTAATGACCTGATTTGACTTGACATTTATTTCCCTTTTTAGTTTTCTTGCTTGTCGTCTCCAGAAGTTCGTGGTGAAGAATGATAAAGGGACTATTGTGGTTAAACCTTTTTATGTATACAGGATTTTATACATTTTAAAAATGTATTAAAATAGGGCTGTAAACTACTGTCATTGCCAAAAGGCAAGAATAGAAATATGAACTATATTCTTTCTTTTGTGCTTAAATTCTCTTTCTTTTTTCTTTAAAGTGAAGTACTTTGGATTCCTAAAATGGCTGAGGTTGATCCTGTGATTGTATTTCCAGTTGCTTCTTAACCCCCTGCATAGACAAGGGCTATCCTTGATGTTGAAATGTCTGCGTCCATCCAGCTCTGGACAAAGGAAAATATCAAACTCGTGTTAAAATAGATGCTAATATTTTCAAAGTTACATCCTCACTTCTCAATGGAGAATCTGATTTTAGTTTTGAGCTTGTGTGGAAGCAGGTGGGAGGGGAGGAGAAGAAAAGTTGCAAATCAGTCTTTAAAACTGCTGTACTCAAGTGAATAACTTTTTAAAATTTTCAGTTATCCAGTGGATATTTCACTCTTTGTATTGAATACAAATTCCTTTCATTTGTATTAGAATATTTTTTCCAACAAACCCACATAGTGATTTGAGATAACACTCTGAAGCTGGATGAACACAGCAGGCCTAGCAGCATCAGAGTGGGAAAGTTTTTGATGTTTTCAGGTTGCGACCCTCCAGAAATTAACCCCACTGTGAAACCTCTTCTCAGGATGCCCAACTTCAAGAAGTTGCCTTAATCCCACATAGTGATCTTAAAATTTTGTAAGAGTTTGTTGAACTGTCAATTTCCAGCTATGCTGCCAGTTTGTGCTACAGTATATTTTGGTCACTACAGTTAGACTTCCCTCTAGTGTACTGGTATATCACGTTAACATATAAATAGCAGAACACGCTAGTCCAGTTGTCAAACCTCAGGACTACTCTGAAAAAAGTTCTTTACAGTTGCCAGCATGGTTTATATTGTGAATACAAATTTGAATTGTCTGTGAACATACCTATATGTTCATTTGTTTAATTTGAAAGCTAAGTATAAATAATGCTTCAGCTTCCATTAATTCATGCAAAACTTGTAAGATTCAAACTGAATGAACGAATGAATGTTACCACAAGAATTTATGGAAGGAATAAAACAAAATTATAAGGGCAACATAAAGTAAATACTGGGTTATGGAGAAAGAACAATGCAATGCAGTTAGTTTTAGAATGCTCTAACAAAGAACCAATTCAAGTATAATGCAAAAGCAAACTACTGCAGGTGTTAATGTTTGGGTCATGCCACATGCAACGTAGAAAGTTGAAATAGGAGTAGGTCATTTGGCCCTTTTTTGAGCTTGTTCCTCCATTTCAGTATGGTTACTGGTGATCCTCTATGGTACTCCCATTTTCTCTCCACAAGCCTTGATAGGCATTTTAAAAAGATTTTAAAGCTATTTCTTGAATATGTTCAGTGGTTTGGCCTGTATAGCCTCTGTGGTAGGGCGTTTCATAGATTAGCCACTGTTGTTAAGTGAAAATGCTTTTTCTCCCCTCTAGGTCCTAAAACCTGTATTGCTGAGATTGTGTGGCAGCTAGTTCTAGACTCCTTGTGGGAATATCCTCCCTGCATGTAATCTAGCCTGTTAGAATTTTTTACTTTTTAAAAATTCTATCCCCCATCATTCTAAATTCTCCAGTACAGACCAATCTCTTACAAGAGTCCTGCAATCCCTGGTATCAACCTTCTGAATCTTTGCACCCCCTCTACAGCAAGTAGGGAGGCCAAAGCTGTGGGTGGTGTTGCATACACTGGTGTACAAGGATGCCAGTATCTCTCTCTTGTGCATCCACACTTCCAATATATCACTTTGATAATGCTGTTTCTTTCTGTTTTTCAGACTGAAATGTATAATTTCACATTTAGCCACATTTGTACAGGATAACCACTTATTTACTGACTGACTCATTCAACTTGTTAAATCATGTTTTGAAGCCTCTTGCTTCATCACTTGCCATACTGACTTGGGAATAAATCACCATTCCATCAAGTGGTGCCAGGTCAAAGTCTTAAACTCTGTCCTATTAGCATAGTGGAATGACCTCTGCCAAATGAACTGCAGCTGTTCAAGAAGGCAGCTCACCACCTTCCAGGGCACGATAGTAAGGCCAGTAAATGCTGGCCTGGCTAGTGAAGCCCTTTGTCCAGGAGGCACATGTTCAAGTTCCACATTCCTGACCTGTGGAATAATGTCTGAACAATTCTTTTTCAGATTTGAAAATACCTTCCATTTAATGAATTTTTAAAGTTTTGGTTTTAGACACTTATCATCCCAAATCATGCTGGAGTGAAGGCAGTTGATTTTAAATGACCAGCTGCCTTGGTAAACTGACATTGAAAACCTGGGCCAGGATTTTGGGTTTGTGGCCTTTCAACAAATGTGGTGTCCTGAATGGTCTCCTGCAGTGTAAATGTTCTTGGCTCTACTTTTGGTTCAGAGGTGTAAAAATTGAGTTTGTCGAATTAGTCATCTTTATTCAGACCTTATCAAAAGTAGTATATTAAGTCACCAAAGGACTAAAAGTTGCGAAGATCCAAGTAACATTGGCTATTTTCAGTCCCTAATGCCTTCTAACAGAGGAACAGATCAAGTGTGTGTGTGTGTGTATGTGTGTGTGTGTGTGTGTGTGTGTGTGTGTGTAAATAAGGATAAGCTGTTAAGCAAAAAAACTCCATACACATTCAGCTTTTAAAAAGTGACAATGGTGTGACTTTGAGGTATATTTTTTCCTTTATTTTGCGAGGTCAAGACCGTGGTCGGGTGGTCTGCTTCCAAGCCAATAAATTAAACAGCTTGTGAAACCTTGCAGTTTTTAAATGTTGGAATAATAGAAGCAGCCTGATTTGGGTGGGGTCACACTCCCATAGAACCACGATTTTTAGTTCAGCTTTCAGTAGCTGTTGGAGTCGTGAAAGCTGCCACAACTGTCATGCTTGCTGTTGTGCTCTCTGCGACAGCTACAAGCCTGGGTTCTCTGTCTCACATGCTGACATCAGAAAATCTCTCTCTCTGACTTTGCCTTTGCTAAGGGTGTGCTTATGGGATTTTACTATATTGGAGCATCAATTAGTTTATTTTAAGTTACTCTTTTTAAGCTAGGTATTTAACTAAAATACAGACAAAATTTAAAAGGATATTGTGTATGCATAAATTGTTTTGCTTCAAGGCTGATACAATTTGATCGGTCAAACTATCCAGAAGACAACACCTAGCACTTGCTGTCTCCTGAACATGTTCTGAGGTTTGGTCTGGTTCATAAATGTTATTTTACACCATATACATGTTTTGCAGGGAAATTGACCGTGGACTTGACATCTTTGTTGACTGCTGTGTTAACATCATTGGGAGGGAAGAAGGGCAAGCCTGAGTTTACCTGGCCTGCTTTCAGAGCATACACCATCTGAAGGCTCTTGATCAATGAGAATTCTGCACTGAAATATTGTTTCCTGTCCCATTGGGAATTAGGGCATTGTTTGCATCAAACTAGTCTACAAAGGAGATGGTAAACATGTTGAACAAACATTGTATAAAAAGAAAATAAATGAGATTTCATGCCCAGCTATTTGTTAATAAAACCAAAAGGGTGTTTGGTATTTGGTATTTGCTGACTAAAGTGACTGCAAAGTGTTCTGTTTGCTTAAAAATATAAGGCTTGTCTGAAAGTCCTGAACAACTTTGCAAACTAATTATGGATTAAAAGGTTGTCTGGGCATGCATGTTAGAAAATTCTGTAATGGCTATGGGTTGCACAATTTTGCAAATTAGGCAGAATGTGTAACACACCTAATGATTCATAACTTGATTTTTATGGGTATGGTCAGTGCTCTGCTTGTTGCAAACTCAAACCTTTCAACAATGCTCAAATGAATATAATGAAATGAAAATGTGACAGTTTTTAAAAAAAAATGCAAAAGCTGAACCCAATTTTGGAAAACGTTAAGCATGTATGGTGTAATTTTAAATTTATTTCACTTAGTTAATCATAAATGGCTATTTGACTGAACATTAGCTCTAGTCTGGCACACATGTCATGAGCCTTAATTTTGGCATTTGTCTCATCAGGCTGAACTGTTAGCCCAAATAGATCAGGAGCTAAGATGCAATTTTATTAAAATAGTTTTTTGGGGGGGGGGGGGGGGGAAAAATCATGTATTTAACTGTGGTACAGAGCTATCTAATTTGGCCCCACTCAGTTGTCTATGGGAGTTATGAACATTTTTACAGATTCAAAAATCTAGGAAGTAAAGAATTTAGAAAAAAAAGTATGGAAGGGAAGTGTTTTTATCTTTTTGTGATTTTCCTTCTTGCTGTTGACTGTTGGAGCATATTTAGTAAACTAAGGAATCTAGGTCTCATGTCTGATTATTGTTGCCTTGAGCTGTACTACTGCTATAAACTAGCACGTCTTTAGACCTGTGATTTTAGATTGTTGAATTGGTCTACAGATGGTGTTTGATCTACTTTTCATTGTCAGATCAGAGCTAGAGATGTGTGGAATGTCATAATATGCGGGTTAACCACACCCTTACCTGAGGGATTATCAGACATCCAAAATATGTCTCATTGTATATGTGGAATTTCACGTGTGTACAAATCAAGATTTTTAGAAAATGCATTTTTGAAGCCAATTGCTGCACACATTAATTTTTTTTACTACTTTGAAGGATTTAAATGCAGCAAATGGTCTCTTACAGAAAAGAATGCATTTCCCTTTCTTATCAATTTGTACTTCTATGTCTTGTTAGTAATTCCTGTGTTTACAGGAAGTTGAGCAGTCCACCCTGTGGTTTGTTGGCAGAAGTTATTGACTGCTTCAATAAATGGTCAGCATTTATTTGTTATTACTCATTCTTTAAAATACATTACCTACAGCAAACCAGAAAGTAGTTTAGTTCTCTGGGAAATCTTTGAATTCATTTTGTGCTAGTTGTTATGATTTGACTGCACAATGACAGTAACTGGTTCTTTAAACCTATTCATAAGAGAAACACAAAAATAGTTTCTTTGATAGTAAGAACTGGCGATTGCTGGAGTCTGAGATAGCACAGTGGGTCAGGCAGTATCAGAGGAGCAAGGAAGTTGATGTTTTGGGTTGGGACACTTCTTCAGAAAGTTTCTTTTGGCTCTTTTTATTACATGTCAGAAAACTAATAATATAATTATGTTAAACCTGATCATGGTGACTGAGATTTTAAGGTATTGTATGCAAGTGAATACTTTGTATGTGCCTAACATAATTTTGTGTACTTTAACAAAGTTGATTTCTACAATCAAATTTTTCAATTTAAAAAAATGTTGGTGTTCTCATGTACAATTTGAAATGGGTGAGGAGAAATTGAAGTTGAGTGAAAACTGGTAAGAAATAAAAAAAATCACTCAAAGCTTCAAGTATGTCAAGTGACTAAAACAAGCATTGCCTTTTTAAAGGGTGAGACTGGGGAACTAAAGGTGCAAAACAAATAAAATGACAAAGTCTTTGAACAATTTTTAAAAAATCTGACTTCACAACACTAGCGACAAATATCATGCCAAGAATTGTAGAAAATCAAGTGGCAAAAGGTGCAGAGGAATTTGTAACAGTCATGATCGCTAGAAACCTAATAGTACTAAAAGCTGAATTCCCTTAACCTGTATCCTGTGGTCTTGGAGGAAGTGTTTGCTGATTTTAGTTAATGTGTTGTCTGTATTCCTGAGAAAAAGCTTTTCTGGAAGGAACCCACTGGTTTTTAAAAACTGCAAATGTAACACCACTAATCGAGAAAGGAATGAGACTGACAGCAGAAACTAATCCAGTTAGTCTAACATCTGTTTTGGGAAAATGCATTATTGAGGTAATGTGGGTCTTCTTTAGAAAATTGTAACTCTCCTGACTCTGCCTACCTCTTTTTGTGCAAGTAAATAATGTATTGACACTTAAGATTTCTTTTTGAGTATTTAACAAGTAGGATGGATAGAGGGGAGCCAGGAGATGTAATGCCTTTAGATCTTCAAAAGGACTCGGTAAGATATAAAAGGTTGCTGCAAAAGATAAAAGCTTATGGTGTTGGTTGTGCTATATTAACAACCAGATTAGCCAAATGACCAGAAATAGGATACTCCTTTTTAGGTCAGCAAACTGTAACTAGTGGATGCTGCAGATATCTGTCCTTAGGCATCAACTATTTACTAGCTAAATTAGTGACTTGAAGATAGAGACTGAGTCATAGCCAAATTGGCTGATTATACAAAAATACAAAGCAATTTGAGAAGGATAGAGTCTTACAGAATACCCAAGTATCCTCTTTGTATATGAATCCAAAAATGTTGCCATGTAGTCACAGCAAGTAAATTGGAAGGTAAATAGCATTTTTGCTTTTTATTGCAAGGGGATGGAAAAAAGGTCAAACTTGCTACGGTTGTACAAGCATTGGTGTGTAATCACACAGTACTGTGCATAGTGTGGGTCTTCTGGCTTGAAAAATGATACTTGCAATGGAAACAGTACAGAGGCTCACTAGGCTGATTTCTGGAATGACTGCTCTCTAATGAGGAAAGTTGAACATTTTGGGCTTGTGCTTATTAAAATGAGCTCTTGTCTGTAAACTCTAATGTACAAGATCCTGATGGAACTTGACAAAGTAGATGCTGAGAAGATGGGGGAATCTAGACACAGCATAAATTTAAAAATAAGGGGTCTTCTATTAATATCTTGATCAGGGGTAATTTATCCTCAGGTCTGTTTAGTTTCTGGAATTTTCATCCCTAGAGAACACTTAATAGGTTGCCTCTGATGTTAGAAAGCTCTTGATTTAACATGAGGATTATGGGGGCCAGGTGGGAAAGCAACTGAACAGGCCAAATTTCCTGATTTCTATTCCTAATTGTTGACTTGTGAAAACTGGATATTAGGATCTAAATCCCCAATGAGTGATTTGAAAGCAGCTGCTACATACTGTGGGCAAAAGCAGTGTTTTGCAGGCTCCAACAGCTCCCATGATATCACAGCTTGATAATCTGCTGATGCAGTATGTACTGACAAGAATGCTTCCAAGCAGTGCACCCTTTGCTGATTTGTATGACACTATGAATGTGACAGCTGTCTCATGAATTGAGGGGGAAAAATGAGGGTGCATTCTGTAAGAATTAAAATGCACGCGTTCCAAAGTAGTTTTGCTTCAAAATACATACTTCAAACATGTATTCATTTTTAATTTCATTGCTACAGGTAAGATAATTTGAACTGCTGCCCAATGACACTTTGCTGAAAATTTGTATGAATTTGCGAGTCCTGGTCATGACCTAGCTTTGCACATTTTTTTGATTAACTGCAAAGCATTTGAGAAATGCATTAAGGTCTGCAATTAAGTTAGCGAAGAATTGTGATTTTTAAAATTGTAGAAAGCATTTTCCACAGTCACAATTGTTTGTTCCCTAATTTGGTATTAATTCCACCTTTGTGTTTAATGACCTTCAATGCTGTCATCCCTGAAAGTTGAAGGGGAGATCATTTTAAAAATATCAGGCACTTTCCCATGATACTGCCCATTTGACAATATGACAAGCTGGCAGTGAACTACGTAATTTTTATCTCAGTCCTAGATGAGCACTTGGTCTGTGCCAGTGCTGCTGATTTTTAACCTACCCGCTTTACTGGAAATCAGCAGGATTTCAATTCCAATTTTCCATGTCTGGGCATCTAGAATACATAACTTGCTTTGTGATTAATCCAAAAAAATCATGTTTTATTTAGGATGGAAACTGTTGCTGTTAAATTAAACTGATTTGCCTGTGTCTTGACTGGGAACTACTTCACTTGGTTCCTGTCTTGCTTGAGGTCATAAGCACTTCCTGCTTAGCTGAAATGCGGAAGTGTCCTGGTTCTATTTGAAACTTGCCCTGCATTTGTCCTATAACTAGATCCAGAAGTCCTACTGATTTTTGTTTGTATTGATCAACAGAGTTTTATAGGAAATCTGATCAATTAGTCAAAGCTAGTCTCATCAAAAGGGTGTGGATAAAAGCCATGCTCTCTGAAGAAACAGAATTTAAGCTGATGCTTTGGCTCAGTTCTGTTCAAGTGCTGCACTGTTGGAGGTTTTTTCAGGTGAGGCATTAAAATGAAGTCCTGAACGGCTGCAAGGTTGGGTGCAAACTGTGCTGTGCGAAGATGGGCAGGAGAGTCATGCAGCACACCCCTGGGTCGAACAAGTTAGACCCAACAATCTGACTTAGCCTCATTTACCAGCATTTGTCCTACTTCCCTCTAAACCCTTCCTATTCATGTACCTGTTGAAATGCCTTTTTTAAATGGTGTGAACCCATCTCCATCTCCTCTAGCAACTCATTCCATACACTCCTCACCTTCTGTGTGGGAGGGGGTGGGGGGGAAGAGAAGAGTTACCACTCAGGTCCTCCTTTTTTAAATCTTGCCTCTCTCAACTTAAACCTATGCCCTCCAGGTTTGGAATCTTCCCAGCCCCCTACCTTAAGAAAAAGACTTTGGCTGTTCACTGTAACCATGCTTCTCATGATTTTAGAAGCTTCTATAAGATCATTCCTCCATCTGATGCTCCTAGGGAGAAAAGCCCCAGCCTATTATTCCCCCATAATTCAGACCCTGCAGTCCTGGAAATATTTTTTGCACCCTGTCCAGGTTAACAACTTCTCTGGAAGAGCAACCAGAATTGTACACACTATTCTAAAAGTGGCTCACCAATGTCCTGTACATGTGCAGTGTGATGCCCCAGCTCCTAAACTCCAAGTTATGACCAATGAAGGCAAGCATGCCAAACGCCACCTTCATCAGCCTGTCGACCGGTGACTCCACTTTCAAGGAATTGTGCACCTGCCCCTCCAGGTCCATTTGATCAGCAATGCTCCCCAGGGCCCTATCGTGAAGTGTACAATCCAGCCCTGGTTTGCATTAGCAAAATGCAGCTCCTCTCATTCATCTAAATTTAAACTCCATCTGCCACTTTTCGGCCCATCCGATCAAGGTTCATTTTTTTGTACTAGTAGAAAATCTTGTTCACTGTCTGCTATACTGCCTATTTTGGTGTTTCCTGTAAACTTACTAACCATTCCTTCTATATTCACATCCAAATATTTATGCAAATGACAAAAAGGAGTGGGCCCAGCACCGATTTTTACTTTGTAGTACACCTCTGGTCATAGGTCTCCAATTCAAAAAGCAACTCTTTACCACCACCCTCTGGGCTCCTAACATCGAGCCACTTTTTGTATCCAATTGGCTGGCTAGCTAGCTCCCCTGGATCCCCTGAGATCTAACCTTAGTCTGTCGTGTGCATGGTGGCTCAGTGGTTAGCACTGCAGCCTCAGCACCAGAGACTTGAGTTTGACTCCACCCTTGAGCGACTCTGCATTCAACAAGATTGCCTATATGGACTATGTGAAATGTCCGGTATTCTGCCTCCTTCAACCTGCTTTGTCACCACCTTGTCAAAAAAAAACGAATCAGGTTAGTGAAACAATTTTCCGTGAGCAAAGTCATGTTGACCATCCCAAAGCAGTCTTTGTCTTTCCAAATATATGTAAATCCTCTCCCTCAGAATCCCCTCCAACAACTTTCCCATCACTCGCTGATATACACTTGCCTGGTTTTTCCTTTCTTAAATAATGACACCATATTAACCAAAATCCAGTCTTCTGGTAATCCCTGTCTCTGATACTGTCTCTGATACTGTCTCTGATACTGTCTCTGATCTCTCATTTAAAGACACCACCACCACCCCCCCCCCCCCCCCCCCCTCTCCCCCGCCGCCTTGCCTCGGCCCGTGCTCCTCCCTGTGTATTTTGGGCAATATGCACCCACCACCAATACAGTCAAAAACAAATGGCCGGGCTATGACTTTTGCTGTTAATGTGGCATTTTGATGTGTGCTAATGGCATACTTGCCTGTGCCGATTTTGTGATAGTGACTATATATCCAAAGTATCCTATCCCACACCATCACCTGCTCAACATGACCCATGTCAGTAGTTGAGAACATCTCTCCAACCACACTCAAATTAAAATGTTCATTCTCATGTTTTGTCATTTTTGCTCTCTCCCATAACAATCTCTGTGCATATCCTGTAGCCCTACAAACACCAAATATAATAGAAGGTCAAATGAAATGAGTTTGGTGATGTTCAAAGTTGTAACGAAGAAGGGCCTTCAATGTGTTGATTTCTCATCTTCAGCTTTCTCATCTGTATCTGATTTGTTTATTGTGTAAGTTTGTTATCCTGATGCTCTGTTCCAGCTGCTTAATTTTTAACTGTAAGGAAATACTTCCTGACTTCTGTTCTGAATTTGGCTCCAGAACTCAACCCGTGCTGTTATGGAGCTCTGGAGTATCATGAGTTTGTTCTTTTTTCTGTATCCCATCTCCTTGTATTTAATCAATTTTTTTAAGCTGGCAAGTTCCTGGTTTATCTAATTGTTTGGCAAGGGTTTCATTTTCTAATGTCGTTGCTCTAAAAGTCACCATCTTAATCCTGAGTGGGTGGTCTGAACAAGGCACTATATAGGTATCAAAATAAGTTTGACTGTTTCAAGTCAAGATTTAGTAACACTACACTACACTGTCCTATTTTAATGCTGATTCCAGCTCTTTTGGAATCAGCATATCAACATAGATCTCCCCTCAACCTTCTGAACTCTAATGAATACAATCCCAGGATCCTCAGCTGTTCATCGTACGTTAAACCTAGCATTCCAGGGATCATCCGTGTGAATCTCCGCTGGACACGCTCCAGCGTCAGTATGTCCTTCCTGAGGTGTGGGGCCCAAAATTGGACACAGTATTCTAAATCGGGCATAACTACAGCTTTATAAAGTCTCAGAAGCACATCACTGCTTTTATATTCCAGCTCTCTTGAGATAAACGACAACATTATATTTGCCTATTGGGGTCATTTAAGAGACTGCTGGACATGCATATGGTCACAGAAATTTGAGAGTGCATACATGAGGATCAATGGTCTGCACAACATCGTGGGCTGAAGGGCCTGTTCTGTGCTGTACTGTTCTATGTTCTATGTTCTAAATGTAATTCTGTTTTGGCAAGATTTGCCTGAAGTATTTGGGGTCTGTTTACTTTCATTGTTTCACTTGAGCAATAGCATTAATGCTAATTTTACCTTGTACTCACTAGTCCAATTGCATGTAGTTCCCTCTTTTGGACAGGTTTTACCTTTTGGACTCTACAGTCTTTGTACATTTATAAGATAATGAGCTGCTCAAAAACTTCCCTACAGAGTCCTAGGTGTTTTGGTTTAAGGATCCTAATATCTCAAACGGTCCTCCCAGACTGCTCAAATGTCTGAGCTTTCAGCTTTCCTCGGTGCCCTTCCTTCAGTCTGTACTGTGGCTTTGAAATGGAACTCTGTAGTATATCTGGATGTTAAATATCATTTGTAAATAACCAGGAACTATTTTCCAGGAAACCAGTGTTCCAGGAGGGCCACCTTCAGTGCTGTACTGGAGAGTCAAGGTTGCACAAACTCTCTCTCCTGAAGTAATCCAGCCAGCGTGGTAAATTGGATTTAAAAACAAAAACAAAAAGCTCTAAGCTTTGCAAGCTTAAAGCTTGATTATATCAAACACAAAATCTGAAGAAATAACACAGCAAGTGTCAAACACCATTTTTGTGAAGAGTAGATTCTTTTTAAATTGTAATTTTGAGGTGGATTGATGTCCAGAACTCAACCAATGGACCTGTAACAAAAGATTTTGGCTGGTGGATCATAAGGGAACTTGATCTGATCAGAGGCATGGATGTTGATTGGCGCATTCAAGTTGCAGCAGTTTCACACCTGGGCAGTGTTCAGTGACCAGGAGCACAGAGGCTACAGCTGGTTGTGGATACAAGTTGAAACACATCTCTGTCCCTCACAATAAGATAGGCTTAACTGATGGGAAGGAGAACAGGAGGCTATCCTTCAAGGTGAAATTCCTAACTGCTTTGCAGAATTACAAATGACGCACAGTGACTGCAGCTGGTTAGCAGGTGAGAGCTAAGCTGGGATTGGTGTATATTCTCAGCATTGAGGCTGCAGCGAAGGCTTGGGCAATGCTGTGCTGTCTCTCTCCACTTTTTTTTTCCCCCCTGCCACTGCCTCTGCAACTACCCCTTCACTTTTAAACATGGTGACACTAATATCAATCTCACTCTAAAGTACACCAAAAAATATCATGGAGCAAAAGTTATGAAAGCAGAAACAACTTTGCCAGTTTGGAAATAAAACAGCTTATTCTTTTCATTAGCATAAATGGTCATATAATAAAGCTGCCACCACAACTATTTTCCTTCAACTGCCCTCCCCACCCCCGACTCCTGTTGGTTGTTCAAAATGTCAATCATCATGGAGCCCTATCTTCTCAGACCTTTTCAGGTGAGTTCTGGTTTTGACTTTTTGGTCACATTGCTACACCTCTTCCCTCTTTTTGGTTCTACCCCCATTTTTGAACATGGTCTGGTCCATTAGTTTCTCCAAAGGATAGCATAGTTGGGCAGCTGGAAGATTTAAAAACAAATTGAAAACCTCCAAACCAAAAACCAAATCCCCCTCCATCCTGTCCGTTTTCGAGTTTGAACTCAAACATGGGAATATGCAACTGATCTGCTCAGGAGGATTGGTCAGTCAAACCTTTTTTGGAGGTTATATGCCCATGCCTTGTTGAGATTTGAGATTCTTGCAGTTTAATTCAAGACTGAGCATCCAGGACCCAGATGTCCTGGCATGTAAAAGGCTGAATCCAAGTGCACCTACAGCACTACATGTGGGCCTGGACACATGAGGAATGTTTCCCATTGGACCAAAGAATGTATTTCTTCATACATCCTGCAGTTACCCATCGTCCTGAATCTCTCTTGATGTTGGATGATAAATCAGCTGTTATAAAACATTAAGAAAACCCTGTGTTTCACTTGTCCATGTGGTCAGTCCAAACTTCTAATTTTTTTTTATTCAACAATCTTTTCACCATTTCATTCCAAACATATGGTCAGCTGGGAGCTGAATTAGTTGTGATAAATCTCCAGCCTTCTGTTTTAGTCTTTACTGCAGTATTTCATTCTTAATCATTACGTTAAATGTTTGCTCGAAGCCCCAATAGAAGATAAAGACCTTTGTCTACATTCTGGCAAGTAAGGATATCCAACCCACTACTTTGATCAGCACAATTGACTGGTTAACAAAGCTTTGAAGTAAAGCCCACATTGGACTCGGTGTTTAAAACACTTCCTCTCCTCGGGTGCTACCAGATTTGTTGAGTTTCCCCAGTAGTCGCTGCTTTTATTTTCCCACCTCCATTGCATGCAGCACTTTTTTTTTGTCTTAAACCCAAAAATCTTCCTCTGCACTTTGACAGCAGTTTGCAAACTGAGTGGGTTTGCTCAATCTAGAAGACCAAACTAGTGGAAGAGAAACTAAAATCTAATATGGAGATGAGGTGAATCACTGTTTTACTGAGGTTGGAATCTTTGACTAGTTTTGCTCCTTATGTCATCTGTTTGAACACTTTTTTTTTTAAAGAATTTACTTCAGTTAAATTCAATGACTTGTTTGTGCCAAATGTTTAAACCCTTGTCTCTTCTTGAGGTATACGCCTTTACAATTTAGAAATGTACAACAGTACACTTAATTTGCAACACAACTGAGGAAACAATATGCTTAAACAAATCCCTGAACATTATTGCAGTAGCAGGCCACAAGATTGGTTGGTTGCCACCTCAAGAGGATGACTCTCTCAACTGGAGAACAAAGAACATTTACAATGTAGTTAGTCAGGACTGTGGTAAACTCAGTATTCACTGCACAGACACAATTTATATTTCAACTTTATCTCTTTTTCTGCCACCTACAATCCGACACCACAACTGAAGAGATATTTCTCTCCCAACCCCGTTTGCCTTTTGTAGGGACCGCACTCCCTCATCTGCTCCACACTCCCCACTAACCCCAGTAGCTTTTCCCTGCGACCGCAGGAAGTGCTACACCTGCCACTACAAGCCCCTGGCCCTATGTCAGTGACCAAAGAACACCTTTTCATATCAGACAGGGATTCACCTACATATCCACTAACTTTAGTCTACAGTATCCACCGCTCGCGATATGGCCTTCTCAACATTGGGCAGACCGTTTTCATAGAGCATCTGCACTCTGTTCACAACAAATGACAACACCTGATTGACAACCATTTTAAGTCTCCTTCCCATTCCCTGGTGACATGTCCATCCTGGCTGCCTCCACTGCTGCGATGACCCCACACACAAACTGGAGGAGCAGCACCCCAATATTCTGCCTTGGGAGCCTACAGCCCAACAGTCTAAACATGGAATTCCACCACTTCTTTTTTTTTTCTTAAATATCCCCCACCCTCAGCCTCCTCCCATGTTCAACCCTCCTCCTCATCCTGGGCTTCTTGACCTGACAATCTGTCCATTTTCTCCCACCTGTCTGCCCCACCATCCCAATGACCAATTCCCACCACTCCCTAAATAAAAACCAAAAGAACTGCAGATGCTGTAAATCGGGAACAAAAACAGAAGTTGCTGGAAAACTTCAGGTCTGGCAGCATCTGTGAAGAGAAAGAAAAATTTTTTGGGTCCGGTGACCACCTTTTCTGAGGAAAGGTCATTGAATCCGAAACATTAACTCTGATTTGTTTTCTTCACAGATGCTGTCAGACTTGCAGAGCTTTTCTAGCAACTTCTGTTTTTGTCCTGCCACTCCCCACCTGCAGTCACCTATCACTATTCCATCTCCCTTCCCCAGCCCCACACCTCCCCTCCTTTTCTTTTTCTGAGCTCCTTTTTCCCCCTTCCCCATTTCTGAAGAGTCCTGACCTGAAACGTCAACTTTCCTGCACCTTTGCTGCTTGGCCTGTTGTGTTCCTCCAGCTCCACACTGCATTGTCTCTAACTCCAGCATGTGCAATTCTTGCTATCTCTGAAATGTAAACTTTCCAATATTTTATAGACCTCTTGTATTGCTTACTGCATTATTTCATGTATTAATCTGATGTTGGAAATACTTCATACAAATGGATTAAAAGGAATGCAGAGATTTTTTGATGGCTAAATAAGAAATGCAAAAGATAAGAAAATCTCATTAAACTTGAGTGTTTAATCCAAGCATATCAATGTAAGAACAAACTGTTTAATTCATTGTAACTGATTCAAATAACTTCCAGTTTCTTTGTCCCTGTAGATGTGAATTAAGGGTTAGTGGACTGTTGGTCATTATGGCACCAAAGGAAGCTTTCAGCCCTGGTGGGTCGTGGTCAGCTCTGTACAAAACCATTTATTTAGTGCCATTTTTGCTCAAGTGCCTGTTCAATTCCTCTCTTGAAATTATGCATTGTCCCTGTGCTACTATGGTGCTGTAATAGTGAAATTGATGTGTGACGTTTTTTTAGAATCTTTGTTTGCGCTTCTCTGTTAAGCATTAACTAATGCCACTGAACCATCACAGAAAGAGACTGCATTGCTTAAGTAATAAAATCTACTTACAAAGATTTGCAAATTCTCTTGTCACTTTACCGTGAATTAAAGCTAGAACGCAGTGCTTTTGATGAAGTTTGCAGTTGTTTATTCTATAATTAATTGGAATGTCAAGTAAGCATTTTGGATAAGAATCTGTAAATTATTGTGAAGTTACTTGATTATTTATCATGGCTTTTCAATACAGGTTTTATTTCCATATCCTTTTTGATTGATATGCTGGTTGCATATTTCCACCATGACTTTGATTTGCACACATTCAAAACCAAGAACTATTTTCTTAATTCTAAAATCTGTGCCTTGGTTTTTTTGATATTGTCTTTTGGGTTTGGACTTGTAGAATGAGGGCAATAAGATCAGGTGCCAAATTTTAGAGGTGATTGGTAAGAGTTCAGCTGTCATTATCTGTTCAAGTAGCAGGTTGTACTTGAGATGTTTGTACATTCAAAGGCTCAATGCTATTAATTAGATGTGAGAAGAATGCATAATCAATAGGAGCGGAGTGAGCCTTTTGAGCTTGCTTGACCGTTCAGTGAGATCATGATCTTTGTTATTCATTTATGGGATGTGAGTGTTACTGGCTAGGCCAGAATTTATAGTCCTTGAAGGTGGTTGTGAGCTATTGAATGTAGCCCATTTGCTGTAGGTTGTTGTCGTTGTCGTCGCCCGGTTTTGACATTGAAGGAATGATGTATATTTCCAAATCTGGATGGGGAATGGTTTTGAGAGAAACATGCAGATGGTGGTGTTCCCATGTATTTGCTGCCCTTGTCCTTCTAGGTAGTAGTGGTTGTGGGTTTGGAAGGTACTGTCTAAGGAGTCTTGGTGAATTTCTGCAGTGTATCTTGAAACTGGTACACTGTGCTATTACTGACTGGTGGAGGGAGTGAATATTTATGAATATAGTACCAATCAATCGGGCTGCTTTGACTTGGGTGGTATTAAGCTTGTTGGTGTCAAGTGTTGAAGCTGTGCTCACACTGGCAAATGTGAAGCATTAATCACATTCCTGACTTGTAGCTTGTAGATGATGAACAGACTTTGAGGAGTAAAGGACAATATTACTCGCTGTAGGATTCATAGCCTCTAATCTGTTTTGGAAGCTACACTACTTGTATGCTAGTCCAGTTCATTTTGTTTTAGTTCATAACAGCACCTAGGATATTTTATAGTGGAGGATTTGGTGATGGTAATGGCTAGATTCTCTTGGATATGATCATTGCTTGATACTTGTGTGGCACAATTGTTACCCTCCACTTGTTTGCTCATGTCTAGATATTGTCCAGGTTGCTGCATTTGGGCATGGATTGCCTCAGTATCAGAAGAGTCACAAATGTTGCTGAAAATTGCACAGCCATCAGTGAACATGCTGACTTTTTTGACTTTTATGATGGAGGGAATGTAAATAATGAAGTGGCTGAAGATGGGCAGGCCAAGGACACTATCCTGAGGGACTCCTATAGAGAACTGGCAGCTGAGATGACTGACCTCCAACTCCCACAACAATCTTCCTTTTTATCACCAGGTATGACTTCAACCTACAGGGACTTTTTTTAATGGCTGATTCCCATTGACCCCAGTTTCGTAAGAGCCCCTAGATGCCACACTCTGTCAAATGTGGTATTGATGTCAAGGGAACTCACCCTCCCCTCTGGAATTCAGCTATTTAGTCCTTGTTTGAACCACCTCTGTAGTGAGTGCAGATGCCAAATTGCCCTGGTAGAACTGAACATCCGTGAGCAGCTTATTGCTAAGCACGTGCTGTTTGATGGCACTGTTGATGACCCCTTCCATCATTTTACTCTTAATCAAGAGTAGACTGTTGGGGTGGTAGTTGGCCAGATTGGACTTGACCTACTTATATCCAGGTCATGCCAGGGCAATTTTCCACATTGTGCAGTTGCCATTGTTGTAACTGTAGATTCTAGTGTTGGATATGATCATTGCCTGGCACTTGTGTGTAGCTTGACCATGCATGCAGCAGGTTCTGGAACACAAGATTTAAGTACTATTGCTGGAATGTTGACAGTGTTCATAACCTTTTCAGTATCCAGTGGTTCAACTGGTTTGCTGTCTTGTGGAGTGAATCAAATTGATTTTGAAGTTGGTAACTGTGATGCTGAGGATCAGCACTTGCATGGTGATCTGTTTGCGACTTGAATGTGTTTATCTACAAATTATGAAATGTTATGTGGACACGGCGTTTTCTGCCAAAGAAACCTTTGTCTGCTTCTATATTTTGGAAAGAACGCCAATGCCTACCAGTTTTTGTTTATATTTGTGCTGTGTGTAGGAAAATAGGAGTATGGTTTCAGAGAATGTGATTAAATGTTTCATTCTACTGATTTCTGATGGTTAATCTGTTTGTTTACTTTTTGCTTGTCAATGATAATTCAATTAACTATGCTTGGCATATAGCCCCTAGGTAGCTGTTCAGTGTTCTAGTCAAAAATGATGCTATTCAACCCATTGAGTGCACGACAGTTGTCTTTAAAGAAATAAGATCAGTCTCATTCCCTTTCTCCAACCCGTGTACCCCTACAATTACGTTGCATCAAGGACATGCCATGCCCGAACAACTGTTGAAAAAATGTAACCGTCGAGTCAGAACTCTGGCATACTTGCCTGAACTATTATTCTTTCCAGTGTGCTGCATTACCTGTGTTCCGTTAATGCTACACTAAGTCACCTTTAAGTCTTTGAAGGCGTTTCTATAGTCCGCCATTAGCATCAAATAATTGTGACTCGTTGCACTTACAATTTGGTGTTCTACGAATAAATTGTATCTCGCAGCTGATCTTTGATTTGGACTAGTCATTCCTCCAGACAGCAGGGGGAGACATTAGGCAAATATGCCCTCGTTCATCACGACGAATACGATATGTGTGTTTTGCTGGATCTCAATCTATGAAAAGTAATGCTTCGCAGTGACCTTAGTGTTATCAATAATGTTAGCGTCTATAAAGGGCTGAAAGTTAGTGAGCAATTCTTTATTAATTCACCAGACCTTAGATTTAAAACAAATTGCAGCAGTATCTCGGAAGGAGGCATATATTGTGTTTTTAAAAATAAGCCGTGTTACTTGCCAGAGATTCTTTGTCATGTAGACAGTGCTTGCAAAGAATTGGGGCACGGGCTGAATTGTTTGATCAAGAGACGTTTTCTCTAAAACTTTGAGATGTTGCACTACAGAATCAACCCCCTTTATGTCTCTACTAGCTGCTTTTTTTGAAAAAACGGGTATTTCAACCTTTCTCGGTTTGTTCTTCGTCTTATTAAAAGACCACCACTTCAAGTACCACTCGAGTTCAATTCTGGATTTTGCTTCCATTGCTAACTGATGTAGGCATTCCATATCTCTCAGCTGAGGTCATATATAAATTTATAGAATTAAAATTTTGTTTGCTTCTGTGCCCAAAACATGCAGAAACCAGTTTCAAGCGACATTTTAACATGCATTTTTGTTTGCACTTGCTGACTTTATCAAAAGTTGGTACATGCCAGCCTCTCTTACTAATCTTGATTTTTGCAGCAGCAGTGAATTTTCAACCGTACAGGTGAAAGATTTAAAAGTCTGCTCACGTTACATTGTATCATTCCCTTTGACCAGTCTGATTTTAAAGAACAAATGACCAATATTCCTTCCACTATTCCATGTTACAAGATCTAATAAATCTTGAAAATTGATCTCACAGCTGCAAATGCAGCCACTCTGATCTGCATCACCTGCTGTGTCATTTCCAATTGATTCATTCCAAGAATGCCCAGTCAGTGTATAAAAGCAAACTTTTCTCCATTTTAGTATCAGTAACTACTATTTATTTTTAATCCTGGAGTTTGCACCGAATAAAGATGACAGCAAAATCAGTGCGGGCAACTTATTTCTTTGGTGTGGAGGGAGAAAGAACCAATTGGTTGTTTTGCTGACACTTGCAGCTAGAAAGTGATATGGAAAATATGTTGCTGTTGCATTATCCTCTTAATTTCTGGTATAGTTATGGTATGAAATCATGTAGTTGACATGCAAATAAAATGTGTCTACTTTGTGATAATGCTGTAGTCACTTAGAATAGACACGGAAATGCCACAAACAGTAAAACAGTGCAGTAATTTTTCCACTTTGGACATGATATAAAGGCAAAATCTTAAGTTTTAGTTAAGTAGCTTTTAACCTGGCAGTTTCTGCAATTGAATTAAGAGTTGCTGTGTTCCTATAATGTCTCCTGTTCCATCACCCACTTATCAGTATAGGGTTTTGTTTCACCACACTGAAACATTAATGTGAGAATCATCCCTAATTAGCCTATAGAATTTTAATGTTTTTGAGCAGTAAAGGCTAAATATGAGCTTCTTTCTAGCATCTTAAAACTGCTTTGTGGTAAATTCATAAAGGTAGATTGTCAATTTGAATATATGTTTAAACAGAGTATTTTCCTTTAGCCTGGATTTGTGGAAGATAATATTTTTAAGATTGAAAAATACATTTCTCCAGACAGTAGTAAATACAGCTTGAGATATTAAATGTTTTAAGAACAGGCCATGTTTGGAGTATTGTGCGCAGTTTTTGGTCATTACACTATAGGAAGGATTTGGACACTCTTGAAGGTGCATAAGAGGTTTGCTAGGATATTTCCTGCATTGGAGTTCATTAGCGAAAAGGAGAGGTTAGGCAAACTTGGATTGTTTTCACTAGAGGTTTGGAGGCTGTGTTGAGAAGATGGAAGCATTTAAAACTGAGAAGGGAGTAGAGTGGATAGCCGTCAGGTTTTTTCCCCTCTGGGCAGAATTGTCAAACAATAGGGGACCTAGGTTTAAAGTGATAGGGAGAAAGCTTTTTACATGGTGGTAGATACTTGGAACACTTTCAGGGGTGGTTGTTACCATCTATGCTACCATGTTTTAAGAGAAACTTTGACAGGTCCATGAACAGGCAGGGAATAGAAGGATGCAGACCTTGTGCAAGCAGATGGGCTTAGCTCGGAATGGCATGATGGGGGCAGTTATGATTGGGCTTAGAGGGCCTATTCCTGTGCCGTTGTGTTCTGTAGGGGAGGAACTGGTCCACGCAAGGGAGGATAGTATGTGGTAACCAGAAGATGAGTTCCTTACCTATGCTTAATCTGAAGCCATTAGAATTCATTTGAATCTAAAGTCCATGTTGAGGACTCCCAGGGAAGCCCCCTCCCAACTGGATATCACTCCATTGCAACCTCTGGATCTGTCCTGTTGGTGGGATAAGATATACCCAAGGAGGATGATAGTGTCTGGAACATGCTCCTACTTAGAGGGCCATACCTTTTATAAACAATATCAGGTTGTCACTTGACTAATCTGAGAGACTGCTCTCTTCTGTTTTTGGACACTTTCCCCAGATGTTTGTTTGACAAGGTTCCTCATGGTAAACTAGTTAGTGAGGTTAGGTCACATGGAATACAGGGAGAACAAGCCACTTGGCTTGAAGGTAGAAGAGGGTGCTGGTGGAAGGTTACTTTTCAGACTGGAGGTCTGTGACCAGTGGTGTACCACAAGATTGGTGCTGGGTTTGCTGCTTTTCACTCTCATTTTTATCAGAATGATTTGGATGTGAACATAGCAGGTATGCAGATGTCACTAAAATTTGGAGTTGTAGTGGACAGCAAAATTGCCTGAGAATATAGTGAGATCTTGATTGGGTGGGCTAATAGGCTGAGGTGTGGCAGATGGCATTTAATTTAGATAAAAGTGAGGTGCTGTATTTTGGAAAGGCAAATCAGGGCAGGACTTGTACACCTTAATGGTAATCTCCTGGGGAGTGTTACTGAACAGAGATCTTGGAGTGCAGGTTCATAGTTCCTTGAAAAGTGGAGCTGCAGGTGGATAGGATAGTGAAGAAGGCATTTTGTGGGCTTGCCTTTATTGGTCAGTATGTAGAGTATAGTAGTGGGGAGATCGTGTTGTGGCTGTACAGGACATTGATTAGACCATTTTTGGAATACTGTTTGCATTTCTGGTCACCTTGCTGTAAGCAGGAACTTGAGAGGCTTCAGAAAAGATTTAGATGTTGCCAGGGTTGGAGGAATTGAGCTGAAGGGAAGTGCTGAATTGGCTGCAGCTGTTTCTTTGGAATGCCAAAGGCTGAGGGATGGCCTTTACAGAAGCTTTAAAATCAAGAGGTGTGGATAAATAGGCAAGATCTCCCTCCTCTCCTCCCCCCGCCCCCCCCCCCCCCCAAAAGTGTTGGGGAGCACAAAACTAGAGAGCATAAGTTTAAGGTGAGGGAGGCAAAGATTTAAAAGGCACCTGAGGGGCCTTTCATATGGAAGGTGGTGCATATATGGAATGAGCTGCCAGAGGAAGCTGTGGAGGCTGGTACAACTACAACATTTTTTAAAAGCCATCTGGATGGGTATATGAAATGGGGAGGGTTTAGAGGGATTTTGATAAGATGCTGGCAAATGGGATGAGATTAATTTAGGATAGCTGGTCGACATTGAGTTAGACAACCCTGACACACTCTATGACTGTTAATGTGGAGAAATTTGCAGGGTTGGTAAGGCTGTTTCTGATCTCTTAGTCGAGCCAGGAGGTCCATCCAGTTTCATTTTTCATTTTTTTTTTGTTTTGAGACTTTTTCGGAGTTTTTTTTAATACAAGCGAATGGATTGCTAGGCTGTTTCAGAGGGCAGTTGAAAGTCTTACCACATCGTTGTGGCACTGGTGTTCCATGTAGGCCAGACTGGGTGAAGATGGAAGATTTCCTTTTCAGAAGGACATTAGTGAGCCAGATGAGTTTTTTGCTTTTCAACAATCAAGTGGTTTTATGATTATCAATAGATTCTTCATTCTAGATTTTAGTTCTTGTATGGAATTCTCATTTCTTCCCCCAATATGCTGTGACTGGGTCCCCAGAACATTGGCTGAGTTTCTGGATTGAGAGGCCAGTGCCACCCAGTGTTGTTTTTTTTTTGTCTCCCCCCCCCTCCCCCACTTAAGTATGAACAGGATTAAGATAAAAGTAAGGTGCCTGTGTGCCACCACTGCAGCTGGTGAAATCTGAATTCAATAAATATCTGGAATTAAGAGTCTAATGATGACCATCAGACTGTTTGATTGTTGGGGGGAGGGGGAGAAATCTATCTTGTCCACTAATTACCTTTTTTGTGAAGGAAATGTGCCATCTTTGCCTGGTCTGGCTTTCACGTGAGTCCAGACCAACAGCAATGTGGTTGACTCTGAACTGCCCACTGAGCAAACAGGGAAGGGAAATAACTGCTGGCCTAGCCAGTGATGCCCTCATCCTGTGAATAAATAAGGGAAAAAGCCATCAATAAGGTCATATGGCTAAAAGATCTTTTCCTTTTTTATAAAAATAAGACAAATAGGAAATGGGCTGTTTGGTTTAATCCAAAGGCCCACAGTGAGTCAGATGATGGAGCAGTTATGTAATGAAATTTCAGAGAAGTGAAAGCGTAACAATGCAGTAATAGGGAATATTTATAACCGAGATAGTAATTGGCAATGTTTTTGTGTGCAACGTAGGGCTGTTATATCCGGTTTCTTTCATTGCATTCAAGAGAATATTTTTAAGCAGTATGTGGCAAGCCCATCAAAGGAGGGGACTGTTCTGGAACTAATATTCAGAAAATCTGGGCAGTTGGAAGGTGGATCATGCAGGGAAGCATTTTGGAGGTAGTGATAATTCAGTCAGATTTAGGATAGTTACAGAAAAGCACAAAGAGCTGGGAATAAAATTTCTAAATTGTGAGAAAGCTAGTTTTGCTGAGAAGACAGTTTGGCAGATTAAGCTGTCAGCTGTGGGAGGAAATAGAGGAAGGACAGTATACATATTCCCATAAAGAGTAAAGGCCGCACTAAAACTGGAGAACGCTGGATATTGAAGGATTTTAATGTGGTTTTTTTTTGGTATTTACAAAGGTAGAGAAGCTAAAGGCAGATACTGAGGCTTAAGATGCTGACATCCAAGAGGTATGCAAGTAGTGCAGGGACAATTTAAAAACCAACTTAAGGAATCAAAGAGTACATAGAAAGAAATGGCAAGTAGTGAAAACTTGAAGGCTTTTGAGAAGTATATGCAGAGCCAGAGAATAACTAGGGAAATGGTTGGGCCCATTGGAGCTATACAGGTAACCTGTGCTTGCACCCAAAAGACGTGGACATGGTCCTCAATTAATACTTTGTCAGTCTTGACAATGGAAAAGGATGAAGAAGGTATAGGCATCAGATTGGATGATTGTGAAATATTAGAATAAAGTAATAAATATTAGAATAAAGTGATGAGACACCTAAAAAGTCTAGCATCTACAAAAGTGAATACACCTGCAGGGCTGGATGATATGGATGACGGGCTAGAGGAAGCAAAGTAGTCATAATCAGAGGCCCAGCAGTAATTGTCAAATATCTTCTGGCTATAGGTGAGGTGCCAGATGACTGGACAATTGCTAAAATTGTCCATCGTTTAAAAAAGGGAGGAAAAGATTGACCACTGTGTCTCAACTTGGTATATGGAATTTTAGACTCCTGAGAGAGAACGTATCCGCTCTGTTGCGGTGAGATCTCCGTTGACCATGCTGGGTAGCCTAAAAATTGGTTCCTAGGTGATAGTCAGTGCTCTGCATTCCAGTTTTCCAGGAAGCTGCTGAAAATTTAATTACAAGAAAAGTTACTGGAAGTTCAGTATTTAATCTTAATCTTCCTTTTTAATGGATGTGCACTTAATTTGGTAAAGGGATAAAAATATGTAGTG
The DNA here is from genome assembly GCF_030684315.1 of Stegostoma tigrinum. Classification (NCBI taxonomy): domain Eukaryota; kingdom Metazoa; phylum Chordata; class Chondrichthyes; order Orectolobiformes; family Stegostomatidae; genus Stegostoma; species Stegostoma tigrinum. The sequence continues at coordinate 20,189,341 of NC_081377.1, forward strand.
TGGGACATTTTGTATATTTTAAATCTAGTTTCCAATTTTAATGTATTTGTGCTTATGTATATGAGTGTACATCATTCTGTATTTGAGCTGCCTTATCTGGCTTGAGAAGACGCTCAGTAAATTACCTTTTTGTGTTGATCTTTTTAAAAAATGTGATCCCATCATCCAACAAAAGAACTAGTGAGAATCAAAGAGCAACCTCTGCAATCTCAAAGCACTGTTAACAAATTATTTTAACCTCTGCTTCCTATCTTGTTGAGATTTTAAAGGTACTTTCCAGCATGTTGAGACCACTAATTGTGCTATATAAATACTAGTTCTTTCATTCTGCTGCATTTGTTATTCAGCCATTTTAAAAAAAAATACAATCTTAACATTGTATCATTTCCATTTAGTTTTCCTAAGTGTTGCAATGACTGCAGCCATTCAAAGAATCCCAACCGCATGCAATTGTGATTGAAAATTAATTTCCTCAACTGGGTCTGTGCTGATATTCGAGATATACAGGACAAGCTGGTTTACAGTTTTGAAAAAAAGTATTAATTGCTTTACCTTTCATTTCGTTCTGCAAGTTATTAGGTCCTGCACCCAGAGGGCAGGAATATCTTGTGTGGTGAAGGAACATTGAAGGGGGGAAAAATGAGCTGGATCACTGCCAAATAGGATTTATAACCCTCAAGAACTATATTGTCAATATTTCTTCTGTCTGTTTCTACATTTTTTAATAGTAGAAAATAAGTCCAGAATTTATAACTATTCTCAATTCCAGGAATACAGGATTGTCTGCCTTTAAATGCCCACACCTAGAATATTAATCAGGAACTTTTTTTTTTGCCAACCTCCACTTCATCTGATGGTAAAGTCAAAACCCTTAGCTCAATTACTTTCTTTTCAAAACTAAAGAATAACTGACAACAGCCCAGCAATACTAAGGTGTTCTGTTTTATCCTTCATTTCTGTTCACTTGTGCAAGTAGGCAAAACCAGTATTTATTGGATTCATCTAAATGCCCATGCTCATGACCTTTATGCTACTGCAGTCTGTGGTGAATACACTCTGTACTTCAGGATTTTTACTGTGCCATGAAGGAGTCCTATTTACAGGGCAAAATGCTATGTGACTTGGAATACAAAAGAGCTGAAATCTAGTGATGAGAATAATTATCAAAATATTTCCTCATCAGACACAGTTTCATACTAATGAGCCTTTTGAAGGATAAATATTCAAGAATAAGAATAAAACTTTATGGGATGACAGCATAAAATTTGGAACCAGGAAAAAGCCCATCACAGTTCCATTGAGATTCCATGACTTTTTTCATCACTTCATTCTACCAGTTGATTCTTCAACTTTTTACTATGCACTAATTTCCTTTCCATGACGAGGGAAGCAACCAACTAATTGAGTTGGTCAAATTACATTTTATAAAAAACCTATTTTGAATTCATTTACCTAGCTGTTTTTAAAAACAAACATTCAACTTTTTGTATCATGTATCCATTGTGCTTTGTACTTGTTAAGACATTCTAATTGTGATTGAGTTTTGCAGAACTGATTCTTGGTTTTTTTGCTTTCACGTCATCTATAGTTTTCATTTTCTTAAATCTAGATTGCCTCCCAATAAACTTCTCCCATTGGAAATAGTTGAACTTGGGTGGAATGCTCTTTTGGAGGGTTAGTGTAGATGCGTTGGGATGGCATGAATGGCTTCTTCCCACACTAAGGATTCTGTGCTTGACCTTACCACATTTTGATTACCCATACTAGAATGTTCAGTCTTGTGAATCTGTGTGCGCATATCATGATGCCTTGGGTCACTTGGAAAGCTTAAATCGATTTTCTCTTTCTAATTTGCTTACAAGTCAAGGTGTTGATAGTGTACTCCGTGAATTTGTGTTCTAGTTTAATACTTATGGACCAGTGAGACCACATAGGCTAAGAACAATATTTTCTAACCTCCAGATCACAATGGCAAACAATACACTAGTGTGAAAAGATTGACCCCCACATACATTAACCTCAGGCAACCCAACGTGGACTAGGGTTGCATTTTTAGACTTCTCTGCCACAAGGCTTGGAAAAGTTCTAACTTTTTTTATTTTTTTTTCTGAGCTCTTTGTGAGCAACTATTTGCTTGTACTGACAGTGACCAAACTTCAGAATTGGGCCTCATTGATCTGTATGGTCTAACATGCATCTGTAAATCTTGACTTTGCCATTTTTGTATGTGGTCTCCTGTGTTGTAGCATTCTATATGATTGTCTCTCAATGATACAATGCTTTTACAGTATGTTAAATGAACACACTCCTAAACCACTTTTTGTCAATTTTGAAAGTGTTAAACAGGACCTACCCAGATTATAAATAAGATCTGTGAATTCTCATCCTGTTTCAGTTTGTAAATGCTGTACAGAATTAGATTTGAGAAATTTGGTTACTTTTTTTGCTTTTGAGACATGTGACTAAGAATGTAAGATTTGTGATGAGTTGAAGTTTTTCAGCAGCACTTTAACTTGGAGAAACATCATCTCTATGCTACCCTTAACAAAAACCTGAAGCACGAATTGTGCTCAACGTACAGATGAACCACAAGTATAGAATTAGAGAAAAATACACTTTTTTAACCAGCATTTCTTCAAGATATAGGTCAGCAAATGTCCCTGTCTATGTTCCGAGTGTTTACTGGATGCTCACTGGTGACATGGAGAAGATCAATGAAATTGTGGGCTTTTGCATAAATGATGGCTGATATTGCAAATAGTTAATAGACCTCTTTCAAATCAAACAAGCATCTTGCACAACAGAGCATGGGTTCCACTTGTTCACTTCTTTTCCCACTGATTAACTTAAAACAGTTTCACATTATCTGGGGAAAAAAATGTATTCCTTAATCGGTGCTTAAATGCACACTGGGCACTTATCTATTTGTATTTGCAGGACCTTTTTATTGAGCTTATTAACTGAAACTTTTCCTTACAACATAGCAGTGATGTGTAATCAAAATACTTAAGTGTCTGTGAAACATCTGAGACCTCCTCCAGTTGAAAAGGCATTTTGTTCTTGATGTCTTGTGACATGTGTATGGCTTTGTTATAAGCCACAATCTTCATTTTTTTTTGTTGCATCATGATTTTTCTGTAATGTTCTTTCCTAGGTACTGAAGTATTTTTTTGCACAGGTTCTTAAATTAACTTAATCAAAAGCCTTCACTCATCCATTTGGAAAGAAATAGTATGAAATAAAAGCTGGCATGAACTTCGAACAGGAGCCCTGGTTTGTCAAGCCTGCTCTGCCACTCAAGGTTGTGGCTGGTCTGACTGCAGCCTCAAATCCACATTCCCAGCTGTCACTAATTTACCTTTACCTCTTGCTTACCAAGAGTCTCTTCAACTGTCTTTAAAACTATATGTAAAGAATTTTCTGCTCCCCTGTCTTTTTTTTTTCAGGGAGTTCCAAAAATTTACAACTTGAATATAATCTCCCTAATTTTACATTCCCTTGCAACATGACAATGCTGTTAGTCTTCCTAATTTATTGGCTGTATCTGCATACTCTCCTTTTTTCAGTCATCCAGTAGGTCACTCAGATCCCCTGCCTCTGACCTAATTTGGTAATGCTGTGACCTTATTATGAGTATTTATTGATATACTTGACATATGCATGAATTTATAGAAGTGAAGTAGCAGACTACTTTGGCACAAAGCAATAAGATCCCATTTGTGACTTATTTGGTGCCTTTTATTGATTCCACCCCCCCCACCCAATTTTTAGCTTGGCTACTGAAAGGCACCAAGAAGAGGTCAAGTACTCCATACAGGGAGGAAGAAGCATGTTTGGGTCTTGTTTTTGGTTGCCAAGTAGCACTGAGGGGTGTTGGAGTATATTTTAAAAAAAACCCGATTGTACCTTCATTTGAGGGAATAATGTTTAATGCAGCTTCTGTTTAGAAAACAGTGGGATGAAATTATATTTAGAACTTTGTAGTGAGTACTTTGGTGCATTATTGCGTAATCTTTAGGATTATTTCCCAATTGAGCAAATATTCTTTAGCCTACAGGATACAGGTATTGCATATACTTGTGTAAAAGTTTTTTTTAGGAAAAGTGATCTTTGATCTTCAAAGAGAGCATAATATTTCCTTCTATTTCATGTAAAGGTCAATGTTGGATCATAGCCCAAAAGTTTCAAATTTAAGTATGATCTCTACAATTACATCAATACCCTCAAGTTTTCACTAAACAAATAAATTTAGGTTCCTATTGCATCCTAATTGTTGCCAATTAAGACAGAAGAACATAGACTGTTCTTGAGCTTTTGGGGGGTAAAATTGATGGATTGGAGAAGAGAAATAAAACAGGTTGTGTGGAAGCTGGACCAGTCATAAATATTTTGTCTACCATACATAGGGCCTAAGAATTCCATGGCAAGTAACTCTGTCTCTATGTCTGTTCGTCATCCATTAAAGTGTAATCTCACTCCTGACTTGATACTCTTCACTTGCATGGAAGAGTGTGGCCCAACAATACTTGAACTTCCCTCAAACCTGACTGCTACTGAATGCACTTGATTGCACCATCTTCAGCATTCACTAACAACACAGAGGTCACTGTGTACTATCAACAAAGACCCACTGCAGCAAGTCACCAAGGCAGAAGGTCAGATAAATCAGTCTTTCTCTGGATGACAAACTGTAACCAGTGGGGTGCTGCAGAATTCAGTTCTTGGGCCTCAACTATTTACAATCTATATAAATGATCTGCAAGTGTAACATAGCAAAGTTTGCAGATGATACCCAAAAGAAGTGGGAAAGCAGCAGTAATGAGGAGATAAGTTATCCATCTGTAAACTATAGGCTAGGAAAATGGAGTTGAATGTGGATAAGTACAAAGTTGACCATTTTGCTGGAAAAACAAAAGGGAAAATTATTTATTTTAAATGGGGAGCAGATTCAAAGTGCAGGGGTTTCTGAGCATCTTTGTGTATGAATCACAGAAGCTGGGTATGCAGGTGCAGCACACAATAAGAAAGGCAACTGGAATCCTGACAAGTTGTTGTAAAAGTCTGGATTATAAAAGTGAGGTGTGTTACAATTGTATAAGATGTTGGTGAGATCACATCTCGAATATTGTCTAGTTCTGGTCTCCTCACTTGAAGGATGTGGTGGCATTGGAAGCAGTTCAGAGGAGGTTCACCGGTTTGATTCCAGGGATGAAGAGCTATTGTATGAGCAACACTCGAATAATTTGGGCTTGTATATGCTGGAGCTCAAAAGAATGAGGTGGGTATCTGACTGAGGTATAAAAATTGCTAAAGGGGACTGATGAGGTGGATTTAGAACAGATGTTACAGACTGGCCCACTTGGGACAAGAAGGCATAGATGTAGAATGGGAGGAGGTCAGTTCAAAACTCAGATGAGGCGAAGCCAAGACACAGTTGCAAATTTGTGGAACTCACTGCTGTAGAGTGTAGCGGAAGAAGAATCAGTCAGCCGATTATTTTTTTTAAAAGAAAAGCAGGATAAAGGGCTTCGGTGAGCAGGCAGGAAAATGGAGTTGTTGTGACCAGGATCAGATCAGCCGTGATCATGTTAAATGGTGGAATGGGCTTGAAGGGCTGAATTACCTATTCCTGCTCCTAATTTTGTGATCCTATGCAACTTGGATTTCAAAGAAAAAAAAATGCAAGTAATTATTTTATTGCTGTATATTTTTATTCCATTATTCTCTTGCATCTCTCTACCTGTGAAAGTGAATAGCCAGTTAACCTAGTGGATCTGCATTTTTTTTGCTGCTTGTCTTGTTGTGAAGAATTAGAAGAGCAACATACATAAGTCGATTTGTGGGCAGTGTTTGCATCCTGGTGCAGAAAATGTCCTTTCTTTACAAGCAAAAATATTTGTGTAACCTAAGAAATGGGGTCATATTTTTCATGTTACCTATGTGGCTATCTTGAAATTGGATAATTTTTGGTTGAGTGAATGTTGATCTGGGCACCAGAGTTGGCTTTTTCTCTTTTCTCCTTAACTCATGCCTTGTAAGTCACATTATCTGTCACGGCCTTCATAGCAGCAACAGGCTTGACGTGAGACACAAGCAGTGAGATGGAAGGAGGCCCTCCATCCGGATTGTTTTAGGCGTTCAAACCACCTATTAAGTTCCCTGTTCTTGGCTGCACTTATGGATGAACAATGTTTGTTGAAGTGGTGTCTTTGTGTCATTACACTGACTTTTTGCTTTTACAGCTGCTGTCGGTACTCATGGAAAGCTTCTGTGATTGCAATTCTCTTCCCTGAGATTCCATAATCTAACCACAAAGAGCATTCTGTTGCTCTGGAATACTTCAAATGCTCACAGACTTTATTTTCCCCTTCCACTGCTGTTGGGTCATATATCCACAGAATCATAATGCAGTCTATACACTACTCCCTCCTTGTTCCTGGCATTTAACTTTTATTGAATAAAATTTGCATACTGTCTTGTTGACCTAGTAACCTGTTGTTTTTAAGTGCCAGAGTTGTTTACAGAAAGCTATTCCCTTCATGTGCTGCAAAATGCTATCTGTTAATGTTAAATTTTGCAATTCAAAATTTATCACTAGGAAAAAGGGCACGCTAATTTGTGAATTAGAAAAATATTGGTTGGGCCGCATGACAGTGATATATAGGGAAGAGGTGGTTGAAACGGGGAAGAATATTGAGAATAGGATACAGTTATGTGAACAGGGAGGAGAATGAGAGATTTGTGGGTGAGGGAAGGAATTTTGAGTAGGAAGTTTGTTGGTTTGACTCCCCCCCCCCCCCCCCCCCCCCAATCTTTCCGCAGACTCTATGGACTTGGAGCCACTGCTGGGATCAGAGTTTGTTATTCTGAAATGTGACAGGGGAAAAAATTGAATTCTTGCCCCCCACCCCACCACCTCCCATGTGACCATTTCACTGACGTGGCTCATGTGGAGGAGGAACTCTCCCTATTCCAATTACTTATGGGGTCAGAACCTACAATTTTGGGGACGCCTTGCTTAAACTGTTATTCATTGTTATACAATACAAAAGTAGGCCTAGGATGGCCTAGCAAGATCCATGCATGAGCTACATAATGACAATTGTTGATTGTGGAAAGGGACCATTTTGGCCTTTTTGTCTGTTGGCAGCTCAAATTGGCAATGCACTTAGTGATATTCTGTTGCCTTCTCAAAATACTGTTATTCCTTTTCAAGTAATTGTCTGATTCCTTTTTGTCGGCTAAATTAAACATTTCTGTACCAACAGTGCACTTCAGATTCTGACCACTTACTGGGAAAGTGTTTTTGGCATGTATTGCTTTTTTATTTCTTGTGCTAATTACTGTAATGAATGTAATAAAACATTTTCTCTCCCCATAAGCGACAGTGCAGGACATCTGCTTTTTTAAAATGCTTTTATTACCAGAGCTCAACAGATAAAGTAAAGGTGTTCCTAGTTCAGTCTATGGCTGACTAATCTTTGCCAGGTTTTTGTGGGATACTGAAATTCACTTCAGTATCCCTAGTTGGAGGTGGACAATTATGGGTACCCATGGTCTCACATTAGATTCGAAGAAAGTGAGCAGAATTGAGAGCAGTTACTCGGTGAGGAGATTCTGCCAGGTCGAGAAAGGTGTTGGTTGTGGACGGTGACAGTTCAGGTTGCCCCTCTAGGGGGGGAAAAGACAGCCCTGAGACCATCCTGAAGTGATTGCACATCCATGGTGAAGAGGTGACTCGTGCCTGCAGACTAGAAATTTTGAAACTGATCTAAAGCATCAGAAGAATCTCAAATGTAAGTGGCAAGGAGAGGGGGGAGATAAAAATAGTCAGGGTATGAAGAAACAAGTTCCACGGAACAGGAACCCGCAGAAACAATGGGTCTGCCAGACAGACCACAACTTCCAAAGTCTGTTGATGTGTGATGCCTAGGCCTATGCAAGGAAGTAGGGCACTTTAGCAAGATAATAAGCCAGGCTCACCAGCATTTGTGAAAACTCCCTTGTATGAGTCACTGCTGTCATGGGAAAGCAGAAGAGAATTTGTTCTTTTGGTGGCTTTTGAAATTTCTGGTTGACTGTTCTTTATCATTTCATGGTTATTTCCACGAATTGACAGAGAAGGTACGATACTTAATTCTTGCGTGATAAGTGATTTGCATGTTTGTGTATCAGTTACCCAAACCAGCTAAAATTAGGTTGCATTTTGAATGTAAAAATAGTGGTTGGCTTGCATGACAGTGATATGGGGAAGAGGTGGTTGAAACAGGGAAGAATATTGAGAATAGGATACAGTTATATGAATAGGGAGGAGATTAACTGTCACTACTTTTTGGAGAAAGGTAACAGACAACTTTTAGATGTGTTAAATGTTCTCCATTTAATGATCCTAGCTAATGTTATTACTGGACAAGTCGGATCCCAGAAATTTGCCTTAATAGTTTGATTTCAGTTATTATTTTGGCTTTGAGGTGATCCTTGCACGCTTGAGTTTTTAAATGAATGTTACATATTGTGTTTAATGATTAAAATGGAATTTTCTTGTGTACAAGAAATGAAAATGAGTGGAATAAACCAAGCTATTTACATGTATATTTAGAACACAGTAATATATAATCCTGAAACACTTTTTTCAATAGTAGTCACACCCAGGAGAATTTCAAGTTGTTATTCTTCAGATCTCCAGCATCTTCAGTTCCTTTTTTATTTTGGAGGTCTAAGCTTAGTTGTACGAAGGCTCCAAGAAAAGGCTCAATCTCATGTGGGACTTTGAAGCTTATAGGTAAAGTTATGCCTACAGACATGTAATAGCAGTAACATTTTCTTTTCTTTCCACAATGCTGACAGACGTGCTGAGTTTCTTGAGCAGCTTTTGCTTTTTAAGTTTTTAGACTTTCTCAGCTTCAAGTCACGCTGCATGGTTTCAACTAAACATTTCTGTTCTGAAACTTTTTAACTGCACTTGTTATGCCGAGGTAACCTCTTTGCTAACAGCCCTAGACGACGACAACCGTTTAGGTTTTGGAGTAGATCTGTAGCTTGGGTTGTGGGCATTGAGGTTGGTTGGCTTGCTGAGCTGGTTTGTTCCACAGATGTTTCATTACCGTGCTTGGTAACATCCTCAGTGCAGCCTCTGATTAAAGCGTCGGTGTATCTTCCTGCCTGGTTTTATGGTAATGATAAACAACGCACACATCCGGCTCCACAAATACAACAGATTGTGTGCCAAAAAGTTATTCAAGGAAGCTGCCAATCGAGACTAGACAAGTGACGTGGGACAAGCCACTAACGTTAGCCAACAGACCACAAGAGCCAAGAAAAGAAGACCCTGCAAGACAAGCAGGGGGCGGCGGTGGTGGGGTTGTTAAAATGTATCAGATAAAAAACTGCAGATGCTGGAGAATCCACAATAACAAGGTGTGGAGCTGGATGAACACAGCAGGCCAAGCAGCATCTCAGGAGCAGGAACGCTGACCTTTTGGGCCTAGACCGCTCATCAGCTTTTCTGTTGAAGGGTCTAGGCCTGAAACATCAGCTTTCCTGCTCCTAAGATGCTGCTTGCCCTCCTGTGTTCATCCAGCTCTACACTTTGTTATCTTTTGATAACAACAGTTCATGGTTTGTAGTGGAGATGAGTCAACAGTTTCAGCCCCTGACTGACATGGAAGGTGACTGCTGTTATTGCAACACTGAATATTAGGCATGCACCCAAAAATATAGAAGGGGAGTAAATGTTTGAGGAGGGGTGGTGGTGGAGAGGTAGAGATGACTAATCACAACTGATCCCAGGCAAAGATGGATATCACCAAGAGAATGTGTAGATGAGGAAGAGAAAGAATCAGAAAAGGTGCTTGGAGCAAACTGGAGGATGATGGTTTGAGGGCACAAAGACAAGTCATTGCTGAAGTTGCTCTGGCTATGATCAGATGATTGAAGTGAAGGTAATTCTGCTAGAGTATTATTCTGAGGAAAGGTGTTGTAGAATGAGTTTGAACGTCAAATGTTGTGACAAGCATGAAAAGAGAACGCACTAAACTTGGAGTAATCTCATTGTTATGGCAGAAGACAGTTGTAGAGATTGAAACATGGGTACTGTAGTGGAATACCTTTGCAAATCAACATGTGCTTATTTTTAAGAATTTGGTCGGCAAATATAAGATTGGAATATTGAATTACACAACTAATATTTTCTCAATAGGGTCGGTGTGTTATGAGATCAGGGCCTTCAAAATATGGAATTTGGGGTTGCAAGTTGTAAGACAGCAATGGCTACTGTTAAAATCTGGCTGACTGATCACAGTTGAGGTTGCTTTTTAAGTTTGGTGTTTTGGTTTTGGTTTTGGTGGGCATGGCCTAAATATTTGATCTGATTCCTACTGCAAAAAAAACTATACTTTTCAAAAAAAACTTTTTTCCATTAGATACAGAAGTTTGGGAAGCATTCAGCTGGATATTATACAAGTCCCACAAACAGTGAGGTTCTGGTTAATCAGATTTGCCCCTTCCAGTCCACAATGCAAACTTGTACACAGTTTACCCACTCTTGAGCAATGCTGTCTTCCCCAATCAGAAGAGAAATATGCAATGACTTCAGAGAAAAGCCTTGGTACCTTTTTTGGCTTTAACTGATATAACCCAATGGAGTTAGTTGTATGGTTGAAGTTGCACTTTATTAATAAATTATCAAGTAACGTTTTGATTGTTGGGTTCTGTAATGTCAGATTTTTATTTGACCAGATTGAATATCAGTGATTTTTCTTAAACGTTGGTCTAATGGACATGTCTCATTCATGACCACAGTGCTAGATGCTTGTTGTGCTAATAAGTGTTAAGGAACTGCGGTAGTTTCACCACAGTTAACTTGTGATAATATTACCAACACAACTAACAGTTGTGTGATACAGGAGAAAATGTAGACTGCCAATAACAATAAGTATTTCCCCTAAACTATTCTAAGCTCTGTGTCTCTTTGCTCATTGGTGGATTACAGACTTGGAAAAATGTATTGCAATGAGGAAATAAGCATAATTTACCATATCACTGAAGATGCAATTCTTTGCAAAATTCCTTTTGTATAGAACATTGGTTGTACAGTTTGGACTTAATATCCATGTTCATAGCAAAATGCATTTTGCATGGATTGACTCTTTAATCTGGAAACTGTTTGTAATATGTCACTGAGTTAAGCATGTGCTTTTTCTTTTTTACTAAACTTAGAACATGTTTCATCATTCAAGGTTCCCATATCTTGCCATCCTTCCCTTTTCATTGTCACAGGAATATGCTGGTCCTGAACTTTGGTCAGCTGGCTTTTAAGACTCCCAGATATCAGATGTGATTTATCTTTAAACAGCTGTCCCCAATCCTGTTTTTCCTGTTCCTGCTTTGTACTGTTGTAATTTGTCTTCTGAATTTAGCACTCTTATCTGGAGGATCAGTATATTCCTTATTTGTAGCTGCCTTAAAACTTAGGTAATTATCTGATCATTGCACCCACTGAAACTTTGATCACCTGGTTAGGCTGAATCCCCAATTCAAGGGGCCTAGTATGATGGCTTCCCTAGTTGGGCTACCTACATACTACTTCAAGAATCCCTCCTGGATGCACTTAATGTATGACAACGAGTGTAGAGCTAGATGAACACAGCAGACCAAGCAGCTTCAGAGGAGCAGGAAAGCTGACATTTCGGGCCTAGACCCTTCTGAAGGGTCTAGGCCCGAAATGTCAGCTTTCCTGCTTAGCCTGCTGTGTTCATTCAGCTCTACACCGTTTTTGTCTAATTGTCCAGCATCTGCAGTTCCTACTATCTCTGCATCTAATGCATTCTGTTTCCAGCCAAACTCCTGGCACTAGGAGTCCCAGTGAATATTGGAAATTGAAAATCACTACAACACCTCTGTTTTTACATCTTTCCATGATCTGCTTACATACCTGTTCCAATAGCCAGTGGGGAGGGAAAAAGGGAGACTTGTAGTATAATCCCATCATAGCATTGGCATTTTTCTTATTCCGGCGTTCTACTAATACCTCACTGGCTGAGCCATCCAAGATGTCCTGTCTTCGTCACAGCTGTGACATTTCCTTAATCTTTCCTTAATCCAACTCCCTCACCCCTTTCATTACTCTCTATCACACCTGAAACACTTCAACCTTGGAATGTTAAGCAGTCAGTCCTGCTTTCCCCTCAACCATGTCTGTAATGGCTATAGCATCATAGCCCATGTACTGGTGATAATGGGAACTGCAGATGCTGGAGAGTCCAAGATAACAAAGTGTGGAACTGGATGAACACAGCGGGCCAAGCAGCATCTCGGGAGCACAAAAGCTGATGTTGAGATGCTGCTTGGCTGGCTGTGTTCATCCAGTGCCACACTTCATCATAGCCCATGTACTTATCTTCTTCAAAATGCAAACTACAAGATGATTATACTAGTATCTTGGAAAGAATTAACTTTTAGGCAACAAAATCTGTTAATGTTTACATTTATTTTACATTTTATTTCCAGTATTTGGAGTCCGAGAGGATGAAGACTCTCTTCTCTTAAATGAGCTTCACACCTACATGATTGGAGATGATTGTTTTGATAACCTATGCAAGATAATGAGTGGAAAATCATTCTTTTTAGCTATTTGCTGTCTGCTCCCACAAGATTGTTATTTTCAAGAAGTAACGTAACCATAAACTTAGATGACTTGTGTGCTACTAGTTGCTCAACTAAGGGAAACAAAATAAATACTTTGCGAATGCTTGCTATTTTTGAAAAAAAACTTGTGCGCTTATGTATTTGCTTGAGCTCTGTACAATAGAGGCTACCCTAATTCCACATTGAACTCTCAAATCTTGGCAATTCAGACTAATAAAATCAAAAAGATCTGCTAGTCAGACATTCCACTGAACAAGCTACATTGCACTGAGATAATGAGGTGTCGAGCTGGATGAATGCAGCAGGCCAAGCAACATCTTAGGAGTAATAAAGCTGATGTTGAGGGCCTGAAGCATCACCTTTCCTGATCCTCTGATTGGCCTTCTGCATTCATCCAGCTCTACACCTCATTACCTCAGATTCTCTAGCATCTGCAGTTCCTATTATCTCTGAGCTATATTTGTTTTGTTTAAAGCATATATTTTGTTTTTTCCCTCAAGCTAACTACCTGGAGACAATGGAAAATTGTCTTCACAGCATTTGTATTCACTTAGGCTGGGATCTTGAATCTAACGACAGCTGGCTTCTATCACATCTAATATGACGGAACTAAAGGAATAGAGTGACTACCAAGATTGAAATTTGACACATGCTTGATTTTTGTCATCCTTCCAACTGCACCCTGTTATCTCTAAGTTGGGTCAGTTTTTGACCTTCCTTCTAGCTACTCAACTACAGCATTCTTCACTTGTTTTAGGTGGAGAAACTTAGCAGGCCCGCCGGTATTTGCTGAAAGTGAAACATGGTTAATGTTGGAAGTCCAGTATGGCTTCAGAACTCTGTCTGTCTTGCAAAATAACAATGTGTGCATACCCACCACCTCAACCACACCTATCTGTTGTCTGGTGACAGATATCCTTCAGCCAGCTGTCGTATACTTATTTAAGGATTGCTCTTGTCAGTTTGTTCAGAGGTTCTAACTTTAACATATCTGACATGCTGGCCAGCAGAGATATCATGCTGGATTTTTAACCCTGGAATCTTTGGAGGTCCATTGATGACCAGTTAGTGCCATATTGTAATTAAGTTATACAGAGTTTGGCGAAGCTTCCTTGGAGAAAACAAAATTCAGAGGGAATTTGGGAAAGGGATTCAAAATCATGAGGGGTTTGGACAAGACCACATAGGAAAAAACTTCTTGTTGGTCAAAGGGTCGAAAAGAAGGCAGCGCAGATGTAGGCTAACTGGTGAAACAAAAAGCAGCGTTAACGTAGGAAAAAAAAATTTTCATGTGGTGAGTACGTAAGGCCTGGAATTTACTGCCTGATTGTGGATAAGGTTTATTCAACACATTTAAAAGGGAATTGGATTATTATTTGAAAAGGAAGCAAATGCAAGGTTATTATACTAGGCTAAGACAGGTATGGAGCACAAGATGAATTCCCCTTCCATCTCAAGGTCTGATGGGCTGAAAGGTCTTCACCTCTGTTCTAACCATTCTGTGATTCTCTTCACGTTGTCTTGGGTCTTCCAGACAGAATGATCTGGGAGTTGGCCTGTTTCCTCTACCTAACTGAGGATGAGTTAAAGTTGCTGAGACTTTCTGCTTTAGCTATGAGCACTCTGGTCCCCTTTTGTCGGTCAGTGCATTGAGTATAGGAGTTGGGATGTCATGTTCACATCCTGTATTTTACTGAAACTGCTAATTCCACAACGTTACTAGTCTGTGTTCCTATTGTAGCCCCAACACTTCCAAAACCTATATCCACAATTTTATAACTTATTGAGTGAATTGCTTCGGTGTATTCCCAACTGATTTTCTTTCCCCACCCACTAAAATGAAAAAGCATGTTTCACATGACCTGTGCAATGCTAAGTGCAGCTTTCCCATAAGTGCTGTACTCTTTGAATAAATTTAGAAGAAAATCCCTTATGACATCTCCGTATCTTTTGACTCAGTTCTTGTGACCTTCCGTCCCTTTACCCCATACAGCTTGAGCAACTCTGTCCCTACTCCCCAAAAGTACACCACCTCTATATCTCAATCTGAAAATCTACTCAGACCAAATTATCTCTTAGTAGGACTGCTGATTGCTGGAGAATCTGAGATAACCAGGTGTAGAGACCCTTTGATCTGAAACGTCAGCTTTCCTGCTCCTTTGCTGTTTGGTCTTATCTCATCGCTCAGGTTAGTGTTTGTTGCCAGCTCTTCACCATGACTTCACAATCTGTCTTATCTGCACATTTGTTATTCCGACATGGCTTTAGCAGGCATTTTGCCTTCCACTCCAATAATTTGTCTTTCCCAAACTCTGGTATGCTAGCTTGCACAATCTCCTGACCCATCCCTCTGTCCTATTGGTTCAGAGTCCAGCAATGTCTCAAATTTCAAATTGGTCTTTTCCTCTCCTAAAAGTCGCAACCTCTTCTAGCTCTATTTTTGAGAATTGTTGCTACGGTTCTGGCATGTCCTGAGTTACAGAAGACCCAACCTTTTTTAGCAGCTATGACTTTGGCTGTGTAGGCCCCAAGTTCTATAATTCTCTTCTCTTGCTCAATCTCTCCACCTCCATCTGTCTGTAAATGCTCCATAAACAGCAGGGGATGGAGACAA
Source organism: Stegostoma tigrinum (assembly GCF_030684315.1). Classification (NCBI taxonomy): domain Eukaryota; kingdom Metazoa; phylum Chordata; class Chondrichthyes; order Orectolobiformes; family Stegostomatidae; genus Stegostoma; species Stegostoma tigrinum. The sequence continues at coordinate 20,204,600 of NC_081377.1, forward strand.
ACTGGTGACAGTTTAACCTGAGGATTGCTTTGCCTGTGGTGAGGGGCAAAGTTGAAAAGCTGGGACTTTCATGGTGGTCCCAATCGGTGTGGGAATAGAACCCATGCTGTTGCCGTCACTCTGCACCTCAAACCAGACCTCCAGCCAACTGAGCTATTAGCCAACCCCACTCCTTAGAGATTTCTTCAATTGTGCTTTCAGTCGTCGGTGCTAATGCTGCTACTTTGTGGCTTAGTGTACAACTTTATTTGATAATGCTCCTGTGAGGTGCTTTGGGGAATTTTCACATTTTAAAGGCACCATAGAAGCACAAGTTGTTCATCTGCGGAGGACCTTAGAATTGTTCTGTGTGATGGGCATCATATAAATGCATGTTGCGTTGATTGTGTTTAAGTTTCTGCCAAAGGAAAGGATGTTAAGGATAGTTAATTACAACGTAAATTCAGAACCTAATGCAAAACAAACCACAAGTTCAGGAAACAAACTGTGCTAGATGACCAGCTTTCAAACTCTGCTCATCTTTTGGTTAACCAACCTCCCCAGTGAGGCTGGTAATAACAAAGTGGAAAACTTGGATTATGATCTAATCTTGAATGCCAGAAATCTTCTAAAGAAATGTGTAGTCAGTAGCTGATGCATCAGCAAGTAGAGACAAAGTTCTCCTAATCTGTGACAATTTACTAGGCTGTAATGACAACACAAGTTTAAACTGAAAACTAAATAGCTTTAGAGTTTCTATTTCTCAAACACTTTCTTTTTAACACCGGATATCTGTGTTCAGGAAACTTCTGTGGTTATTCATTTGAAGAGCTGAAATATTTATCGTTTAAGTGGTACAGAAGTGCATCAACAGAAAGGAATTCATTGCAGCAGTTTCTATTCCTACTCCAGGGAGGAGTGTTGGAGGAGAAATGCCAGTACCTAGTTCTTCCTTGCTAGGGCCTGTACTCTTTGTTCTTGGGCATTTTCTGAGCATTGCCAGTATCTGGTACTTTCACAGTCATAACCCAGGCAGAGAAGGTGAGTATTCTCTACTTGGTCATACATGATTCAGATGGAGCAAGAGATCAATCATGCAAATAAACTTTTTTAAAATCTAGCCTTCGAGGTTCCTGCACTGTCCTGCCTGAAAGGAAGTTTCATTGCCTAATTGGAAATGACTAATCGTGAACTGAGATTTCAAAAAAGATCTTGTTGGTTTGGAATGGAGTCACAGTACTGAAATATCATACTGTTTAATGTAGCTGGCTTAAACTTGTACTTGGTTGGTTTTTAATGCAGAACAATTGACTGCTGTAATAAAATTCCCCTGTCAGTTTTACTTGATTTTAAAAATGATCAGTTTGGTATAACTTGCAAAGTCACCAAATTGTTTTGTTAAAATTATCAACAGGAGGAATGAAAATTGAAAACTCAGATCAACTCGTCCTCTTCAATGTTTCTTAAAGCATTTAAGAAAACTAAAGATTTAACTTATAATGCAGTAAGTCAGTAGGAACGTAATCCAGTTGCCGATATTGCCAGTGATGAAAATTAATTACTTTTGTGAAGTGACTCTTTTTGGAAAGAATCTTTTCACTTTCCCTTTAGTTCATTCATTTTTAAAAGCAAGTTAAGCCATAAGGATGATCATGCCACCTAAAAAGAATGGCTTGTAGAAGTAATGAAGCTCAAGGATGTGAGAAAACTGACTTTGACTTTGCTGTTTGCAGTTGAGCCTGAGGTGTTCTGGGTGCTTGTGGTATCAGTTGAAAAGCTAATACCCACGTTAGCATCATGTGGATTTGCTGTTTCTGTAATCAAACAAATAGAGAAAAAATAAATGTTCGACATTGGTTTATTTGCAGTGATTGCATTGAAAACTAGATCATGAATCAAGATTTTTATCTGTATGGCATTTTTCTGTATGTTATGGCATTCACTTTGTTTTGCTAAACCTGAGTGATCAGTACATGTTGTGAGCTAAATGCAATTAATTTATACCTAATATCTATATGAATATTGCAAAATACTGAGTTCTAGAAATCTGAAATTAAAACACAATGCTGGAGAAATTAGTCTGGCAGTATCTGTGGAAAGAAACAGTTAACATTGTGTTCAAAGACTCAGCTTTGAAATTGATGATGGGATGTGGAGAATGACAGTTTTTATGTTGTAGACAACAAGGAAAAGGATTCTGTTTTCCACTTTGACTCAAATGTAATCTTTGAAAGAATCTATTGCTAAACCAAATTCCTTAATATGACAGTACACATCATTTTTGAGATGCTTGAATATTTGGAATTCTTCCTTTGCTGATGTGTATTTTTTTATAAAAATGAAACGAAACTAAGCAGGTAATCCAAGTCTTTTTGAAAAGTTAGTGTTTCTGGTCAGAAGGGAATATCACTGTTGACCAGAATAAAGATTCCTCCTCGTTCGTTGCCATTTGTCACATTTTTCAAAACTCCTCATTTTAAGTAGATATCATCTTTCATGGCATCTGCAGTGCATTCTAGAAATTTTTTCAAATTCTGTTGCCTGTGTAGCTTTATCATGAGAGAGAAAGCACTAGTGCAACTGGTCAATTTCTTAAATACTTGAACTAGCAGTACCCGGAAACACACAATTACTACAGATGAGCAAGTTCAATGAATGAGTATCTTGGGACCTAAAACATGATCTTCTAATTGGTGTTAAGAAACCCTGTATGCAGCATACTGCGCTGAAACAGAGGGGCTGAAACAGAGGGGCTGAAACAGAGGGCGAGAAACAGAGTGCGAGAAACAGAGGGCTGAAACAGAGGGGCTGATACAGAGGGGCTGAAACAGAGGGGCTGAATCAGAGGGCGAGAAACAGAGGGGCTGAAACAGAGGGGCTGAAACAGAGGGCGAGAAACAGAGGGGCTGAAACAGAGGGGCTGAAACAGAGGGGCTGAAACAGAGGGTGAGAAACAGAGGGGCTGAAACAGAGGGCGAGAAACAGAGGGCGAGAAACAGAGGAGCTAAAACAGAGGGCCTGAAACAGAGGGGCTGAAGCAGAGGGGCTGAAACAGAGGGCGAGAAACAGAGGGCTGAAACAGAGGGGCTGACACAGAGGGGCTGAAACAGAGGGGCTGAAACAGAGGGCGAGAAACAGAGGGCGAGAAACAGAGAGCGAGAAACAGAGGGCGAGAAACAGAGGGCGAGAAACAGAGGGGCTGAAACAGAAGGGTTGAAAAAGAGGGTCTGAAACAGAGGGGCTGAAACAGAGGGTCTGAAACAGAGGGCGTGAAACAGAGGGCGAGAAACAGAGGGGCTGAAACAGAGGGGATGATTCAGTGGTGCTGAAACAGAGGGGCTGAAACAGAGGGCGAGAAACAGAGGGGCTGAAACAGAG